>NC_136519.1:15539637-15657137 GCF_053919585.1 Euprymna scolopes | reverse complement strand
GTTTAATGGTATATCAACTCCTTCCCTTCCGTCATGTAACGCTAAAACGCAATATTGTACCTATATGAAACAATTATTCAATGTAAACAATGCCTTTACTGAAAATACTATTTACCTAGCATAAAGGGATTTTAGTTCTCTCGCACTGCAAGAATTTAGACACCAAAGTCGGAAAGTGAGATTGAGAAGTCACCGCCCTCGAGGAGGGGCACTAACCATTCAAAAAGTGCCCGGGCAGGGCCCCCTCGGCATTCTCTGGTAAGGGCGCCTCGGGTGATTAGCAATGAACTAACCTCTTCTCAAAAAGAGAAGGTAAAAGCCTGGAAGGGTGGACCTCCTAGAACTGCACAGAACAATTATTACACCACAATCAGCAGGAACCAAGTCGTAGCAGGAATGCAATGTCTGATCTGTTGACTTTTTTCGGGGGAGGGGAGGAGATGGGTAACGCTGGTGCGGTTATGCAGAGCACTCATCCTCATCAACTTACACACACACACACACACACACACACACACACACACACACACACACACACACAAGATAGGTAAGTTGACTTTGAACTATGCTAAAATACGAAACAGTGCTATGAGCGGATACTCCTCAGATGTGACATATTCGACGCTTATACAAGTAGTGTTAAGTCCAAAAAAACAAAAAAACAAACAAAAAAAAACAAAACGATACTCCATTTTTTTTTTCTGATATCCTAGCAGTTGAATATCCTCCTGCCTGTTAATTATAACACAAATATTTTAATAATGTAATGTAGTTTGCTTGAAGCATTGCATGAATTATGTACAAGCGTAAGTGTTTAGAGGGCTATCACAATGCAAGGAATGGAATGTTGGTGTTCACGAAGGAAGACAAAAACAAGTGATATTATATAAATCTATCTATGAATAAATAGGTATAAATACATATTGAAGTTTTTGTCAAAAAAAGAAAACAAAAACAAGTGAGAATGTGTGTGTGTGTGGACAACTTTCAACTTATATACTCAACGAATTTTTCATCTACAGACTTGAATTTGATATATAGGGTATTCAGAAATGCGAAAAACTTCTGAATTGGTTTTCATCTGAAAAAAAAAAAAAAAAAAAGGCTGCTAAAGGATCAAAGTTGAAAAATTGGCACTTGGTGGTGGTGGTAGGGGGTCATCAGATTTATATCTGTTAACTAGTTCATGACTGCGCATGCACGAATCGTTCGCATGACAGGTCCTTATGTTAAGAATTAGTAGGTTTGAAAAACATTTTTTTTAAAGTCGTGGCAAACTGGCCTAATGGTTATCGTACTTGATTCACTGTCTTTAGGTTTTGGTTTCGATCGCAGCTCAAGTACTTTTTCTGCTTTCTTTTTTACTTACAAGAAGTAAATTGTTAGGAAAAAAATAATACTCGCATGCACATGTCTCAGTTTCTTTCCGTTTTTTCCCCCCCTTCATTTTTTCTAAAGAAATTTAACTTTACATTTAATACCGGGCAATACCGGGTACATCTGGCAATAAATCTATATACCTAAATATATATACACATATACACACATATACATGCATATATATATAAGTATTTCTTGTCAATGATAATGCTTACTTGCGATATACTGTGTGTGTTCTATATATTTCGAGGGAAATCCTCTTTTTCAATATTTTAGTATATTTAATGAGAACACGAAAAAAGAACTTAAGAAATTTGATAAAATATTCTCAAAACAAAGAAATAGCAACACGTTTATTAAGAAGCCGAGTATCTTTTCTTTGAGCAGCTTTGAATGTTTAAAGACCCAACTTATTACGAGAAAATTGGATCTAATGATTTCGTTTAATTCTATTTGAAATATGCAGCATTTTAGAGGCAGATGATGATGATGCTCGCGGGCAGCAATATTTTACTTCAAAGTCGAAGACGAAACCTACAAATGACGCGCGCACTCACGCACCGTCATTAATGATCATTGTCCAAAGATGAAGGCAAAGGAGAGGAAAACGATTTCCGTTGTTATAAATCTGAAGAATCTATATCATCATAAGAGGTGTTTCAGAAAAGTAACCGGGCAGAGTATGCTTCGTGAGATACGGGCGAGAGAGAGAGAGAGAGAGAGAGAGAGATAAGCAGATTGTGATGTCATCTAACTGTAACATAGCGCAGATGTGCATATGTAAATGCAATGCGAAGTGAGGTCACCAGTGGGGTGGGGTGGGGGGAGGACTATAAGAAAGAGAAAGAGAACGATCATGAAAGAGACAAGATAACGTTCGAGATCTCGTGAGAGACATGGAGAACGTTCTAAATCACGTCGGTGACGTCATATCCGTATCAATGAGAAAATAAATGCTGTTGCTACAAAGAACAAGCGAGTTGGAGTTATTTCCTATTCTTTGTCTTGGTCTCCTTTGTAACTGAAACTGCGTACAACGTGTGTTGGTACGCAGACGTTACATAACGTGCCTTTTTTTCCTACTCATGGGTTAGCATTTATCAAAGTGTAAAAAGCACTTGAGGATAAAAGTTAATATGAATAGATTGATTGTTGAATGATAACCATTATTATGAGAGGATTGTATTAAGTAGAATTTTTTTTAATAATGTTTGTTTAAATGAACAAAATGTTACTTAAAATACACTATATATATATATATATATATACATATATATATACATATACATATATATATATATATATATATATATATATATATATATGTTTTTATTTGTATTTGTTAGCGATACTTTCTAGAATGAATTCAATTATTTATACGAAAGTGCATTTTTACCTAAATGCGTGTTGGGAATAATTTTCCCTTTGACGAATTTCGTACACCCTAAATGGGGAGTGGAATACATATTATTTTTAAAATATAATTATCCACTGACACGTGTTTTGTCGTCTACGACTCATCAGAGTGGTTGAATCTAGCGATATCTATATATACGTTTTATTTTTTATTACCTTATCTTTCTGTTAAGTTACATTATTGTTTCAGCTACTAGGCCGATTTTTTTTTTTTTGGCCGTCTGTAGCATCCTCAGACGTTTACAGAAAGGAACATTTCTGTAAAAGTCTGAGGATGCTACAGACGGCCAAAAAAAAAACGGCCTAGTAGCTGAAACAATAATGTAACTTAACAGAAAGATAAGGTAATAAAAAATAAAACGCATATCTACTCTACAACGGTATTGAGCACTTTCCTCAGTTTTTATTTTTTTATTAATTGCCATTTCCACTATATATATAAAAAAAATTTCATGCGGAAACAACCCTATGTTGATATCCATAGTTTGTTAAAGACTGAAGGAGCCCCCCCCCCCCTCAACACTTTTTTTAATATATGTATTAGTGTTGAGACGATTAATTGGTATTAGAATTGGGAACCAGAAATCGGAACTTTTAGGGGCATCGGTATCGGAAAAATTTGTGCTTATTTTCCGATGCCAAAAACGATTCTTTTAATTGTCATTTTATTTGATTTTGTTTAAATCAAAATCTTCCATTGCTGGTAATAATGATAAAATAATAAATAGTTGTTGATTTTGGACTACAGTAAACCTAAAATCTTTAGACCATTCCAACAAGTGTAGTTTTATGTTTTAGAAAATATCTGCATATTTACGTGTTTTTACGAAAATCAGGAAAAAATAGCTACTGTATAGTTCAATATTTAAAGATTTATAAGGAATCGGTAACTGTATTGGAATTAGAAATTTAGTACAGAATCGTGACAAATATTTGAATCGTCCCATCACTAATATATATATATATATATATATATATATATATATATATATATATAGAGAGAGAGAGAGAGAGAGAGAGAGGGAGAGAAAGATAGATATAAATAGATAGATGGGACGATTCCAATATGTATTTATATATGTATATATATATATTATAAGTGAGTTACGACTTATCAAGCTTAAAAGCCACACAAGGATAAGGGTTAATCAGATGGATAAATAAATAATCAGTTGAATGATGATGAATATTATGTGAGGATTGAAAATAACTAATAGTATGAATAAAATTTGATGACTTTTGGGGATGGTTTATGACACATTAATTCACATCGGAGTTCTTGTAAAGAAACCCTGCTTATGAAATTTCTTGCTTTGAAAATGAATCCAAGATTGGAGCTCAGTCGAGCACCTTTCAAAAAAGTAACGACAGAGTAGAAAAAAAAACTAGCAATGTATCTTCTGCAAGAAAGAAGCTGTATCGGACTCTAGCCTCTCTTTCTTGGACAGGGTACCAAGAAGAATTTCTAACCTAATAGTTCCCGCATTGTCTACCAAGCTCCAAACCCTGTCCCATCATCAATAATGCTGTGTTACTGTACCGATTTTACAAATATTTCTCCAGAATGTGCTTAGATGAACTCAGTGGACTTGCACCCTACCAATACCAAAACGGATGATGATGGGGTTAGTGTACAGAGATGAGTTCTTTAACCCACCGGAGTCGTAAGAGGGGAGGGGGTTATTGTAATTGCAATGTGTCTTGGGTAAGATTAGCCTAGTGGCACCCATCTCTCTCCAGACTTCAGAGTACATACAGCACCAGATATTACCAAATGGTCACCCATTTTAGTGTTGACCAGATTCAATGTCGCTTAACTTTGATGATGTAACACGAATCAGTGTGTCAATGTGATTATGAGCAAATATTCCCAACTTACTCTACTAGAAACAAAATCCTACCTCTTTACTGTAAGGCTCCTGAGATGCTTGGAAGAATTTTTACTCTGATAAACTTTTTCTCAGACCTCTTGCCTTTGGAATTCTCTCCCTGCTACTTGTTTTTCTCGACCATAAAAAAAAAATGGAGAAATTTAAATGCTACGCAAACAAACATCTTGCTGCCAATAAAAACAAAAATAAATAATAATCTGATTCCTATCATAGTAACCCCTTGTGTTCCAGTGGCAATACGAGTTGTTTGGCATGAATACAATTAAAACATTTAACAATTTGAATTCTTTATGAAGGAGAGAGGGAAAGATATCAGATAAAAGAGGGAAATAAGGGAGAGAAGAGGGGGATGAGAAAAGAAAAAAGAGTAGGAGGAGAGAAAGGAAAGAGAGAGAGAGTGGGGCGAGAGAAAGGAAAAACAGGGGGAAGAGAGAAAGGAAAGACAGAGAGGGGGAGGAGAGAAAGGAAAGACACAGAGGGGGAGGAGAGAAAGGAAAGACACAGAGGGGGAGGAGAGAAAGGAAAGACACAGAGGGGGAGGAGAGAAAGGAAAGACACAGAGGGGGAGGAGAGAAAGGAAAGACACAGAGAGGAGAGAAAGGGAAGAGAGAGGGGAGGAAAGGGGAGGAAAGGGAAGAGAGGGGGAAAGGGAGGAGAGAGGGGGAAGGGAAGAGAGAGAGGGGGGGAAGGGAAGAGAGAGAGGGGGGAAGGGAAGAGAGAGGGGGGAAGGGAAGAGAGAGAGGGGGGAAGGGAAGAGAGAGAGGGGGGAAGGGAAGAGAGAGAGGGGGGGAAGGGAAGAGAGAGAGGGGGGGGAAGGGAAGAGAGAGAGAGGAGAGAAAAGGAAGAAAAAGAGAAAAGGGAGGGAAGAAATGAAAGGGAGTGAGGGGAGGGGGAGAATGGAAAGGAGGGTAGGGGGATTAGAAAGCAAAGAGGAGGAGGTTAGAAAAGAATGAGAAAGTAAAAAATGTAAATGTATAAACATGATTGTTCATCCTCCACAAAAAAAAAATCTGATTCTTGTCATGATATCCCCTTAGGCTTCAGGGGCAATATGCCTTGCTTGAGTTGAACAGAAAACAATATTCATACATCTGAATAAATTTAAATTCTCTTCACTAGTTACGATTTGCGGATGAGACTTTTTAAGTGAAGAATCAAGGAAAATTTGCGCTTATTTCACGAATACACAAAACGTAAAATCTTTTAGCTGCAAACGTGTCAAACGAAACTTTACAAACAGCATTCCGATTGTACGAGCTAACATTTAGCGGAAGATGGCATAATCGTAAACATAATTCGACACAAAAGGTCGATGCATTAAACATGTTTGTCAGCTTTGTCACTTCGAATAGGACAATAAAACAAATGTAACTAAGTGCATTCTCCAGTTTGAAAGTTCTAATGTGTTTCGTGGATTTATTTTATGACATATCAACCCTCTTCACGTTATGCAACGCCAAATCCAATCATTAAAAACATATGCTTCAAGTACTCAAGATGTTCAGGTATTTGTTCATAACAATAATTTCGGTTGGTTTGGATTATTTTAATTAGTTTTATGACACCAGGCCATTATTTTAGTTAGTTTTAAATAGGGGTGGCAGGTAATCGGTAACTTTGACACTTGACATAAGGCCATTATTTTAGTTTTATGATATGTCATTATTTTTATTTAGTTCTATGACATGTCATTATTTTTATTTAGTTCTATGACATGTCATTATTTTTATTTAGTTCTATGACATGTCATTATTTTTATTTAGTTCTATGACATCAGGCCATTATTTTAGTTAGTTTTATGAAATCATCAGAATTCTAATTATTTCCATGTTATTTCAAGTCGTTTTATGACGCGTCATGTTTCGAGTCGTTTTATGGCGTGTCATGTTTCGAGTCGTTTTATGGCGTGTCATGTTTCGAGTCGTTTTATGGCGTGTCATGTTTCGAGTCGTTTTATGGCGTGTCATGTTTCGAGTCGTTTTATGGCGTGTCATGTTTCGAGTCGTTTTATGGCGTGTCATGTTTCGAGTCGTTTTATGGCGCGTCATGTTTCGAGTCGTTTTATGGCGCGTCATGTTTCGAGTCGTTTTATGGCGCGTCATGTTTCGAGTCGTTTTATGGCGTGTCATGTTTCGAGTCGTTTTATGGCGTGTCATGTTTCGAGTCGTTTTATGGCGTGTCATGTTTCGAGTCGTTTTATGGCGTGTCATGTTTCGAGTCGTTTTATGGCGCGTCATGTTTCGAGTCGTTTTATGGCGTGTCATGTTTCGAGTCGTTTTATGGCGTGTCATGTTTCGAGTCGTTTTATGGCGTGTCATGTTTCGAGTCGTTTTATGGCGTGTCATGTTTCGAGTCGTTTTATGGCGTGTCATGTTTCGAGTCGTTTTATGACGCGTCATTTTTCGAGTCGTTTTATGACGCGTCATGTTTCGAGTCGTTTTATGGCGTGTCATGTTTCAAGTCGCTTTATGACGCATCATATTTCAAGTCGTTTTATGACGCGTCATGTTTCGAGTCGTTTTATGACGTGTCATGTTTCGAGTCGTTTTATGACGCGTCATGTTTCGAGTCGTTTTATGACGCGTCATATTTCAAGTCGTTTTATGACGCGTCATATTTCAAGTCGTTTTATGACGCGTCATGTTTCAAGTCGTTTTATGGCGTGTCATGTTTCAAGTCGTTTTATGACGCGTCATATTTCAAGTCGTTTTATGACGCGTCATATTTCAAGTCGTTTTATGACGCGTCATGTTTCGAGTCGTTTTATGGCGTGTCATGTTTCAAGTCGTTTTATGACGCGTCATATTTCAAGTCGTTTTATGACGCGTCATATTTCAAGTCGTTTTATGACGCGTCATGTTTCGAGTCGTTTTATGGCGTGTCATGTTTCGAGTCGTTTTATGACGCGTCATATTTCAAGTCGTTTTATGACGCGTCATATTTCAAGTCGTTTTATGACGCGTCATGTTTCAAGTCGTTTTATGGCGTGTCATGTTTCGAGTCGTTTTATGGCGTGTCATGTTTCGAGTCGTTTTATGGCGTGTCATGTTTCGAGTTGTTTTATGGCGTGTCATGTTTCGAGTCGTTTTATGACGCGTCATATTTCAAGTCGTTTTATGACGCGTCATATTTCAAGTCGTTTTATGGCGTGTCATGTTTCAAGTCGTTTTATGACGCGTCATATTTCAAGTCGTTTTATGACGCGTCATATTTCAAGTCGTTTTATGGCGTGTCATATTTCAAGTCGTTTTATGGCGTGTCATATTTCAAGTCGTTTTATGACGCGTCATATTTCAAGTCGTTTTATGACGCGTCATATTTCAAGTCGTTTTATGACGCGTCATGTTTCAAGTCGTTTTATGACGCGTCATATTTCAAGTCGTTTTATGGCGTGTCATATTTCAAGTCGTTTTATGGCGTGTCATATTTCAAGTCGTTTTATGGCGTGTCATATTTCAAGTCGTTTTATGACGCGTCATATTTCGAGTCGTTTTATGGCGTGTCATATTTCAAGTCGTTTTTCTTAGTTTAATGATATATGCTTTAGCTTTATGCCATTATGTTATGATTTTTAATAATTCCTAAATTATATTCGTTTTATGACAGTTTTCTTTTTTTTCATTCATTTTGTGCCACATTTTGTCATTTTGGTAAAGTTTTTATACTCCAAGTTTTTAATATCCAAGTTTTTATACTCCAAGTTTTTATACTCCAAGTTCTCAATATTTGCATATTTTTTTAATTAGTTTTATTGGGATATATTAATCAAATTCTTTAATTAGTTTTTAAAGATGTTTTTATAAATTATTTAATTAGTTTTATAGATGAATTTATAAATTTCTTTACTCAGTTTTATAGAGATTATTTATAAAAGTCTTTAATTAGTTTTGTAGAAATGTTTTTTATAAAATTAAAGCAAAGAATTTCTATAAAATTAATAAATTTTAAAAATACATCTCTAAAACAGATGTATTTTTAATTTTTTTTATTAATTTTATAGAAATGTATTTATTAAATTCTTTAATTAGCTTTATAGAGATGTATTTATAAAATTCTTTAAATACATTTTTATCTAAGCTATAGATTGAACTATGACAAGAACTGCCAATCCGAATCAAGCAGCAACATTAAATTGCGCTTCTTCAAGTTTTGAAAGTATTAGGGTTTCTTTCAATATATATATATATATATATATATATATATATATATATATATATATATATATATAACGGTAACCTATGATCAAATTTTTAGAAAATATAATTGCTTTGTTTAAGTAATTGGAGTTTCTTTATTATTATTATTATTATTATTATTATTATTATTATTATTATTATTATTATTATTATTGTGCAGGAAGTTTAGAATGGTCTGACAAGGATTTGCATGCCATGGATATCAAAACAAGAAAAGTTTTAGCAATGTTTAGTATATTTCACATTCGACGTAGCGTAGCAAGGCTGTATCAAAAGAGGAAAGATGGTGGGACCGGATTGAAAAGTGTAAAAGACTGTGTTAGAACCGAGGAGATGTCGTTGAAGGAGGATGTGGTTAGAAGTGGGGAGTGGATGCTTAAGGTTGTGGCCAATGAAGTGGAGGTATGTGAGACCAAGGCTGATTATGTGAAACGTATGGATAGAGAAAGGGCAGAGGAACTGGTTAGGAAGAAAATGCATGGAAGGTTCTTCCAGGATATAGCAGAAGTGGCTGATGAAAGATCATGGCAATGGCTTAGAGCTGGGTATCTGGCTAAGAGTAATGAAGCTTTTGTTTGTGCAGCACAAGAGCAGGCATTAGGAACACGATTGTTTAAAAAAGTGGTTCTAGGAGAGGAAGTTGCTGCAGAATGCCGGATTTGTGGTAAGACCTCAGAGTCAATTGCACACCTTGCAGCAGGGTGTAGAGGACTGGCCCAGAGAGAGTACCGCAAAAGACACGATCGCATGGGACTTCGGATATATTGGGAGGTGTGTAAGAAGGTTGGGGTGAAGTGTGCTGGAAAATGGTTTGAGGAGGTGCCTGATAAAGTGAAAACAAGTGAGGATGGCAAGGTAGAGGTATAGTGGGACAAAAGTGTCATAACGACCAAGCAATTGGAACATAATCGTCCGGATTTGGTCGTCATTGACAAGGTCTCAAAAAACTGGCAGATTGTAGACTTCTCAGTAACCTGGGATAGGAATATGAGAGAGAAGGAGAATGAGAAGTGGAACAATTATGCTCCATTGGCCTTGGAGATAAGGCGTATACACAGGGTTAAAACACAAATAATCCCGGTCATAGTTGGTACACTAGAAGTAGTATCAAGTCGTCTGGAAGGACAATTGAAAAAACTACAAATGCCGATGTTTTAGACGGCCTTCAAACCTCTGCAATTATAGGTACCACCAACATCCTTAGAAAAACTCTTGATATTTGAAGCTCCTGGTTTGAAGCCGGGATTAAGGGAAATCCTCTGGAAATGAATCCCGTCCCTTTCCAGAGAGACATTGATAAACGAAATCAGAATTATTATTATTATTATTATTATTATTATTATTATTATATTATCCACAAACACGAGTTTTGCAATCTCAGCAGCCTGCCTTCATTTACTGACATATGAAATGCAGACTCCAGTGATTGTAGTCCTTTGCAATATGTCTAACAATGACTGTTATTTCTAAATGTATGAAATTTTGTTCTTTGTTCCCTGCTATGTTTTGTAAGTAGAATCGCTAAGTTGTGCATGCCAAATTATGAGAGTTTTTTTTCCACCCCCACCGTTTTCGAAAAGAATGTGGATTTCGTTCTTCAGAATTTCTGTCAAAATGGAATCGGTAAAAAAAAATGTTGGACAACTTATGTGGCACTTAGTATACAGGCAGAGATGAAGAGATGCTTATGAGCTTGGAGGGTTCTTTCTCTCTTATTTAGAAAATGCAAAGAAGGTTTATATAATAGTAATTATAATTACAATAATAATAATGCTTATTATATATATATATATATAACTAGCAATGGTACTCGGAATTGCCTGGGGCAAAAGTAACACATTTCTATTAAAGTTTCTATCTTTATACCTCTCTCTATTGTTCCCCTTTCCTCCTACTCGGTTTTACCCCTTCCTCCTCCACCCAGTCCATTCCTCTCTAGCTGAACACACACAAAACTCTACCGTTATACAAAAGATTCCTCAGGTAATGAGTCAGTAATTTCTTTCCAAATTAGTACAAAAGGACACTGAAAACCGATTCTTCATGATGAAACATGACCCGATTGACCACCAAATGATGAATAATTTCATATAAATTTCAAGAAAATATAAACTTTGAATTTGTTGTATCGTTTCTGACTAAGTCGGACATACAAACATACACACAGACAACTGCCCTTTTTATAAAAAGGCTTATACTACTATTACTACTACTACTAATAATAATAATAATAATAACAACAACAACAAAAATAATGCTTAGAAAAATAATCATAATAAAAGGGTTATAATAATAATCAAAATAAAAAAGCCTATAGTAATAATAATGATCCTAATAATAAAAAGGCTTAATATAATAATCATTATAATAAAAAGAATAATAATAATAATCATAATAATAATAATCATAATAATAATGTGGACCAAAGAAAAACTGAGGCATCTCAACCAGAAGTCTAGGAAACTTATGATTCTGCACATGGGAAGAGAAACAGCTACATGTATGATTCATAAGGATGGCAAAAGATGAGACTTACAAAAATACTTGGACATAGCTACGAAAAGGAAACCTAAATAGATACTAAATTCCTAATAACAGCTGTACAAAACAATGCAATTAGAACCAATTATATCAAAGTAAAGGTCAACAAGATACAAGAAAACAGCAAATGCAGACTCTTTGGACAAAGAGACAAAATGATAAACCCCATAATAAGTGAATGCAGCACACTAGTTCAAGAAGAATATAAGAATAGACACGATCAAGTGAGAAAGGCAGTACACTGAGAACTATGGAAACAACTGCATCTTGGACACCCAGAAAAATGGAACCAGCACAAACCGACAGCAATATTTAAAAATTAAAATCACAGAATTCTATGGGGCATAGACATAAAAACACGATAAACGCACCCAAGCAAAAAGACTGGATGTTATAATAGTTAACAGTAACTTATCTTGCCTTTGGTAACATTTATTTGTTATAAATTTTTTTAACAACTTTTTCTGTAGATTGTAATACGAACCTAGAAACTGCGACAGAAGTAAAATGAAAAGATAGAGGAACACCACGCGGAATCAAGAAAACTGATACCGTATAATTGTAAGTCTCCGGTTTTAAAATGAAAAAAATAAGTAATAATAAAAAACATAGTGTTGGCATCAACTCGCACTACACTAAATAGTCGAGAGGGGTTAAGGAGGATGGAAACACGAAGGAGAGAAAGCACAAACCAGACCTCCAATAGGTGAAAATAACTAGGACATTGGGAAGGCTTATCACTCAAATTCTAGTGAAGACTAATGGTCGTTGCTATTGAGAAATCAATGGTAAAGGTCTGCATATTGAAAAATTTTTTTTTTGTTTATTACATTTTAATCCCGAACAAGGCACAGTGCCACTTTGATATAGAGGGTTACTATCAGGGACATAAATTGCAGGGATATTATGTAGGGATATGAGCAGCAAGATGTCTGTTCACATTACACTTGAACTTCTGCATATCAGTAAAGTTGGGAAAGCAGGAACCCAGAAGGGAATTCCAAAGTCTAGCAATTCTGGGGAAGAAACTATTTGAGTAGAAGGCTTTCTTACACATAGGGATCTCTACTGTGTAGGGGTGGGATTTAGCTGCTTGTCGGGTTTGTCGGGGATATTTACATCGAGGGAGTACAAGGGCTTGTAGTTCGTTAAAGCATCCACCATTAAAATACTTGTAGAACAGACAGAGGAATGCAATATTTCAACGATGGGACAGAGGTTGAAGCTTAGATGACAATTCAGGACCTATCAGGTTGGCGACTATTTTTTGAACCCTGTCCAGGAGCGAGATACTTGTACCAGATCAATGCAAATTCTCTTGCCACAATTATCAAGGGGTGAAGAGTACTAGAAATCTGGGGAGACTTGTCACCTAGATTCCAGGGAACACTACAGATTGTTTACAGAGAAATCTTTCATGATGGCATGTGTGAAAACTGCAAGTTCATAAACAACAAAACCTATTGAATCCACACATTATTAAAATTGTTCACTTTCTCATTCTAATAAATTTGATTCAATTCTTGTTATGTTATACAAACAGAAACCTCTGCTATTTCTTTCGAAGAATGAATGAGGATATGTTCTTCCTAATTCTACACTCGAATTCCATTTTAGCAGCTTTATTTTATTTTCAACTAGCAGGGATACCCGGCGATTCCCTGGTGTTTGTAGGTGTGTTGGGGGGGGGATTAGATAAAAAAAGAAGAAAAAAACCGTTTTGGTAGGAAGGTAGGCTCGAAAACAAATATCAAAAACACGGACAAAAAGAAACAAAAAAAAGAGTTTTTTGTAGGTGTTTGTGTTGGGGGGGGGGGGGGTTTAGATCCAAACCCTATGTTAAACTTCTTTTAAAAAATCGAAAAAAAAAAGAAAAGTAAAATAAAGAAAAAATTAAAAAAAAAAAAAGTTTTGGTAAATAGGTAGGATCGGACCCGGAACGTTGAGGCGAAAAACTTGATAAATTACCGCTCGTTCACGAAAGATAGGTTAACTGAAACCAATTTCAATTGAACGTTTATAAATGGCAGGTGCACGGCGAATTTAATTAAGTCAAAGGAAATTAAATTCCTCACCTAATTTTGACTGCGGGATAGTTCTTTTGGGTTTGTTTTTTACCCAACTTTGTTGGTTTTGTTTCCCCAACGTGTTGGAGAAAACCAGCTCCCCCTTTATTAGTAGAGTGTCCAAATGAAAGCAATTGTCTGATATGACGGTTTTCACCGACATTGACCAAACGTCCATTGCTTTCTGGACGCACCTTAGTTTCACATCAGTTTTGCTTTTATATGAAAAAACCGAATCAACACGAGGAGGGCTGAAAGAGCAAGACCTTTGTAAAAGTCGATGTAAATAAATTTAGACGTGACGCGTGTTCGCAAATCCTAGATATTATTATCTAGGGGGTATATAAACAGTTCTAAGACATACAAAAACTCACACCCCTGTTTTGCCTTTATTATATATATATATATATATATATATATACATATATATATATATAGATAGATAGATAGATAAAAACATTGATACCTCCCTCAATGTAAATGCCCCTGATAAACCCGTCAAGCAGCAAAATCCCACCTCTACACTGTAGAGATCCCTAGACGCCGTAAAGCTTTCTACTGAAATAGCATCTTCCCTCAAACTACTAGACTTTGGAATTCCCTCCCAGGCAGAATTATTCTTAACTATGGACCCAAATTCTATATAAAATGTTTGCTATCATATTTAAGCAAAGGATCATTATGCTGGCAATTACTGAAAACAAATTCACTCTATATTTTTAAGTTAACGTTTAAAGTCTATAAGAAAGTCACAATAAATCAGTTAGTAGAATTTCGGATTTAAGATATTATGGTTTTCAAATCATGACATCCGGTTCCTTTGCTCTCTACTATTATATAATGAGAACTTTGTGCGAGTTTGTTCCCTATGAACTCCAAAACCGCTGGGCTGATTTTTTAAAGAAATTTTGCATGTTAGACGTTATGTATCAGAATGTCTCCAATAAGTATTGATAATCGAAATAATCCGATGAAAGAAGGAACAGACGATTTTGGTCAAAGTTAACACCTTACACAACCTAACCTCAGTAGTGCATTTGAGAGGTTTTATTACCACGTCTGACAAATGAAATTTTGCACAAGCTTACTTTATGTGCCTGGCAGTGTTTTTAGACGTTATGTATCAGAATGTCTTCAATAAGTATTGATAATAGAAATAATCCAAAGACAGAAGGGACAGACGATTTTGGTGAAAGTTAATGCCAAAAGGCTCAATATATAAAATCAATAGTGCGTTCCAAATGAATGTTTGCTTAAAGCACAATTGCACTATGATACTTGACTTTTTCGTTTTAAACTTCAAACAGTAAGGCTCTATATATAAAATCAACAGTATGTCCTTTGGTATGACAGGGGCGTGTTTGAAATGAATGTTTCTGTTTAGAGCACAATTGAAGTATGATACTCGACTTTTGCATTTTAAATTTCAATTCAAGCCATTATATAAAAATAATTTTATAAAATCAACAGTGAGTTCTCTACAGTGCAATGTAGACTACAATGTATTGTGAACTAAGTCACTGCAGTGCATCGCAATGTGTCCCCAACTAGAGCAGGCAATTAATCGATTTGATTGAAAAATAGGTGATTTCACCGATTTTGATGACAATAAAAATATGGAAGTGTGAAATATTTGTTGATCATCATCCAATCCCAGGCAACATCAGGTCTCCTTGCTAGTTTACTCTAAATATATTATTCTTCATTTCTACAGTAGTTAAAGTCGCTGCTATTTCGTGATGAGGAGAATTCTGCATTTATGTTAAAAAAAAAAAAAACAGTAAAGTTTCGATCCTGACTTGAGGTACCTGCTTGTTTAGTCATACTAAAGACCTAAGATATAGTGAAACAGCCTCTGTATATATATATATATATATATATATATATATCGTTATTTTCATGGCAAGTGCTCGTCTGAGCTTCAATCTATGCCCTCCCCCTTCCAAACTTTCACAAAAAGCACTCACCTAGCTACAAAAACCATCATCTACCAATTGACCTTTTGGCCAAGATCAAAGTGTAGTATCTGTTCTTCAGATGCTGCACTTCCATTTCTTGTTCTCTTTCAGTGGACGAACAGTCCTTCACGACTGAGACAATTTTTTTATTTTTGTACCTTTTCTCCATGTTAAAAAAACGACCCTGGTGTCTAACTCTGTCCGTGGGGAGGCATTGTAAATAAGTACAAAACATCAGTTTTCTCCACTCTCTATCTGTGCCTAAGCACAAATTCCATAAACAAAGCTTTTGTCATAGAATTGCCCACCTGTGGAACTCTGTTGCATTGGCCTGCTTTCCAACTGACTACACTATAGTCGTCTTCAAGTCCAATGTAAACAAGTTCTTGTTGAGCAGCCCCCTAAATAATACATATCTACCATAAACTATTAGTATGCCGTTGTTTCATTGACTACCGTACACTCGTTAACCCTTATCCTCCAGTAGCTTTCCGGTCTTGATAAGTGGTGACTCCCAAGTAATATATATTATTTCCAGAATGTGAGAGATGATATATCTTTATTTTATTCCCTCCTCTCTTTTTTCTTCTTTCTTTTTAACGTATATTAAATGCTGTTTACTTATTTTTTTTTTAAATATCACGTGACGAAACTCCTGATTAACATGTGCTAAAAACATGTTTTTCAATTTTCATTACCGTCTCTACTTTTGTATAAGCAATATCGCCTGAAGAGGTCTCTAGTTACTTACAACCGGCTGACGGAAACATGCTCATGAACGTGTCGATGCCTCTGTTCAGTCTCAAAAGGCAAAGGATACCCTCTGTGGGGGCGGTTACGTGCGAGTAACTGTGAGGCAAGGGTTGTGCAATCTCCAACCACGCCTCTCCTGAATCGGCACTGTTTGAATCCAGTGGCAAGGAGAAGCCCAGGACGACTGGAAACAATGTTGAGATAAATGGAGTGTACATACAGCACCTGAAAGTCCTAAATGATTATCCATTTAGTACTGACCACGTTCAACGTTGCTTAACGTTGGTGATCCAGTGGGTGATCGAACGTGATTATGCCGTACGAATACGTAGCTACATATTAATGCTTATGTAAAACGAATAAAAAGTATATCTTGCTCTACTTTGGTATTGAGCACTCTTGTATGAACCTCATAAAAAAAAAAAAATTCATTGGTGGTCTCACCTCTGGAAAATATTAACCTGGAATTATATGTCGCCCTAAAACATCAGCCAGGAATAATGAAAAAAAAAATCCATCAAATAATGTGAATAGAAATCATTTATAGTAATCGCTTTTCCCTTCCACATCCGGAATAATAACTTTCCAATATTCCTTAATATGTCCATCATACCTCTGAATCGCCCCCCCCTCCCCAATGCCTTCTCATGAAGTTGCTATCCAAAGTACTGCCCCTCCAGGGTAACTTCTAATCCAGCTACTCTCAACTATGACTCCACGCTCCATCGATTCCATCCGGAGAGAATAGATCTGATCAATAACAAAACTGCTACTTAAAGGCATAAAAAATAAAGTATTTCTGCAGAAGAATATGGGGGGGGGGGGGAGAGAAAAAAAAGAAAAGAAAAGAAAAGAAAAGAAAGAAAAAGAAAAGGAAAAAAAAGAAAAGTTTAAGGGTTGTCTGTTTTATGGTACATAAACCATTTTTGAGATCAGCAACTCCAAAACACATTATCTATCATAAAACCTTCATTATATCTGGGTGCAGTCACTTTCTTCCATACTGTCAACTCAAGTTGATACGCTGGTTCTCATTAAGTCACGCAACATTGAATCTGGGCAGTATTGGATGAGTAAGAATTTAAGAACACCCAGCACCGTACATGGTAGACAGCGATACCTCTCGGCAAAAATAAACATTGTTATCTCCCCTGACCAGGATGTACATGCAACTAGGGTGTGCGCGTAGATTTAATATTCCTTAGGAAAACCTTTATATTTGCGGTGGGACGATTAATCAGAATCGGGAATTGAAAAATAATCGAAACTTATTAAGGTATAAGTATCAGAAAAAAAATTTGTGCATATTTTCCGATGCCAAAAACGATGTTTTTATTTGTTTGTATTTGTTTAGAGCATACTTTTTCATTGTCCGTCTTAATGATTCAATGATATTTATTGCTTTTAAACTACTAGTAAAGAAAAATCTTTCGGTCATACCCATAACAAACGTTACATGGGTTTTTACAGTAATCCGACCCCAAACACCAAAAAATAAAACAACCTATGCTTATAAATTTAAAAAGAATCAGAATCGATAATTGCATTGGAATCGGGGATTTACAACTGAATCGGTAATTGTATAAAATTGTGAAAAATATGGGAACCATCCCATCACTTCTCTCTCACACCCACTATATATATATATATATATATATATATGATTGTTGAGCTGGATTAAATCCGACGATATGAAATAAAATGGAGGTGGAAGGACCTGGATACTCAACGTTTCGCCCGATTTATGCGGGCTTCTTCAATGACCATCCCTCTTGAAGAAGCCCGCATAAATCGGGCGAAACGTTGAGTATCCAGGTCCTTCCACCTCCATTTTATTTCATATATATATATATATATATATATATATATATATATATATATATATATATATAAGAGAGAGAGAGAGAGAGAGAGAGAGAGAGAGAGAGAGAGAGAGAGAGAGAGATAAAAGGAACAAACCAAGCTATGTGTTCTTTTATATCTCTCTATCTCATCGGAAAACTATTTTCATTATTCTCATCATATATAAAAAAAAAATTATATAAACATTAAAAAAATCTCTACGCGGATGGATCTAGGTTTCGACGAAGTTCATCGTCGTGTCAGGGCTTCAAGAAAGGTTACGATAGTTTCGAAAATATTATTAAAGTGAAAAAATAAATGAAATAAAATGAAAAAAGTTATTTGCAAAGCTGATATTCGGCAAACGCACACCAATTAAAACACACTGTCGGGGTAAGGCCATGTCCTGTCACTAATATATTTGTTAGGCGCACACACGACAAACTTTCCCTCCCTTGTTTTTTTTTTTTTTTTTTTTTCATATGATTCAAATTAGTCACAGAATTCTGTGACTAATTTGAATCATATCATATTATCATAGCTTAGACTTATTGAGCAAAAAAAAAAAAAAAAGCGGAAAAGATTTTTTAATCCAAATTTCACAATAAATCCTACATTTCAATTAGTTATTTTACTTAATAAAAACATTATATATATATATATATATATATATATATATATATATAAAAGTTATGCACGGCATAATCGCATTGACACACCGGTTCTCGGCAGATCACTGGTTAAACAAGGTTGAGCCTGGTTAGTATCAGATGGGTGACCATTTGCGAATTCTAGGCGCTGTATGTGTTCTCCGCTTATCTCGGCATGTGTTTCCAGTCGTCCTGTACTTCACTTGCAACTGGTATTTAACAATGTCGTCTCAGGATAGGCGTGGTTTCAGATTGCGCACATTCTGCCACAAAAATTTCACGCACAGGGTATCCATGGGTATCCTTAGTCTGTCCAAGGACTGAAGGAGCCTGTTTTTTTTTGTGAAAATATATATGGAAATTAAGCTACACAGAATATTCAGCATTTCATTCTCGTGAGAATTCGTCATGCATAAGCCTAACGAATTCTCACAAGAATGAAACGCGGAATATTCTGCGTAGCTTAATTGCCATATATATTTTCATAACTTACTACCTAGCTCTACTTATGTATGGAGCACTGTTGAAGTAAATACTGAAAAATGTACACATAAAATTATATCTTCGTATATTAATTTATGTGATTATATATATATATATATATATATATATGATTACTTTATTTAATCACATAAATTGACCTGCACAATGTCCAAATCTTAATGCTATCGACAACGTATGCCATTATATTGAGCAACAGCTACACTGATAAAATTTCAAATCTGGAAGAACTTTGGACAAAAATTGAATAGAAGTGAGATGCCCTTTCACCAGAGTATTACCACAGACTAATTCAGGAGAATGCTCCAAAATTTGCAGGCTCTCAAATTGCAGAAGGACTATGCTACTAAATAGTAACTAGTTCATTGTGTTCCTGTTGTATTTTTATTGCATTAATGTTCTAAAGTTACATTTAAATAACAATTTTCTATTGTGCGGGGTTTCTTTCTGCCTTCTCCATTTGAAGTCATTTTTTAAATTGACGTGAACACTAGAATACTTCAATTAAAAGTCAAATATGAACGGGTAAAATTATAGAGGATTAAAAGGCTAATCAAATAAGGTATAAGTTGTTTAAACAGTTACGTTCAATTTAGCTTAAATTTGCGGTTTTTGAAAAACGGATAAGTGCGGACTTCCTTTTTGGTTGCATTATATATATTTTTTTTCTGACTGCAAGATTCATTTGGCGTCCTGATGAGACATGGAAATGTTGGACGGTTGATCGATTCACGTAGACTTATTACAATTTCTGTGTGTGAGTGTGTGTGTGTGTGTGATTCCGATTCTTTGCAAATCTCTAAACATTTACCTTTATAGTTGTTATTTTTCCTAATTACCTCAAAAACACAAATGTGCATATATTTTCTCAAGAATAAAACACACACTTGTGGGGGTGGGTTGATCTATAGATTTTAGTTTTAGTTTAAAATCAATAAATATTATTTTATTATTAATACCGGCAGTGGAGGATTTTGATATTTGAATAAAATCAAATGAAAAAGACAATCAAAGGAATCCTTTTTGGTACCGGAAAATAGACAACTACTTTTCAGATTCCTTATTTCAATTACCAGTTAATCGTCCCAACACTAATATATATATATATATATATATATATATATATATATATCATGCCGATACGCACGGTATCCAAGATGGCCAACTTGTCACAACGTGATCATGGAATTTCTTTTCCCAAACAAACATGCCAGGTTTATCATGCACGAAACAACTTTTTGTTAAATAACATCGGATGGAAATCGCATCTGACGAGTCGATGGGTTAGAAAATTTCTATGGAAACATAAAATCAGAGAATTGTTCTTCCATTAACGAAACGACTGTAATGAAGAAATCCACGGTGAAATAAACGAAAGTTGTATAAGAAAAAAAATGCGAATCTTTGAATTTCAACAAAATGTTGTACTATATATATATATATATATATATATATATATATATATATATATATATATTTCAAGCATGTCTGACTGAACACGACAGAGTTTTTCTTTTGTTAACTTTGTTCGATAACTTTTCAATTCGCCGAGTGGTCTTTTTGATTTCGGTGGGCATGTTGTATATTATGGTTCCCAGTAGTTGCTGTTTGGCCATATTTTCCTCAAGCGCTTTCTATCGGTACATCTCATCGTTGTCAGGAGTGGTTTTGTTGTTGTTGTTGTCATTCTTTTCTTTATTGAGGCTGGGCATATTTATAGTATTTTTTTAAAATTTTATATTGGCAATAAAGGTGGGTGCAGGATAGGTAGGCTGAATTATTTATTTTTAATTTTTTATTTTCTTATCATTATATATATATATATATATATATATATATATATATATATATATATATATATAAGTTATAAAATGTATATGGCGATTAAGCTACACTGAATATTCCGCGTTTCATCCAGTCTAGGACTCTTCAGGAAGAGTCCTAGAGTGGATGAAACGCGGAATATTCAGTGTAGCTTAATCGCCATATACATTTTATAACTTACTAACTAGCTCTACCTACGTATTGAACACTTTTTAAGTAAATACTTAAAGTTTATGCATAAATCTATACTTTCGTATATTAATTTGATGTGAGTAAATTAAGTAGTTTATATATATATATATATATATATAATTATTTTTTAAGGTTACAAAACTTGGCCTTTTGGGCAAGATCAAAGTGTAGTATCTGTTCTTCAGATGCTGCACTTCTATTTCTTGTTCTCTTTCGGTGAAGGAGAAATCCTTCACGACTGAGACAATTTTTATTTTTGTACCTTTTCTCCACGTTAAAAAACGACCCTGGTGTCTAACTCTGTCCCGTGGGGAGGCATAGTAAATAGGTACAAAACTTTATTATCCCTATTGAAAAAAAAAAGGATTGAGTTTGTTGTATCCATGGTAATAAAAAGGACGAAGGAAAAACATTTAATGGGGGTTGAAAAAAAAAAAAAAAAAGAAATAAGGGGATAGAGTCTGCCGACCAAGATTCGCCCACTTTTCTGGGTTTTTTTTTGTTTTTTTTGTATCAGGATTTATTTTTTTATATATTTAAATATTTTTATTTATTCTTTTTCAATCTCCATTAAATGCCCCCCCCCGTCCTCCTTTTTACCATGGATACAAAATAAAAAAAAACAGTCTTCCTTTTTTAATATATATATATATATATATATATATATATATATATATATATATATATATATAGGAAAAGAATAAGTAGATAAACAGTACAGAAAGGCCATTTCATATGTGAATACAAAATAATAAAACGCACTTAGATTATACATTCAAAGTCTTTGTGACCTAATAACCTTCCCAAGTATCGATTATGTGATCAGTTTTATTATAATTCAGACAGGTTACCTGCGAGTGGAATATTGTGTCAATTGAAACCCTGATGGAAACAGCAGAGGAAATAGTGTTGAAATTTTATGCCCCGACATTTAAATTAGTCAATATCTACGCCAAGCTTTCCACGCTGCTTTTTTTATCGCCGAAATAACGTTTTCTGAAGCATGTAATTAAAAAAAAAAATGTCTACAACGCTACGTTTATACTAATAAATTCGTTAAAAATAATGTCTTTATGAATAATGTCTTTATCTCTGTTTCCAAATTAATATACATGTATACACACACACTCACGTATAATATATATATATATGTGTGTGTCTGTGTGTGTGTGTGTGTGTGTGTGTGTGTACACAAAGTCGATCACGGTATTACTACAAATAGATATTCATAATGCAATCAATGAGCATTCAAATTGGACATCATATCTTGCGGCAGTCGAGATGCAACTATATACAAACCGAAACGAAAAAGACCGGGATGACAAGAGATTTTATAAAGAAATAGGTAATTAATTTTAGCGAATTTAATTTTGTAATCTATGAAACATGTATGTAATTTATGAAACAGAAATTAAAAAAAAAAAATCCCGTTTCTGAAACGATCGTACAATCTAGTGGATTTTTTTGTTTCCCTTTTAAAACTGATTTTTAATTCCAAATTATGAATCGTTTTACTAAACACACACACACACACACACATATATATATATATATATATATATATATATATATATATATATATATATATAATGGAAATAGTATTCCGACAAAATAAAGAAATAAAAAGGAACAGACCGTTTCGTTTTTATTTCGAAACAACATTAAGTCTCGAAATAAAGACGAAACATTGATGAACACATAACACGGTTTGTTCCTTTTTATTTCTCTCTCTCTCTCTCTATATATATATATATATATATATATATATATATATATATATATATATATATATATATATATATATATAGAGAGAGAGAGAGAGAGAGAGAGAGAGAGAGAGAGAGAAATAAAATTCCTTGGATTTTACTTGTGCAAATGGAAACTCAATTAACTTTCTTGGAGTTATATTTTTGGATTATACCATCATTGGATTATTTACCTTTCACCAGACTATCCATTCACGTGTAATCACCTTTTTCTTCACCATATTCCCTCTGCTTCACTTTTTGTTACCAAATAAGATCTTTGACTTACTTGTAGTTTCATCAAATACTTTTGTATGCAAAATCCGATCCCGCACTTTGCTAATTCCTACCCTTTGATGAGAAGGAAAGTATTTCTTCGAAATTCCGCGGATTAAGGACTATCCACTTATCAAGTGTTTCCTTTTCAGATTAAATATGTTTTTAACTCTTTTTCAAAGTGTTTTTAACATGTTTTATTAACTGTTTGCTCTTTATATATATATATATATATATATATATATATATATATATATATATACATATACACACACACACACACACACACACACACACCGATGAAGACTGAAGGATCGGTCGAAAATTATGTACTTGTAAAAAAAGTTTAAAAAAATTTTTTTTCATAATATTATTTTGTATTCCTGCACGTCACCAACTGAAAACGAATAAAGAAAAGTTATAAGCTTTTATACTTTTCGTATTCTTTTTTATACATTTCCATTCATTATATATATATATATATATATATATATATATATATATATATATATATATATATATAAAAATATAAACATCTATATAAGAAAGAAGCAACCGCTCAAAGAATAGTGAGAAATAAGTCATACACGATCCACGATACCTATGCGATTCCTACCTAGAAAACTGTGCCATTAAACTTAACATAGTGATATGAAACAAGAAGGAGAAAGCAGCAACCTTAGTAGAAGTTAGTGTTCCAAATGATGCTGGGTTAAACAAAGCTGAGAAAAAAATACGAAATACCCGGTGAACCAAGTGCAGGAGAGATCCAAACAATTGCACTTAAAGAGACCGTTAGAATGTTAAAATAATCTCTCGGTTGTAATGCACGAGAGAGCGGGCGAATGTCTGATATCCTGTAAGATACTCCACCCCAGTTAGAACTAAAAGATAAGGGGAAATAAAATAAAATGAAAAATATAAAAAAAAAAATTACGATGTGCGTTCAACGTTGGTTTGAAAATCTTGCGGAACTTGATAAGATAGGCGAGCGGAAAGAATAGAGTTTTGATTGGCGCAACAACAGACAAGAGCACGTACAAAATATCAAGAGAAATGGGTTGAGACAAGTGTAATAACATAATTTTCAGGGAGGGAAGAGGGAGAGGATTAAGAAGTGGCGGGGGGGGGGGAAGGAGGAGTTGGAAATGGAAATGCAAGTTTTATTTTTTTGGTCTTATTTTAAATACATAAAATGTGAGTTGGTGGTTGATGGAGATTAGCAACCAAAAGAAAGAAAACGATAAGAATAACTTGATGGACATTGTTTGGAAATGAAGGCATTAAGACAACGCAAAATGAAAAACAGCTAATATATATATATATATATATATATATATATATATATATATATATATATATCGTGGTTCAATTTTAAATTCTGAAAAAAACAGCATATAGAGACATATATTCGATTTAAGAATTTATTGTTTGACAAAGGAATATATAGAAGGGGTTATTATAATTTCCTTAATCCATGGATTTTCAATGTCTCTATATGTTGTTTTTTTCAGAATTTACAATTGAACCACGAAACTTATATATTACTCTATTCTTAAATATTGAGCTTTTCCTTCTTGGCTAGGATCTCCTTGAAAGTATTACTTTAAGTACTATCTATCAGGATTGTTCATCTGAATTCTATCAGTGTCTTATCTCACTATATATATATATATATATATATATATATATATATATATATATATATATATATATATTAGCAGGCTACCCGTCGAACTTTCCATTTCTGACCCCTTATCCATGACGTCATAGCATATCGACGCACACGCATATATATGCAATTATATATACATAATGATATGACGTCATTGTGTACAAACAAGAATACGGATATATATATATATATATATATATATATATATATATATCTTATTTATAGTATTGCGATTTTACTGGGTTTATATAGTCGAACATTCGGTAACTGTTCATACACCAATAAGTTTTAAGTCAAAGTGAGATGATTTAAACTGTAAGCTACAAAATGATCATATTTCATAATTGAGCATTCATATATTGTTTTAAGAAAACCAAGGCATCAAGGAATAGATTGATAGCAACAAATAGTGCATTAGTTACAATTGTTTCAAGACTATTCGGACAAAACTTTTGAAGGATGAGGTATAGGTAAAATATTTTCTCTTGTTTTTCCTTACAAGGAAAATGGATTTCATACTGTTCATTGTTAAAGTGTTTTTTATTCAATATGTCTGACGAAAGGCTGTTCTTGTGAAAATTTTAAAACGACATAAGGTTTGAATTTGTCCGAATAGTTTGGAAACAATTGTAACTAACGATGAAATACACTCTTTGTTGCTGTCAATCTATTCCTTGATGTCTTGATTTTGTTACAACTAATATATATATATAATATATATATATATATATACATATATATATATGATGATTGCAACGTCTTGTCAGACGAGTGCCACTCCCTCGGACATTTAAAATCCATGATTCCAAATGTCTGAGGGAGTAGCTATACAAATATGATGTTACAGAGTCTTAGCTTTGTACGACAGCTAAGTCTCTCTCTTGGTTCAAAATGTTGAGATCCAGCAACAAGCAAGAGCAAGATTGCCAGCAACAAATTAAACTGCAGACCAGCTTAATGCGGCTACTGGTCTTCCGCTTTATGGTTTTTTAAATTAGAGATTTGCTTCTCCTAGAAAGGTTGCCTTCACCACGGCTTACGGGAGCCCTCTCTACCCCAATACACATATACACACACACAAATATACACGGTGCTAGTTGGCCGTTCACCCAAAAAAAGAGTTCATTCGCCCTATATATATATATATATATATATATATATATATATATATATATATATATATATATATATGAGAGAGAGAAGACAAGAGTAAAGGGAAGAACGAGAAAGATTAAAGAGAAATGAGAAAAATATAAGATATAAGGATAAAGAGAGAGAAAGAAAGATAATATACAAAGAGAAAAAGTGAAAAGTATATATATATATATATATATATATATATATATATATATATATGTTTCGCAAATTATGTTTTAAGAACTTTCGACTGCCAATACAATGAATTTAATTAAATTTTAGTCTGATTTCTATTATAAATATTTTAGAAATCCTACTTTGTATGACTTCTTATTCTTTATTAGAATTTAAATACGAAATCTTGGAAATACGGCTACAACTTTTCTCAAAATCAAATATGGCGAAAAAAGACGGCTTCCTCACGTGTACTTTTTTTTTGGTGTGCGTGTGGGGGGTGGGTGAAGAGATGTCTATAAACATTACAATGAATGTTGTTTTTTTTACGTTCATGCTTTTGTAGATTAAATATTACTATTTCCTTTTATCTACATTTTTTTTTCGGCAAATCTTTTCATTCCATATAAAAACAAAACTTTTCAACTGTGTTTTAAGATACATCCATTTGTTTCTGACGAGTTGTTTAATGGGCTACCGCTATTCAACGTAACACGTGTAAGATGCACTTCATAAAAGTGAATAAAATACATGTTTTGGTTTTGAAATGATATTTAACGATCTCTCTCTCTCTCTCTCTCTCTCTCTATATATATATATATATATATATATATGCACACACACACTTTTATTTGTTAAACATTAATATGTCGTCACACATACCCATGAATGTGTAGCGACATATTAATGCTTATGTAAAAGCAAATAAAAGTGTATCTTGCCCTACTTTAGTATTGAGCACCTTTGTATGAACCTCGTTAAACTTCATTGGTTACTTTACCCCTGGAAAATAATAATCTGGAATATATATATATATATATATATATATATATATATATATATATATATATATATATATATATATATATAGCGAGGAGAGGGTAAATTAGTGGTCCTAGCTGGGAACAAGGGTACTCAGAGGTCATCTAGTTCGTTCCCGCGTAATGTCAGGTTAGTAAATACGTACGGAAGAGAAAAGGAATGGTTTGTCTCTTTTGCCAACATTCAATCTGTATAATTTATCATTAACAACAAGTGCCCGTTTCCACTTAAGTGATCTTCATCACAAGAAAAACTAACTAAATAAAATAAAATAAAAATTAGGTATGCAACGTTTTCATCTCAAATGACAGCGGCAACATTAAACCGGATTCGAGGCGCATCAGTTTTCCCGTTGTAAATCTTAAACTCTCGCTGCCAACCAATACCATAAAGCAACGTTCGCAGACGATTTCTCGTGTAATCAAGCCACGGAACCAAAAGTCTTCTTAACTCGATCGGTCTCCTCCTCCTCCTCTGGAAAATAATCCGCAAGCGCCAGCTTTTCGCCTTTTTTTTTTCTCTCGATATCACTAGCACCGGAATTCGAGAAGCTGTTTGAGATTACTTATAAGAGAGAGAAGAGAGAGAAAATAGAAAGGAAAGAGAGAGTAGAGGAGAGAGGAGGAGAGAGAAAGGAGAGAGAGAATAGAGAGAGGAGAGAGAGAATAAAGAGAGGAGAGAATAGAGAGAGAAGAGAGGAGAGAATAGAGAGAGAAGAGAGGAGAGAATAGAGAGAGAAGAGAGGAGAGAATAGAGAGAGAAGAGAGGAGAGAATAGAGAGAGAAGAGAGGAGAGAGGAGGAGAGAGAAAAGAGAGAGAAAGGAGAAAGAGAAAGGAGAGAGAGAGAATAGAGAGAGGAGAGAGAGAGGGGAGAGAGAGAGAGGAGAGAGAGAATGGAGAGAGAGGAAAGAGATGAAGGAAAGAGAGAGAGAAGGGAAAGAGAGAAAAAAAGAGAGAAAGAGAGGAAAAAGAGAGAAAGAGAGGAAAGAGAGAGAAAGAGAGAGAAAGCGAGGAAAGAGAGAGAAAGAGAGGAAAGAGAGAGAGAGAGAGGAAAGAGAGAGAGAGAGAGGGGAAAGCGAGAAAGAGGGGAAAGCGAGAAAGAGAGGAAAGCGAGAAAGAGGAGAGAGAGAGGAGAGAGAGAGAAAAAAAGAGAGAAGGAAATGGAGATAGAGAGAAGAAAAAAATGACTGAAAAAAAGTTTTTGCGCCCCCCCCATTATTGCACGAATATCGAGCATAGAATCAAATGGGATAGAAAACTAAAACCGACGCACATACTTAAATTCAAACAAAGTATATTTTCCCAAAAAAACAGTGCAGACTACATTGTTCAAAGTATCTTTCTTCCCCCTCTTCCACCACCACCACCACCACAGATATTTTGTAACGTTACGTTGCGTTACAAACAAACAAAGGAAATAAAATAAAAATTCGGATCGGCATTTCTCTTTATTTAAAAGGTTTTTGACGTTACTCTCCCGTCTCGACACATTTAAGAAGTCTCTCGCTGTCACATGTTCATCTGAGTCGCGTTTCTCTTTCTTCCGACCGCAAGCTCGCTACAGCCGGCCTAATCTCGTCTTCGAGTTTACACATCTATTTTCTTCGACGCGCACTTTGTTTCCCCCAACCACGTGGTGCACTTTTCTTTTTCCCCCTTTTCTTCTCGCGCCCACTTCCTAATTTGTATATGCACTTTTTCGGCTGCTGCTGCTGCTAATCTCTTCACAAACCAGCAATCTTTCACTGCTGCTGCTATTTTCCCACGCCGTCATATACACTATATTACAACTTTACGTTTCGGCCTTCCTCAGATGTAATAGCTCATTTACATGCGAAAACACTATATATTAACGCTATATCATCATGGAAGAAAGTAACAAAAGTAAAATGCTGACATGATGTTGCTAGTCTCAGTCAGCGAGAAATTGGTGGTGAGAGGCTGTTGCGATAACGCAAATTTATTTGCAAATGCTATCGAAGGAGGTGGAGAGTGCTGGACGTCTGGGGAGACTTGTTGTCACTCAGTTTCCAGGGAACACCACAGGTTTTTCAATCAGGTCTTTGATGACTTGTGTGAAAGATCCATGTGAGCCAATAATAATAATAATAATAATAATAATAATAATAATAATAATAATAAACACTGAAAATTATATATTTTATTTTATTTTTGGTATTTTTGAGACGAGGCTTTATAATTTGTGTATTCATTTTTTTTTTTTTTTTTTTTTTTGCGCAGTGGATATAGGTGTTCAGTCTCTACGGTTCCAGGTGAACATTGTGTGATGATAACGGTTTCAATCCTACCCAAAGCAGGCCAGAGGATTAGTTGGTCAAAACATGATGAGATAACAACAACTACGGAAGACAGTAATTACTGGAGATACAGTTACAAAAGTCAACATTCCTATCCCGTCAGGATTAACCACCTAAAGAAGCCCAGAGGATGAGTTGGCCGAAAAGTGGTGAAACAACAACTACAAAAATGAGGATAACAGACTGCAAAAATAAATAAATAGATCGATAAATAAAATGAAATAAATAAATAAATACTGTGAAAATTAGACTTTAAAATGGCTACATAAAAAATTATTTGCTTAAGGATGGATTGGTGCGGGTCGTGTGTTTGGCGTCGGCGGAAATCTGTGCTATCCTAGTACCTTTGTTGACTTATCTTTTGAAAGTGTCGTCTATTGCACTTGACGCATAAATCTTTCAAACAAACAACAGGATTAAAGGTGTTCTTTCGTATCAGATTAGATATTATCGTTAATAGGAGGAGGAGGAAAGAAAATAAGACACGCTACACGCACGTGCTACTTTCCGGTGCGGACCTGAAAACAGACAAGACAAAAATCGATGAATGAAAGAGTAAACAGAAAATACACAGCAATGACGAGGAGAATCGTAGTGGTAGTGGTAGTAGTGGTAGCATAGGTTGGTTGGTTGTTTTTGTTTTACAGTATACCAACCCCTTTCAGGTTATTTAATGCCGAATCCAAAGATTCGGAAGAATTTTTTTTTAATAGAATATATTTGTTGTTTTCAAGTCTGTTTCTATTCAACCCATAGTTGGGACCCTAACAGGTACTACCACTTCGGGTCAGAGTGGACCTGGGAGCAATGGCGATTAAAGGGTGGCTCCACACTCCCCAAAGCCCGCAAGCTGGGGCCTCACCACTGGATTTAGTTTATAGTCATATCCAGGACCATTAGTAGTATATAACATTATCTTTACCCTTTATGACCTGCTTGAACTAATTCGTTCAGTCATAAATAAATGAATATAACGGCATAAATAAAGTGGGAATTGATTCAAACACGCCTTGTACGTATTAGTTAAGTATCTGGGTAGATGCCAGATACCTTCAGATTGCAACTGTCCATTGCTTACATTCCGTACGCCGCTATCCGTCTCAAAGAGTGGAGGATTTCGTTTGTCGTCAGATAATTCGCAAAATTCTTTTTTTAACAAATAATAATGATAATGTTGTTTATCAAATTCCATCCGTGTTTGTTTACAATATCACATCAGCTGATATTTGGGCATCACGATGAATGATCCGAAAATTAATTTCTGATTAATGTTTAGTCTTAAAATACGCAAATGAAGAAATGATTTGCGGCGATTTTAAATGGTATCACTTCTTTTATCGTAAATCAAACTCATTAATAAGAAAAAATTAAAATAAAATAGTGAAGTACACCCGGGATTGAACGGGGGATCATTTGATCTGTAGTCGAATGCTCTACCATATATATCCAGATTCCAACAAATTATTTTTTTTTTTTAAGAAGAAATGATTTGCTGAGATGTTATGGCCGGTGTAACGTAAAATATTTCCTATGTAAAAATTCTTTCTTTTTTTAAATCTATATAAAAAAAATGACTATTTTTAAGATCGGACTTTTTTCGATTTTCGATATCGGATGAATTTCCATACAAAACATATCTCAGGACACTATACAAATATAAATTAACTTTGTGTGAAATTTGCAAAATATAAGCTCAGCCGTTTTGGAACCTATGAGGAACTCTCTCTCTCTCTCTCTCTCTCTTGCGCACACACACACACACACACACAGAGGAAGAGTGGTTTTATACAAGAGTGGAGATAATCTGGCAGCAAATGGAAATAGCTAACACGATTGAAGCAGGGGTTCAAGGATTATCTCTTTAGACAAAACGCACTAGAAATGCATGTTTCAAAATACCGGAGGCAATGACGTCATGCAAGCGAAGAGAGAAACAAGATGACTTTTGAAAGTATCTGGAAGCAAGACAGGCAACATGCTTCTGATAATGTAAAGAGAGTCTAAGTGAATGTTTGCTTGAGACTCTGCCCGTGTCTCGACAATCTTAAGACAAAGTTAGAAAACAAGCAAGTCAAAAAGTTATCAAAATTAGATATTACTCTCTCCTCTCATAACCAACATTTCTCTAAATAAAACCTTTGAAAACTAACAAGTCTCCATCGTGTTTCCATGCATAAGTAGAATAGTCTTTAGTTAAACAGAAGATCAACAACACAAAGGGGGGTCATGGAAAAGCGACGATCGGTGAAGTAAGACCAGCAACTGTGCAACGTTTGTGTAGAAAGACTTTGTTTTGTTGATTTGCCTCTTAATCAATTACATAAAAGAAAGTGTACGAACTGTTTTGTTTAATGTTTGTGTAACATTAAACATGTTACACAATAAATACAGCTACATACCTAGAAAACGGTGCGGTTAATCCTGACATAGATAGGACAAGAGGGAGAAAGTAGGAACCTTAATGATACTAGCTTAAACAGAATTGAGGAAGAGAGAATCTAAGTAAATACCAAGGTATTCTGTACGACATAAGATAAATAGGAGATACACAGCAACGACAAAGAGGATGGTAGTAATCTAACAAAAATTATCTTAACGGATTTTCTAAGTCAGACCTGAACAGCAATCCATCTGGCATATCGATACTTGTTTTAGACAAGCCTATTCTTCACCTCTCACTTTCGACTATACTATTGGTAAAAAATATATTTATTACAATTCGTTTTTTTTTTCAGGAAATATTTAATCCAGCTTACAAAACTATTACAATGGAGACATTTTTCTTTGCTCACTTAAACAGAATAAAAGGGAATTTGAAGTATTCGGCTTACTGTCTTCATCTTGCATATTATTCTCACAGTGTTTGGGTTGATGTGACCTTGAACCACCGGTGCATCATTTAAAATTCGGGAATCTGTACAGAATTTAAAACTGGGCCCTTTAACCCATGGAGGTAGATTGTTCTCGTTCAATCAACCATGATTAGGTAGAAGTCTTAATTATATTCTTAGTTTGAGGATGAGGACAAATTTGACAAAGCGTAGAAAGTGGACGTTGGGTTTGACGTTTGGCAGCTTCATAATTCTCACTTCCCTTCTTTTAGTTCTCACATTGCATAAGCGAGGTTTCTGACAAAGGGAGGAGAAATGCGGTTTTCCGGGTCAGAATCTGTCCATCTAATGTTTATTGTTGGTTAAGTAGTATTTTTGTTTGGTTTTTAGCTCTTTACATCAATTGGCTTTATGCATTGTATGTAGCGATTTCCATAAAAGAAAAATAGAAAACGATCGCGATCAGGTTGAAGATCCCTTTAAACCACGTGAAACGGTTAGGAGAATGGAATGGGCTCGGGAATTAGTCGACATTTATGCCAAACAACCCCAAAGGTTGACGGGATGAGGGAGAGAATTAGATCAAATAGTAAAACTAGTTTTTAGGACAGGCCTCTCGGACGATGTATTCGTGGGCGCACAACAAGTGTCTGGTGTCGTAACGATAGACTTGAGTAAAATGATCACAAGTAAAAGATACCGAGAACTCCGAACAATTATGGCACTTACACAACGTGCAACAGACTCTCACTCAAAAATAGAAAAAAATGTGATCATGGAGAGGACATCAAATTAAGACAATCATAATGCATAGAAATCTAATGTAAGTTACTGTTTTTTTTTTTTTTTCAAAACTTTTTTTCGCCTTAAACAAGGCATAGTTCCGCCTAGAACCGATAGGGCTACTATTTGGGATCGTGCCTAACGGATTATGGGGAGTTGAGCAACAATATGCCTGTTCATATTACATTTAAACTTCAGTAGGTTAGTACAGTCGGAAGCAACAAACAGGGAGTTATAAAGTCAGTTTAGCAATTCGATTGAAGAAACATAATTAGTTATGCATCATATCTTTCCAGAAAAAAAAAAAAAAAAAAAACAGAACAATAATTAAATGTCTGCAGCCATTTAATTTTTCTATATAAAGTATTTGAGCTTGTGGAGCGTCTCAGCCTCACTCGAGGAGCCTCAGGGCTCCCCTGCTCTAACCCAAGCACATTCATTCATTCAATGTGCTTTATTTACAAACACGCGCTTCTGCATAAGTACGGCTGAAAAGTTTCAAACAAAAAAAAAAAGAAAGAAAGAAAGAAACGCGTAAATCTAAATAAGCAGTAAATCTCAGCTGCAAATATTTTTATTTGTTTCTTTTATTTATGTTTTAAAATGTTTTGAAAAAAAAATTTTTTTGGCACGACATCCAAGCAAAATGTGGGAAATAAGATAATCCCAAGTTTTATCTCCATCGCTCCCTCTCTTCAACTTAACTGAAAGGTATTAAAGTCTTAAAAAAAAAAGGAAAAAAAGAAGATTACTAACGCAACTGACAACTGATTTTTCACAGGCAAACAAACGAAATCCGTGTTCAACATTCGTTTTAGTACGTCTACAAAATAAGAACGGACTTTATCGTCAAATCAGTTGTAATGACTAATCTTCTATCTTCTATATATATAAAAGGCAAAATGTGTGTTTGTGTATGTCCCGCAAAAAACTTTCCACACAGGCGACGGATTTTCGCCAGATCCGCATCATTTTGAAGCTCGAAACTTTGGACGACAAATATCGAAAAATTGGCTAGAAACATTAATCCCTTCAGCCTCAACAGGTCGCTTTTCTACAGGGAGGGGTAGCAAAACAATCCTTCTTTCTTTCCTTCCAGTCCGTAAAAAAATCCAATCATTTGAAGCCCTTAGCGTCGCTCTGCGACTTTTCGTTTCAGAAGAGAGTTTGAAAAAAAATGGAGACAAACAGACAGAACTAGTGAGTTTTACAAATGAGATTTTAATTTTATCATTTCTCTCCATGCAACGCGTGTCCTCAACTCTCACTGGTCAGGTTTCACTTCCATACATCATCACATGACAACACTCTTCTGGAAGAAGTTACCCGAACTTATTCCATCCATTCCGAATTCTTACATCATACAAGTACTTGATCCACCCTGTGTTCCAATTGTAACGCCTCCGGTGCAGCTCAGCTCAGGTGCATAGGCTCGTGATTGAAGTGCACCTGTAGCCGATACATGTGGCGCTACGTTACCCGTGGTTTCGTCTAGTGGTCGAATTCGTCTTCGGGTCGTCGTCGGCTTCCTTACGGTTCTGCTTTCAAATCAGCTTCCAACTGTCATCTGGGCTATCGGAGAAATACACTGCACCCACAACGGCGTTCCAATCAAAGAAAAGAAAGTCAAAATTTAATTGGTTAACACAGAATTGATTATTGTCTTTGACTTTACAATATATTAGTTACACACTGCCTAGTCATGCAACTTAGGGGGGTGGCAGTTTTGTTTCTTCTACCAAGTTCTCCGTTCTTCATCTACCGTCCGTCTACGGGCAGGGATCAGCGAAAAAGACACAAATTAGCTAAGTGTCTTGGTTTTATCAAATCAGTCGTTCCTCCTTCCACCTTTTTGGAGTTATTCGTTCTTCCTTTCCCTTCCTCTCTCTCTTCTTTTATCGTATCAATTTGTATTGCCTTTCCTTTTTCCTCTTTTGAATTTCCTCTCTCTGTTTCCCTAATTTCTACTCCTTCTCTCGGCTTTTATCTATACCAATTTTTAACCCTCATTGCCTGAGGTGTTACTTATCAATAATTTAGTCACCTCCAGGTCGACCGTGTCACTCCACAGGGTTTTAAAAAACAACCCCTTCGTTGTTAACAGATTTTTACCAGGCATTATCTCGAAACAAATTCGAGTTTGTCTTTCTCTGAAAGACCCCACCCCGGCCCTGATGTGATAAGCGACAACTATTTATTTCCATGAGTCAACCATTTCGGCTGGCGAGTCTGTATTGCCCTTTCTGACCCTAACTTCCTAAAGGTGTCGGCCAGTAAGACCGCATCCCCCCCCCACGTACCCCCTTTTTTTTTTTTTTTTACATAGGCATCACCACATTATCAAGGCCAAGAGGCCACTCAAGGATAAGGGTTAAAGAGTGTACAGTAGAAATTGGACAATATAGTAATCATTAGTAATGAAAATTTGGTAAATTTGATAACTTATATGGAACGGCTCATCAAGAACTTATTTACGTTAGACTTGAACACAACCATATTGTAGTCAGCCGGAAAGCAGGAAAACGGAAGACAATTCCACAGGCGTGCACTTCTAAGAAAGAAGCTTTGTTCATGGAATCTACGTTTAGGTTTAGGCACAGATAAAGAGTGGGAGGAATTATTGATAGTGTTTACAGCTAGACGAGTGTTTCAGGGGGGACCATAGATTGAAGCTCAGTCGAACACTTTCCATGAAAATAACGATACATCAGAGACAAACTCGCAACATCTCTTCTGTGAGATAGAGGCTGCAAGGAGGAGAAAAGGACATCTCCTACGAGGCTACGAAGTCTATTTTGAACTCTATCAAGGCAGGACAAGTCCTTTCTAGCAGCTCCTGCCCAGATGTGGCAACAGTATTCCATCCTTGGACGTACCTGGCTCTTATATAGACAGAGAATAGAATCAGCAGTGAGATATTTACCGGATCGATAGAAAGATCCCACCATTTTTCCAGCGGCCTTGGCAACAGATTTGATGTACGTGTTCCATTTAAGATCAGGAGTCGATAGAATCTTGTTTCTTTAATAATTTGAATTGTTGTTCTAACCTAAACCAGAAAACGACCCTGTATTGCTTTTTCTGCCCTCGAGAATCTCATTATCATTTTTATTTATTTATTTATTTATTTCCCATCGAAATATTCACTATTTCTTCTCTCATTGAAATATTTACTCTTTTCTGTGGACAGGAATCTCATAAATATCTGTTTTTCCTCACCCATCTCCTCTTCCTCTATTTGAAAAGCAAGATCATCTGGTGTCGCCAGGGATCTCGTCATACAATGGTATCATCAAAATTACATAACATCTCGACAATCTCAATCGCTTCACCATCCAAATATACTTTCTCCAAATCTGCCTTCTCATCCACCTCCATTGTTTTATACTCTTGCACACAAATTAGTTACTCATTCAACGTATCAATAATTCCACTGTGTTTCTTGTATATCCAACACTTAAGATAGCAACAAACAAAAACGTGTAATAAAAATAACATGCAATTGTGTTAATAGTATACGCGCAATGTTGTTATTACTTTTAAAAGGGACCAAACGTTATGAAGTGCCATCAATAAGTTTCCAGATTTTTTTTTTTTTTGTAAAGGCATTAAAAATTGTCATCAGTGCACGTCTGCATGCATGTATTTATATTTGCTGTGCCTTCAATAAATTTCCAGATTTTTTTTTGTCGCGTGCAAGTGACTAGGTCGGTCGGTCAGTAACACTTTTGTGCTTGGCCTTTTTGGTTAAGATCAAACGTCTTTTGTTAATAGATGCTGTTCTTAGCATTTTAAGCTTTTCTTGGCCTTTTGACCAAGATCAAAGTGTAGTATCTACGGGTGAAGATCAGATGTGATAGAAGAAGGCTGCATCGTGCGGCATTTGACAGAAGATGGATACATGTAGCAAGTCTGTGTGTACGAAGAGGAGCCAAATTTGAATACGTGTTCCCCACCTAGGTGTGGAACGCGCAGTTCTGTAAAGTAAAATTAAACAAGTAGCCTCTCAGCTAGCTGAGTGTGTGTTCCATCCCTCCCCGATTAGGAAGCCTCCAAGATCCCCATCCCCTCTTACCTGCAATTTTTGTTTTCACCCCTTCCTCTAAATTTTACCCATCTTGGAGAAAAAGAAATACAAACTAACCTCCATCCCTTACCCACAAAAATTTCTTTTCTCCATTCACCCCTATCTAGAGGGCATCCCCACCTAGAGACTGACCCGCAGAAGCGAGGTTCCTTTTACAAACCTAGTGGAACGGGCAGTCTATCAACTAGACGGGGTTGGGAGGGTCCTACTAATCACCTTTTGTTTTTTCTTCCCCCCCCCCGCCCTCGACACAAATGAATTATTGTACCATTTTATTGTTATCTTTTTTGTTTTTACACATCAATAAAAAATGTTTTAAAAATTGGGAGTTAAGTAGGACGTCCCCCAATATGAAAGGGTGAATGCGGTATTATGGTGAAAGAAGATACTAGCTGGGAGAAACTTTTGACTTTGTTTAGTTCTGGAGTGACAAGGATGACCAACGACCCCCACAATCCCCCCTTTTGAGTTGGCCATGTGCCTAAGTTTTTTGTTCATCGTTGATTTTGACTGTATTTTTTAACATGAATAAAAGATTTAATATCTCAAAGTGTAGTATCTGCTCCGGCAGATACTGCAAGCAAAGACCATATGTGGGGGCAACCCCACATATAAGACCTTGGTCAATGTAGGGGCAACCCTTCATACCAATTGTCACTATCCAGCTCCCCTACTCCCCTGGGAGTTGGTCCCCATTTCTCTTTCACTCCTCACATTAAAAATCGGCCTTGTGCCTAATTTGCTCGATGGGGGAGCAAATAAATACCCTTTTCTTGGCCTTTTGGCCAAGATCAAAGTGTAGTATCTGTACTTACTACATGCTGTGCTTATGTTTGTATCTTTGTGATATAAAGTGAGGGATCACTTTTCTGTATTAATTTAATGTAAAATGATCACCCACTTTACAACCAGTCAGTCTCAAAGCCATTCAAGTCATTCTCCAGATCATTCAAGTTGTTTTTGAAGGATTCCAGTTATCTTTTAAGTATTCAAGTCATTCTTAAGGTCATTAAAGTCATCCTTAAGTTCATTAAAGTCATTCTAAGTCGTTTACTTTTTGTTTATTTAAATCATTTCAACCGATTTTTCGGTCATTTTAGTTTATCTTTAAGAATTTCATGTCAATCCTACATTCACGCATTCATTCATTACATTAGGGCATGCGACTAATGGCTATCGGCCTTGTTTTGTGTAAAGGCATTAAAAATTGTCATCAGTGCACGTCCGTATGTATAAGTTTCAATAAGTTTCCAGATTTTTTCTTTTTTGTACAGATATTTAAAATAGTCATAGATTTGAAAATTCAGTATGTTATTGCTATACATCTTATGAGATGACTGACCAGTTTTTACGATTTTAGGTTCAAATGAACAGTTACAGCAGGAATTGGAATACACCCTACTAAAGCTTGATTGTCACAGCTGGTGAATTTCAAAAACGCAATCTAGACAGGAGGACATTTTAGAAAAACGATGTGCAATAAAATTCTGTTTTAAACCTAGAAAAAATGCCACAGAAACGTATGGAATGCCTCAGACTGCTTTTGGAACATCTTGCATACATAAGGCATCAGTTTTTGAGTGACATAAGATATTCAAGGAAGGCAGAGAGTCTGTAAGGGATGATGAAAGGTGTGGGAGGAGTCAGGAAGTCAGAACACCAGAGTTGATTGGCCAAATAAAGAATTTCATGGATAAGAACCGTCGTGTGTCTATAGAAACGATAAGTGCACAGTTTAATGTCAGTGTGGGAACTGTATATACAATTATTCACGGAAAACTGAAGATGCAGAAGATTAATGCAGTGTTTGTCCCAAGGATGCTCCATCCTTGTCACAAACTATTTGATGAAGACGGACATCAGGACAGTTTTTCATCCTCTCTATAGTCTAGATCTAGCTCTCTATGACTTCTCCACGCACAAGGAAAACCTTACAAGCTCTCGTTATGAGACATTTGAGGAGATGAAAGAGACTGTGATGTGAAAGACACTCGCACAAGAGGACTTCCAGAGGGCCTTCCAGAAGTTGTTGGAATGGTACAAGTCTATTGCAGACGGAGGAGATTACTTTGAAGAGGACTAGAGCGTATACTATCAATAAAAGTGCGGATACAAAAAAAGTCTGGAAACTTATTGAAGGCATCTCATATGGAGAGACTAGCAAAGAAAATAAATCGCTGACACGAATGTTTTTAGGCGAAAGAAAAAAGTTATTTATTTTGCCCGGTTTCACACGCAATTTACAGCACTTTCTTTACTTTTCCTGCTTAGATAGCTGTAATTTTTTTTGACACACAGGTCGGCCGGCTCGCTTTCGAGACGGTAGGAGGAGGAGACTCGCGTGCTTGTAAGTGTATCTTCCAAATCGCAACACGTCTTTTCTTTCTTTTTTTTTTTTCTTTCGATCTCGATGTATATACATGCATTTCATTCCGTGACGTCACGTCCACGGGTTTAATACTGACGCAACATTAACACGGCACGTGGGTAATTATTTGCGTACTGACTTGGTTATTTAATGACGGAGCCAGCGATTAAGTTACATAGATTTCAACTCAGCTTACCCTATACGGTAGTCTGTGTTTGTATCCATTATGCCATGCATGTCTCCTTTCGCACTTTTGGCAAAGCGGAAAGAAACGGAACAACACTTGTGGTTAAAAACAAAAGATAAACAAAAGTTTCCTCCGTGTGTGAATAGGAATACTATCTATGTTTTATTTATTTTGTGCCAATGCTAAATTAAAAACGCAAAACAAAAGTAATTGATCTCTCCTCAGAGACGAACTTATGCATCGACCAATGTAATGATATACAATCTGAAAATCCTATTCCGTTTGTGTGTGTGTGTGTTTTTCGGAAGTTTCTAGTTTCGCTTTTTTATCTTTTTTTTCCGAGTGCTGTATATTGCTTATTATAGCATCTCTTCTTAAGAAATAAAGGTCATCTGCGGAAGGACACAACTAACGAAAATGCGTGAAAAAAAAATTACTTGAATTAAAATAAAAAAATAAAATAATACTCCAATAATGGACAACGAGCACATTGCAAATATCATTTAAAATAGTGCTATTATCCCACCCCCACACTGTAGAGATCCCGAGATGTAAAAGATCTTTCTATCCAGTAGTTTCTTCCCCAGAACCGCTAGACTTTGGAATTCCATTCCAGGTCCCTGCTTCCCCAACTGTACTGACGTGCAGAAGTTCAAGTGTAACGTGAACCAACATCTTTCTGCCCAAATCCCTACATAGTACCCCAGTAGTTGTTGCCCCTGATAGTAGCCCCCTACACCAAAGTGGCAATGTGCCTTGTTTGGAGTGAAAATGTAATAATAATAATTAAAAAAAAAAAAAAAAAAAAAAATAGACTGGAAATCTAAAGAGACCCCAAGAAAATCTTGCAGTCGCATCACCACATTTATCTATTAAACAAATTGAGCATGCGGGGGTCCCCCTACATAAGTGAAAATTTTATTTTCACTAAAACTAAATTTTGTGCAAAGTTATAAAATAAAGGACGTGGTTATTAAGAAAAGTCTGAACAGATGAACGATTTGGGGCAATTTTACCCCTATAATGGCCCCTAGGGGATCCACCAGAGTTATGCTGGAAAATCTGTTCTGGCTAAAATTTACTTTCACCATGATTAATGTTTGTGCAAAACTTTAAAAAATTCAAATAGTGGTTATTGGGAAAAGTGCAAACAAACGAACGGATGAACAGGAATGAATTACTTTGTCGGGGGGGGGGGGGTGAAGGAAAAAGCGTATGCATGGACCGTAGATAGATTTATATTCATATTGGAAAAGGATTATACAAATAAAACGACACAAAGATGAGAGATGAAGACAAAAGATAACTAGAATCAATCAAAGAGAGAGAGAGAGAGAGAGAGAGAGAGAGAGAGAGAGAGAGAGAGAGAGTCTTGAAAAGTCTAAGTGCAAGATGAATTTTTTATACTAAGTGATGTCACTGCTTATCAAGGCCCAAAAGCTACTCGAGGATAAGGATCAATGAGTGTCAGGTAGTTGGCAAAACAGCTCCATGATGATCAGCAATGGTGGAACTTGGGTATAGTTTATTTAAAAGGACAGCTCAACAAGAACTTGTTTACATTAGACGTGAAAACAGCCATGTTATAGTCAGCAGGGAAGCAGTACCCACCATGTCGGTATTGTGTCCCACACACGTGTAGTTCTAGCAAAGAAAATTTTGCTCATGGAATTTACGTTTAATTTTAGGTAAAAATAGATAAGGGAAATTGTTGACAGTTGTTGTAGTTAGACGAGTGTTTTACGGGAGGGGGGGACCATAAACAGAAGCTCAGTCGAATACCCGTTATGAAAATGATAGAGCAAAGACTTACTCGCGCAATGCCTCTTCTGTGAGAAAAAGGAAGTAGAGAGGCGAAAAAGGATATCCACTAGATTTCGAAAAAAATTTTGAACCCTGTCAAGGCGGGAAAGGGTACACTTTGTACCTCCACCCCCACCAGATGGAGCAACAGTATTCCATCTTAGGACATATCCGGCTCTTATACAAGAGTCTGGAGTGAGATACATTTTGGAGCAGTAGAATAATCCAATCATTTTACCAGCGATATTAGTAACGGAATAAATCAATAAAGAGTGTTAATCTTGCGTAGTCACAAACCAAGGGAGATAATGCTAAGAACTATAAGCTCATCTTTTTAGCGCACTAACAGGTCATTACTTATCAATGCCTAAAGGCCACTCGAGGATAAGTTTTTCTAGTTGGGCAGTAAAAAACACTAATTAACAATTGATGAAAATGGGTAGAATTTGCTTATTTAAGAGGATGGCTTAACAAGACTTTAAGATTGGACTAGAAAACTACCAATGTTGTAGTCAGTTGGAAGCAGCCTAACTGTATCGTGTTCTACAGCTGAGTAGTTCTTGGACAGAAACTTTGCTCATTTTTGCAAGTGTCAAGAATTATTTTTTTAAACTTAATAAAGAGTCGTTTTTTTTTTAACAAGGGAGTCGCCATTTATCAAGGCTTGAATGCCACTCAAGGATAAGTTAATGAGTGTAAGGCGATCAGCGAGACAACAGTGTAGAAATAAACTCATGGAAGTACAGTTTATTTCTGCTATTGCTGATTGCTACGCTGTTGTCTCACTGACCACCTTACCTTGAGTGGCATTCGAGCCTTGATAAATGGCGATCCCTTATTAAAACACACACTCACACACACAAAAAAAACGACTTGACTCTATTAAGTTTTAAAAAATAATTCCTGACACTTGCAAAAAAAAAAAATCCTTTTTCCGATTCTAAATCATGCTCCACCCCACCCAGATAACGTATAATCTCAACCAATCAGCGCCTTAAACTTCACTTCAGCATTTAACGGAAATACTAATCAACTAAAAATCTAAACTATATAATGCTTCAAGATAAGCGTTTTCATTTCTCCTAAAACGGGCATTGTGCCTGTCACAAAGATTTAAAAAATGTCTCCAGTCTAGAAAGATTTCTCCTATGACTGAAAGAAGAACAAATACAAGATTTTGATTCTAAGACCAAAAAAAACAACAAAAAAACAAAAAACAAAACAAAAAAACGACTATTGATTCAATTCAAAATAAAAAAAATCCCTGATTCCAATTCCAAATCACCACCCTCCATCTAACCTATAATCTCAACCAATCAGCGTCTTTAATATCTCCAAGCTCCACGTCAGCATTTAACGAAAAGAGAATCAACCAAAAATTTAAAATATACGGTGCATCGAAATATAAACGTTTCAAAGAATTTAAAGGAAAAAAAAAACAAACACCTGTTCCTCATTAAGCTTTAAAAAGGTAAAAAGCTGAAAGAGAAATAAATAAGGCGTAAGAAGTGTGTGTGCGTGTGTGTGCATATATATATATATATATATATATATATATATATATATATATATATATATATATGCGCATGCTTTTAAAGGCATTTTCAGATAAAATTGCTGAAAATTGAAAATGAGGCGTTGATGCCGAGGAACCAAAGAATAATTCTTTATAGCAAAACTAAAAAAAATATATAAATTTTATCAAAAAGCTTACAATGTCTGTAGGGAAAGAAAACACCTTTGTAAATTTTTCTGAATTTTTATTTATTTTTATATTTGATTACTTAACGGATTGCCGTGTAGTTGGCAACATGACGGCCATGTTGTATTACGTTTCTGAATTTTTGAGATGGCGATTGGTTATTTGTATTATTTGGTTGCTTCATACTACTGTTCTCATCAGTCACCTTGAGTGTTATTTTCACAACGTTTCGGTCGATGCAACCGCCGAGCTTCTACAGTCGTATCTTGTTGAACTCGGGAATCTTGCAAACCCGTAGCATAATGGATAGAGTTAAAGTACTTGGTAAGATTCAGTTGTAAAGTTACACTTTTCTGGAGGTTGAAGGTTCAATCCTCGGTGTAGGCGAAACCCAAAATACAATTGTGAATTACTTAGCACTTCTACCTAGTCATAGCTGAAAGAACGAAAGCATGCAATCCCCGTAGATTAAATAAAGGGTTCTTTTCAAAATTCTACGCAGATTCCCGAATTGAACAAAGATTCCTTAATTCGACACCTGAAGAAGGTCGGAGGTTATGTTTATGAAAAGTTGTGAAAATAACATTCAAGATAAGAGCAGTAGTCCGAAGAATCTAAATAATATGAATAAGCATGTTGTAGTTAGCTGGAAAGCAACCCCCATAGTTTTGTGTTTCACAGATGGGAAGTTCTTGGAACTAAACTATATTTATAGAATTTTGTTTGGTTTAAATACACAGCGGAAGAAAAGAAAGTTATTGGTAGTGGTTGTATATATAATCTTGTTGCTTCATTGAATGTATATATAATCTTGTTGCTTCATTGAATGTATATATAATCTTGTTGCTTCATTGAATGTATATATAATTTTCTAGTTTGCACTTTTCAAATGCAAAATGTAGAAATATATACCTTGACAATTTTTTTGTTGTTGTTCTCAAAATCAACACAGACGAATTTCGTCAACATACAAATTTATTTAAAATTTACTGATGCCACTGAGGCGAGGGTGGGACTTATCACTCACACTGGACGACTGTCAGTCGTCTCTTTACCTCTCCTCTTTTTGTTAACTATGGCTTATAAAGACATCAACCGACATTCCTGAAATGTGAATATTTAGAATATTTAATTGTTCCTTTTTTTTTTTTTTTTTTTTAATTTTGCGTTACGCGATTTAACTTCCGGACCTGAAATGTTTTCGGTGATAATTGGTCCACCGACTTAGTCAGATTTGAACCTTAGAATTCACCCTCGTCCGTTCGTTGCCAACATTCTTAACTACTCATTACATTTTTCTGAAATTTTGCATGAAGTTACAACTAACCAAGGGAGGAAATGTAACATTCTCGGATTTTTTATTCAGATTGCATCACCAGGGGTCAAAATGGACAAAAATATCACTTTTCGGGACATAGAAACTTTCATAACTATTAGATTTTGCTGAAAATTACCCAAAAGCAAGACCACATATATGTACACATGCATATACATCTGAAAACGTAATATTCGTTCCTGGGGAAAATTCTGGAGCTTGAGCCCCAGGGTGTTTTAGGGGTAAAAAACACCTTTCGGGGCGAATTTTTATTTTTCTCCTAAAATTCAAGGCATCAGTCGGGGGATCATATTGTTTTTGGCTTGTTACAATTCAGGTCATTTTTATGGGACACAAGAATGTAAATCATCTGAAATGTGCATGTGTGCACACCTCCGACTTTATTGGCATCGCTCTAGCTCAATATCCAACAATTATCTTTCCTTATTAAACTGACAATCTATCCATCTTATTAACCTTTATCCTTGAGTAGCTTTTGTATCATGGTAAGCTGACTCAACCAATTAGAGCCTTTACTCAGTATAAAAAAAAATTCTGAAGAGTCGGCTAAAAAATATCACTCTGGAGGAATCAGTTTTAGTAAGCTCCAGCAAAAATTGCATTTTTTTTTTTTTTTTCTTAAAACACTCGAGGATGCGGGTTAATAGTTTGGCTCAGATGGGCAGTGAGAAAAACTCCTTGAGGAGTACAGACCACGGTTAAATCTGAGACAAGTTTTGCCGTGAATATATTTTTAGAAAAATCGCTCCAGACAAGTCATGAAACCACTTGATATAAGGAGTTAAAAAACAAAGCAAACAATAAAAATAAAAAATACTACTTCAGGTGAAAAACTTGCCAACGATATGTGCTAGATGAAATAAATTCTGATCCAGAAAGCAGCAATTCTTCCATCTTTGTCAGGAACATCGGAATGTGAGGACTAAAGGACAAAATAAGGAAAGTGAGAATTACGCGGCTGCCGAAAGTAAACCCAAGATTTACTTTTTACTTTACATGCTCGCTGCTCCTTGTTTTTCCGTTTTCTACTTTTTTTTTTACAGAATTTTTTTTATATTTTTTTATTTTAAAGATTTCCATAATTTCTCGCAACAGAAAAAAGCCAATCAATCGTGTGTTAATATTATAGACTTTCGTGGCTGTTTATGTAATTTCTTATAACTGGTATTTATTTTAATGTCAGATTTCTCATAACTAGATCTAATGGCGGCAGCGTATTGAGAAATCAAAAGGATGTTTTGTTTCCCTACGGACACTGAAAACCTTTTGATCAGTTTTTGTTTAAAAAAAAAAAATAAAAAAAAATAAAAACTTATTCTTTTTTGGTTTCTCTTTCGTCAACAACCAAAATACATCTGCAATTTTCAGCAATTTTATCCAAAAATGCCCTTCCAAAAAATATTTATAACGCCTATGCCTTATAATTTTATCTCCATTTCGATTTTTCACCTTTTTAAAATCTTCATTTTTGACATCATAAACATCTGATCTTTTTTTTTTTTTTTCAGAATTTTTCAAAAATCTTTGATTTAAATTTCTGAGTTTTTGAGATGGAAATTGATAATTCATATTATGTGGATTCTTCAGACTACTATTCTCATCTTAAGTGTTATTTAAACAACGTTTCGGTTGATGTAACCTCCGATCTTCTTCAGATGTATTTTGTTGCACGTTTCGTTTCGGCATCTGTGGCATAAGGTTGGCAAGTGGGATTTTTAAAACCAACGCCGTAGACGAAGAGCAAACAAACAAAGAAAAAAAAAAAGAAACAAACAAAAAAAACCTTGAAAACAACGTCACAGCATTTCCTGGCAGGAGAGCTTTAGACGATAATCAATAAGCTAACCCTTCTCAATTGTTGAGAAAATAAAACCTGGGAAGGTGGATCCCCTAAAGCTGATGAGAACCTTATAACAGACCGACAGTGAACAAACCATCCTCAAAAATGGCAGAGATGCTGCCATTTTTTTTCTTCACTAAGAAAGTGGGGAGTACCAGTTATCAAGGCCCAAAGGCCACTCGAAGATAAGGCTTAATGAATGTCTAGTTGTTGCAGAGACAACACCGTGATGAACAGAAATAGTGGAACTTGAGTAGTGTTAGTTTATTTAAATGAACAGCTCAACAGGAACTTGTTCACGTTAGACTTGAAAACAACTATGTTGTAGTCAGGAGGGAAGCAGTATGGTATGACTTTTTTTGTTTCAGAAAAATTTTCAGCTAAATAAATATTTCCATAAACATTTAAAAGAAATAATAATAGTAGATTATTAATTTGCTTTTAAATATTAATATTTTTATTAATAATTTTATATATACAGGGTGACCCCCCCAAAAACGGGCCCAAACTCTATAATTAGGCCCAGTTTCTTAGTGTTTTGTCCGAATGAAATGAAACTTTGGTAATAACTAGTTTATTATATTCAAAACATCACATCAAAACACTAGGGTCTTTAGCCTTTTTTCGCTGTTCTACAGCATATTTTCTAGATGGCCTCCATTTAGCTTTTGTTTTTTGGGGGTCACCCTATATATATATATATATATATATATATATATATATATATATACTGTTTTAACAAAAACCAAAACTTCGAAGAGTGGATTGATAGCAACAAATAGTGTATTTTATTGTTAGTTACAATTGTTTCAAGACCATTCGGACAAATTCAAACATTATGTCGTTTGAAAACATTATGGAAAACATTTCCTTATAAGGAAAAGAAAACAAGCGAAAGTATTTTACCTATATCGCATCCTTGCAAAGTATTTATCAAAGATTTATATATTTACTTATTTTCTGATTTCTATTTAAAAAAAAAAAATTCAAACAAAATATCATACAATGTTACCACTAATTACCTATGTCCATTTAATGTTTTATTAATACTATCCATCGATTTCTTAAATTAAGTTTCTTTATTTCTTTATTTAATTTAACTTATTCAAAAGATTTTTTTTAATCCGGACTAATCAACTAAGTTAAATCGTTACGATTCTATGTTAGTTTTGTATCAGGAATTTGCTTTGTTTATTTACATACATATATATATATATGTATATATATATAAAAATATGATGTGAACCCAGATTGACAACTCGGAACACGGCATAGGTTTTATAAATATATTGAAAAAAAAAAAAAAAAGAACAAGATACAGAGAATAGTGATGATGTAAGCTAGGCTTACTTGTCAGTTGGATATCGGTAGAGTCCCATACTCCCGGGAGTACTTGGCTCTCAATTAATATAGAATCTGGAAGAGTCCATTAATATTACGGTTAAGGTGTTTTGGGAAATTGGTAAAAAGGGAATATTATTCTCAACTCGCATTTAGGTAAAAATGCACTTACATATAAATAATTGAATTCATTAAAAACAAAAACAAAGAAATAACATCCTCTCTACCACATTTTTATGGGCTACTTTTAAGTGGGCCATCCTGTACAATGTCAACAGAAGAGTTTGGATTTCAGCTAATCCAGAAAGATTTTTTTTTTTTAACTGGAGATATGTTTTATATATTTGTAAAAAATTAACATCATAACAGAAAAAAAATATTGCATAAATATATTTTAAAAACAAAAAAATTACCTTTTTTTTGTTGGTAATTTACATAACAAACATTCATATTATTTGGATCTTTTTTTTTTTTTCATAGGGGTCACCACTTATCAAGGCCCGAAGGCCACTCAGGGATAAAGGTTATTGTGTGTATAGTAATCAATGAGATAGTATTGTAGTAATCATTAGTATTGGGGGTTTTGATAGAGTGTCTAACTTAGGGGGGCGGTTTGTCAGGAGTTTGTTTTATGTTGGACTTGAAGACGTCCAAGTTGTAGTCAGGTCGGAAACAGGCAAGTGGCAGAGAATTCCACTAGCGTGCAGTTCTAAGAAAAAAGCTTTGCTCATGGAATCTACGTTTGGATTTAGGCACAGATAAAGAGTGGGGAAAATTATTGACAGTAGTTTCAGCCAGACGGGTGTTTCTCGTGAAAGATTGGCGAGGGGGGACCAGAGATTGGAGCTAGGACGAGCAACTGCCATGGAAATGATGATAAAACAAAGACAGGCTCGCAACGTCTCTTCTGTGGGAGAGAGGTTGCAGGGAAGAGAAAAGGGCATCCCCCACTAAATCACGAAGTCTATTTTGTACTTTGTGAAGGCAGGATAGGCTGTTTTTAGCAGCTCCTGCCCAGATGTGGCAGCAGTACTCCATCCTTGGACGTACTTGGCTTTTATACAGATAGAGAATTGCATCAGTAGTGAGATATCTTCTGGAGCGGTAGAAGGATCCCACCATTTTCCCAGACTGTTCTCATCTTGAGTGTTATTCTCACAACGTTTCAGCTGATGTAATCTCCGACCTTCTTCAGGTGTGTCTTGTTAAACTCAGTACGGAATTTCAAATGGCAGTCTTTTATCTAATTCATAGTAATAGCATGTTCTCGTCCCAGCAACCTACTGCAAGATTTTAAACTATTGACATCGATGTGGGTCACATTCTGGAGTGTGTTGAAGTTTTTTTTATTCTGATAATTATTAAACTTAATAAATTAATGCATTTGTTTACAGGGGTACGGCACAATCACGTTGACACCCAGGTTCTGGCCAGATCACCAAAGTTAAGCAATTTTGAGCCTAGCCAGTACCAGATGGGTGACCATTTGGGAAGGCTAAGTGCTGTATATACCTTCTGGGAAGGTTGAGTGAGGGGCCAGCACCCTCACGCCCCCCCCCAAAAAGGAACTCCTCCCTACAAAAGCATCTACAAAGCTATGGATGGCTAGATTTGTTTACAGAGAGTCGTACTTCTTTTTTTTCTGTGGAGTAAGGGGCACACCATATCAAGATCGAGGAACAAGAGGGTGGGACAATGCACTGATGCCATGTAAACAGATTACGCCACTGCAGCATGAGCAATATTTTTGTCCCAAATAAAAAAATACAACACAAAAAAAAAAAAATGCAAAGATTCGGTGTTTTGTTTCTTAGTCATTCCGTTACGAACGATGAAACAATAACAAAGTCCATAGTGTTCAAACTCCTCCTCAAAAATATAGAATAATTGACGACAGTTCTTTTTTGACTTGCTAAATATGCTTAACTCCATGGAGAGGACGTTCCACCAAGGAAATTAAAATTAAAAAAATAAAAAAAAAAAAAGGTTTTTTTTTTAATAGTAAGGATATTAGAAAAATCAAGTAGATTGTTTTTAGTGAAATAAGGAGAGACGAGGAAGACAAAAATACAGCCTGATTTATCGATTTTGGTTGTTGTTACCATAGTTGCGGATTTGGAAAGTATAAGGTCTGACTCAGACTCCTAAGACTGCAACACACCCGAACCTTGGGAAAGCAACGTACCCGACCCCTGGGACCATAACACACCCGACCCCGATTCAATCTTGATTATTTGGAGATTAAAACACCCTACTCACACCCTGACTCCTAGTACCTTTTTAAAAGTCAGAAATATTTTATGGAAAATCTGTGAGAAAATTTAAGGAGTGGTACATTTTTGTGAAAAGCGTCAGGGAGGAACACATCACGGATCTCCCACCTCGTCCTCCCCTGCCTTCTCCGTTGTTCCCTTCTAAAAAGGAATAACACAAAGACTTCTGCATCCGACCCCTCCTCCTCGAATATACAAAACGATCCGCTACTCTATTCTTTTGGCCCACAAACCAGCTTTGTTCTGTTAAATGGGCTTTTTGCCAGGAAATTAAAGAAGCAGGTTTTGTAACGGCCAGGAAATTAGAAAAATCAAGTAGGTTTTCTTTGGATGAGGACAGAAGATATGAAGAAAGCAAAATGCCTATCTTAGAACCATCATCTTATTACAAGCTTCAATTTTAACTGGATTTACAAGGATTTTCTGAAATAAACCATAATATTACACATATTCGTTCATATATATCTCACTTGCTTTATATATATAGATATATCATCTTTTTGGACAATTTTATAAGTTCGAAATCTCAACCACTATTGATCAGAATTTAATAAATGAAGGCTCGTTGGAAAGATAATGACCTGCATTTTAAAGTGAGCTATGCGACATTCGCCCTTAAGGTCGCACATTAAGGGGATTATCCATCATCCAGAAACTATTTTTGTCACTTTTTTACAGCCATAAAATGTTTCAATCAGTCATTTGTTTTCCTAGTTTTGCATATGAATTACAAAATATCTGATATTTTCCCAAAACCTCTGGCCTTGATCGAGGTGAGACTAAAATTTTTAAAATACAAATAAATTTGTATGAAAATGACTAAAATGTTAATGTTTATTTAATCATACGAATAAATACACAACGAAAAAAAAACAAACATTTGTCTATATATTTGAGGAAAAATAATGTGCTCATATTCTGTACTGGGTATTACAGAAAAATAATATATCAGCTTTTGGTAGGATGAAGATATCTTGTATAATTTCTGACTTTTAAGTGGACACATAAACACGCACACAAACAGACAACTGCTAATTACTAAATAGAAGATGAAAGATATTAGTGAAACAATAGCCTTTGTTTGACGCCACGAACATACTGACAAAAAAAAAAAAATCAATTAATTCTTATCAAATTGTGTAAACAGACATTTTTATTTATTTATTTTTTGTTTATTCCCTTCCTTGCGAAATGGATGGAAAAAGATGAGACGCAAATATTCTGATCTCATTATGAAATGTCGTGTGAATGAGGAGAAAGCAAAGCTCAGAGGAAATATGGCGACATTTAATTTGCCTCGAAGATTCGCTTTTGTTAGAAGAAACAAGTTTTGTCAACAACGCCAAGGTGGACACATATTTTGGGATGCCGACACTTTTATTATGACGCATCAACTTTTAAACACAGGTTCACATTGGGTCAAAGCTCGACTTGCACAAAATAAACGTAGGTAAAAATATAAGCAGACGGAGAGTTGACATTTTCCTCTACTATCAGCAGTTGCATAGTTTGTGAGTACATGAAGTTAGATACGTATCATCCTTTGTAAGCAATCGGTCGTTCAGGTTTCAAATCTCAGTGTGAATACACTCGTAGAAGCGGATCAATGCCCGGTGCCAAAGTGATTCGGCCACACTTATTGAAGGGAAATGTTGCGCATTTCTCTCTTAATAATTACTTAAATAAACACAAGGCCAAACGACCTTGCTTTTAACAAAACAATAATAAAGAGTTTATTTTAAAAAAGGCGAGATTGTATCTCAAACTGGAGAGAACGAAAGAAAGTGTAAGTGTCTGTTTGAAGGTGTCGTCTGCCATCAGACTGCAGTCGTCAACAAGCAGCACTGGGAGCGGTGAGTGAGAGAGGTCTGTATAGGTCGCTTGCTGGCGTCTCTCTGGCGATCGCAGCTGAGATTTCAAAGGGCTAAAAATAGTCCTTAAGGGGACAGCTAAAATCAATGCGCCCTGCCAACCGATTGGTCAGCGTGGCCGAATCACTTTGGCACCAGGCATTGATCCGCTTATAGTAAATAGTTTTTTAACTGCTACAAACTTGCTACGTTAAAGTCACACTGAGGAGTCACTGACGACGAAACAGCTGTTTATGGATGACTATATAATAAACTAGCAGAAATATGCCAATAGAGGGGGGCATATTTCTTTGCTAGTATTTATGATAAAAAAATATTACACTGCCCCCAAAAAGGAGGAGTTAATACCTAGAGTTATATAATTGAATCGCCATTTGTAATTGTGAACTTCGCAGCAATAAGTTGAATTATGAAAGTGCTAAGTTTGCGATATGTTGAACGTAGTATCACTAGAAATTAAAACTAATTTTTTTTTTAATATTCCAAACTTTTTTATATTTCAAATAAATATTAACAAATGTTTGTATATCTAGAAACACTAGTGTTTCGTTCTTCACCAATCGTCAGTGTAGGAAGTGATAATTACTGCTGGCCGAGAGATTCAACCCCAATTACAAAACCATCCTTGACTTGGTAGGCTCGACTCCCTACCTCAAGGCCACTATCAATTAACACTAGTATTGAAGGAAATTAAGTGCTTATAAATCCATATCAGGAGGCATTCATGATAAACAGTTGCAGAGTATTCAACGACAACACCTCAGAATGTAGCATTATATATATATATATATATATATATATATATATATATATATATATATATATATATATATATATATATATATTTTGGGGTACAAAACTTTAAGGCAATCATGAAGGGAAGACGTATTCCTTCGGAATTCATTTTATATTAAAAAAAAAAAAAAAAGACCGAGGAGAAAAGGAAAATGGATAGCGACTAAAAAATAAAAGTAGGGAAATAGAGGAGGAAAAAAAAATCAAAACGAGTCAATTGACATGTTTCGTCCTCACTCATCAAAACTGGAATCGAGGGATTTATTTTTTAGTAATTTGTTTTCCTTAATGATAAAATCTAAAAAAGAGACGGGAGCAACAGCAATCATATGGGGATGAATTTTAGAGGCTGATCACGTTCAAACCCAACATATATACATTAGTGATCGGACGGTTCCAATATTTTTCTCGATTCCAATACCATTACCGAGTTCTGTACTAAATTTCCGATTTAGATTCTTAATAAATCTCTAAATATTGAACAACAAAATTGTTATTTTGTTCCGGTTTCTAACGGTTACTGTAAAAACATGTTAAAAGTGCATACATTTTTTCAAACGGAAAAACACTTGTGGTGGTGGGGGGTTAACTTTAGATTTCAGTTTTACTGGGAGTTTAAAATCGATAATTATTTATTATTACTACTGGAAGTGGAAAATTTTGTTTTAAACAAAATTAAATAAAAACAAAAAAAAAAGGAATCGTTTTGGGCATCGGAAGATTCTGATTCTGATATCCCACTCCTCAAATTCTGATTTTTCCGATTCCCAATTTCGATTAATCGTCCCAACATTGAGATATATATATATATATACACGCGCGTGCTCGCACAAACACAGAAGAGCCCCGGGATACCTCATTAAAAATTAGTAACAAAATACAGTACAGTATATAATACACATGTATATAATCAAATAACATAAATAACATCATAAGGCCGTAACCAGGGGCCGGAAAACATCCTATTCCACATCGTAATCTGAAAAAGAAAAAAAACGTATCATAGGGCCACCGTATCCCGTGGTTCTACTGCGTGTGTGTGTGTGTGTGTGTGTGTGTGTGTGATCGTAACAAATTTTTTTAAAGAGTTCATAATAAATTAATGTTTGATGTTATTCATTTGTAAATTTATTGTTACCTTTTTCTCCATATATGTGAAATAGTTTTGTCGATATTACGAGTAATTAATTAAAATCATTTAATAAAAATGCATAGCTTACTAAAAAGAAAACATAGCTCCCTAAAATTATTACAGACAATAATAGAGCAAGAAGAGAGAAGGGGGCGGGCGGCTTGCTGTTTTATTAGTTTTCCTTCTCTACTTTGCTCACGCCCGTCAACGACGACGATGCAGTATTTTAAGCGGATGGAATTCTTTTTTTTTTTTTTTTTAACTAGCATTTCAGCCCGGCGTTGTCCGGGTGTTTGGACGTGTATGTTGAAAAAAAAAAAGTGGTAGTAGGAAGGCAGGCTCGAACTCGTACTGCAAAGGAGGAAAAGAACGGAACCTCCCCCCTGGCGTCTTTGCTGTTACGACCACCGCCAAACCGGAAGTGGCGTAGGTTTAAACTAAGGCAAGACAATCGAAAGGAGAGGATGACTTTCGAAAATATCGGCGAAAAAAGCGACCCCCACCCGTAGAAAAGTGCCGTTGAAGGTGAAGATATTAATGATTTTAGCCAATTTTTTTTATATTTGTCGTCTGAAAGGTCGAACTTCAAAATGATACTGATCGTGTAAAAATCCATCGCCTCTGTCGAAAGTTTTAGACAGACATGCAAACATACATACATACATTTATATATTGGTAACTAAAAATATTCGACCCACAGCGATTAAAAAGCTTGCCCTATCTCTGAATACCCTTTATGTAAAATTTCAAATGTTTAGACCAGAAATTGTCTGAGTAATTTGGTAGAGACCGCAGAGGTCAATTTTTAAAAAAAACTTTGGCCCCTATTATGACCCTTTTAAATTTATTGTTTGGGGATCAAATCAAGTTATTAAGTTAGATCCATGTCCAAGGAACCTATATCTAAAATTTCAAGTGTTTAGACCCAAAATTGTCGGAGGAGTTTGGTAGAGTTCTCAAAGGTCAAATCGTTGAACTTTGACCCCTTAATAGCCAAATTTCTGGCCGAAAACGGATTAGAGAGATTTTCCCAAATCTCAGTACCCTGTATGTCAAATTTCGAGCCTGTAGACTTAAAATTGACAAAGTTATTGCGTAGGGATATGTACATACACACAGACACATTTACTTTTATATATATATATATATATATATATATATATATATATATATATATATATATATATATATAAATTTCATTAGGAACTTATTTTAAAAGTAAATAAATTTGTATCAACATTACTAGGATGTTAATGTTTATTTATATGAATAAATGTGAACGCTTTAGTTTTGTGTTTGCACAAAACTTATGAATGAAATGGCTTCATTACTTTGGCAAAGCCAGCAAACGCATACATACATATATATATATATATATATATATATATATATATATTAGCCATCTACAAACAGTCGTTTCGTCATCAAGGATATCAGCGTAATAGATGTAGCGAATGCATTCGTACTGAGATTTGAAACCAAAACGGCTGATCACATCCGAACGAGACCAGTAATTAAACCCCGTGTATGTTCCTATTTACAATGCCTCCCCACGGGACAGAGTTAGACACTAGGGTCGTTTTTTAACGTGGAGAAAAGGAACAAAAATAAAAATTGTCTCAGTCATGAAGGATTTCTTCTCCACTGACAAAGAACAAGAAATTGAATTGGAGCATCTGAAGAACAGATACTACACTGTGATCTTGTCCCAAAGGCCAAGAAAAATGTGTACACTGACAAATGAACCACTAAATAGAAATTATAGCAATGTGTGTGTGTGTGTGTGTGTATGTGTGTGTGTGTACATATGTTGTTCTTATAAGACTATAAATAACTGAAAGAAATCTATTCTTTACGGAGGATTATTTCTTTAGGCTCAGTGAAAATCATTATTTCCTCTACCAGAGGGCTCAATTAATAAAATAACGGGCATAACTTAACATGCTATACCACACAAAACCACAAATTGGTGTTTATGTTCAAAGTGATTACATATTAAAGAACACTTTCTGTCCAGTCATCTTGTCAAGTTCTATAACAACCTGTCCAAAAATAAAGCGATTATAAAACATTTAAAAGTAAAAAATAAATAAATAAATAAATCGTTTTTAGCCATTTTTTTTTTGTAATTACAAAGTCTGTTCCAAAAGTAATGCCTCCTATTTTTCATGGCTCAGAGACGATTACAAACTGCATTGTTATGATGACTGAACTTATGCATCTTTTACTTGAAAGCTTGATCTCTCTGTTGAAGATATTGACGGTGTGAGACTCTAAGTAAGCAACTCCTGTCATGAACGTGCGTCAGAAGTAGCGATGCGTCAATTAATTTCTGGTATCGAGAATAGCATTGATAATGGTGGTGGCTATATAGAAAGATAAATCCTGTAGCACAAAATGTCACTCGTTTTATTGGTACTACTCCTGTCTTTGTAGCTTTTAAACATTTAAAAAAAAAAAGAAAAAAAAAGAGAGAGGCTTTACTTTTAGAACATTTTTACTTTCTTTTTAATTCTTATACATACGGGATAGAGGCTATAGGTTTTGAAAATTTCGACAGACACACACACTCAGCTTTTTTATAGATATAGGTACAGCTAATCATAAAAAAACACATTTGTTATTTAACACCTAACTCTGCGTCAGCTCTGCCAACTTTTAAGGCTTTCGAGGCAATTACTGACTGAATCCAAGTCATCCATAAAGCTTTTACGATTTTGTTTAGAGTTTTAGCAGCTAATTTGGACCAAGCTTCAAGCTCGATTTGAAGGGCCAAGCTGCGTCATTACCCAAAGTGAGTGTGGGAATCATCGTCGATCACAAGAGAAGAGTTGAAACAATCTACTACTGATAGTTGCACGCAAATTCAATATTAGACAAGAGACGGAAATATTATCGTATCCCAAAGGTAATTCTTTTTCATGAAATGACTCATTTTTTCAACATATTTTCTTGAAAAGAATAATAATTTTGGAATAATGCCAGGAAATTTTAAAGGAAAAATATTATAAAACTAGTATGCCACTCAGCGTTGCCCGATCGTAAGACAAGCTTAAATATGTATATTAAGTATATTTCATGTAGATTCCGTATTATTATCATAGAGACAATTCTTTATCGATTATTATATTGAACCTAATATATGGTAGTGAGAAAAGTCACTTTGTGTATGTGTGTGTGTTCCTTCCTTATAAGTTTCGAAACGGCTGAGCCTATCTGTTGCAAGATTTCACACGGTCTAGCAGTATTCTTTGATATGTTTTATACAGAAATCCATCTAATAAGTATCGATGCTCAAAAAAAATCCAATCCTAAAAATAGTCTGCCCTCCTTTTTGATAAAAAGAATTTTTACAGGCGAATATTTTAGGTTGCACCGGCAAGGAAGAGAATAAGATCTCAACAAATAATTTCTTCTTAGAAAAAAACAAAAATAGATGTGTTGACATCTGGAAACATAGCTCAGTGGTAAAGCAATCGACTACAGATCGAATGATCCCGTGTTGAAGCCACCATTTTATATTAATTTTTTATTATTACTGAATTCAATTTACGATAAAAGAAGAGGCACCATTTAAAATCATTGCAAATCATTTATTTGTTTGCATATTTTAAAACTAAACATTAATCAGAAGTGAGTTCCCAGGGCATTCACCGTCAAGCCAAAATATCAGCTGACATGATATTGTAAACAAACACAGACGGAATTTGATGAACAACATTATCATTATTATTTTTTATTTATTTATTTTTTTTTTGCGAATTAATCCACTGGGCAATATATAATATTCAATAGTAATATAGAATATTCAATTTCTATAATAATACATTTGCAATCTGCATAAATTAAAATATCATGTTTAATTTATATGTTTAAGCATATTGTACGACCGAGCAATGCCGGGCGTCCAGCTAGTATATATATATGATGGACTCTCCTGTTGATTTTGACGTATGAGCTTCCGCCACAACTAAGTTGCTCGGAAATCCATACAGCTGATTACTGTTAACCTTTGTCGGTGCAGACGCAGGTTTTTACATCAGAGTTTCCTTCTCCTAGATACATGTCTAAACAAAGCCTGGGGAGTGCATCTCTCCAGTGAATTAATGCGCCCCCAGATTGCAACCTGGAAATTTCTACAACTCTGCACAGTACATACAGCGCCTAGACTTTCCAAATGGTCACCCATTTGGTACTGGCTAGGCTCAACGTTGCTTAACTTTGGTGATCTGGCAAGAACCGGTGTGTCAACGTGATTGTGCCATATATATATATATATATATATTGTGCCATATATATATATATATATATATATATATATATATATATATATATATATATATATATATATATATATATATATATATATATATATATATATATATATATATATATATATATAATCAACCTGTTACTCTTATTTTAAATGATGGAATCACCCGATCATCAAAGACAAGATGCAAGAAAGCAAGCAAGGTCCACAGAGTTTTATAATTATATGAAAATGCAATTTATATATATATATATATATATATATATATATATATATATATATATATATATTCACTTTAAGCCTTTACTCGGCTTTTATTTAGTTGGTTTGGTTAGTTTGTTTTTCGATATATTAACCCTGTTAGAGTTATTTAACCCAGTAACATAGCCTGTTATTTTAACTCGCACTCCGAAGCTAACAGAATATGGGCCAATTTTTTAAATGGCCTGTTCCCTGTTGACAGAGGTAAGGGCTAAAACGTTTTGTATAGTCCATAGAGGTCCACTCTGCCATGCCGTTACTTTCTGGCTTTAAGGTGTAATAAATTTATTGCTTACTGCTAGGAGGTACCCCTACTGAGGAATGCCCACAAAACTGCCCAGGCAATTTATAAATGGCCAGAGTGCTCCTTCTTTAAAGGCGCTGGCTTCACTTACTCCACCTCCCTGACCTTGTGTCACGTCTTCCATGCGGTGAGGACGAAGTAAATACCAACCCAGTTACCCAGACACTGGCCAACTTGGCATAATGGTAAAAGCGTTTGCTAATGGGTTTAGAGGAGAGGGTTCAATCCTAAATCAAGTCATAACCAAAAAAATATGCAAAATATGAACATTAAGCCTGAACATTAAAAGATTTTCAAATTACTTTTCGAAACCAACGGGATTTTTGGAAACCAATGTGTTGGAGTCGGGACTTTTGGAAATCGATTTGTTAAAATCGGGATTTTTTGAAACCGACAGATTGGAGTCGCGATTTTTAGAAAACAGCGTGTTGGGGTTGCGATTTTCAGAAAATGACATGTTGGGGGGTCACGATTTTTCGAAAACGACGTGTTGAGGTTGCGATTTTTAGAAAACAACATGTTGGGTTGCGATTTTGAGAAAACTGACATGTTGGAATTGGGATTTTTTAGAAACCGACGTATTGGAGTCGAGAATTTTAGAAACCAACGGGTCGGAATTGGGAATTTTGGAAACTTACATGTCAAAGTTAGGATTTTTATAATCCTAGCTGTCAGTTTAAGGATGTCTGAAAACCTACCGGTCAGAGTCATGTTTTTTAGAAACCGACGTGTTGGAGTTGGGATTTTTAGAAACCGACGTGTTGGAGTTGGGATTTTTAGAAACCGACGTGTTGGAGTTGGGATTTTTAGAAACCGACGTGTCAGAGTCGGGATTTTTAGAAACCGACGTGTCAGAGTCGGGATTTTTAGAAACCGACGTGTCAGAGTCGGGATTTTTAGAAACCGACGTGTCAGAGTCGGGATTTTTAGAAACCGACGTGTCGGAGTCGGGATTTTTAAACACCGACGTGTCGGAGTCGGGATTTTTAAATACCGACCTGTCGGAGTCGGGATTTTTAGAAACCAACCTGTCGGAGTCAGGATTTTTAGAAACCCGACATGTCGGAGTTGGTATTTTTAAAAACCGACATGTCGGAGTTGGTATTTTTAGAAACCGACGTGTCGGAGTTGGTATTTTTAGAAACCGACGTGTCGGAGTTAGGATTTTTAGAAACCTAGGTGCTGAGTTAAATTTTACACCTATTGATGCACAACATTTGTATACAACAATAACATTTTAATCTGACGCATTTTCTGATTGAAAGGAAAGGTTAAATATATTTGGACTGTGTTGTCTTAGTTAATGTCAGCTTGTAATTTTCCTTAATGCTAAGTTTAGCAATGATCAACATTGTTTCGGATAAGAGGATATTGGGTAATGAATAATTTAAATTTTTCGAAAAGTTCGAACTTTTTTCTTTTCTCCGGAGGGAAGAGATGGCGTTCATACTTTTTTGGATGGTTGCCAGCTTCTTTTAGGCAGAATTTATGAGTCTGTCTAGAAAATGGAAAGCAGTTTGAGTGCATCCATGTGCAGCAATTGATTCAAAAAAAAAAAAAAAAGTAGGGGGGGAAAGTGTGGGGGCTCTCGCTCTTTAAGGATATTTATAGCAGTTATCTTTTTTGTTCATTTTTATTTTTTTTACGAACATATAATTCTGTTTAGTATTTGTTTTTGTCATATTTCTTGGAGATGTTTCGATGTTTGTAAGGACAGCAGCTTAATATGGAAAACATAAGGCTTTCATCCACATCTCGGATTATTTTTTTTATTATCTCCATCTTTTGCTTCCCATCCATTTTTTCTTGTTTTTCTAAATTTATTCATGGAATTTTCATTTTCTTTTCCTCTCAGTTAATTTTGCCTCTAGTACACATGACCAAGTGGATACAAGCATTGGAGAAAAAATATTCTGAAAAGAATTCTACCTGAAGTTTTAGTGATCCTGTGTAAAATTATCGCCCTAGAAAAGACATGATTCCATTTCCGTTTGATAAAACTGATTTTCTTTTTTTTTGTTTTTATTTGGTACAATATCATAATCGATAGAGAATTGACTCTAATAATAAATACAAAATCTCCATAAATTACAATCTCATATTTAAATTTTCCCCACTCTTTATCTGTGCCTAAATCAAAACATAGATTCCATGAACAAAGCTTCTTTCTTAGAAGTGCACGCCTGTGGAACTCTGTTCCGTCTGCCTGCTTCCCACCTGACTACAACTTGGACGTCTTCAAGTCGAACATAAACAAATTCCTGATGAACCGCCCCCCCCCAGCCCCTAAGTAAGACACTATCAAATCTTCACTACTAACGATTACAACGATACTATCCCATTGATTACTGTACACGCAATAACCTTTAACCCAGAGTGGCTTCCGGGCCTTGATAAGTTGTGACCACCACGTAAAAAAAAACAAAAAAAAAAACATTTTACGACCAAGCAACGTCAGACGGTGTGCTAGTATGTATATATATATATATATATATATATATATATATATATATATATATATATATATCATAATTTAGTAATTTAAATTTTATGAAGTTAAATGGTTAAATTTCAAATCTAGAATTTTTTATTATATTCAAGACAAAGAATACATTTCAATAAGTATATTTCTTTAACATATAGGTTTTCGATGTTTACCCATCTCTTCAGAGGAAAAAAAATATTAGCAAATATTATAAAAGGTTTATACTTAATTTGCTAAATTTTATACTTACTGAAATGTATTGTCTTGCATATAAAATTCTAGATTTGAAAGTTAACCATTTCACATCATAAAATTTAAATTACTAAATTATGATTTATTTGCTCTATCTGGTATATTGAGCAATTTTTTGTTTAGCTAGGATTGTCTTTATAAAATATTACAGCCAATACTATTTAGTAAGACCGATAATCACTGGATTTTCATACCAGTAGATTTATTGCATTACATTATTCTGAAGTATATATATGCAACATGAATTGGAACAAATACATTAAAGACCTTGCCAAGCTGCTGCAAAGAAGGTGGGCTCCCTCTAACATGCTAGAAAGTAACTCATACCAGAGAGCATCCTATATCTTTACAAGGCTACAGTTCGCCTATGCATAGAGTATTATTGCTACACGTGGGCTAGTGCATCTACCACTAGTCTCTTACTCTGAGACAGGGTCCAAAAGAAGTTCTGCAATGTAGTCTAAGCTCCAACCTCTGTCACGTCATCACAATGTCACATCTCTGTACTTGTTTTGCCAGTAATTTAATGAAATGTGTTCCGATAAACTCACAGCACTTGTGCCCCCTTGACACAAATACTCCTGACAAGCAGCTAAATCTGACCACTTTACCGTTGAGTTCCCTAGTTATCGGAAAACCTTCTACTTTAATAGTTTCTTACCTCGGACTGCTAGACTTTGGAATTACCTCCTTGGTCCCTATTTTCCTGACTGTACTAGACTGCAGAAGTTAAAATGTAATATGAACAGATATCTTGCTGCTCAACTCCCCACAGTCACTGCTAAGTATGATAACACATAGTAGCCCCTTATGTTTCAAGTAGCAATATGTTTTGTTTGGGGTGAAAAAAGAGTTTTAAAAATATATGTATCTTGATTTTTTATCTGTGAGTTAGAGAGCCGTAGATTTTGTAGGAGTTAATTTTAAGTATTTAATAATGCTGTACCTCTGCATGATTTCCAATCTGGGATTAGTCGTGTGTGCACTATTTCCGGCCTGGAGTCAGTCATGCGGGTGCGCTATTTCTAGTCTGGGGTCATCTATACGTGTGCACTATTTCCGGCCTGAGGTCAGCCATGTGTGTGCGCTATTTCCGGCCTGAGGTTCGCCATGCGTGTGCGCTATTTCCGGCCTGGGGTCAGCCATGCGTGTGCGCTATTTCCGGCCTGGGGTCAGCCATGCGTGTGCGCTATTTCCGGCCTGGGGTCAGCCATGTGTGTGCGCTATTTCCGGCCTGGGGTCAGCAGCCATGCATGTGCGCTATTTCCTGCCTGGGGTCAGCAGCCATGCATGTGCGCTATTTCCTGCTTGGAGTCAACTGTGCATGTGCGCTATTTCTGACCTGGAGTCAGCTGTGTGTGTGCACTATTTTCGGCCTAGAGTCAGCCGTGTATGTGCGCTATTTTCGGCCTGGCGTCAACTGTGCATGTGCACTATTTCCGGCTTAGAGTCAGTCATGCGTGTGCACTATTTCTGGTCTGGGGTTAGCCATGCATCTGGACTATTTCTACTCAGGAATTAGTCAGGAAGTGGTACTATTTTCTGTTAGAAGTCGTTTTTTTTTTTTAGAATCAATTTTTAGATTAAGTTGAATGCGAGATGTTAAAGTCTGCAATTGTTTCACGAGTTATGGTATGCTTATATAACATTTTTTTTAAAATAAAAATCCATAATTATCATGGGAGGGTTCTTACACATAATGATTTTTTGGATTTCGATAATAACTATAAATATTTGTCTGGAGTTGAAATTAATTTTCTCAGTAGAATTTAAGACATTTAATGCAATTTTCTTTGGTCCGTCATGCTAAACTTAAAAAAAATATTGGTCTGTCAAGCTTAAGTTTGAAACAGCATTTTCTCGCTAAATGCAAAGATTGAACGGACACATCAGTAATAAGTTTTCTTCCAACTTTATGGATTTCTGTAATTCCTAGCAGACATGCAAACGAATTGTGCCAATATTTCATCTTTGACACAATTCCAAACTGATGTGTCATTGGTTTCCTTTTGATTTCCGAATTTACCCGTTTCTAAAAACGATTCCTGTTTACCATTTCTTTAGACTTTAAATAATTCAATTTTTGTATCATTCTCACAAAAAACGGATGGCCATTTAAATATTAAAGCAGAATTACCTCATTTCTTTATTATGAAAATAATCTGGAAAATATCTGAATTTGTTGCCAAATGAAAACCGTAGAATTTCAGGTTCGAATATTGAGTTTCGTTTGGCTTTGAAATTGGATTCTCATAAGACTTGATCTGAACTTTTTTTTTTTTTTTTTTTTTTAAATTCTATTTTCACACCAAACAAGGCACAGTGCCACTTTGATGAAGGGAGCTACTATCAAGGACCTAAGTTGCAGGGGTACTATGTAGGATGTTGAGCAGCAAGATGTCGGTTCACATTACACTTGAACTTCTGCATGTCAGTATCGTTGGGGAGGCAGGAACCCGGAAGAGTATTTCAAAGTCTAGTAGTCCTGGGAAAGCAGCAAATAGATTGGAAGACTTTCTTACATCTAGGGATCTCTGCTGTGTAGGGGTGGGACTTTGCTGCTTGTCGGGTTTGTCGGGGGTATTTATGTCGAGGGGGTACACGGGGTTGTATTTCATCAGCGCATCCACCATTAAACTACTTGTAAAACAGGTAGAAGGATGAAACATTTCATCGATGGGAAAGGAGAAAAGAATTATGGGTGCAACTGCACTATAACAACGAAATTCGAATTTCAAGCCAATGGTATCTACTTAATTGGCATGTCGCTGTAATGAACATATCAAAAAATTACGAAAAACGATGAGGTAGAAAAAAATATTAACGAAAACTTTTTTTTTGATGAAAATTAGGGAAAATAAAATGTTGGACTAAAAAAACAAAAAACACTGGAGAGTTCCAAGGGGAGGTAAATAGTGTGTAACCATTGCCAATTTTTTGATAAATTGTGTGTTAACAATCATAAATAGGAGTTAAATGCCTTGTTTTTAGCATAGCTGAGTTACTTCCCTTGTTATTTTATCACATGTTCCCAAAGAAATATGGCAAGGGTTTTTTTTATGATAAAGATCGAAAACTCGTGTCTTTTTAAATAATGCCATAATATTTAAGTATTTCTGGCATGGCAATTTAGTGGATATCATTGCTTTTAGTTGAAATTGATATAAAAAAAAAAATCAGTAGATAGCATTGTTTTTTTTTTTTAATCGATTTTTCGTTATCAGAATTTCGCTATTATAGTGTACTTGCACCGAATTGTTTTTTATAATAACCACGCACATGTACACACACACACTATATAAACATATAAGCATGCATATATACAGTGTGTGTGTGTGTGTGTGTGTGTGTATATATATGTGTGTATATATATATATATATATATATATATATATATATATATATATATATATGATGATGATAATTGCAACGTCTTGTCAGACGAGTGCCACTCCCTCAGACACTTGAAGTCCATGAGCCCAAAAATGACTTCCATCGCCACATTTTTATAGACAAATCCCTGAGGGAGTATCTATAGACAGATGATGTTACAGTCTTAGCTTTGTACGACAGCTAAGTCTCTCTCTCGGTTCAAAATGTAGAGATCCAGCAACAAGCAAGAGCGAGATAGCCAGCAACAAGTTAAACTGCAGACCAGCTTAATGCGGGTACTGGTGTCCCGCTTTATGGTTTTTTTAAATCAGAGATTTGCTTCTCTTAGAAAGGTTGCCTTCACCACGGCTTACAGGAGCCCTCTCCACCCCAACACACACATGCATACACACAAACACACACGGTGCTAGTTGGCCGTTGACCCCGAAAAAGGGTTCATTCGCCCTTTGGAAGGTCTTGTTTTTAATCCTTCAGAGAGACTAGCCACCCTCTTCACCAAACCAGTTTAGTCGCCGGTGACCCGACCATGAGGCAGGTAGTACTGGGTTACATGGTACCATTAGCATATGACATGATCTGACAATATATATATATATATATATATATATATATATATATGTGTGTGTGTGTGTGTATACACACATATATATATATATGTGTGTGTTTACACACACACACACACAGTGCACGGGTGTATGTGTGTGTATAGAATAATGGAAATAGTATTCCGACGAGTTAGAGAGATAAAAAAAGAACCAGTCAGTTATGTGTGCATCAGCGTTTCATTTTTATATCAAGACCTCTTTCTCCAGAAGAAGTTTTACATTAAAGACGTAACACTGATGGACACGTAACTTAGTTTGTTCCATATATATATATATAAGTGTGTGTGTGCGCGCGCCTGTCAATGGTTGATATCTCAACAAAACCAAATACATTTTTGGAGTTAACAGATTCCTGCAGAAATTTTAGGCTATACATTTTATTTCTCTTTGTTCCATTTGTGCTTGGAAAGTATTGGCCCAATTTGCCTGAAATTTTGTATGAAATGTTTTTTTTTATGATAAGGTGCAGCAAACTAAGTATTATGGTATCTGTTCGATGCACAGTTATGGATTAATAAAGATTTATTAATTACAAAACCGCATTGAATCTATAAGTTTCCTCGGAAACTATTGGAATGATTTGACTGAAATTTTGTATGGACCTTTGTTTTGTTAAGATGCAGTCAACTGAGTATCAGTGTATCCGTTCTATACATAGTTATGTATTAATAGGGATTAATCACCACAATACCGCATTGACTCTAGTAGTTTTCTCAGAAACTACTAAAATGATGAGATATATATATATATATATTAGTGATGGGATGATTCCAATATTTTTCCTGATTCCAATACAATTACCGCATCCGTACTACATTTATGATTCAATACAATTACTGATTCCAATTCTTTATAAATCTCTAAATATTTTACTATAAAATTGTTATTTTGTCCCGATTACTGTAAAACCACATCTTAAATGTGCCTATATTTTCTCAAGCGTAAAAACACACTTGTGATGGGGTGATCTAGAGATTTTAGTCTTACTGGAAGTTTAAATCAATAAATATTTATTATTTTATTATTACTACAAGCAGTGGAAGATGTTTCTTAAACCAAAATCAAATAAAAAAAGATAATTTAAGGAATCAGTTTTGGCATCGGAAATCAGGCTCAAATTTTTCCGATTCTATTTTACCGATTTTATATATTTATATATTTTACCGATTCTATATATATAGAGCTAACTTTCTATTTAAACAATTCCTTCAATATTTTGTTTAATCCATATGCATGTATATATATATATATTAATTTGTGTTTCCTTTTTGAAAATTAAATATGCTTATAACTCTTGTTAAGTGTTTTGAACATGTTTTATAAATTCTTTGTTCTTATTATAAGCTCTATTTCCTATTTGGTTTCATTGAGCTTTTACATCGGGTTAGAACTACTTCATAAATATTAAGTCTTTAATATTTATAATATATTTTAAGTTTGCTATTTTGGATTATCTTTGTAAACTTAATTGTAATTCTTATATCATTATGTGTGTGTGTGTGTATTGGGATGATTAATTGTAATCGTCATCGGAAAAATGTGTGCATATTTTCAGATGCCAAAACGATTCTTTTAATTGTTTTTTTTTTTAATTTTTTTTATTATTTATACATGTTTAAAGCAAAATCTTTCTTTGCTGGTAATAATAATAAATAATAAATATATGGGACGATATATATATATATATATATATATATATTTGCAGAATCAAGACGACAAATTATGAAATGAGAACATTATATATTGTAACTGTATTTCGTCATGTGTTACAATTGTTTCCTAACTATTTCGACAAATTTAAATATTATGTCATTTAAAACTATTCCAAAAATAGCTACTCTTCAGACACCAAAATACATTTGTCATACATATATGAATATATTCATAATCCCTATTTTAAGGAGTCAAACAGTTGCACTCACCTCTATCTCATCATTTTATGTTATTACTAACCTTGGTGCCTGGTGTTGCTTGGGCGTTTGGAGGTGCGTGTTGAGAAAAAAAAAAAAAGTGGTAGTAGGCAGGCAGACTCGCACCCGTGAAGGAGGAAAAGAAAGTGAAAAAATCGTGAAGTGTTTGTTGTTGCGTCCATCACAAAACCGGAAGTGACGTAAGTTTAAATTAAGGCTAGACAATGGAAAAGAGGGATGACTTTCGAAAATATCCGCGAAAAATGCGACCCCTCCCTATAGAAAAGTGCTCAGTTGAGAATGAAGGAATTAATGTTTTTGATCAATTTTTTCATATTTGTTGTCCGAAGAGCTGCGCTTCAAAACAATACCAATCTTGTGAAAATCGGTCGCCTCTGTCAAAAGTTTTAGGCATACATACATACATACATACATTTAAACAGACAGGTGAGATTTATATTATAGATTTCAAATAATCTTTTTCTTTGGTTTTCTTTCATAAAGTAAATTTCAGTGTATAAGGCTTATTTGTTACTGGAAATATTCATAATCGTACCCTATTTCCAAAAGAGGGGAGATATAATGTGGAAATATTTGGAATCAAGTCTCCCCTTGCTGTTATTTCAGATTATTTGAAACCATAGCAACAAGTTTTAATCTCTCCTCCATCACGACCAGAGTTTTGGGGGAAATATATATAGTAGAACTCTGAGATACAGCATTAAAAATTAGTAACAAAATACAGTAAAGTATATGATACACATGTATATAATCAAATAAGATTATAAATAACACCGTAATACAAGGCAAATACCGTTCCCAATGGACTGGAAAAACATTGTATTCCACATTGTAAACTGAAAATAAGGTATCCTAGATCCACCGTGTGTGTGTGTGTGTATGTATATGTATATATATATATATATATATATATATATATATACATAAAATGAACACATTTTTTACCCTCTGAGTTTGACCATAATAAGATTAAAAATGAAGACATTTCATGCGAATGTAATATGCATGGACTGCAGCAAAATATCTCTAGTGTGTTATAGGCCTATTACTTATCCACTTCCTCGATAATCTTAGATCCCTATATTTTTTCTGCAGAGAGTTCACGCCCAATATCTGTTACAATCAATGGAAGTGGTAAAATCTTTTCTCTCTATTACATTCATCCTCCCCCCCCCCCCGCGACCACTTAATACCGCTGTGGATATGTCCACAGGGGAATATATGAGGAAACACCGGTTTGTGTTCTTAGTTGCTTAAAAAAAAAATTGTTTGGCATTTTACCGTCGGGTGAAACGCAACTTTAGATTCCAGCTATTCTATGAGTTACTTATGCCATTTTTTTTTTGAGGGGGAGGGGGCGATTTGAAGGGTTACTTAAACAAAACGAACTAACCTTGGATATCAGGTTTTACAACAAACTTCAACAGTCAGCTGCCAGCGTTCTTCAAATCTTGCAATGATTACTCGACTGAATATTTTATTTACTGTATTTTTTCTTCTATTATGTTTGCAATGATTTCATACGGGGGGAGAACTGACTTCTTATTTTCGGATTAGTTACTTATTCATTATTTATTTCTATACATTGCATTTCTGGGAGTTTCATTAGCACAATTACGACTACACTATCACTATGGAATCAGACGCCATTCCAATTAGTAAACAGCGACAACAAAGAAAACAGTACAAAAAAAAGAAAACAAAACACATTACAAACTGTTGTACTTACACCTAACAATTATACGGTTAAAAAAATACTTTTTTGCAGAAAACAAACCAGCGATAAAAAAAAAAAAACAACTAAAATCTAATAAACATATTTTCATTATACACCGTCAGTTTCCTGGTTTTATTTTTTCTTTTTCTGTTAAAAAAAAAAATTAAAATAAAATAAACATATTTGCATTTTACACAGTAAGTTATTTGGGTTTTTTTTTTCCGTTAAAAAATAAATTAAAATAAACATATTTGCATTTTACGCAGTAAATTATTTGGTTTTATTTTTTCTTTTTCTGTTAAAAAAAAAAATTAAAATAAAATAAACATAATTGCATTTTACACAGTAAGTTATTTGGTTTTATTTTTTCTTTTTCCGTTAAAAAAAAAAATTAAAATAAAATAAACATATTTGCATTTTACACAGTAAGTTATTTGGTTTCATTTTTTCTTTTTCCGTTAAAAAAAAAATTAAAATAAAATAAACATATTTGCATTTTACACAGTAAGTTATTTGTTTTTTTTTTTCTTTTTCCGTTAAAAAAAAAATTAAAATAAAATAAACATATTTGCATTTTACACAGTAAGTTATTTGGGTTTTTTTTTTCTTTTTCCGTTAAAAAAAAAATTAAAATAAAATAAACATATTTGCATTTTACACAGTAAGTTATTTGGGTTATTTTTTTTTCTTTTCTTCCATTTGTATTCTTTCCGGTTCGTTTGGTTTGTTTGTTTGTTTTGTTTTTTCCGGTAGTCTGCGGCTGACAGCGATGATTGCAGGTCTTGCCTGATCAATGCTTGACTGGAATTCACGACAATTCAGGTCAAATTATGAAGGACTAACTTCATTTTTTTCTTTTTTCCCCCCTTTTTCTTGGGCCCTAAACACCTATAAATGATTTTTTAACCCCCTTTCTTACATTTTTTTCCCCCCAGTTCTTGCCATTATTCCTTTCTCTTTTACGCGCATACAACAGACAGATAAAAATAACATTAAACATATTTGGGTCCTTTTACTTGCCGGGGGGTGGGGAAATAAAGTTTCATTTCTTCGCCAGATTGGACACTAACAGAACAAATTCAACATAAATAATTACCGGTTTATTTCATTTACAAAATAAAGTCCGCTGTTTGCATTTCCAGAAAAATTTACTCCTGTCATATATTAGCTAAACCAGGGGGGGGGGGCATCTATAAATATAAAAGCGAAAACGTGTGTGTTTGTGTTCGCTTCTTATTGTGTATGTCCGCGAATGATTTGGCTTGCAGCGCAAAAATAGGTCAGACTTCCTTGCACCTGTTTATTTTGCTTCATAAACCTTCATATAACGCACTTATCTGTTCCTTTCCCTAGCGGCGCAGATGTTTTGTTTCCAACTTCACGTCAAGGCTTTGGGGTTCAATCCGACCTTCCGACCAAAACCTTTTTTTTCTTTCACACCTATTTTCAACACACATACCTCCAAACACCCGGGCAACGCCGGGTACCCCCCCCGCTAGTGTTTACATTATATATATATATATATATATATATATATATATATATATATATATATATATATATATATATATAAACACCAACTATTTTGACTAATAAGGAGTGAACAACTGCCTGGTACAGCATTCACTCTGGGCAGATTAATCCAGATTCCTCCTCTGGAGAAAGTTTCTGGGGAATCTTAAGTGCACAAGTGCTTCCCAGTCGCGTGTATATCCCTGTTAGGGAAGACAATAACGTTAGGTTTTTGCAGAGAAGTGCTCATGTCCTTTCACATACGGTGATTAGTATTCCCAAATGGTCACCCATCTGCTACTGGCCAAGAACAGTGTTGCTTAACTGTTATGTGCCAATGTGATTATGATTTTATATATATGACAAAAGTCTATATTTCAAATTTCAAGATATTCATCTTATCATTTATTCTTTAAAATATTCAATTCTTGACAGCATCTGTTTCATAGCACAGAATCATTCATGTCATCATTATGTCATTTTTTTAATTTATTCTACCCTTAACTCATCAGAAGATTAGGAACTTATCAACTTTAAAAGAAAATAAACCAGTATGGGCATGATTACAAAATCTGAAAATCGGAAGTTGGTATTATTTTTTAATGTATTACGCTATCTATCTATCTCTTTCTACACCAACTCTTGGCAATGACTAATATATTGACAACTTTAAACTTCGTCTAAAATCTAAATAAAACATTTTTACATTTATAACGTGAGACTGAGATGGATAGAATTCTATTTCAGTTTGAGAAACAGAAAAGATTTTAAAGTGAATTGCTAAAACAACATTGTTATTATGGCTTCCATTTAAAAAAAAAAAAAAATTTATTTTTACTTTGAAAGAAAAAAAATTAATTCCACAATTCTAAAGATTTCCTGCCTTAATCGGTTTTTAATAAACAAATCCTTATTTTTATCTTGAAAATTTATTTCAGGGTTTCACAGTCGACTCTTATGAATTGAATAATTGTTTTTCATTTCTAAAAACATCTGACAATAACTTTTTTGTAAAAATGTTACGCGTTTCCCCTTCATCAACACAGGAAGAACTTTGTGGCTTCTAGTTTAAGTGAAAAGAAAACCTAAATTTAAACCCAACAAGTGCTCCAACCTTTTTGACCGTCATCATCAACAGCAGCATCACTATCAATGATAGTGATGAGAGGTAACGGGAGCTAAGTGGTTAACGACACGGACTGATAACCTGGCTGTGTGAGATAAAGGGTTATTGTCCCCTCTTTCGGGTGGGTCATAATTTTTAAAATTGAATAAGTGCCTTTCTCACGTCACATATGCACCAAATCTCTCCACGTAATGCACGCGTGTTTAAAATTTGCTTTCTTCAAAACAAGTATTTTAAATGAAGGTCCATATAACAAGTCTTTTAAATGAAGGTCCATATAACAAGTCTTTTAAATGAAGGTCCATATAACAAGTCTTTTAAATGAAGGTCCATATAACAAGTCTTTTAAATGAAGGTCCATATAACAAGTCTTTTAAATGAAGGTCCATATAACAAGTCTTTTAAATGAAGGTCCATATAACAAGTCTTTTAAATGAAGATCCATATAACAAGTCTTTTAAATGAAGATCCATATAACAAGTCTTTTAAATGAAGGTCCTTATAAAATTTCAATCAATACTTGGAATGGATTTATTGCAAACAAAAGTCCGACGAGATGTTTTCTTTGTGACGTTTCTGAATTTTTGAGATGAGGATTGGTTATACATATTATTTGGATTCATCGGACTACTGTTCTTATCTTCAATGTTATTTTCACAATGATTCGGTCGATATAATGTGATAGTCTCTTTAAGGTTGAAGGTTGCATTCCCAGTGTGGGCGACTTAAAAATACAATTGTAATTTACTTAGGACCTATCTCCAATCATGGCTTGCAGAACAAGAGCATACTACCCCAGAAAAGAAAAAAAAAACGGGTTCTGTTTGAAATTCCATCAAAATTCCCGAGTTTGAAACATTCCTGAGTTCTAAAGAAGATCAGAGGTTACATCGATCGAAACGTTGTGAAAATCATACTCAAGATGAGAACAGCAGTCTGATGAATCCAAATAATACGAATGTTTTCTTTTTTTTTTTTTTCAATTTGGTTTTCACTTTCATTAAAGGACTAGCCTCGAGTAAAACAGATTTATTGTCGCCGGACGATGTCTTTTTGGATTGAAACAATAAATTTATGTTAGGGATTTATCGTAATTATGTTTACCTAAATAGAATAAATATTTTCTTTTATTCAGCAATATAAACAACCTCATTGACATTTAATGGTTTTCACTTTTGGATATTTTTAACCTGATATATAGACACACACACACACCCACACACACACACACACACACATAATATAAGGAACGGAAACAAAAGTCATACAAGGTGCCTTCAATAAGTTTTCAGATTTCTTTTTTTTTTTTTTGTACAAATATTTTAAATTCTTGTAGACTCTTGAAAATTCACTGTTATTGCTATACATCTTATGAGATGATTTACGAATTTTTATGATTTCAGGTTCAAACGAACAGCTACATCAGGAATTGGACTACACCCTACTAAAGTCTGATTGTCACAGCTGGTGTATTTCAAAAATGCATCTGAACATGCGGACACTTTAGAAGAACGTTATGCAATAAAATTCTGTTTTAAACTTGGAAAAAGAAATGGTACAGAAACGTATGGAAGCTTCAGACTGCTTTTGGACCATCTTGCCTGAATGGAGCATCAGTTTTTGAGAGGCATAAGAGATTAAGTGCAGGCAGAGAGTCTGTGAGGGATGATTAGAGGTGTGGGAGGAGTAAGGAAATCAGAACACCAAAGTTGATTGGCCAAATAAAGAATTTCATGGATAAGGACTGCTGTGTGTCTATAGAGACAATGAGTACACAGTTTGATGTCAGTGTGGGAACAGTACACAATTATTAATGAAGAACTGAAGATGTGGAAAATTAGTGCAAAGTTTGTCCCAAAGAAGATCAGAAAGAAAGACGTTGTTATGACAGCAGGAAGATGGTCGAGCTGATCAAGTCACATTCCGCCGTACTTGATGTTCTGGTGACCTGCGAAGAAAGTTAAATCTAATGCCATGAGCCAGAGACCAAGAAAACAGACTTCCCAGTGGAAGCATGCTGGCTCTCTCAGACACAAGAAGGCTAGACCGAACTAATTCACCCAGAAACTTATGATGATCCTTTTTTTGATAGCACGGACATGATCTACATGCATTGGATTCCCATTGGACAGACAGTCAACAAGGAATACTATGGTGAGGTCTTAAGGGAGTTCAGGAAGAGATTCCATTGGAAGATGCCAGCACTCTTCAAATTAGGTCAGTGACATTTCTACTAGGACAATCCATCCTTGTCAACAGACTATTTGACCAAGATGGGCATCAAGGCAGTTCCTCACCCTCCCTATAGTCCAAACCTTGCTCCCTGTGACTTTTAGTTATTCCCTAAGCTCAAGAAAAACCTTAGAGGCCGTTATGAGACACTTGAGGAGATGAAAGAGACTGTGTGAAGGGTCATTGACACGTTCACACAAGAGGACTTCCATGGGGTTTTCCAGAAATTGTTGGAATGGTACAACAAAGGCTGTGCAGCCGGAGGAGATCACTTCGAGGGAGACTAGAGATTTCTGTGTATAATATCAATGAAAGTGACCCTACGAAAAAAACCTGGAAACTTATTTAAGGCACCTCGTATGTCTTCCTTAGAAAATAATGCATGATAAGCAATAAATTGTTTACGAATAAAGATTAATAAAGTGTCATGTTATTCAAGGTTAGGAAATTTTAAATAATAATTTTGTTTTTTTAAATTGAAGATCAAACAGAAAAGAAATAAAAAATAAAACAAATGTTGAGATACGTGCTTATACTACTTGGTTGTGAAGAAAATATCAATAAAATTTAATATTTGGTAAACAACCCCTTATTAGTCGCGTGCAAGTGACTCTATAAGTCACTCCGTCGGTCGGTCTGTCCGTAACACTTTTGTGCTTGGCCTTTTTGGTTAAGATTAAAGGTCTGTTGTTAATAGATGCTGCTCTTCACTTGTTAAGCTTAGATCAAAGTGTAGTATCTGTTCCGGCAGATACTGCAAGCAAAGACCATATGTGGGGGAAGCCCCACATATAAGACCTTGGTCAATGTAGGGGTAACCCTTCATACCAATTGTCACTATCCAGCTCCCCTACTCCCCGGGGAGTTGGTCTCCATTTCCCCTTCACTCCTCACATTAAAAATTGGCCTTGTGCCTAATTTGCTCGGTGGAGAAGCAAATAAATACCCTTTTCTTGGCCTTTTGGCCAAGATCAAAGTATAGTATCTGCTCTTATTACATCTTTACTTATGTTTGTAACTTTGTAATATAAAATGGGGTGATCACTTTTCTGTATTAATTTAATGTAAAATGATCACCCACTTTACAACCAGTCAGTCTCAAAGCCATTCAAATCATTCTCCAGATCATTCAAGTTGTTTTTGAAGGATTCCAGTTATTTTTTAAGCATTCAAGCCATTCTTAAGGTCATTCAATTCATTCTTAAGTTCATTAAAGTCATTCTAAGTCATTTACTTTTTATTTATTTAAGTCATTTCAGCCCATTTTTCGGTCATTTTAGTTTATCTTTAAGAATTTCATGTCAATCCTACATTCACGCATTCATTCATTACATGAGAGCATGCGACTAATGGCTATCGGCCTTGTTTCCAGTGACTTTCCTACATCGTCGACCACATGATGTAAATAATTTGTTGAAAAAGTGAGCAGTAATTCCTTCATATTACTCTTTCAATAATTCCCATACATGGCCCTCTTTCTTTTTTGTCATTTTATATTTTGAGTCTTTTAGAGAGAGAGAGAGAGAGAGAGTCGGACATTGCCGGATAGGACCAGCTAATTTATCACAGTAACAGCTAAAAAAAAAAGCTTAAAACTTTATAAATAACCTCATTTTGTATCAATCTAATTTTCTCTAACTTTGTTCTAGTTGGGGATGGGGCATCCTATTGAACGGAAGACATTCACCCACTATCACGTGCATTTCAAACTGAGAGATCCTTGTTAAGATTCTAACAGTCGCTTGAAGTGCAATTGAATCTCTTTTGCACTTAGTTCACTGGGTATATTTGCCAGATAATTTAAAAAAAAATACTTTTTCATGAATCCAGTTGCTTCTATAATTACAAGAATGATAGAGATCTTCCTAAGATTCCAGTTTCTTTTCATGTCGTACATATGACATTGGTATTTCGTTATATGTTCTCTCTTGGTTCTGTTTAAAACTAGGATCATTGGAAACACTAACTTCTACTTTTGTTGTTATGATACTTCCTTGTGTACAACGAAAGTGAATGTTTACGATGTATATGAAGAGATACAAATTTTTATGATGTATATGAAAAGATACAAATTTTTATGATGTATATGAAAAGATACAAATTTTTATGATGTATATGAAGAGATACAAATTTTTATGATGTATATGAAGAGATACAAATTTTTATGATGTATATGAAGAGATACAAATTTTTATGATGTATATGAAGAGATACAAAGAGGAATAAGATTGGTTGTTATGGAACATCCTCGACATGAACTCCATTCGCACTTCTAAAATCTTGAATGTTTGAATCAAATTAAATGAAAAATTTCTTCAATTCCAATTTTTGTTTTTTAGATCAAAACGTTAAACTGACAAAAATGTCAAAATAAAGAAAATGTTTAAGTATGCAATAATAGAAAACTCGAAATTGGACAATAAAAAGAGAGAGAGAGGGGGATGAAGAGAAAAGGAGGAGGGGGATAAAGAAAGAAGGAAGAGGAGGAGGAATGAAGAATGAGAGAGGATGAGGAATGAAGAATGAGGGGGAGAGACGAGGACGAGTGGAGAGGGGGAGAGACGAGGACGAGTGGAGAGGGGGAGAGACGAGGACGAGTGGAGAGGGGGAGAGACGAGGACGAGTGGAGAGGGGGAGAGACGAGGACGAGTGGAAAGCAGGGGGAGAGACAAGGAGGAATGGAGAGGGAGAGAGAGGGAGGACTGGAGAGGGAGAGGGAGGGAGAGATAGAGAGAGGAGGAATGAAGAGTGATAGAGGGAGTGAAAAGAGAGAGAGAAAAGGAATGAAGAAAGAGAGAGGAGGAGGAATGAAGTGGGAGAGAGGAGGAGGAAGGAAGAAGGAGAGAGAGGAATAAAGAGGGAGGGAGAGAGAGAAAAGGAATGAAGAGGGAGATAGAGGGGAGAGAAAAGGAATGGAGAGAGAGAGAGAGAGTGAAAGGATGATGCAGGAGAGAGAAAATAAGTGGGGGAGGAAGAAAGCAAATACAAGAGCAACTGCGGATGGTGATGAAAGGAAAAAATCAACAAAGTTTCACGAAAAAGAAACCTTGTAATAAATGAGTCGCAGACTTTCTTTTCAAACATGAATATAAATCTTGTGACGAAATTCCAAATTAATTTCACCGAAAATGCAGCAAAGAGAAAAATTTTAATTCCAATAAATCAACAAACGATAAAAATTTTCACCTCTGAAATTTCTCGCTTTCAATTTTTAATCTATTGTATTTCCCAGAATGCAATAAAAACCATTCATTTCTATTCTTACAATCAACTGTTACATGTTACCCAGCAGTAAAAACTTTGCCAAACAAAAAAGCTTGGTGAGTTGTTGGTCTGAAGAAATTAGTTTTCAAAAGAAAGTATGTAAATATGTAGCCAATAATCTATCTATCTATATAATACTAAAAGTCTATGGATCTTGTATGTTTGCAATCAGATTTCCGGTTTTCAACATCCGGTTGCGCATGCGTAAATAGCAACGTCTTCAATCCGTTATTCCAATTCCGGAATTTTTATATCGCTTTTAATACAAACAATTTCATTTAATTTGATCAAATAGTTATTTATATATACAAATAATACATAGATTCATAGATAATTATAATGTATATTATAAAATCTATTTATCTATGAATCTATTAATAATATGAAATATTACCCTATACAATTTATGGAAAGAAAACACCTCTCACTTTCCCTCTAATAGATTTCAACACTCCTACTCCCTCTGTTTTCGTTACGTACGCGAGAAATAGTTACGTGTATGTGTGAGAGAGAGAAAAAGGCAGCGATGTAAAACTGGATAGAGTTATCCCCCTTAACTAATGCAGACCTTTTTACTAGAGGGCGTTATTACAAAAAAATTTCTTTTTCTTCTTCCCATGTTTTTTAAAGTCGTCTGCTTACATTTCCAAACGGAAAGCTGAATCGGTAAATGCACACATTTCTATTACATTAAATAGTGTTTTCCTTTACACAATGGGTACTGAATGTTTGCTTAAATTAAATGAAAAAAGTTACATTTTATTTTCATTTTCTATTTAAAAAGCCATTATTAACATGTGGAGAGTGTTTTTTTTATTATTCTGTACTTTCAACTAACAATTTCATTTAAAAGATGATATATCAAAATTTGAATTTAACTATAATAAGGATTATGATACCTGTTCAGTGCATAAGTATGACCAACCACTTATAATTCAGTAACTGTAATTTAAAAAAAAATAACAATTATAATAAACAGAACGACTCATAGAAATCTATCTATATTCTTTTTTCATTTTAATATACTTTCATAGAAATGCTTCTGTTATGTAAAAAAAAAACTATTTTCTTTATGCCACAAGTGTCACGCTCATACATGAATTCCATAGCTAATATAACGTACTGACCCAACGGGTCACGGGTGGTCTAGTATATCTATAAAAGTGAAAGTGTGTGTGTGTGTGTGTGTGTGTGTGTGTGTGTCTACAGACTTGAAATTTGATATACAAGGTACTGAGATTTGGGAAAATCTTTGTAATCCGTTTTCAGCCAGAAATTGGGCTGTTAAGGGGTCAAAGTTCAACGATTTGACCTTTGAGAACTCTACCAAACTCCTCCGACAATTTAGGGTCTAAACACTTGAAATTTTAGATATAGGTTCCTTGGACATGGATCTAACTTAATAACTTGATTTGAGCCCAAAATAATAAATGTTAAGGTGTCATAATAGGGGTCAAAGTTTTAAAAAATTTGACCCCTGCGGTCTCTACCAAATTATTCAGGCAATTTCTGGTCTAAACATTTGAAATTTTACATAAAGGGTATTCAGAGATAGGGCAAGCTTTTTAATCTGGTTGGGTCGAAAATTTGACCTACCAATATATAATTATATGTATGTATGTATGTTTGCATGTCTGTCTAAAACTTTCGACAGAGGCAACTGATTTTCACAAGATCGGTACCATTTTGAAGTTCGACCTTTCAGATGACAAATATCGAAAAATTAGCTAAAAATATTAATTTCTTCACCAACTGGGCACTTTTCTACAGGGAGGGGTCGCTTTTTTCACCGATATTTTCGGAAGTCATCAACTCTTTTTTATTGTCTAGCCTTAATTTAGACCTACGTCAGTTCCGGTTTGGTGGTGGTCGTAACAGCAAAGACGTCACATTTTTTTCCTGTTCTTTTCCTCCTTCACGGTACCAGTTCGAGCCTGCCTTCCTACTATCACTTTTTTTTTTTTTTTTGTTCAATACACACCTCCAAACACCCGGGCACCCATGCTAGTATATCAATAAAAGTGAAATTGTCTCTGTGTGTGTACATTTCCCTACCAAACTACTCTAATTTTCAGTCTACAGACTTGAAATTTGACATAAGGGGGGTTTGAGATTTGAGAAAATCTGTTAAATTGGTTTTCGGCCAGAAATTTGGCTGTCAAGGGGTTAAAGTCCAACGATTTGATCTTTGAAAACTCTACCAAACTCCTTCCCAATTTTGGGTCGAAACACTTGAAATTTTTGATGTAGGTTACTTGGACATGGATCAAACTTTTAATTTGATTGAACCCAAAACAATGGTTGTTAAGGGGTCAAAATAGCTGCTAAATTTCACCTCTGCGTTCTCTACCAAATTACTCAACCAATTTTTGGTCTAAATATTTGAAATTTTATATAAAGTGTTTTCAGACAAAGGGCAAGCTTTTTAATTGGATTTTTGGCCGAAGATTTGGATGCCAAGGGGTCAAAGTTGAAAGATCTGCCCTTTGCGGTTTCAAGCAAACTATTCAGCCAATTTTTGGTCTAAACATTTGTAATTTTACATAAAGGTATTAAGGTATGCAGTAAGCTTTTTAATCAGTTTTTGGGCGAAAATTTGGCTGCCAAGAGGTCAAAGTTGAAAGAGTTGACCTTTGCATACTCTACCAAAGTCCTCCGTCAATTTTGGGTCTAAACACTTGAAATTTTAAATGTAGGTTACCTGAACACGAGTCAAACATTTAATATATATATATATATATATATATATATATATATATATATATATATTGCACATAAAGTTTTAAATAGTACATAGAGCCCGAGCAAAGCCGGGCTGAACTGCTGGTATTCCTATAAAGTTAAGTGTTGTTCTTGATCTGACACTGACATTAAAAGCTTACTTTTTTTCTATTTAAAAATTATTAAAATGAACTTTTTAATATACTCAATCATGGATATGCAAGCAACTACATAAAGGTTTACTAGTTTCCATATTCCTTTGAAAACCGAACGTTAACTAATTACAAGTGAAGGGAGGGGGAAGGGAAAAAGGGGACCAGCTCCCGAGAGGTGGGAAATGGGAGCTGGTTAAAGGTCAGGCATGTGGGGTTGCCCCCACATCTGGTCTTTGCTTGCAGTATCTGTTGGAACAGATACTACACTTTGATATTGTCGCCTGGGCCCCGGAGGGCGCGCAGGCCAGTGTAGCCTTCATCAAAATGTAGACGTGTACAAAATGTGCCCAAACCTCGAGAAGAGACCCCACATGGAAATAAATGATTATGTCCAAATATAATTCACGGTTTGGCGTTTCCCTTTTCGAATAAAAAACATCTTTAATTTTAGAAAGTAAAATGTAAGAAACGTTGTGAAGGTATGTGTCTTCTGCTGGTGATTCCCACTGACAATGTTATTCGTCCCTTGGGTGAAGATTGTGTAAGTCGTCATTGTCAATAGTTGCTATACACACTGTTTTAAAAATGTCTGTACACATGAACACTAAAGACAATCAATAGACGTTATACGCACATTCAAGGAACTAGACGATTACACTATGTTAAAACTCGTGTATAAATATATCTTAGCCTGGGTGCCCGGCGTTGTGAGGTTTGTGTTGAGCAAAAAAAAGCGGGAGTAGGCAGGCAGGCTCGAACCCGAAAAGGAGGAAAATAATATGAAAAAAAAAAAAAAAAAAAAAAAAAGCGTGACGTTTTTGCTATTGCATCCATAGCCAAACCGGAAGTGGTGAAGGTTAAAATTAGGGCTAGTCAATCGAAAAGAGGGGATGACTTTCGAAAATATTGCAGAAAAAAGCGACCCCTCTTTGTAGAAAAGTGCCCAGTTGAGGGTGAAGGAATTAATGTTTTTAGCCAATTTTTCGATATTTGTTGTCTGAAGGGTCGAGCTTCAAAATGATACCAATCTCCTGAAAATCCGTCGCCTCTGTTGAAAGTTTTAGGCAGAGATACATACATACATACATACATATAAACAGACAGGTGAGATTTATATTATAGATGATGGGACGATTCCAATATTTTTCCCAGATTCCGATACAATTACTGATTTCATTAAAATCCTAATTCTGATAAAGTTACCGATTCCAATTCTTTATAAATCTCTAAATATTTAGCCACACAGTTATTATTTTTTCCTTGATTACTGTAAAAACATGTTAAATGTACAGATATTTTCCTAAATGTTAAAATACACTTGGGGGGGGGGGTAGATTTATAGATTTTAGTTTTTTTGGTAGTTAAAAAAAATCAATAAATACGTATTATTTTATAATTATAACCAACAAAGGGACATTTTGCTTTTAACAAAATTAAATAAAAAAAGACAATTAAAAGGATTATTTTGGCATCAGAAAATATGTCCAAATTTTTCTGATTCCGATAACCCCAAATATTCCGATTTTTCCGATTTGGAATAATCGTCCCAACACTAATATATACATATATCGACACGCTAAAGAGACATGAGTTATATAGAGCCTGTTTATATAACGCCCAACCATATAACAATTCTAGGCAGATAAAAACACAAGTTGGTGAGATGATGAATAACCGTTTAATTATTTCAAGAACTGTCATAAAAATGAATGATGATCGTCTAATAAAATTTTAAAGTGCATATCTGATAAATTCATTAAAAAAATAATTTTGCAAGTCATAAACAAACCGAATGTTTCGGTTATTCTTCATTTTAATTATTGTCTGAATATAAGTTCTATAATTTTTAGTGTTTCTTTTCTTTTTTTTTTTTCGTTTAATCAATATTTCATTTCACACGTGTGTATGGCTGCTGTCTAGTTTTGAGTAATAATTGTGCAGAATTTATCCTGGCCGGGTTGAGCCAGTTCCCTCCAAAGGAGGAAGTTTCTAGGAAAATATTAAATTCACAAGCGGTTCTCAGTCTTATGTCAATCCAGTAAAAGGAAAACCACTAGGTTAAAGGTTTCATTGCCTTCCCACATACAACGTCTGGTATTCTTAAACATTCACTTACCTGATACTGGCCAGATACAACTTCACTTAACTTCAGTGATCGAACTAGAACCGGTAGGTCAACGTGATTATGCCATTTGGGGTAATCTTCCGGTATGGCTAATCTCTCAGTCCACAATGGCATCCATTGCAGAAAGCATGCATCTGCATCCAAAAAAGCAGATGAGGAGGAGGGAAGAATGGGGGTGTCTAAATTGGATAACGTTGGAAGTTGCCAACCCAAAGTGGACGGCGAAAAACGAGATTCCCAGAGCCGTAGCATAAATGGAAACATCTCAACGTTGGCAAGTAGTGGCAAAAGTTCAAGTGGGAGTGGTGGGGTCTTCTTAACGAGAAGACCTGGGCCTGACAGCTCGACTGTTTACTTGGCGCTCGGAAGAATGAGACTTTCGGCAGAAAGGAAGGAAAGGAAAGACAATGGAGCTGACTGGAAGCACAGCAAATGTACAAAGACAGAAAGAAACAGAAAACATTCACAACAAGTGACCAATTTAGAGTTCAATCGACAAACACGGGCTGTCAACAGATAGTTTCCCACAGGTAGATAGAATAGTCAAATCTCTCTCCCTCTCTCTCTTTCTCTCTATATATATATAGAACATTGCCCAATGTCCAGTCTGTGGGAAGACCTGCCACAGTCTGGAAAGACTGACCAGCCATTTTCAAGTTCACAATACCAAAACGGTAAACAAATTCCATAAACAAAGTTTCTTTCCTTTAACTGTTTGCCAGCGGAATGCTGTACTACAGGCCTACTCCCCAGCTGACTACAACACGGTAGCCTTCAAGTCCAATGTAAACAAGTTCTTGTTGAAACGCCCACTTAAATAATCAAATTATACTCAATTTCCACAACTACCGATCACTATGCTATTGTCTCATTGGCCACCTTACACTCATTAACCCTTATCTTCGAATGGCTTATAGGCCTTGATAATTGGTGATTCATTTGTCAGCAAAAAAGAAAAAAAAAAGATGGTCACACTCGAAACAGAAGAGTCATAATCCAAATTCTGTTTTTAATCATTTTTTTCTTATACTTTCTAGCGCCATTCCTGTTTTCTACATTGCTATCAGCCTTCATAAATACCTACATACCTGATTACCAGCAGTTCTTCAAGCAAACTACACACCTCTTTTTAAAGTAAACAGTTACCATATAAACACTTGAACAAAAAAAAAATTTGTCCAAAAAATATGTATACCGTATCCAAAAAGTCACTGAAGGGTTAAAATCTTTGTCATTTTACCATTAATTATTTTTTTTCTCTATTTCAGATATTTTACAGATAATATTTGGAAATTAATTATGAATGAGTACAGCATTGAACAACTGACGCATATGGTGAGAGACACCATGGCGCTTCTCAGGCAATTCCTTGGCGACAACATTATCTCTCACTATGGCAATATCAAATGGCCACCACGTTTCCCAGACTTGACTAGCCCTAACTTTTTCTTGTGGGGATATCTTAAAGAAAAAGTCTATGTTAACAAACCCCAACCTCTGCAAGAATTGAAGGAAAACATCAGGAACGAAATAAGGGAGTTAAATCGCAATCCAGAGATTCTGCAATCTGTCATGAATAATATTTTGGAAAGAGCAAGAATATGCGAAGCCAAAAATGGGCAACATTTAAAAAAAATTATTTTTCATGAATAAAGATTGTTTGAATTTTGTATTTTTTTTTTTTAAATTAAATTTTCTAATGTTTTATTCAGATTATATTCAAATTGACAAAAACATTGCAGCTAATTCTACCCTTTGCGACCAAGGTCGCCAACCCCAATATTTTCTCCTGTATCAAAAAACATGCTATGTGATAGACAAATACATGTACATGATGTTGCCAAGCTAATCAAAAACTTTGATTCCAGTAAACTCACCGGCCCTGACAGTATTCCAATTATAGTAGTAAAAAGACTTCAACCAGAACTAGTGCCCATACTTACAAAACTGTTTAAACGTTGTCTTAAGGAGAATTGCTTCCCATCACCCTGGAAAATCTCATCAATATGCCCTGTATTTAAGACTTCAGGTGATCGCTCATCCCCTTCTCAGTACAGGCCAATAAGTCTCCTGTGTCTCATGAGTAAGTTGCTGGAATCTGTTAAATAGAGAAGTAATCAACCATCTCAGCAAAAATAACCTTCTTAGTGACACACATAGTTTCTGTTCTGCTAGATCTACAGCAGATGTGCTTGCAGTTATAACTTATAGGCTTAGCGAATCTCTCGACGGAGGCAACCTTTCTGGGGCAATTGCTAGACATATCAAAGGCCTTGAATAGAGTATGGCATAAAGGTTTACTTCACAAGATCTCCAGTATATATATGGTATAGCTGGAAATGTCTTCTCAATTATTAAATTATTTCTCTCTGATAGGTTCATAAGAGTAGTGGTTGATGGGCCGAAATTAGAAGTTCATAGTATTAATGCTGGAGTCCCTCAGGGGTCCATCCTGGGCCCAACTCTTTTCCTGATCTACATTAATGATCTTCCAAATCACATTCTTACATCATTCATAGACATTTATGCTGATGACATTACCATCTATGGAAGCACATCTAAGACTGTAAACGACCAAGTTCTCTCTGATTCTCTCTCCTCTAATCTTGAGCACGTGGTACAATAGGGAAAGGAATGGCTGGTTACTTTTAATGCATCTAAAACCAAGCTTCTATCTTTACATCATCAACATTCTGATCCACATCTGGCATCAATTAAAATCTCGTCTTGGGGAGGCCTCATGTTTTGACAAGCTTCTGGGCTTGACCATTACTCCTGATCTTAAATGGAACACGTACATCAAATCTGTTGCCAAGGCCACTGGAAAAATGGTGGGATCTTTCTATCGATCCGGTAAATATCTCACTGCTGATGCTATTCTCTATCTATATAAGAGCCAGGTACGTCCAAGGATGGAGTACTGTTGCCACATCTGGGCAGGAGCTGCTAGAAAGGACTTGTCCTGCCTTGATAGAGTTCAAAATAGACTTTGTAGCCTTGTAGGAGATATCCTTTTCTCTTCCCTGCAACCTCTATCTCACAGAAGAGATGTTGTGAGTTTGTCGCTGCTTTATCGTTATTTTCATGGCAAGTGTTCCACTGAGCTTCAATCTATGGTCCTCCCTCGTCAAACTTTCACAAGAAACACTCGTCTAGTTGAAAACACTATCAATAATTCCCCACACTCTTTATTTGTGCCTAAACCTAAACGTAGATTCCATGAACAAAGCTTCTTTCTTAGAACTGCACGCCTATGGAATTGTCTTCCATTTTCCTGCTTTCCAGCTGACTACAATATGGTTGTCTTCAAGTCCAACGTAAACAAGTTCTTGATGAGCCATTCCACTTAAGTTAACAAATTTAGCAAATTTCCATTACTAACGATTACTATATTGTCTAATTGACTACTGTACACTCTTTAACCCTTATCCTCGAGTGGTTTCTGGGCCTTGATAAGTAGTTATGCCTATGTAAAAAGAAAAAAAAAAAGAAAAAAAAGAAAAAATATAAAAAATAAAGAATCTATTTAAGTTCAAAGCCCTTCAGTGACTTTTTGGAAATGCTGTATATACCAATTAATATAAGTAAAAAGAAATTAAGACTGGCTCATGGTTTAATATTTCGTTCTTCGTCATATACGAGCAGGGAGACCCGATGTTGCCCAGGATTGAACAATTATCAACGAATGTTCCACATTCCCATATTTTTATTCTCATCAAAATCAGTGAAATCGCCCATTATTAAATCAATTTGATTGTCTGCTCTAGTTTGAGACCCATCATAGTGCACTGGGAGGAAGCTTCACATGCCTCCTTGCAGTGACTTAGTCCACAATACATTGTAGTCTACATTGCACTGTAGAGAATCTACTATTGATTTTTTTTTTAAATATATATTATTGCTTAAATTAAAGTTTAAAATATAAAAGTCAAGTATCATGTTTCAATTGTTCTCTAAACAGAACCATTCATTTCGAACATGCCCCTGTCATATGAAAGAACCTATTGTTGATTTTATATGCTGGGCCTTTCGGCTTGTGCGGTAATAAAACTTCTCAAATGCACTTGTGATGTTAGGCTGTGTAAGGTGTTAACTTTGGTCAGAACCATCTGTTCCTTCTTTCATCGGATTATTTTGATTATCGATACTTATCGAAGACATTCTGAAAAAAAAAAAAAAAACCTATCTAAGAACAGTGCCAAGCAGATAAAAATCGGCTCAGCCATTTTCGAGTCCATAGAGAATGAACTCGCACACATACACACAAAGTTCCTTTGATATAATAGTAGAGATATATATCTTTCTAGAAATTCACAATGAGAATAGAAAAAATGAGTTTGAAAATCAAGGAAAACATATTTAAATGTGATTCAGTATGTGAAAGTTCTTTCGAAAAAAAAAAAGAAAAGATTTTGCGAAGATTCATAATCCAGATACACATGTTTTGAATCATTTTTTCCCATACGTTCTATCGCCATTTTCTGCATTGTTATCAGCCTTCATAATTACCCACATACCAGATTACCAGCAATGCTTCAAGCAAACTACATTCCTCTTTTTAAAGTTTAAAAAATTTCAAGTCTCCAAAGTTACTTTCCATGTCTTAGTAAACAACTTAGTCATTGCTGGTTACTCCCGGGCAACGGCAAGTTGATAGAGCTAGTATATAAAGAGAAAGACCCTATTTTATATGCACTGCAATATAACTTGATAATTGATTCCGAATGAGTAGGAAAGACATATCGGTAAAGGTGGGGAGAAATTCCAGGTAATGAATATTTTGCCACACTGGCAGAAATGCTAAAAGCAAAACTGAATTTTTAACCTTTCTACCCAGATTTTTGCGCTCAAATATTTGCAGAGGCCCCAACACCAGGTTGATACACAGATGTGGCCATCATATGGAAGACAAGATCTTTTGGCGTCCACAAGCAATTTAGAGTCAGACAACTGCCAATACGTGGCCGCCTTGGGGCAAATACAGTCAAAGTAATTGCGTTCCATCTTTGGTTCGGAGCCAGAAGTTTCAGACACTTCATCATCCATCAACTTAGACAAGCAGTGGCAGTATATACATACATATATATATATATAGAGAGAGAGAGAGAAAATAAAAAAGGAACAAACCGTATTATGTGTTCACCAACGTTTCGTCTTTATTTCGAGACTAAATTTAACTACTTTTGCTTGTTTAAAATCAAAGGTGTGGTTATGTTAAACAAGCAAAAGTAGTTAAATTTATTTCAAATAAACCGCGCCGGAGACTCCTTGAATCTGCGCTTATCGCAATTTCAAGCACTATTAAACAACGTGGAGGTTTCTATAACATAGCGCCATTAATAAGTAAACTGTTATTAAAAGAACATTATTTAACTGTGGACACAGGTTAACTTTCTCACACCATTCAAACACTCCCTGTAATAATTAACACATAATCTCAATCAATAAATTACATAAAAAACACTCATTTCATTCCTATTACAAACTTATATTTAAATTTCAACAGATATATCTTTTTCCCAATAAGAATATAAACTTGCGTTCATAGTTTTAAAATTAAATTAACGACTATATGACGTCATTAAAATTTCCTTCTCTTTAACAGCGCCAGCCCCCCTTCCTTTTTGAATTTCCAACATCAATTTTTCCGTTTCTCTTAAATAGAACTGCGTCACACTGTGCATGTGAAACTTTTTCAAATATTTTGTACTGGTATATTTTTTGGTTTCTTAATCTCATTCACCCAGAGGAAGTCTCGAAATAAAGACGAAACGTTGGTGAACACATAATACGGTTTGTTCCTTTTTTATTTTCTCTATTTTGTCGGAATACTATTTCCATTATTTTCATCATATATATATATATATATATAGATGTGTGTGTGTGTGAACTTATCCCCTTTCAACTGGTTGCTCAAAAGTTACGGCTTAATTTTTTTTTCTTCTTTTTTGAAGTTACCACCATAGATAATGTCGTTAGTCTCTAGTCTAGCAATATTTCCGTGGAAGAGTATCCTTCCTGTCTTAACAGGGTATAAAACCGTTTTCGAAATCTAGTGGACGAGGACCTTTTGGACTTTCTACTTCCTCTTTCTCACAGAAGAAATGTTGCAAGTATCTCTGAATAGCATAATCTCGTTAGATCACCAAAGTTAAGCAACGTTGAACCCTGGTCAGTACCAGATGGGTGACTAATTTGGGAATTTCAGGCGCTGTATGTAGGAGAATGACGACACCTCTCTACAAGAGTTGCAAAGTCATAACATCGTTATCTCCCCTAACGGGGATATACATGTGACTGGGGACCGCTTGTGAATTTCATACTCCCATGAAACTTTTTCCTTTGGAGGAAATCGGTTAAACCCGCATAGGGTCAGTGCTGCTTCCATTTTTTGTTTCTCTCTGCTCTTTCCTTATTTTCATGGCAGGTGCTCGACTGAGCTTCTATCTACTTTTGATCAAAAACGGAATATTTATTCTAGACATAAGGTTTCATGTCATTATGACTTGATTTTAATCTTTGTAAGTTGACGTAAAAGTGGTGCAAAACAGTTGTTTGGGTGATGAATTTTGCCCGTCCTGGAATGAGTATTCTTTTAGTTCTATGAGGGTCGTTTCAAAAGTAAAGCCTCCTATGATTCTTATTTTAACTCAAAAACTTGAAGAGCTATGAAAACGGGAGTGGTACCATTAAAACGAGTAACATTTTGTGCTCCAGAATTTTTTTTCCTACATAGTAACCGCCATTCTCAATGCCCATTTGTCAAGAATTTAATAACGCATCTCTGCTTGTGACGCACGTCCATGACAGGACTTACTTTCTTAGAATCTCATACCATCAATATCTACAGCAGAAAGAGGAAACTTTCAGGTTATGAATGCACGAGTTCAATCATCATAACGATGCAATTTGCAATTTTCTCTGATCCATTCAGAGGCGGAATAAAAATAGGAGGTATTACTTTTTGGAATGTCCCTCGTATATATTTGCTGCATGGGCAATACATAATAGTTCTTTAGAGAGAAAATAATTTCCGAGGACTTCTGGAAAATTACTTGGAAAGTTAATTAGCATTCAGCTCAGATGCATGCAATTAAATTAATGACAATTAAAAACAATTAAATTAATGACAAAAACAATTAAATTAATGACAATTAAAAACAATTAAATTAATGACAATTAAAAACAATTAAATTAATGGCAATTAAAAACAATTAAATTAATGACAATTAAAAACAATTGTTTTTATTTACTTTTGTTGTCGCACTCGTTGAACAATGGAAGAAGAAACAATAAAGTCAGAAGTTGACGAATTATAAGTTGGATTGTTGAAATTTTGAATTTATGGTTGTATGAACTGAAGATTTAATTTGTAGGGTGAGAGGGAAAAGTAGAATGAAGAGTGAATGGAGGGAGAGAGAGCAGAGAGAGAGAAAGCAGAAAGAGAGAGAGAGAGAGCAGAGAGAGAGAGAGAGAGAGAGAGAGAGAGAGCAGAAAGGGAGAGAAAGAAAGCAGAGAGAGAGAGAGAGAGCAGAGAGAGAGAAAGCAGAAAGAGAGAGAGAGAGAGCAGAAAGAGAGAGAGAAAGCAGAAAGAGAGAGAGAGCAGAGAGAGCAGAAAAGGAGAGAAAGAAAGCAGAGAGAGAGCAGAGAGAGAGAGAGAACAGAGAGAGAGAGAGAGAGAGAGAAAGCAGAGAGAGAGAAAGCAGAGAGAGAAAATTTCCTCTCTCTCCAATTGAACCGTTAACCCTTTATGACTAAATTATGATGTAAATGATAAAAAATATTTATATTTCTTACTAATTTTAATTAGTTTAAACGGTAATGATTCTATGATTGTCGTCAAACTGGAAAAATTATTAAGTTCAATAGTTCAATACTACTGAGAATTTTTGCATTTCATAAACTTACCATTATTATTCACAGTGCTTGAAAAAAAAATGTGTTTATGACAAAAAAACGAAAAGAAATCCTCCATTCTCTGCGACAGATTGCGGCATACTGAACGTCAGCAATGGGTAGTTGCAATCGGGAGGTATCTGGCATCTATCCAGATATTAAACTAATACGTACAAGGTGTGTTTGAATCAATTCCCACTTCATTTATGCCGTTATATTTATTTATTTACGACTGAATAAATTAGTTAAACGAGGTCATAAAGGGCTAATTTAGTATTCCCTAAAAACTTCCTTCGTTGGAGGAAACCCGTTTAATACGCACGGGGTGTGTGCCGAACCAAGTAGTGGAGCAGGTTATCTCAATATTCCGTAAGAATCTTTCACTTAGGGATACAAGCACCAAGTGAAAGATTGTTTCAGCAATCTGTGCCACTAGAGGGGATAACATAACTATATTAGAACTGAGTTCAAAATGATAAACAGGCACTGAATGATAATGAAATTGCATATCTTTTGAAACATCTAAAGTTTTAAAAAATCTCACTCGCCGTTCCATAACGCTATATACCCTTTGAATTCTAACGGCTTTGTTCGTTCTGAAATAGAACAGAAACATCCTTTTCACATCACATTAAAAAAAAAAAAAAAAAAAAGTACATTGTACTGATATTTTATTTTCTTCAAATGAATCATCCTGAGGATTTCTTGAAATAACGACGAAACGTTTATGAACGTATAATTTGGTCTGTTTTCCCCCCTTTCATCTCTCCATCACATTGAAAAATTATTTCTATAACTTGTATTATACTAAATGAATGTTATTCACATATATTTAAAAATTCATAACGGAAATATAAATATTGACATCAATATTAATATTCATAGCTTAATCATATTCTTAAAAAAAAAATAATGCCGGACATTTTAAACTAAACCTTTCAAGAACAATAGATCTATTACATTGTATGCGTAAGTTCTATTTTATGCTTACTGTTCATTAATTAAAACAGGGACGTGCAAAGTGGCACTGCTAGGTGCTCCTTCTACTCCTAAGTGCCCTTTTCAGAGGAACATTTTATAAGTCTGTGTCCAACCTCTACTATATATTTGTCGTTTTTTTTTTCACTAGAGCACCTGTCCTGAAAAAATTTTCTGCACGTCACTGATTAAAACTATTCCTCCATCATTATGATCTATATAATTTTAATTTACTTTGATATGACCTGTCTTATATATATATATATATATATATATAACTACTTCATTTACTCACATAAATTAATATACGAAAGTATAGATTTATGCGTAAATTTTAAGTATTTACTTCAAAAGTGCTCAATACGTAGATAGAGCTAGTTAGTAATTTATAAAATATATATGGCGATTAAGCTACGCTGAATATTCAGCGTTTCATCCACTATAGGATTCGTCAGGCTTATGCCTATAGTGGATGTAACGCCGAATATTCAGTGTAGCTTAATTGCCATATATATTTTATAAATTACTAACTATATATATATATAGAGAGAGAGAGGTGAAAGATTAACAATTGTGAAATTATTAATCTGCTTTATAGCGAGAAACATAAAATCAAATTATGTGTACGATCGTTTCGGAAACAATATCCATTCATTCACTCAATATTTACAAATAAAATTTTGAGAAATAAATATTTTTAGAAATCGTCTCCTCGTCAGCACAAATGGGGGTTGGGCAGTTACGATTGGGAAATACACCCTGCGCTTGTGGAAAAAAGGCATGCTCACAGTTCCAGACCCGTCTTGAGGCTGAAGGCGGCTACATTGAGTGTATGTCAGCTCCAGTACATAATCAAGTTACCTGAATTGATACTTTTTCAATAAAAGTTTTAAAATAAAGTTGTAGTATAGTTTTCTTTAGGGCGACAATTTTATCGTTTCACACTGCATATGGGGAGGGGGATAAAGAGCAGAATCTAACAAAAGCAACAGAAAGCAGAGAAATAAATTGAATGCGCCAAAGATACAACTCTGCTTTGCAAATCGCAATAAATAAATAAATAAAAAACGGAAACATTCACGCTTCCCCCCCCCCCCATTATCCGCAAACACTGTCGCACAGCCAGCAGCGAATGGGTAACCAATAAAAACCGGAAGTTGGCGTCGGAAACAACAGACACACACAAACTTTATTGACATTGTCCAGTTTATTTAATGTGTCCTCCTTCTGTTTTCCCGACTTCTGTAGCACTCAAGTCCGCTGGCCAATAATCCGAGAGAGAGGGGGGGGGGACAAAAACGCGGGGGGGGGATGAAAGGCCCCGGTCTTGTGAAATAGCCTGGTGCAACAAAGCGCCCTGGCAAGCAGTCGAACAATCAGGTATCAGTTTCATTTGATTTCCCGGGGGTAACACCAAAATCGTGTAGACGAGAGACTAGAACTCTCTCCCTTCCACCGTGAACCTGTTTGCATGCAAAGAAAATTAAAAGGATCTAATGCACAACCGAGTGCGGAATTAGCTTAAATGGTGCGCATGTGTTTGTGAACAGAGAAAAGTCATATACACGAAGTGTCCAAAAATAAAGAGACTACCAATGCTGTCACTATTACTTGAGTCATATTATAATGATCAAATAAAGAGAATGGAAGCATCTGTTTTCTTTTTCTTTTTTTTTTGTAACAACGAAAACTAAGATCACACGGGATTTGCTAACTCAATAACTAATAAAATAGTAAAAAAGAACGCTGAAATTATAAAAGCACTGGAAGGAAAAGCAATATTTTAATATATATGTGTCTGTGTGTGTGTGTGTGTATGTGTGTGTGTGTGTGTTATTTGAGAAGGAAAACAGAGAATTAATAAAATAGTAATCAACGTTTCGTCCTTTTTTCAGGGGACATCATCAGGATTTCGTAGATTACTATTTTATTAATTCTCGGTTTTCCTTCTCAAATAACAAAACGTCAACCATCGCTTTATATTATTTTTACTCATATATATATATATATATATATATATATATATATATATATACACACACACACACATTATCCGATGTAATCCACAGTGATCTCATCCAAAGACAGAATTCTCATTGATCCTGTGTGACGTCACAACCAAAACTGGGAATTTTTAGCCTTGACAAGTGTTGGCTCTAAAATGAAAAAAAAAAAAAAAATTCTTTGTAAAATCAGTTGATGCGGTTCCCAGGCGCCTTGAAAAACTTCTGTTGAATGTCTGAACTCCTATTTTTACAACTTCAAATACATTTTTTCAATTTTAATGAAATTGAAATCATACGTATAAGATAATTTCAGTTTCTTTCGACTATATTAGCGGGGGGGGGGGCAAAACAGTAGAAGAAGGGCAGTAAAACCAAAGAAAATAATATGTTATGGACTAGTAAAAAGTATTTAGTAGTAATCCTCCTTATAACCAGTGCAACGTCTGGTCTTCTAGCTAGTATTGATATAAAATTAAATCTCTATATGTTTATATGTATAGGATTAACTCCTAAAAAAATTCATGGATCATTAATAAATTCGAAACACAGCTGCTACGTATATATTATAGTAACACACACTCACCCGCATATAGAGCGTAATAGACCAAGTCTGAATGAGCAAAGCCTCAGTTAAATATATTTAAAAGGTGCTGTGCTCGGAGTATTGCAGTTATGATAAACTTGATAGCTGTAATTATCTGGAGCTATATAAATAGAAAGGGTGGGAGATTAATAATTGTGAAATTATCAATCAAGTTTTCATGGGAGGAAAAATGACAAAATCAAATTTATGTGTACGATCGTTTCGGAGACGATATTTTTTTTTATTCATCCGATATTTACAAATAAAACCAGCCAGAAATAAAATAAAATATTTCTGGATGACGTCACCTCATCAGCATAGATCGGGGTGGGGAGAAGACACTAAATTATAACCAGCTTATTGAAGTAAATATAGTTTGTGAACCTTTGTAAGGGAGTGTTGCTATATTTTTTTTTTTAAAGTCGTAAGAAGATTCTCTGTGCGCAAACCTTCTTTCATGAGGATAATTTTTTAATCTAAAAGAGATCGCTGGTAAAAATGGTTACAATAACTATATTTACTTCAATAAGCTGGTTAAAATTTGGTGTCTTCTCTCCCTTTCTATTTATGCTGATGAGGAGACGATATCCAGAAATATTTTACTTATTTCTCGATGGTTTTATTTGTAAATATTGAATGAATAAAAGGATATCGTCTCCGAAACGATCGCACATATAACATGATTTTGTTATTGTTTCCTCCTATGAACACTTCATTGATAATTTCACAATTACTAATCTCTCACCTATATATATATATATATATATATATATATATATATATATATATATATATATATTAACAAATGATTAATAAAACATGTTAAAAGACATCTTGAAAAAGAGTTAAAAACATATTTAATTTTAAAAAAGGAAACACAAGATAAGTGGATAGTCCTTAATCCGTGGAGTTTCGAAGAAATACTCTCCTTCTCATCAGAGGGCAGGAATTAGCAAAATGCAGGATCGGATTTTGCATATAAAAGTATTTAATGAAACTACAAGTGTACATATATATATATATATATATATATATATATATATATATATATATATATATATATATATAGGCAGCAGTTTTTCTCCTAGGCATATTTCATTTAATAAAATATATGTTTTTTGTCTATTAATTCTGGTTTTGAACATTTCCAACTTCTGAATAGCTGTCTTCACTTCTGGCAGGAAAATTATATAAATTGATTGTTTAAAACCAGTTAGATTAATCTATCCCTGACCATGAATCCAGAAGGATTGGAAAGTACTTGGACTTATGATAAATATGGCAATTACACCAGCCAGTTCCAGCCAGAAGTAAAAACCGTTAATCGGAAGTTTTAAAATGATCAAAAATAGAATTAATACACAAAAATCGTCTATTCTATTTAATGATTTTATATATATATACATATATACATACATACATACACACACACACAGTGATACCTCGGTGTTCGAACCAAAAGTTGGAGATTTTCTTGCCTCGATAATTGAAAGAAATTTCGGAGTTCGAACCACTGGCTTTGTTTCGAATGTAAACAAGCAGCAATGTTCCTCAATAGAACGTTGTATTTCATACTGGTCGTGATACTTTTGAGTCTGAACTTTGCAACGAGAGTTATATTTAGAACAGCGCCATCGCAACCCCTTTGACAGTCTAGACAGTGTCAGAGTTATTTTTAGCAGATCAGCATGGCCCCAGAACCACACAATTCGATTGGTCGACCCCTTTTTTGCATGAGATGACAAACGTCCTTGAGGAGTCCAAAAAGTGAATAAAAAAAAAAGAAAAGGTCAGTAGACTTCAATACAACGAACGAAGTGAGGGTACGTCGGGACGGCAGTAATTAATTGCGCGAGACAAAAAACTTTGCTTCTAAAGTTTTTACACGAAACTAAACCAATTATTTGAACAATGAAGAAATAGACATTTTTTTTTTTACCATTAAAAAATTATAAAATCCTCAAAGTCTACAGATAAAAAGGGAACTAATTCTATTTCAGTTAATTTAAAGGGGAAATATCGTTTCGGTTGTCAAACATTTCAGTGTTTGAACAAACATCAGGAATGAATTATGGTCGTGTGCCGAGGTACCATTATATATATATGACTTCCATCGCCACAGGACCATTTTTATAGACAAATGCCTGAGGGAGTATCTATACACAGATGATGTTACAGAGTCTTAGCTTTGTACGACAGCTAAGTCTCTCTCTCTCGGTTCAAGATGTTGAGATCCAGCAACAAACAAGAGCAAGATAGCCAGCAACAAGTTAAATTGCAGACCAGCTTAATGCGGGTACTGGTCTCTCGCTTTATGGTTTATTAAATCAGAGATTTGCTTCTCCTAGAAAGGTTGCCTTCACCATGGCTTACGAGAGTTCTCTCCACCCCAGCACACACATACGTACACACAAACACACACGGTGCTAATTGGCCGTTGACCCCAAAAAAGGGTTCATTCGCCCTTTGGAAGGTCTTGTTTTTAATCCTTCAGGGAGACTAGCCACCCTCCTCACCAAACAAGTCTGGTGAGGGAACCAGTTTAGTTGCCGGTGACCCGACCATGAGGCAGGTAGTACTGAGTTACATGGAAATATATATATATATAAACTTATGATCACAAGTAAACATTATCCACGGTCATTTTCAAAATGTAATTTCTCTTGAGACATGAACTGCACCAAATCTTCACCTTATTAACATGAAAACGACACCTCAGTGTTTATTTTATTTTTTTCCCCACATTTTTGAAGTCGTTTCCCATTTATATTGGCCACGGGCGGACGTAACCTGAGAACGATCAGCAAAACAGACGCATAAACTCATGCCAGCAATTATTTCCATAAACTGGAAACTGGTTGTATAAAAACTCCTAGTACTCAAAATGCGCCGCAGTGACCCCTGTCCTCTCTCCGCATGAAACGAAGGTAAAATATTTGAGAACGGTTGGCTGGTTAATTGCCAGACCAGTTACAAATATCGACGATCATGATTATCTAAATCCTTCCATCAGTAGAGATTTCTTTTCTTTTTTTTTTTTATCAAGATCATTCTGATTCCCGCCCTCCTTTTTTTTTTACATGCTATTAACAGTTGCTTTTGTGCGACAAAGGTTTTAAGTTTGTAAATAAAATAAAAAATTATTTTCTTAAAAAAAAATTTTTTTTTAAAAATAAAAAACCTTTCTGATACTATTAAGCTATATGTCATCTAGACAGCTGAGTTTCGATCCCAGCTTGAGGCAGTCCAATGGTCCATTCGCATTAATTCCTTTGATGTTTTCTTTAGCTCGCTCCTATGAACTGAACCTGCTACCTCAACTGTTCTACATGTGTCACCGTTCCTGGCTTTAGATAATGTAGACAACAGTGCAAAACAACTAATATGATATAACCTCTAATCATTATATAAAGTTAGACGTGTGTATAGGTTCACATATTTGTAGAAAACTCGATCCTAAACTAATTATCCGATTATCATGAATTACCTTTTTTAACTTCTAAAATAATTAATTAAATAATTAAGTTAATAAATTAACTTCTAATAAATTAACATTGTGCAATATACTTTTTATAACTAACAAATACTATTGTATATTCGTAGCAATTTCAGCTTTAGTACTTTCGATATAATCATTAATACACTTAATTCAAGATATTTTATTGAAAGCAACAGCACTTAAAAATATTTTTCAAGGGAGATAATTACACGCAAAGTCCCGGCGCTGATAATGCGGAGAAAAATATAAGCCCGAAGGGTCTAATCCACTTGTAATATGAGCATCACTTCCCCTCTTTGTATGTCTGGCCGTATTTTGAAGTTTTTCAAGGGAAGTAAATACGCCATAATCACGTTGACACACCGGTTCCCACCGGATCACTGAAGTTAAGCAACGTTGAACCTGGTCAGTACTAAATGAGTGACCATTTGCGTCATGCAGGTGTTGTATGTGTTCTCTGCTTATCTCGGCATTGTTTCCAGTTGTCCTGGACGTCTCTTTGCCACTGGACTCAAGCAGTGCCGATTCAGAAGAGGTGTGGTTGGTAATTGCGCAACCCTTGCCTGACAATTACACGCGCAGCTGTCCCTATATCGGGTATCCTTTGTCTTTTGAGACTGAATGGAGGCATCGGTATCGTGAAACAAAACTAGCAGGTTATGTGGGCTATATTTAGTTTAATTCAGTTTTGTACATAGAGTGGCAATACGTGGAGCTTTTATGATCCCCTTTTGCATAAAACACATGATACATTTATTTGTTGTTGTTCATTATGAGTTTCAGAACAAAGGTGGGTTATATTTAGTTTAGTTTTCTACAAAGAGAGGGAGATTAATAAAAAGTGGAACTCTTCCTGAAAAATTCTGATATCTCTGATCGTTGTGAAATTTTCATAATCGGTATTTGAAGTAATTTGAAATTTTAGCAAACATAATATGGGGACAACCACATTTGAAAATGAAGATATTTCAGATTTGCATTAAATTTGATCCATAGTAATTAAATACCAATTTTAAGCAAGATTCCTTGATTTTTAATTTTTTTAAGACTCTAAAGCCTAAGCATTAAATTTCAGACATTTTCTAAAATCAAAATCCTATAACGGAGTTTCATCAAAACTGGAATAAGGATTTTAGATAAAAGGTTTAGTATCATTATATCTCAATAGTTACAGCATAATCATGTTTACATACGAGAGAAGAGAGATAACAGAGAGAGAGAGAGATAACAGAGAGAGAGAGATAACAGAGAGAGAGAGAGAGATGAGAGAGAGAGAGATAACAGAGAGGGACAGAGAGGGGGGGGGGAGAGATAACAGAGAGAGAGGAAGAGATAACAGAGAGAGAGGAAGAGATAACAGAGAGAGAGGGAGAGATAACAGAGAGAGAGAGGGAGAGATAACAGAGAGAGGGAGAGAGATAACAGAGAGAGGGAGAGAGATAACAGAGAGAGGGAGAGAGATAAAAGAGAGGGAGAGAGATAACAGAGAGAGGGAGAGAGATAGAGAGAGAGGATAGAGACATAGAGAGAGAGAGAGAGAGAGAGAGAGAGAGAGAGAGAGAAAGGATAGAGAACGTGCATATATTTATAGAGAGAGAGAGAGGGAGAAAGAGAACAGAGAGAGAGGAAAGAAAGAGAGAGAGGAAAGAAAGAGAGAGCGGGAAGAGAGATAAATATAAAAAAGAGAAATAAAGAGAGTAAGATAAAGAGATATAATAACGGGAGAAAGAGAGAATGGATGAATAAAAGAGGAGAGGGCAGGAGGTGAATCGAAACAGAAAAAACAGGTATGAAATGTGCGATTATACAGGGAGGAATTATTTGTCATCTTTCCAATTAACAGTAGCAGATATCGAAACTACATCCAATTACTCTCTTTAACACACATACATACATACATGCAGAGTAAAGAAGAGGGCGAATCAACACTAGCTCAAGTCTTTGTCGTTAGAGTTAGGTTTTCATCAGCAGCAGCATCACAACTGATGAAGCATATCAATCGTAACTATTCTCGTTGATAAAAAAGACGTGTTCAATGCATCCGTTTAAATAGCTTACACAAAAAAATTGGTATTGACAACTGTTTAAAGATCGCGCGAACACAAAAAAAAAAAAATTAAATAAATAAAAAAAAGAAAAGAAAAAAAAAGAATTATAAAATAAAAAATACACTCATTCAGGGTTTACATCATCTGTGGCTGGAGGCATGCAACAAGAATGGGAGCAAGTTCCAAGAAAAGAAATTCCAAAAACAGCAACCTGCATATGTTCGGCAAACGTCACATGCTAAACTTTTCTTGTTGAAGGTTCCGTGTGCACCGGGGAAAAAAGTGTCTTGCTTACCTGGAAAATAGAAAAAAGGAGAAACAGTGTGTGAGTGAGTGAGTGAGTGAGAGAGAGAGAGAGAGAGAGAAAACGAGGGGGGGTGTACATTTTTTAGATCGGTAGTTCCTGGCAACGGAAGTGTACACATAGACAAAACACTTATATTCTTACATCTTCGAAACAGAAGATTTATTCTCACGCTTTGACAGGGTCTAAAAAACAAGTTTCAAACCTAATTAGTCCAAGTTCCAACCTCTGTCCAATCGTTGCAATGTCGCATCTCCGTGTGCTTTGATGAACACATAGAACTTGTTCTTCTCTCGACGTGTAACGTTACAGTTACCAAGGAAATAAATAAATAAATAAATAAAAATCCAGGTCGGCATTTTTTTTTTTTTTTTTACAAAAACATTTATTACGGTTATCCTCTCGCCTAGACACCACTTAAAGTCTATCGCTGCCACATATTCATCGAACATGGTCGCGTCTTTCTTTTGACCGCACGCTAGGCACAGCCAGTCCATTCTCGTCTTCACTTCACACGCCCATCTCTTTCGGCGTCGACTTTATTTCTCTCCGACCACGTGGTGTCCTTTTTTTTTTCTTTTTTCTTCAGACGCAAGCCCAGCATACTTGCCAATTTGCATACGACTTCAAATGCTGCTCCTGCTGCTAATATAATCGCTTGCCATCCATTCTTCGGTTGCTCCTGATATTTTCATACGCGCTCAGTTACAGACGTACATACCACGACTAACTCGACAAACAACAAAATTCCACTCCTTCACAGTTAAGGTCCTTAGATGCCGGACAGCCTTCTACTCTATAAGAGTTTCTTTCTTGGAAAGGTAGATTTTGGAATTTACCCTTTGTTTACTGCTTCCCTGGCTGTACTGACACGCAGAAGTTTAAATGTAATGTGAATAGACATCTCAATGTTTGACCCTGCGCAGTGTCCTGCTAGACATGATCCCAAATAGTAGCACCTTATGCTCCAAGTGGTAATATGCTTTGTTCGGGGCGAAAAAGAGCAAAAGAAAAAAAAAGTGAATAAAAATAAAGTTCCCACGTGTAGTTTCGTCTGTTTATTTTGTTTTACGGCATATCAAACCTTTTCGTGTAACATACTGCTGAATTTAGTCATTTTGATAAACGTTTTTATGCTTCAAATTTTTTAGACGGCAGTGATCACGTTGACACACTTGTTCTCGTTAAATCACGAAAGATAAGCGATGTTGTTGAGCCTGGTCAGTACTAAAAAATGGATGACCAATTGCGAATACTATGTGTTGCATGCGGGAGAGCTCTCTACTTATCTCGACATTGTTTCCAGACGTTCTGGAATTCTCCTTACCATTGCCGATCCAGGAGAGGCGCGGTTGGGATTATGCAACCCTTGCTGCATGATTGAATCCGTGCGCAGGGACAATTACATGCTTCACGCAACAACTGGACGGAGGCCTGTTACTCTTAATGTTTGTACGTTTATTCAGGTTTCATTTCGTTTTGTTTTACGGCTTATCAACCCTTTTAAGTCATTTAACTATTGAATCGAGAAGAAAGAAAAGAGAAAACTGGTGGTGGTGGGGGGGGGGGGTAAACAAAAGAAAAGAGAAAAAATCCCGGGCAACACCGTGTAGATATAGTTGGTAAATACATAAATACAATTACGACGCGTCTTGTTCGGGAGACGAAAAGAACTGGAATTAGACGGTTACAAAAACAAAGCGAAAAAGTCGATAGGAGTTATAACTTTTGTAAGAATAAAAACCTAAAAGTAAAGTGTAAATTGATCGCAGACGTTTTAAAAGAACACGGGGGGGGGGGGAGAACGCAGGGGAGGAGAGAAGTAAGCGAGTCTGCGGTCTTGCTAAGAATCAGATCACGGTAAATAATTCTAAGGAATCGGCTTTTTTTTATATAGATCTTATCATTCCGCTCGCGTAGTCTCGCTATGGCCGTATGCGTTTGAAAAAAAAAAAAAAAAAAAAAAAAAATTATGTACAACTGTACAATGCAAATAAGCATATTTTGAAGGACTTTCGTCAGTCGAAGATGCTAAGAGTTAGCGGAAGTACGAGTGCAAGGTAAAACGAAATCAAAATATAAATACCTATTAAGTCTGTCTAAAAACTTCCGTGACATTATTTTGTTTGCACGTATATGCAATACTACACATAAGTAATATGTGTGTGTGTGTGTGTGTGTGTGTGTGTGTGTATATATATATATATATATATATATATATATATATATATATATATATATATATATATATATTAGTGGCCTAGTAAGGCCACAGAGGAGACAACCAAGCAAAAGCAGAATTTATCCCAGAGCAGCAAAACTGAAGCTGGCCTGCCAGGACACTATGTATACAAATGCAGACAAATTTGGGCATATTTTATTGGTTTGATAATATATGTTCTTCTTTACCAACTGGCATAAAATTTGAACCATACAATCGTATTATAATCTCCAAAAAGCCTGCAAATTTTCACGTTTCGTTCCATAGAATCAAAGATATGAGCACTTCAATATTCAATTTGGCTACAAGTATATATATATATATATATATATATATATATATATATATATATATATATATAGTGAGTGAGAGATAGGTAGATAGATATACCGCCTTTTTGGCAATTTTATAAGTTTCAAATCTCAGCGACTATTATCAGAACTTAAATGAAGGCTCTTTGGAAAGGTTATAACCTAGTGTGTGTAGTGGGCTTTGTGACATTTTCTCTTAAGGTCGCACATTTTTACAGCCATAAAATGTTTCGATCATAGTCATTTGCTTTCCTAGTTTTGCATATGAATAACAAAATATCTGATATTTCCCCAAAACCTCTAGTCCTGATTCCTGATGAAAGAGAGACTAAAACTTGCTGCTATGGTTTCAAATGATCTGAAATAACAGCAAGGGAAGACTTGATTCCAAATATTTCTCATATGTTATATCTCCCGTCTTTGGTTTTCATAAATAAAGCAAATTCCCCAGTGTATGAGGTTTATTTAATACTGGAGATATTCATAATCGTATCCTATTTCCAAAAGAGAGAAGATATAACATATGAGAAATGTTTGGAATCAAGTCTCCCCTTGCTGTTATTTCAGATCATTTGAAACCATAACAGCAAGTTTTAGTCTCCCGTCCATCAAGGCCAGAGATTTTTGGGATTGTGTGTGTGTGTGTGTGTGTGTGTGTGTGTGTGCAAATGAGCGTTCATATATAAAACTAATACTAATGACAAAAAAGGGAGTGACAAGTAATAGAATGGATGCAATCAAACATCACATAAAAACATTAGTTTGTAAATAAGCACATAAATTTGTGGAGAAAATGACGGGGGACACGGGTAACAAATATATATATTTTTTAATGTCATTAATTGGTTAGCCTAAATTTATCTGGAGGAAAAAAACTAGGTCCAGAATGAAAAAATAATTTTATTCATGTATTTTAAGGGAGGTGGTGTTCGAGCAACACTGCTGGGGAACTTGATTTATTATACTGCTTTGTTTTTAAATCCCCGATACAGTGCTTCATAGTAAACAACTGATGATCTCCTTAAGAACATTGAAACTATTGTTTGTTCATGTAAGTAAAACTATTCAGTGATACGGGAGATTAATTGACTTACTGACAAAATAATGTTCCAACGGAGGAAAATTTTTTTAAGTTTTAAAGAAACTTCCAAGATTATATATATATATATATATATATATATATATACACACAGTGCGCCATACGTATGCTAGTTCTCAAATCAATCATCTTGTGAAAGTCTTGAAATAAAAACGAAACGTTTACAAATGTATAAATAATTTTGATTTTTCCTTATATATGCAATTATTATAGTAAAAAATAATTATGACAGCCCCTTTAAGAAATTCGTTTCTTATCGTTGAGCACGTTCAGTTGAATTAAAGTCGGCCAATTTAGCTCTTATGCCTAGATCATCGTATAACGATTAGATCACTGTCTGACTGACGTAAATGAACATCTAAAATTAAAAATGTTTAAATTCAACGTTATTTCACGCCGTTAATGGTAGCCGAATGGATTAGGTCTCCGCTAATCGAGATGTCTCGTGTTGCGGGGTTCAAATCGTTCAACTGGTATTGATCGTGACACCCTGCACTGAAGATTCCCGAAAGGATGAAACACTAGTGTCTGTAGGTATTTAATTATTATAGTAAAAAATAATTATATATGAGATGACGAAACACGTGTTAGTGGATAATTATATTAAAAAAATAATACATATTCCGCTACCCATTTGGAGATACCAAAATTGGTCAAAGGGAAAATTATTCCAAACTCGTATTTTAGTAAAAATGTACTTTCGGATATATCGTTACAAAACAAGTATCGCAATATATATATATATATATATATATATAACTTACTATCTAGCTGCACTCACGCATTGGGCACACTGAAAATCGATACAGATAATATATCTCCATACATTTTACATGAAATAATATATATTATACACACACATATATCCCGCATATATTTAAATTTCTATAATAATAATAATAATAATCATAATAATAATAATAGTAATAATAATAATAATAATAATAATAATAATAAGTACAATACAAAATAATAACAATAATAAAATACTAAAAATAATAAAAAACTAAAAGTAATAATAAAACAATAACAATAGTAAAAATAATATAATACTAAAAATAACTATAATAATAATAATAATAAAAATAAGTATAATAATAAAAATAAGTATAATAATAATAAAAATAATAAAAATAATAATAATAATAATAATAATAACAACAACAACAACAACAACAATGTTCTCGTATTGCCTAAAATATATATTCATATCAAACCGTCGATTATTTCAGGGGATTATTATACACATATAAATATATACACATACCTAACTTTATATAGAGAGCGAAATATTGGGATGGAAGTTGTATTTCCTTCAACAAAAAAGAAGTTTTTCTTTTACAGACATTTTAAAAAGAAATTAACTCATAATTCACTGTTTATTCTTATTATTTTTTTGCCTCCGTAAATACAGCCTCAGTCCGGATACTTTTTGAACGCGCGCTCTGGCTGCGAGCGGAATCGACTACCATTGATCTAATAAAGTGAAGATTCTCGAACAAAGAATATCTGTTAAAACAAAGAAGTTTTCACCTCGAGCAATTTTCTATGCACATGGAAAAAAAAAAAAAAAAAAAAAAAAAAAAATTAAACTCAGCTAGCATCAAGTTTCTCGTGAAAAACATTCATTTCTAAAACTCAAAAGATAATGATGTTGATTTTTTTTTTTTTTTTTTTTTTTTTTTTTTTTGAAAAATATATCTATTCAAAATATGAGACTTGAAATGAAACAGAATCAAAAAAGGGAAAATTTTGCCCGGAAGTGAAAATGATTACATGGAAAATGAACAAACGAACCGAGGAGACGCACTGCTTGCTTTTAATTATTTAGAAAAAAAACAAAAAAAACAAAAACAAAACATAATAATATATATTTTTTAAATTCTATTGCCTACCCGAGGTTTCTTTTCTATCCGAGATTACATTAATCCAATGTTTAATGTTACATTTTCCTTTTTCTATTAACAGACACTAAAAGAATGGGATGCAGCTCTTGGTAACAAAAAAAAAAAAAAAAAAAAAAAAAGAAAAAAAAAAAGACTCTCCGTGTTTTGTTTTGTTTGTTTGTTTTTTACAAAGAGGTTATTACATATCAAGGCCCGGAGACACCTCGAGGATAGGTGTTAACTGTGTCTATTATAGTCATTGGGATACTTGCGTAATAATTGTTTGTAGCAGTAATTTGGTATAATTCGATTATTTACGAGGACGATTGAATAATAACTTCTTTACGTTGGACTTGAATATAATGATATTGTAGTCAGCTGGAAAGCAGACCAGCGGAACAAATCAAGTTAACTCAATTGACCTAACGAATTGTACGAAATTCTATAACAAGTATTACAATTGCAAATTAAACCAGATAAGACGAGATGTGCCGGTAGCTGATTACCACACTATATAAACAAAGACAAAAATTATCACTAGTCCAGTCCTCTACCAGTAAATCATTACCGTAACAAAATACGGTGCAACAGTTTGAACAGCGTACACACTCTTCATTTAAAAAAATAAAAAAGGCACTACTTAAAACAACGTGTGGGAGAGATATACACATATGTGAAACTGTTTACAGTTATATTTTAGCGGGAGTTTAACATAAGCTGAAGCTATTTAAAACAAAATAGTTCTGGACTCACTTCCCCGTCGTACAAACTTTTAAATATTTCTGATTGTTGGCAAAGGAAAATGACAAAACGCGTTTTTATGACAGTACACTGAAATGCAGTCATCTTAGATTTTTTTAAATTTTTGTTTGGACTTTTTGAACACGCCACGGGGAGATAACTCCATGTAAAGCGCCGACACTCCCTCCCCATCTTTAATACTAGCTTTTCTTCCTAAAAATCAAACCCTTTGCTCGGTATCATAAATTGTTTTTTTCGCTGTAAAAAAAAAAAAAAAACAGAAACTACTTGATGAAATTAAGTGAAATTTTGTTTCGGAGAACTTTATTCCTTAACGGATACGTACAATTTAAACTTTTTTTTTTCGATATTTTCATTTTTTTAATGTTTTGATTAAACTATACAAGTACCATTTTTTTTTTTTATTTACCAGCAAACCGCACAGCGTTGCTCGTCGTATAGTGTGCAGAAATATAATATTTTAATTCATACAGAAACTGAAACATGTGCATGAGACACACACACACACATATATATATATATATATATATATATATATATATATATATATATATATATATATATATATATATATATATATATTTCGGACGATATCTAAAACATCGTTAAACTCACTACTCGTTCAAGCAGCCGCCAATAGCGTAATGGTTAGAAGCCTTGACTGCCGTATAAACGGTCGGGTTTCAATCCTGGCTTGAGGTAGTTGCCTGTCTAGCCGCACTGATGAACTGTGAAACAGCGAAACAGTACTGTATGTGGATGACTATATATATATATATATATATATATATATATATATATATATATATATATATATATATAAGCAGTATACTTCTTGTAAGTAAAAAAAAATATTCGGGCTGAGATCGAAACAAAAACCTAAAGACAGTGAGTAAAGTACAACTATTAGGTCAGCTTGACACGATTTTTAAAACATGTTTTCAAACCTACATATTCTTAACAAATAATCTGTCATGTGAACCATTCACGCATGCAGTTGACAAACAAATAAAAATTCGATGACTCCCCCTCGTACCAATTTTTTCAATTCTGACCCCTTAGCAACCCATTTTTCCGGATTAAAACCAATGAAAAAGTTTTCCACGTGTCTGAATACCCTATATACCAAATTTCAAGTTTGTAGATAAAAAATTCGTTGAGTATATAGGTTCAGAATTGTTTTCTCTATCTCTCTTACACACACACACACACACACACACATTCTTACTTTTACGGATGTAGAGATTTATTTACAAGCGAATCCCCACTTATCAAGGTCCGAAGGCTACTCGAGGATAAGGGTTAATGTGTATACAATGACGGAAATTGACTATTTAAGGAGATGACTCATTAAGAATTAATTTACATTTGACTTGCAAAAATAATGTTTGGCGCATTTCAGTTTTTTTTATTTTTTTATTTTTTACAAGGGAGTCACTACTTACCAAGGCCAGAAAGCCACTCGAGAATAAGGGTTAATGCGTGTACGGTGAGAGAAGTTGACTATTTAAGAAGATGGCTCGTTAAGACTTTGTTTACATTGGACTTGAAGACAACTATGCTAGGAAAGTCAGTATCTTTAGACAGCCTGATCTGATAGCACCAGGAGAAAAAAAAACAAAACAAAAAAAACAAAGGTGCCTTTGAGAGTGAACTACCGAAGCCATTGCTGTTCACATTACTTAACGGATCGTCCACGCGTTCGTCAAAGAAGAAGCTGTTAATTCTGATACGGTCCAACAAGTGGTCGATGTGCGAGGCGCAACTTTATGACTGCCAGTGACTGATTAGCTTCATTCATTCAGGCAGAAATTTAAACATGGACCGAGGTCAACACACAAAATTCAGATCAAACGACAGCCATGCTCTTACGAACCGGTTCCGTGCACAGAGTTAAAAAAGGGGAGAGAATAAAAGCAGGTTAGAAAAAAAACAACAACTACAAAATAATGCGATTAGTCTGTAAGATTTGTTTTGTTAATCAGTAACCCCACTCACACGTCCACAATCAAAAATGTGAGCGACGGAAGGAGATACACACATTGGCTCTAATATTAAGTTTGAACGAAAGTTTTGTCTTTTTTTTGTTTAGTATAGGTTTCTATATGGAAAATGCCAACAGACTGTACAAAAAGCGGACTGGAATGGTAGTCTTGTTCATTCAGTTGGAGTAGAACTTTGGTCCTATGTAGGGGGTATATAGTTCTCTCCCACAGCAAGAACTCTGACACACGGGTCGGGAAATGGGATGAAAAAAGTCAGTGCTCAAGAGAAGGAGCCTTCCGACTCTGCAAAAGATGTCTGTGCATCCCTGTCGGCATTCCCGACAGGGCGCCTCAGGCGATTAACAATAAACTAACTCCTTCTCAAATAGCGAAAGCAAAGCCTGGGAGGATGGACTTCCTTGAACTGCACATAACCAACATTACACCTCAATCAACGTAGGTGCTCGGACTTGAAAGCAATCCTGTAGATGGACACGGAAAAATGAGTGTCTGACATTATTTCAAGGGGTTGATTGAGGTGGGGGAAAATAGATGACCCTCCATGGGTTTCAATGTTTCCTTTAATTTTTTTCATACAGACAAGAAAATAAACGATGGAAGCATGATAGAAAATATGAACCAGCATTTTCAAGATTGACACGGAGTAAAGTAAATGCAATTTCAAACGAAATCCTGGCAGACCAAACGATACACAAGTTTTTATATACGCACTTGCATACATTTAAAACAAGCCGAGCATACAGGATCCCGTTCCACGAGTATAAAATTTACTTTCACCATGACTAATGTTTGTGCAAAACTTAAACAAAAAAATCCAAGGCGTGGCTGAGTGTGAACAGATAAACTAGGTCCAATCCCTTTGTCGGGATACCACTAATATACGCCATTCAATTGAATGTTAACCGAAATATTTTCTATAGTTTTTCGTGACCGAACAATATTTTTTCGGAAATAGTAATATCTTCTAATAGAATTATTTTTCCTCCCCACGAAAATGAACAGGGTTTATACTATATCTGAAATGGCCCTTTTCCTGTAGATTGCGGTATATTACCGGTCCTGTGCAGTTCCAGGTGGTCCACCCACTCAGGATGTACCTTCTCTCATTCAGAAGGGGCTAGTTTATTGCTGATCGCCAGAGGTGTCTCTACCGGGGCTGTCTAAGCATCTTTTGTAGGTCATCGTGCTCCTTCTCAGAGTGGTGATGGCGTTTACTCTTCAATCCTTGTGCCATATTTCTCACTGTTGGAGAGAAATAAATATTTCAAAGGTTTCCTCTTTTTTCTTTTATTTCAGGGTGGGTGGCAGATGAAGGGTTAAATTGTTTCTTTTTACACGATTAAATTGGTTACACGTAAACGTGACTCCGCCCACACGTGACGGCACTTGTACAAAGTGCTCGGACTTGAAAGCAACCCTGTAGACGGACACGGGAAAGATAAGTGACATTATTTCAAGGGCTAGCAGCAGCTGCTTTGGGAATATGTCGGGATAAGTTACTGGACATTAACATTTGACTGCCGTCAGTGATGTCTTAACACATTAAGGAGGATTACAGACAATGGGGAAAGGAGACACAGAATTAACCAATACGTGAGAGAATTATACTGGACATTTCATTATCCGAAGCTGAACCTCATAAAGAGAGGCAACAAAAGAGAAAGAAGAGTTGGAGGCTGACTGTCTGCATTTCTATATAACTAAAACAGTAGATGTCTGTCTGTGTCTGCCTGTAAATATTTAACCAGTGATTTTTTAAAACATTTTGTAGCATCAGTGACACGCAGAAAACTTTTTAGGGCAGGTGCTCAAATAAAAAATCGGCAAAAATATAGTAAAGATTGGACAATGCCTATAATACAATCCTCTGAAAAGGGCACTTTTAAAACAGGAGTAAAAGAGGCAGGTGCTTGGGAACCCCTAGCACCCCCTCCTCTGCATGTCCCTCGGTAACATAACACTGAAATTAACAGGAAATAGTAATCATGCACAAAGGGCTACTATTTGGAATCATGTCCACAAGGGACTATGTGGGGAGTTGAGCAGCGAGATGTTTGTTCACATTACATTTAAAAACGTTGGATTTATCATGAGAAATTCTGTTTATTGAAATGTGTATTAAATAAGGAAATAGAAAGTTTAATCCATATAAATAAAACAGTAGATATATGTATGTATGTATGTATGTATGTATGTATGTGAAAATATTTAACCGATAAACCCTTAAACTACTGTTTACAGGACATGACTGAAATTAACAGAAAATAGTAATCATACACCAACGATGGTTTATAAAAAGTGAAATCTTTGTTTGGCTGAATAGATAACACGTAGAGAAATATATCGGCAAGTTGAAATGCAAAATGTTCATTTCAACTTGCCGACATATCTCTATTACTTTTGTGCATGCATTCATAGAGTGAAGTTATTTAATTTTAAATATTTCCTATCTATCTGTCGATAGCTCAAACGGTAGGGAATGCTGCTGGAGTGCTAAATGTTTTGATTTTGATTCTAGCTGATGGTACCCAAGTCATTTTTTTTTTTAACTTTTGAAATCAGTACTATGTATTAGGTACAATTTAATATTCAATAGAAAATTGGCTCTGTAATAATAAATACGAAATTTGCATAAATTAAAATATATTTAAACCGTCCCTGAATAGAAGTCCAAAGTAATTCGCAATTATATTTTCAGTCACCCCTGGATAGAGGTCCTAAATAATTTGGAATTATATTTTCAGCTGCTTCTGGATAGAGGTCCTAAATAATTAGGTTTCATATTTTATATTTTCAGTCGGTTGTGAAAAGTGGCACTCAAGATGAGAACAGTAGTTCGAAGAATCCAACTAAAACAAATAACCAATAGCCTTCTAAAAAAAAAGAATACATTTTTTTTTCATTTCAAGAATGAGTTTACACTCAACCTTCGTCGTCCTGTTAATGTCTTTTATGTAAGAAAGAATCAATGCTTTCAGATAGATAAGCCGAAGATTTATATGAGAAGCAGCTCGTTCATAAAAAAAACAGCATGTTGGTTTCAAGAATCATAAGAATGACATCATTCTTTATAAGAAGGGTTTCAAATTGAAGCACATAAAAAGGCTATAACGTACCGAGCAAGAAGCGTCAAGTCAGAAGCGAGCAATGAAATGACACCAGATTTATCATGTCATTTTTCGTTAAGGTTCGGATCAAGACATTTTCTTTTTAAAGGTATATAAAAATTTGATATTTATTTCCGCTTTCTTTAATATGAATTTCGAAATTTATTTTTTCATGAAACAAACAAACAAACAAACAAAAACAATAGGAAGAAGACATATATTGTCTAAATCTATATTTCTTCTCTCTTGCCAGGTAAGGTGGGGTTTAGAGTAACATGTTAAGATTTATCTAAGAGTTTTCATGATTAAATTATATCCAATAATTTGTTTGAGTCACCAGCTCTAAGAAGGTTGCCGTCCAGGACTAAAGAGGCAACTCTGAATCTAAACGTAGGAGAGGGATCCCCTAGGTTTAGCTTCAGAGTTTTCCTTCTCCTAGACGGATGACCTGGGAAGATCTAAGGGTCCATCAGCACCGAGAGGGTTCCCCACCCCCGTGCCTGGGCCCTAAACCTGGTATTTCTTCGAACCCCCGCATAGGTAGTTAATGTTAATGGGTTATTTAGTAGAGATTAACTGCTTCTGTGGTACCAGTTTTCAAACATTCTGGCGAAAGAACTGACCCATTGAATTATCACCCCATTAGCCTCCTCCCACTTTTCGCCAAAATATTAAAGTCCTTAATTAACCAAGCTCTTACAGCTGTTGCAATTCTGACTGACCATCAATACGGATTTAGGAAAGCCCATTCCACAGCAAATATCCTAACTAATCTCTGAACGTATATACAATTCACTAGACAAAGCAGGAGAGGGTAGAGCGGTAGGCGTTGATATATCCAAGGCTTTTGACAGGGTATAGTATGATGGTCTTCTAAGGAAAATCAGATCACATGGTATCACTAGAAGAATACATAACGTAATTAAATCCTTCTTAAGTAAGAGAAGAATCCAGGTTACGGTCGTACATCTAAACAATATGACATAAATGCGGGAGTACCTCAGGGGTCTATCCTTGGGCCTTTATTGTTCCTAATATTCATAAATGACCTCCCTGTTGAAATTGTTTCGGAGATGGGTATATGTGCTGACGGTGGCGCAATGTCTGATAGGCATAGCAGTAGTATTGCTCAATCAGAATGCACCTTAAGACAGTGGTTCTCAACCAGTGGGGAATTTCAGAGAAATAGACTAGCAGACACAAACTGAATCCAGGGCCACAAAAAAACACTGTACACCATCGCCCATCGCTACTAGGAAGGTCATGTGTTGGATGTTATTAGTTATTATTGTTGATATGAATGTATATTTCTGAGTGAGATATTTTGTGAAAGAGCAAGGAGGGGTGGATATCATTCAGATGAAAGAGTTCATGGGCTAAAAAAAAAAAAAGGTTGAGAATGAACGCCTTAAGGTAATTAAGTAATTATAGAAGTTGGTTATATTAGCTCAGGGTTTAGAGAAGCCTCCAGAGATTTTTTTATAAAAGCTTGGGTTCACTTTAGCACCATTCTGACAACCTAGCAACTGTCCTGAACCACCAGACACTTCTTTGTTAGAGTTAGGTACCGGAAATTGAAGCTCTTCGAATATGGCAACTGTATTTTTTCTTTGCACGTATTCGACTCTCATATAGAGAAAGGATTGCAAGAGGAGTCAGATAAAGAGTTAATGGGGTTTTTTTTTTTTTTGCTTTTTTTATACAAAAAAAAAAAAAAAAAAAATTTGTTTCTGTTTTTTTTTTTTTTTTTTTTCTTTTTTTTTTTTAGATAAGCGTTGACAATTTGTATTATTTGAATTATTCCAAGGACTCGTGGCATGACGGATAATATACTAGGTAAAATTCAATTATAAGTGACACTCTTCTTGAGTTTGGGTGGTACTAAGAGTACACTTGCAAATTACCTAAAACTTCTGTGTAGTCATAGCTGATAGAATGCAAGTAGACTATCCTCTGTGACATCGAAATTCCATGCAAATTCACCAGTTCAACAGAAAGCTTCCAGAGTTTGACAAAACACGCCTGGAGAATGACGGAGGTTACATCGACTGAAATGTTGTAAAATTAACACTCAATATGAGAACAGTAGTTCAAATAATCAATCCACATCTAAAAAAAAAATTCAGAAAAATTTACAAATTGAACTAAAAGTAAAGTCAGTTTGTGCACTTTAACTTGTTGGTGATAAAAAGGCATTTTTAATTTTTCTGATATATAAAGAATAGTCGGTTGGATTTTTAAAGTCAGACCAAAATAACATTTAAACTGACAAATAAAACTTTGCTTCTAACTAGTTAATTTCGATTTGCTGCTGTACTATGTTAATGGCATAATAATAAAGTACTAGGAACTTCTGCAGTTTCCAAAGATTATTTTGGGTGCGCTCGTCTGCTGATGAGAATAACCGGGAGCGGCTGATCGTGAAACGTTAGACCGCTACCAGATAATTATAATAATGAACAGGAAACACATGGAAATACAATAAATTAAATTACAAACATACATCTCACCTGACCCTAAACTGAACTGTTAGAAAATATTTTTTATTTCTTCCAATTTATAAGACGTAGCTTTCTTAGATTCGTATTAGCTAAAAACAAATGGCATGTTCGTTAAAAATTGAGGAACGCTTGCCCGACTTTTTCGGGTTATTCCAGTCAGCAGCCGAGCATATCCGAGAAACATTTGGAAATTGTGAGCTGGTAAATGCAGAAACACCAAGGTACAATGGACTTTAAAAATTAGTCAATACAAAAGATCTATATTATAATTTTTCTTAGTCTGAATAAATAATACAACATATTTTTTTTGTTGCTCTAGAAAAGACGACATGACTCGATTTCCGTTTAATGAAAACCGATTTTCTTTTTCGTTGCAGACTTATTATTTGACCAGTTGTGTACAAATCTCAAGAACAATAAGAGCCTTCTATTATGTCGAAAAGTGACACAATGTTTAACAAGCGAGATCAGAAATGTGCTCTCTACCGATTCATGGTTATGGTCTTCGGTGTAGTTTCAAATTAGAGCCACATCATGCCATCTCACACCTTCAAAGTTAGCTTGAAAGTCAGCACAAAATTCTACCTGGATGTGCTGAAGAGTAGGGTGATCCCTTGGTGCAATCAGGTGGCCGCTGGTAGACCCTGAGTGTGGCAGCAAGACTTGACACTGGCCCACAAATTCAAAGAAACCCAGGCTTGGCTTCAAAAGGAGTACTAGAACTATGTACTTTTTTCTCATTGCACCCCCCACCTCCCCTAACCTGAACCTGCTGGACTACTTCATCTGGTTATAGGTTGAGAACATCATCAACAGGACTTCCTACGACACCAAATCCAGCCTGATCGCTGCCATCCATCAAGTAGTTGCCAAGTTCCCGCTGGCATTTGTGGAAAAGGCATGCTCCCAGTTCCGGACCTGTATCTAGGCTGTGATTAAGGCTGAAGGTGGCTACATTGAATAGATGTTAGCTCTACTACATAATAATCAAGTTACTGGAATTGATTTTTTTCAATAAAAGTTTTAAAATAAAGCTGTTGTGTTATTTTCGTTAGGGCGACAACTTTATCGTCACACCCTGTATTTCTTCGTTTTAAACATTTTGCATCAGGTTGCAGTTGTTTATTGGGTCAAAGACCAGAAAATTCTTGTTTATTGGGTCAAGAGTGAGAGAATTCTCACAGAAACCGACTCCTAAAACAATGAATTAAAAAAAACAAAAAACAAAAAATAAAACAAGACTGCAATATGCATTCATCCGTTATGAAGCAATCTGTAGAAAGTGCGTTCCATCTGTCGAGATGTACAAAAATAGCACCGTGATCCGCAGGGGAAGAATAAACCTGGACAAAACAACACTTATAAAAGCCAATGGAAATACTGACAGGTTTGAGATTATGTTGTATATCAAAGTCGGGACGTGTGAATGAGCAAGAGACTATTTCAGATGGTGTCGTTCTGGTGACGACGCCAGCTTCCCAGAGATTGCTGGCTATAAAAGTGGCACTTGAGATTTGGTAAAGAATATTGTTGATGTGCAGCAAAGCCTAGAATTGCAGGAGATGCATTGAGAAACACGAGTTCCACAAGGATGGGCTTAATTGCATGGCAGGAAAGTTTTATTTCGTCGAAATGAACACTGGTAAAGTGTTTTGAAGACCTGGGGGGAGGGAGAGGGGGAGGGGTAAGAAAAGGAAAAAAAAGAAAATACACTTTCGTTTTTCGACCACTCAATCCTTCACCCAAAGTATCGAAAGCAAAGACAGGATATTATTGCATATAATAACAAAATTATTATACTTCTTCGACTGCACTCATAGAAGAAGGGTCGGGGAAGTCAATTCTTAATGCTTTTAGCACCTGAACAAGAAGTAGGCACCGTAGACTTTTTTACAACTATGTGTGTAAAACCTCTCGGAAGGAGGAGGAGATGAAATTTCCTCCCACATTAAATTGATATTTTATCGCATCTTCCTTTCACAGCAAGGCTGATAAACACGTACTCATATGTATGATAGACATTTTTTTTTTTTTTATATTCTTCTAACCGAATCTTTGACTCTGAAAGAGTAGAAAATAATGTTCCTCAACTTGGATGACATTATTCGTAGTCAGGTTATCGCACCACTTCATCCGTTTCTATTTCCATGGACATCTCTGTAAAAATGAGTTGTGGAGTTAGAAGGTATAAGGTCCGACCCCCAATTCTTTATTTTAAGAATCTGAATTTTTGAGATGAGGATTTGGACTATCCAGACTACTGTTCTCATGTTTAGTGCTATTCGTTAGTGATGTGACGATTCCAATATTTTATAAATCTCTACAGTTGTTATTTTTCCCCGATTACCGTAACAACACAGGTTAAATGTGCGCATATTTTCTTAAAGATAAAATCAAACTTGCGCGCGCGCGTGTATGTAGGGGGGGGGCGGCTGATCTCTTGACTTTCGCTTTACTCGTAGTTTATAATCAATAAATGTGTGTTATCATATTGTTACTACCAACAGTGAAAGATTTTGTTTTTAACAAAATCAAATAAAAAAAGATAAAGGAATCGTTTTTGGCATCGGAAAATAGAAACAATTTTTTCTCCCCCAATATCGATTCCTCAAAAAGTTCCGATCTTCCCTGATTCCGATTAATCGTCCCAACACTACTATTCGAACGTTTCCATCGATGTAACTTCCAACCTATTTTGGTGTATCTGTTGAACACGATAATCTGCACATAATTTTGAACGGAACACTTTATTTAATCCACGGGAATAGCATGCTCTCATTCCCTCGGGCATTATTACTTTCTCCATTACGCTACGGGTTCTTAACTGTAAGGACCTGTGGTATAACAGATAAAGTATTAAGAAAATTTTAGTTATAAGTAACACTCTTCTGGAGGTTGAAGGTTCAATGCTCAGTGCAGGCGATATTCAGAGTATTCAGAATACAACTGCGAATTAGTTAGGACTTCTACTTGATTATGGCTGACGGAATGCTTGCATGCTACCCCCATGGATTAAATAAAAGGTTACATTTAGAATCTCATGCAGCGTCCCGTGTTTGACAGAAGACGTCTGAAGAAGGTCGGAGATTAGAGCAGCTGAAATCTTGTGAAAATGACTGAATACAAGTTCTAAGTAATTCGCAATTATATTCTTAGTATTACCCACACTGAGAATTGAACCTTCAACCTCTAGAAGAGTGTCACTTAGCACTGAATTTTACCTGGTTAATTCTCCGTTACACCAGAAGTCCTTGCGGACAATTCTAGTATGGATTTTATTTTCAGTTATAAACATTTCTATTTCTAAACAATAGAAAAAAGAAAAGTCTGAGTGTTTCTTTTTTCAACTTATCGGCATCTCAGACATGATTTTGCTTCTCTACTTCTATTTGGAATTCTAAAAAAAAAAAAAAAAAAAAGAAAGACAACAATGTTTATTTAACGTAAGCAGATAAAAATCAGCTGATGATTTCTCATAGTTTCTGTACCATCTTTTAGTTTATAAAAAAAGTTCCCGAAAAATCTTAAACAATGAGATATTGTTATATTTTGCAGTCAGCTAGAACCTGCCTCAGATGGTCAGATCACAAACATTTAGAATGGAGCGTATGTTTTATTTGTGAGACAATTCTATTTTAGGCATTACACCAGAAATTGGTAACTACACTTCATCTACATCGCGTCATATATGTGTGTGTGTGGGGGGGGGGAGAAGAACTTCTGCCTAGGTGTGTGTGTGCGTGTGTGTGTACAGTTATATATATGTATATATATAGAGAATCATAGGCGCTGTATACGCTTTCCGTTTACGTCGGCATTGTTTCCAGTCGTCCTAAACGTCCACTTGCCACTGGTATTCAAGAATGTTGACTCAGGAGAGGTATGGTGTGATTGCGCAACTCTTGCCACAAAAATTTCACATGCTATCACCCTTACAGTGAGTGTCCATAATCTGTCAAGACTGAAGGAAGCCATCATACGGAGAATAACTTCTATCAATATATATATATATATATATATATATATATATATATATATATATATATATATATATATATATATATGATTGCAACGTCTTCTCAGACGAGTGCCACTCTCTCAGACACTTAAAGTCCATGAGCCCAAAACTGACTTCCATCGCCACAGGACCATTTTAATAGACAAATGCCTGAGGGAGTATCTGTACACAGATGTTACAGAGTCTTAGCTTCGTACGACAGCTAAGTCTCT
>NC_136519.1:15527137-15532137 GCF_053919585.1 Euprymna scolopes | reverse complement strand
GTGTGAACAAACGAACAGACAAATGAACAAATGGGAGTGAATTACTAGGTCTAATCTCTTCTTTGTCGGGGAACCAATTAATAATAACGAGCAAGACCCATGGAAATTCCGCGGAATGAGAAATATATTTAATCAACGAATATGTTTTAATAAAACTGATATTTATTCTTTATTGGAATCCTTTGAGATGAGTAATTTGTGTATTTATTTATTTATTTATTTATTTGTGGACGGTTATCATTATCTTCATAGTTGTTGTTTTTAAATGGGGCCCGTAGCGCAGTGGATAGAAGCATTGAGTCTCTACGGTTCCAGGTAAACATTGTTTGAAGATAGTGGTTTCAATCCTACCCAAAGTAGGCCAAAGGTTTAGTTGGCCAACACGTGGTGAGTCAACGACAACTATGGAAGGCAGTAATTACTAAGTCTATGACATGAGCATATGTTTTTTTCTTTGTTTTGATTCTCCATCGATATCTTATATGTTTTTTATGTAAAGTGATGTAGTTGATTCATTGTGGTTGACTGTGTCGGATACATACTCGAGTCAAACAATGAAAAGAATATGCTGTTGTCATAGCCTTAGTAATTACATTAGATTTTCTTACAAAAGGGTTCCAGGTTTCTGTTAGAAACAAATAGTGTTTACTGTTTTTCGAACATAATAAAAGCATTAAAATACATTGCAAGGCAAAACTAATCCAGGTAGGTAGAAGAGTAACTTATGTCGTCTTTGACACTTTCCAAAACGGTTACTTGCTGCTTTTAATTATTTTTGGATGCACTCATTTTTTATCTATACTAAAACGCTTTTCTACGTTTGTTTTTTTTTTGGGTTAATATAGCAGCAAGTATTACCTAAAAAAAGTGATGAGACATGAGGATATTGATTCAAATAATTAACACTAAGTATTGCAGTTTTTAACAAAATAAATTTAAAAAATAAATAAATAAAAAAAGTGCAAGTTTCGTTACATTTCCTTAGGATAGGGTATGTTTTTCGTTTTTAACTCCCGCTTCTTAATACAACTTCGAAACAAACTATTTGTAGTCGCGGAGGCGGGTAAGGACTAGGTCAACATTACCATTAGGATTTATCATCACAAAAAACAAAATGAAAAAAAAAAAAAATAAACAATTCACACAATGCGAAAGTGTATTTTTTAAATATTTTATTACGACAACGACGACTTTAAAACATAATCACACTTACAGTTTAACACGTGACTAAATTGAAAAGGTTAGCTCTCGATTATTTGCGTTTTCTTTTAGTCACTAGCCGATGTGCCCAGCATTGCCCGGATGTTTGGAGGTGTGTGTTGAGCGAGAGAAAAAAAAAAAAAAAAAAGGGGAGTAGTAAGCAGGCTCAAACCCGTAATGCGCCAGAGGAAAAAGAGGTACCCCCCCAAAAAAAAACGATCTTATCGATGTGCCTATCGTGGTTGTGACGTCATGGGCGGTCGAAATACGCCTTTTATGTAACGTCGAGGGTTGAATGACTTGCAAAAGATATCAGCGAAAAAACCGACCCTACTTGTAGAAAAGTGCCGAGTTGAGGGTGGAGGAATTAATGTTTTCGGCCAATGTTTTTAGATATTTGTCGTCCGAAGGGTCCAGCTTCAAAATGATACCGATCTCGTGAAAATCCGTCGCCTCTGTCGAAAGTTTTAGGCAGACATACAGACACATATACATGTATTTAAACAGACAAGTGAGATTTATATTATAGATTATGCCCAAATAGAAAACATTCTTAAAACAAACAACAAAACACGAAAGAACATGTTTTTTATTATTTTATCACAATGCCGCCGACCATGATCACGTGACATGACATAACACTTAGTTTAACACGTGACTGCATTAAAAATTGTTAGCTCCCGATTAGTTGCGTTTTCTCATAATTATCCTTTTATTATTTTATCATAATTATCATAATTTTATAATAATATAATAATATATAATATATAATAATTTTTTATATAATAATATAATATATAATATAATAATATATAATAATTTTTTATATAATATATAATAATATATAATAATTTTTATCATAATTATAATTTATTATTTTATCATAATTTTTATAATAATATATAATCTCTATATAAATAAAATGAACTCATTTTTTCCCGTCGGATTTTCACCTTAATAGGATTAAAAATCAAGATATTTCATGCAAATATAATATGCACAAACGGCAGAACAATATCTGAGGTGTGTTATAGGCTTATTATTTCTCAAATTCCTCGATAATCATAGATTTCTATACTTTTTCTGCTGAGAAGTCACGGCCAAAATCGGTTAAGATCAATGGAAGTGGTAAAATATTTTCTCTCTAATAAATTCCTCCTCCCCCTGCCACCACTTAACACCGTTTGGGGATCGTTCACAAGGAACAGTTGAGAAGAGAACACCGGTTTGGCTTCGTAGTTCTTTCATGTGAAGTTATTTAAAATCACTAAACTAAGCTGCAGTGCTCTGTGGCGTAGTGGTTAGCGTGCTGGACAATTTACATTATATTTTCACGTTCGCGCCGACCTACCGTAGTCGTTTTTTTTTTCCCCCCTAAACAACTGGAATGGACTTTTCTTGGTGGCCGAACTGTTAACGTTGCAGATGTTTTTTTTTTCACACTTTATTTTCCTACTTTTACTCATGACTCCGGGTTTGATCCTTCCTACTTACCTACCATAATATTTTTTAACCCCCCCCGTCCCGGAAACAAACACTCGGGCAACGCCGGGTACCCCCGCTAGTAATATATAATATATATAATATAATAATATATAATATAATAATATATAATAATTTTTTATATAATATATAATAATTTTAATTATAATTATCATAATTTATTATTTTATCATAATTTATGATTATTTTTATCATAATTTATTATTTTATCATAATTTATGATTATTTTTATCATAATTTTATCATAATTATCCTTTTATTTTATCACAATGCCGCCGACCATGATCACCTGACATAACATAATAAAACTTACAGTTTAACACGTGACTGCATTAAAAATTGTTAGCTCCCGATTAGTTGCGTTTTCTCATAATTATTCTTACTTACTAGCCACACCACGAGGGCAGAGTTAGACACAAGGTCGGTTTTTAATGTGGGCAAATACAGCTCCCCAATAAGAGGTACTCTGGATAGGAACACAAATAAAAAAATCGCCTCAGTCTAGAAGGATTTCTCCTCCACTGATTGAGGTCAGAAAAGGTGAAATACAGTATCAGAACAGACATTACACTATGATGTCGGCCTCCTCAACATGAGCGGGCAGTGGATCCAATTAACAACCGTACTTAATTTTTTTTCTTCTTTTTTTTTTTACAGGTGGGGTGGGAGGCATACTTCCACCGGGCAATGCCGGTAAATGGGTCCTGCTAACAGTAGTAGTAGTAGTAGTAGTAGTAGTAGTAGTAGTAAATACATAAATAAATACGAAATTTGCATTAATCAAAATATCATATTTAAGCGTATCTTACGACCGGGCAATGCTGAGCGGCCTGCTGGTGATGAAGTAAATAATCAGACTTCATTTTTGAAAATGTCAACAGATTTGTTCCACTTTCATATTCGCAGACAATGAAATAAAAAAAAGAAAATCCAATTATGCTGTCATCAAGTTTTAATGTTTACATTGTCGGCGCAATCGATATTTTTGTTTTAGCATATATAAAATCAAGACAAAAAATAGATTTTTTTTATTAGTTCAATAAAGAAAACCATCATATAAAAACCAAAGTTACAGAAACTGTTTATACCATGGCATTTCGAAGCTTAATGCTGCTCATCAGATGAGGCCAACTATATTTATATATACCTATATTTATTTTGTCTTGATTTTATTATTATTATGATATGCTCCACCCTCAAGTGTTGAGATTATTACACTTTGATAGGTCCCTATATGAAGTAATTATCCAAATTCTTAATTCCACGTTTATTTGTTTTTGTTAGTGATACTTTTTGAAAGAATTCAATTATTTATACGAAAGTTAATTTTTACTAAAATGCGAGTTGGGAATAATTTTCCCTTTGACCAATTTGATACCCCTAAATGGGGAGCGACATATGTATTGTTTTTAAAATATAATTATCCACTGACACATGTTTCATCGTCTAGATTCAGCTACTCTGATGAGTCACAGACGACGAAATACGTGTGGATAATTACATTTTAAAAACTGTATGTATATATATATATATATATATGTTTTATTTTTTATTATCGCTTTATCTGTTTGGTTACATATGTTTTGAATGATGAACCATGTTTACGATCCAACAGCCTCGTCAGACCTTACAGAAAACCTTTCAGCCTGGTCAGACCTTACAGAAAGGTTTTCTGTAAGGTCTAAGGAGGCTGTTGGATCGTAAACATGGTCCAACATCCGAAACATATGTAACCAAACAGATAAAACGGTAATAAAAAATAAATAAAACACATTTGCTTTACAATAGTATTGAGCACTCTCTTCAGGTTTTTACTAATTACCAGTTTTACCAAATATATATATATATATATATATATATATATAGTTTATTTTTAGTGGAAATGGTAATTAATAAAAACTGAAGAAAGTGCTCAATACCGTTGTAGAGCAGATATGTAAAAGTCTGAGGATGCTACAGACGGCAAAAAAAAAACGGCCAAGTAGCTGAAACAATAATGTAACTTAATAGAAAGATACGGTAATAAAAAAATAAAACCTATATATATATATATATATATATTCATATATATATATATATATATATATATATGAATGAAAATTCTTAATTAAATCATGTATAATTACAACAAAATTTATTGTTTATTTTAAATTTTTTTTCCCCTTAATCCACGAATTTTCAATAAATGGTTCATCTTATCGGTTCCCGTGCATTCATTATTTCAACTTTGGGTATCCTTTTTTATACTCTCACCTTAGTTTTTATTTTCAGTCCATGTGATAAGCAAAATTTATAAT
>NC_136519.1:15407137-15522137 GCF_053919585.1 Euprymna scolopes | reverse complement strand
ATTTCTGCGCCTGCATGATTCTTAGTCAACTTTTTAATCGCTTAATATATAATCAATATACATATATATATATATATATATATATATATATATATATATATATATATATATATAATCAATATACATATATATATATATATAATCAATATATATATATAATCAATATACATATATATATATAATCAATATACATATATATATATATATAATCAATATACATATATATATATATATATATATATATATAATCAATATACATATATATATATATAATCAATATACATATATATATAATCAATATACATATATATATAATCAATATACATATGTATATATATATAATCAATATACATATATATATATAATCAATATACATATATATATAATCAATATACATATATATATTTAATCAATATACATATATATATTTAATCAATATACATATATATATTTAATCAATATACATATATATATATAATCAATATACATATATATAATCAATATACATATATATATATAATCAATATACATATATATATATAATCAATATACATATATATAATCAATATACATATATATATTTAATCAATATACATATATATATATAATCAATATACATATATATAATCAATATACATATATATATTTAATCAATATACATATATATATATAATCAATATACATATATATATTTAATCAATATACATATATATATATAATCAATATACATATATATAATCAATATACATATATATATATAATCAATATACATATATATAATCAATATACATATATATATTTAATCAATATACATATATATATATAATCAATATACATATATATATATATATATATAATCAATATACATATACATATATAGAACTAACTTAGCTGATGTTGAAGCATTTCTCTTAACAAATACCCCGGATATCTTAGCACTAAGTGAGACTAACCTACACTCCTCCATTCCCTCTAACCACTTTAACATGCCTGGATATCTCCCACTCTGCCGTAAGGACTCTGACAGACATATGCACGGACTTGGAGTTTACATTCGTAATACCCTTCCCTTGACTAGAGAAACAAACCTAGAAACAGATGATCAAGCCTTTATGTGCTTTAGACTAAACGTGCAACACAGTATTAGCTACTATTATTTTCTCTACCGCTCTCCCTCGACTCAGGACTGCTCCATAATAAACAAAGTATCTGACAGCATAGACACGGCACTGTCCCTCGACACTAGCGCACAAATACATGTGTTTGGTGACTTTAATGTCCACCACAAAAACTGGCTTGGATTCTCTACTCACACAGATGCAGCGGGCAGCACAACCCATAGCTTCGCTATATCTCACTCCCTATCACAAATTGTTACGTTTCCGACCCGTTTCCCTGACCAGGAAGAACAACACGCATCACTTCTAGATCTGTTTTTGACCACAGTTCCCGATGACTGCATAGCGAAGGCCCACAGCCCACTCGGGAACGCTGATCATGCAGTGATAATGGTTGAAATCGCCCTAAACACTAGTCCCAAAACTGAAGAGCCAGTGCTCAAAACAACAAGATATTATAATAAGGCTGACTGGGAAGCCATCAGGGAACTAATTAGAGATGCTCCATGGAAAAATATTTTCTCTCTCCCTGCTGAACAGTGTGCAAACGAGACCACTGACTGGTTCAAAACTGCAATCGAAGCGCATGTTCCCATGCGGAAATTTTATAGTAAGCCCCACTCTCCCCAATGGTTTACGTCGACTTGTGCAACTGCCATTACTCAAAAGCAGCATGCATACCATAGGTTTAACCGACATAAGTCCAGTTCAAACAGAGTGAAGTATATAGAAGCTAGAAATAACGTTAAGAAAGAAATAGCGACAGCTAAGAGAGAATTTACGGAAACCACTAAAAAGCGCATCGAAGCACAAAAACTAGGAACTCGAGACTTCTGGAAAATCTACAACAGTGTAGTAAATAATGGGCAATCAACAATTCCCCCACTAACCAACAATCACGAGGTTGTCTCCTCAGCAACCGACAAGGCTAACATGCTTGCCAGTCGGTTTGCCTCAAACTCCACACTGGACCCTTCCAACCACCCCCTACCTGACTTTCCTATGCGGACAGATGCCACACTAGACGATCTGAAAACCACCCCTGCTCAGGTGCATGCTATCATAAAAAACCTTGACACCTCAAAAGCATGTGGACCCGATCTTATCCCAGCTGTGCTATTAAAAAAGTGCTCAGCCGAAGTAGCTCCAGTTCTCTCCAAACTCTACAACAAATGTCTTAATGAAGCTTGCTTTCCGGGCTGTTGGAAAACTGCTTCTGTTGTACCAGTATTCAAGAATTCTGGCGAAAGGACAGACCCATCAAATTATCGCCCCATTAGCCTCCTCCCACTTTTTGCCAAAATATTTGAGACCATAATTAACCATGCTCTAGTCCATCATCTTACAGATGCTAAACTACTGACTGACAAACAATATGGATTTAGACAAGCCCGTTCCACAGCAGACATCCTCACCGTGATCTCTGAACGTATATACCAATCACTGGACAAAGCGGGGGAAGGCAGAGCGGTAGCTCTAGATATATCTAAGGCTTTTGACAGGGTATGGCATGAGGGTCTCCTCAGGAAGATTAGATCTTACGGTATCACTGGTAGAATACTTAACATAATTAAATCCTTCTTAGATAAGAGAAAATTCCAGGTAGTCCTCGACGGTCGCACATCTAAACAATATGATATAAATGCGGGAGTGCCCCAGGGTTCTATCCTTGGACCTCTATTGTTCCTGATATTCATAAATGACCTCCCCGACAACATTGCCTCTGAGATGGGTATATATGCTGATGACACTACACTCTATGGCAGACACGACAGGAAGACGAATGAACACATTTCTAAAGAAATGGCAGAAACACTAGAGGAAGACCTCCAATCTGTAGTGGAATGGGGACAAAAGTGGTTGGTCGCGTTCAATGCTGCCAAGACTAAACTAGTTTCACTCAATAATTACAAGAAACCCTCTCTACCACCAATAGCAATGGCCAACGACTCTTTATCTGAGAGTCCATCTTTCAAACTCCTTGGCCTAACGTTCACAGGAAACATGAGTTGGAACAATTACATTGAAGGCATTGCCAGGGCCGCTGCAAGAAAGGTAGGCTCTCTCTACCGTGCTAGAAAACTACTAACACCCGAAAGTATCCTGTACCTCTATAAGGCCACCATTCGCCCATGTATGGAGTATTGCTGCCACATCTGGGCTGGTGCATCTGCTACTAGTCTCTCGCTCCTTGACAAGGTTCAAAAGAGAGTCGCAAATCTGATAGGCCCTGAACTGGCATCTAAGCTTCAGCCTCTGTCCCATCGACGAAATGTTGCATCCCTCTGCCTGTTCTACAAGTATTTTAGTGGTGAATGCTCTGATGAACTGCAATCACTTGTGCCCCCACGACGCGAGCACCCTCGACAAACCCGACAGGCTACTAGATCCCACCCCCACACTGTAGAGGTCCCTAGATGTAAAAGATCTTTTTACTCCAATAGTTTCTTCCCCAGAACCGCAAGACTCTGGAATTCCATTCCAGGTCCCTGCTTCCCCAACAGTACTGACGTGCAGAAGTTCAAGTGTAACGTGAACCGACACCTTGCTGCCCAAATCCCTACATAGTACCCCAGTAGTTGTTGCCCCTGATAGTAGCCCCCTACACCAAAGTGGCAATTTGCCTTGTTTGGGGTGAAAATGTAATAAAAAAAAAAAAAAAAAAAAAAATTTCCTCTGTGAGTTCATATAAGCGTAAAAAAAAAGCATAAAAAAACATTTAAAGAAAGTGCACAATTTCCCATAAAAAAATAAATTGGTCAACAGTCCTAAAACGCTGGGATCGTCTTGAAATGGTGAATTATTTTACATTTATGTGAAACCAACTCCTACTCTAAATTCTAAAATTGTTTTTGTTTTGTTTCTATCAAGTCTTCAGGATGTTCACACAATTTTCCTTAGACCTATCATTAACCCAAAGTCAGAGTGGCAACCTCCTCACCTTCACATAATTGCACAGAGACTCTCTTAAAACCATGCATAATTGCCTTTTAGAAAACAAACAAAAAAAAACACCCAGGATCTATCTATCATAGGAAGGGGGGGGGATAACTGCCCTAAAACGTTCGAATGATACAAAATGGGCAAATCATTTCACATTAAATTCTAAAATAATTTCTGTTTATCTTTTATTAAAGTTTTTCAAGTTGTTCACATGCAAATGTCTATAAAGGTAGAATCACGTATTTTGGAGAGGTGGTCAAATGGGGAGGGGTAGCAGAAGGTATTAATCTACAATAATACCAAAGAAATAATGCAATATATTCATTTTTAACCAATCCTAGATTTCGATTTCAGTTTTTGGCACATAAAATGCATTACAACTAAACTTAGAGTTCCCTAACTTCTTTTCTTTTAATGAATACATGGCATTTTTTAGCAATCACAGCATATTTATGTGCATTTACTGCAGATTATTTGGAAACCATTCATTTCTGGAGATTTTTAGTAGCATATTCTAATTCCTTGCACAAAAATACACTTATATGGCAAATTTCATTGCTTAGTCTTGTGTTTTAACAAAGATATAGCATTTTTACTGAAAAGTAGTGCAAAAAATATGACAAAGTGCATATGATCTTAACGAGGGAAAAATATCCAAACACGCAGGGCATAAAAATAGTCATAACTTGCTTGATTTTAATTGGATTTTAAAAATTTAAAAAGATTCTTAGCTTATCAAGCTCTTTCTATATATATATATATATATATATATATATATATATATATATATATATATATATATATATATATATATATATATATATTGAAATATTTTAAGGTATTTAAATTTTTTGCATGTGTATTGCTACTTTTACACAGGAGATATGTTGTCAATCTTTCTCTACTGTAGGTATTCAGCTGAGTGCCACTCTTCCCTCTCTCCTTAGAACATTTATAGCAAGAACTTGTTTAGTAACAACCACAGTAAGGAACTTTCCTGTCTCTCATTTTCTCTCTCTGTACAAAAAAAATAGACAAGACTTCCATGAACAAAGTTTTTTTTCTTTTTTTTAATGTCTCATATGGTAAACAAGATACCAGGAATCTGCTTCTTCTCCAACGACAGTGTGATACTATCAATGTTCCCAATCACAGAAGTGTTAGGAATCAAAAAAAAAAAGAAAAAGGAAATAAGTTTATTAGCAGTATGACGTTATTGGAAGTGATGTTGGTGGAAAGACAAGTTGTTCACCAAGGCACACAAAAGGAAGCCGAAATAGGATTGTTAATCAAGGTTAGGCAGTAATGGGGACAAAAGATCGAACATAGATGTTAATATATTTAGAGTTAGTTTACAAATTAATTCACGTCCTGCTACCAACAATTAGAAACCAGAATTGCTCTATAAATATTAAACTTTTCTGTAGCAATTTCATATGTTTTTCTTCCTTTTTTTATTTTTTTATTTTTTTTTTTTTTCGTCTCAACACGGGAAGAATCTTTTGCTCTGTGGATTCCAACTCGAGAACTGTCTACTGCAAACCAGTCAACTCCCAGGACTTGTGTAGAACAATGAACCATCGAAAACTGTTCTGAAACTAAACATGGCTTACACTTCTAGAGTCTAATACAATACAATTTGTCTTTCTCTGAAAGAGAGGGAAAAAGTGATAGAGAGAAAAAAGAAATAGATACACACGAAAACAGAGACTGAAATATTATTTTGTTTATCAAATTGTGGTGTCGGCCAAGCAGTTGTGACCTTTCGGTACCTGTGTGCGCTGATAACTTGGACTCGGCTGAATTTTATAAACACCTGTCAATCTAAGCCAAGCTGATTTGGAGCTGCACTGACTTGATTTTACTGGTCTCCCCATGAGGATAAGAAAATACTGGTAAGAAGACGGTTGATTTGGATTTTGGAGCAGTGAACTATGACAGCACTGTTGAATTTAAGCCCAGACATTGTTAGTTGAAAATGCAGAATAGTTTAAAAATATTTGTTTTGGCGCAGAATTGTTAAGAATCTGTTTTGGAAAGTGTAGTTGTGGAAAGCTACAAAGGGGAAACATGACGCCCCCTCAAAGTAAGACTAGAACACTGACAAGCTGTCATATGCAAATCGACAAATCGAGAAATTAGCCCTACCAGACCATATATGGAGAGAAAGTCACCTCTTCTAATATGGGATGATGTTAAAATACTAGATATAGAATAAAGATGGAGGGTTAGAAAACTCAAGGAAGCAGCACATATGGTGAATAGCAACAACTTCCTAGGTTGTCCAAGTATTGAACTTAACCACATTTGGAATCCATTAATTACACATTTATATGAGGAACAAAGAGAAAAAAAATATAATTTAAAAAAAAGGGTGTTTAGTTTTGTTTTTTGGGGTTTTTTTTTCTAACTTTTTCACAAAATACGCCTTACCCAAGGGAGATAATCCCCCCCAATACCCTTTTTCCTAGAGTCGCCTCCCTTGCACTGTGTTTTCTAGCAGGTCTGTTACCAAAGTCACTGGGAGGATGGTTGGATCCTTCTACCGCTCCGGAAGATATCTCACTACTGATCTGTATAAAAGCCAAGTACATCCAAGGATGGAGTACTGCTGCCACATCTAGGCAGGAGCTGCTAAAAACAGCTTATCCTGCCTTGACAGAGTACAAAATAGATTTTGTGGCTTAGTGGGGGATGCCCTTTTCTCTTCCCTGCAGCCTCTCTCTCACAGAAGAGACGTTGCAAGCCTGTCTGTTTTATCGTTATTTCCATGGCAAGTGCTCGTCTGAGCTCCAATCTCTGGTTCCCCCTCGCCAATCTTTCACGAAAAATACCCATCTGGCTGAAACCACTGTCATTAATTTTCCCCACTCTTTATCTGTCACTAAATCCAAGCATAGACTCCATGAGCAGAGCTTCTTTCTTAGAAGTACACGACTGTGGAACTCTCTTCCAATTGTCTGTTTCCCACCTGACTACAACATGGATGTCTTCAAGTCCAACATAAACAAATTCCTGACAAACCGCCTCCTTAAGACACTTTGTCGAATCTCCAATGCTGACAATTGCTACAATACTATCCCATTGATTACTGTACACACAATAACCCTTATCCCCGAGTGGCTTTCCGGTCTTGATAAGTGGTGACCTCCATGTATATATATAATCAATATACATATACATATAATCAATATACATATATATATATAATCAATATACATATATATATATATAATCAATATACATATATACATATAATCAATATACATATATATATATAATCAATATACATATATATATATAATCAATATACATATATACATATAATCAATATACATATATATATATAATCAATATACATATATATATATAATCAATATACATATATATATATATAATCAATATACATATATATATATAATCAATATACATATATACATATAATCAATATACATATATATATATAATCAATATACATATATATATATAATCAATATACATATATATATATAATCAATATACATATATATATATAATCAATATACATATATATATATAATCAATATACATATATATATATAATCAATATACATATATATATAATCAATATACATATATATATATAATCAATATACATATATATATATATATAATCAATATACATATATATAATCAATATACATATATATATATATAATCAATATACATATATATATATATAATCAATATACATATATAATCAATATACATATATATATATATAATCAATATACATATACATATAATCAATATACATATATATATATAATCAATATACATATATATATATATAATCAATATACATATACATATAATCAATATACATATATATATATAATCAATATACGTATATATATATATAATCAATATACATATACATATAATCAATATACATATATATATATAATCAATATACGTATATATATAATCAATATACATATATATATAATCAATATACATATATATATAATCAATATACATATATATATATATAATCAATATACATATACATATAATCAATATACATATATATATATAATCAATATACATATACATATAATCAATATACATATATATATAATCAATATACATATATATATATAATCAATATACATATATATATAATCAATATACATATATATATAATCAATATACATATATATATAATCAATATACATATATATATAATCAATATACATATATATATATATAATCAATATACATATACATATAATCAATATACATATATATATAATCAATATACATATATATATATAATCAATATACATATACATATAATCAATATACATATATATATATAATCAATATACATATATATATAATCAATATACATATATATATATAATCAATATACATATATATATAATCAATATACATATATATATAATCAATATACATATATATATAATCAATATACATATATATATAATCAATATACATATATATATAATCAATATACATATATATATATATAATCAATATACATATACATATAATCAATATACATATATATATAATCAATATACATATATATATATAATCAATATACATATACATATAATCAATATACATATATATATATAATCAATATACATATACATATAATCAATATACATATATATATAATCAATATACATATATATATATAATCAATATACATATATATATAATCAATATACATATATATATAATCAATATACATATATATATATATAATCAATATACATATATATATATATATAATCAATATACATATATAATCAATATACATATATATATATATAATCAATATACATATACATATAATCAATATATATATATATATAATCAATATACATATATATATATAATCAATATACATATATATATAATCAATATACATATATATATAATCAATATACATATATATATAATCAATATACATATATATATAATCAATATACATATATATATAATCAATATACATATATATATAATCAATATACATATATATATATAATCAATATACATATATATATATAATCAATATACATATATATATATAATCAATATACATATATATATACATATAATCAATATACATATATATATATAATCAATATACATATACATATAATCAATATACATATATATATATAATCAATATACATATATATATAATCAATATACATATATATATAATCAATATACATATATATATATAATCAATATACATATATATATATAATCAATATACATATATATATATAATCAATATACATATATATATATAATCAATATACATATATATATACATATAATCAATATACATATACATATAATCAATATACAGGAACAGTTGTAGAATCCAATGAATACTAGTATATTCCAGAATGAATTGTTTGTACTTCTTTGTCAAACAACAAATTTTAGTGTAATTCTAAATAATTTCCATATATCTATACTCCTATAAATTCGTATTTCTTTTGTGTGTATTGATATTCATATTAAAAACCCTCTTTTCTATTAGTATTTATTTGCTTTCCCACAAAAGCAAAATGTGACACACTGTCGGTTTTAATGTGGGGTTAAACCAGCTCCCCGAAAAAAAAAAAAAAAAGGGAAAAGAGGCACTCTGGTTGGGTCCAAAAATAGTAATTGCCCCAGTATAAAGGGTTTCCCCTCCATTGACCGGGACAAATTACCTTAGGTGCAGCATCTGTAGACAGATACTACACTTTGATCCCGGCCTGAAGGCCAAGAACAACAGAAAAAAGGCAACACTATTTTGAAAATACAATTTTGTTATATATGGGTTGTGGAATTGCATTCACTAGCAAAAGATCTAGCTAATTTGCATATTCTTTTAAGCATTCGTTTCAATTAATTCCCTATTAGTTTTTTCAGTTTTCTTATGGGATGATCATCTTTAGTTAACTATTATGTGTAATTATATTCATGTAGATATTCTACATGATTTATACTTGCATAATATTTGCATAAAAGTTTACAGCAAACACAAAATTGTTTCCATATATATATATTTATGTATACGTATATATTTTTGTTTAATCTATATATCTATAAAAGTGAACGTGTCTGTGTGTGTACATTTCCCTACGCAATAACTCTGTCAATTTAAAGTCTACATACTCGAAATTTGATATACAGGGTATTGACATTTGGGAAAATCTTTGTAATCCGTTTTCGGCCAGAAATTTTGCTGTTAAGAGGTCAAAGTTTAATGATTTTACCTTTGAGAACTCTACCAAACTCCTCCGCCAATTTTGCGTCTAACCACTTGAAATTTTAGATATAGGTTCCTTGGACATAGATCTAACTTAGTAACTTGCTTTGAGCCCCAAACAATAAATGTTAAGGGGGGTCATAATAGGGGTCAAAGTTAAAAAATTTACCGCTTTTTCTTTTTGCTCAACATACACATCCAAACGCCTGGGCAATGCCGGGTTGAAATGCTAGTATATATATATATATATATATACACACAGGGTGAGTCACAGGAAATGGATGTTTTAAGAACGCTTCTTGCTCATTTTGATTCCATGATGGTATAGTTCAGTAAATGTTTTTATGTACATTATAAAATAGATAGATAGATATCGATTTTAGTTGCTTTTATAAATACAGTAAATACTTATTTAAAATATAGATTTTTAAAATATTGGCAGAAGGGTGGAATTTTACATTACCGAATTGTTCTCGCGCTGTGCCATATTTTCCCCCAGGCAATACTGGTACACGGGTCCAGATAGTTTTAAATAAAATAAATCGGCTCGCCGAGTTTTCAACTTAGTGGTTAATTTGCGTGTAATTTCCTAAAAGTTTTTTTTTTTTTTTCGAGTGAAATAAAATGGCTTTATTTTTAAACGAGGGCAAGTTACTCTTGATATTCCCAATTGCAAAAAAAAAAAAAAATAAATAAATACAAATACGAAAATTGAAATGGCACAAAACTAAGTACAAAACAAAATGCTTTGTTTAGATCATGATGGTGATACTACCACTATTATCAAATGCAATACAAGATGGCTATCCGTTTTATTTAGACGAGGATACCATTATTATTATCATCATCATTATTGCTGCTGCTGCTGCTGATGATGATGATGATTTGAATTTCCTCTTATTTAAAACAGCCTAAATCGTAATTGCCTTGGGGAGAAAAGAAATATATATATATAAAACTGCAGAAGTAGAACGGTTAATAATAAATTCTTCCTCCATCTTGCGTTTTATGCAATGTAATAATATTTTGCTGCAATTACCTATTTTCTCAAAGTCTATATTTGAAAAAGCGTTAAGATTTCTTAAAATGCAACGCTGCCATTTTCTTTTTCATTATTTGTTTTTTTGTTTTGTTTTTTTCTTGTGCGTGTTTTCGGGACGAAGACAGTTGCGAGAAATGCATCCTCGCATCACGATCTAATAAGTGAATACCTTTAATGGCATCAAGAAATTTCAACACAGAATTATAATGAGATATATAAACGCAGGTTCTCCATTGTGAGCGTTTAAGTTTTCTGTTTCGATGGCTACAGGGTCTTCAGAAAAATCTCGTTATTCTTCAGAAAACGACGCAATCAATGTAAAGAACACAGTTCTCTCTCTCTCTCTCTCTCTCTCTCTCTCTCTCTCTCTCCTCATAACATAAGAGTAGGAAGTATTCATTTATCAAATATGAGAAAATATAGAGGAATATCTTACAAAAACAGTAAAGAGGAATAAATTCCATTAACTTTAACGAGGAGTAGAATCCTTAAGAATTACTACTGACTAGAACGTGGTTGTTTTCAAGGTTAATGTTAACAAGTTCTAGTTGATGTTGATTAATCGGGCTATTATTCTCATCTTGGATATTATTAGCACAACGTTTCGGTTGCTGCAACCTACGATCTTCTTCGGGTGTTGAGAACATGCTTCTTTTTCTACTAAGGAAAAAGAGGGTTGGCTCTGCATTACAAGAATTCGAACCGTTTGTTTGAGAGTGGGTCCGTAGATCAAAGAAGGTTCAATCATCAGGGATATTTGTTAAGGGCTTTTCTATGGCTCAATTTTTCGATTATATATATATATATATATATATATATATATATATATATATATATATATATATATATATATATATTATATATATATATATATATATGATCCACAGATCCATTTTGGGGTTTTGTCTTTTGTAGTTCAAGTTTCTAAGTGTGAACCCGCTCAGAGCTGGGTACTCTAGCTAGTTCATAATAAAACAAAGACACACGTTACCTTCTCTTCCCTCATAACTCACCCTCGTCCAAATATTTTTGACAGAAATAATATTCATATTATTTGGATTCTTCGGGCTACTAATCTCATCTTGAGTGTTATTTTCACAACGTTCCAGTCTGTGTAACGTTTCACCTTCTCCAGATGTACCTTGTTGAACTCGGAAATCTGCACAGAATTTCAAACGGAATCGTTTATTTAATCAACAGATGGTAGTGTGCTCTCGCTCTGTCAGTGATGACTGGGTAGAAGCCCAAAGTAATTCGAAATTGTATTTGTACTGAACATGTAACTCTTATGGTTCCCTTTGTAATTCTGTTCGAGATTAATAAGTTTGGACTAGAAGCACCTGAAGAAAGTCGAAGGTTATATCAGCCAAAACGTAATGAATATACTTTTCAAGATGAGATCAGTAGTTCGATTAAGCCAAACAATATAAATTATCAATCCTCATCCCAAAAGTTAGAAACAATATTCTTCCTTTTCCATATCTGATATCATTTGTTACTTCAACTCTCCCTATTCTCTTATAGCAGAGAAACACATCGATATCCACAACTTTCAATTTCTGCCAATTCATATCCATCAAAATACTCATACGCGTCTCTCCCAAGCAACGGAAGCAATCTGCAAAATTAAATATACCTACGTGAATTAATCGCAAACCTTTTAGAAACGCTGTGATCTGGCCATTCCATTTGCTGCTGCGCCATCCACGCAGCGAGTAATCTAATCTACTTGTTCGAAAGAACTTTCATCTGTTGCCAAATGCAATAACCGATTGCACCAGCGATAGTGGTGCAGGTTCAAGTGTCTGTTCGAGGCATTCAAGTGCGAAGCCGACGGAAATGTAAACCCTTATTTCGAATCTGATGCAGAAACATCTCATATCCAAAACATGGCTAATATGAAAAGTTCCGCCTCACATTTAAAATAGTCGAGAAGCAAAAAAATAAATAAAATAAAATAAAAATAAAAAAAAACAGGAGTTCTAAAAATTGAGATCCGATTAAAAAAAGATTTTTGTTTGAATCTGTAAGAATTAAGTTTTTATTTACTTGTCCCCCCTCACAAGGGCAAAGCTTCAAGAGACAATGGATAACCCCTGTAAGGGTAGGTGTGCATATAATTGTGAGGCAAGGGTTGTGTAAGCCCAAACCACACCTCTCCTGAATCGGCACTGTTTTAGTCCAGTAGCAAAGAGAAGTGCTAGCTGACTGGAAACAACGCTGAGATAAGCAGAGAGACACATACAGCACCTGTAAATGGTTACTCATTTTGGAACTGACCAGGCTCAATGTTGCTTACCTTTGGTGATCAAAAGGGAACCAGTGTGTCAACGTAGATTGTGCCGTATTACACACAACGTCATATTTTAATGTAAGGGAAAATCTAGCTCTTCAAAAAGGAAGCACCCTGAATTGGAACAAAAATTTAAATTGCCTAGCACCGTTCACTGACCAAGGACAGAAAATGAAGTTTAGTATCAGAACAGATACTATGCTTTGATCGCAGTCAAAAGGTTTTCATTAAAAAATTTGTTAAATATGTAACCAGAAGAAGCATGTTTTTTCCTAGTAAATGTGTGTGTGTGTGTGTGTGTGTATATATATATATATATATATATATATATATATATATATATATATATATATATATATATATATATATATATATATACACACACATACTCACGGCATAATCACGTTGACACACCGGTTCCCATTAGATCAACAAAGTTAAGTAAGTAGTGTCCAGCCTGGCCAATACTAAAATGGGTGACCATTTGGTAATACCAGGTGTTACATGTGCTCGGAGCCTGGAGAGGGATGAGTGCCGCCAGGCTATTTCTTGCCCAAGACACACTAGCACCCCTCATGACCCCTGAGGGCTAAAGGACTCATCCATATAACAAATGAACACCTACTACATTATACCCCGCCTCTCTTAAAAAAGGAAGTAATGCCTGGGAGGATAATATCATAATGAATGCACAGATACGACATTACCGCTCCCCACAAAAAAAAAAAAACGTAGAAGGCAATGATCACAGAACAGATACTACATTAACTCCCGTCAGAATAGGAGAAGGTAATCCATGGTAGCATGACGAAAGGACAGATATCACATCACACCTACCCTCACATGAATTGAGCACCAAGCTTAAATTGTACAATTACTGTAAAGATGATTATGAAAATACAAAATTTTATAAAATGTCTCTCAGACTTCTTGGCCTAACATTTACAAGCAATATGAACTGGAACAAATATATTGAGGACATTGCAAAGGCTGCTGCAAACAAGGCGGGGTTCGTCCATCAAGCTAGAAGACAACTCACACCTGAGAGTATCCTGTATCTCTACAAGGCCACCATTCGCCCATGCATAGATTATTATTGCCACATCTGGGTTGGTGCCTCTACCACTAGCCTCTCTCTCTTTCTTGGATAGAGTCCAAAAAGAAGTGCCACTTTATCAACTAAGCTCCAACCCCTGTCCCATCGCCACAACGTTGCATCTCTGTGCCTGTTTTACAAATATTTTAATGGAATGTGCTCTGATGAACTCTTTGTACTTGTGCTCCCTCGGTGTACATATACTCGAAAAATCTGCTTAGCAACAAAATCTCACCCCTTCACTGTTGAGGTCCTTAAACACCTGAAAGCTTTCTACTCTAATAGTTTCTTCTCTCGAGCAGCTAGACTTTGGAATTCCCTTTCCTGACTGTAGTGACAAGCAAAAGTTTAAATGTAATGTAAACCAACATCTTGTTAATCTTTCCTAAGCATGGTCCCAAATAATAGCCCCTTACGTCAAGTGGCGATATATTTTTCGAACATATCCTGTCCTCCCTTCAGTTTCCTCCTCTCTTGTATCAACACTTAAAAAGAGTGACCTTGACGGCATTGCTTTTCACACCAAGTCGAGGACAATCAGTTGGACAGAGTCCGAACCATTGATGGCCTTTTTTCTGTTGGGCTAAAGTATGGTTCTATAGAGTTCTAGGAAATCCACCTTCCCAGGCTTTACCTTCTCTTAAAGAAGGGGGGGGTTAGTTAATTGGTAATCACCTGACTGAGTAACCCTTACCGAGGAATGTTAACGGGCTTCTAAGGCACTTTTTGTAGGCCAGAGTGCTCTACCTCTTAGGAGCTGACTTTTCAATCTTCACCTTTCGATTCTGTGTCAAATTTTTCCCCGTGATGGTGGGAGGAGGAGGGTAAGGAGGAGTTAAATAATGCAACAGAAAAAAGAAAGAAAGTAATAAACTGACTGACTGTTTGACCTAGTTTCCAATAAGGATGAAAAAAGTTATTTTTTTCTTCTGACCCTATGTACATTATTTTTTTTTTTTTACATAGTGTAATTAACTCCAAGTGAATGCATCATCATCATCAGTTTAACATATTGACATATGTTGGACGGCTTTTAGAAATAGATTTCTAAGCGAACATATCCTTGTTCAGGTCTTTATTTATCCCACTTTCTTACAAGTTCACCCCTTCACTGTTGAGATCCCTAAATACCATGTTTTCCTTGGCATTCTCCCGTCAACCCACTCTGCTACTTCTACTGTTCTACATCTACTAATCCAGTACTTGCTAAAATTCAGTTGAAAAAGTTACACTCTTCTGGAGATTGAAGGTTCAATCCTCAGTGTGGGACAACTCAAAATTACAATTGCAAATATTTTTTTTTAATTGCATTTTCACCCCAAACAAGGCATAGTGCAACTTTGATGTAGGGAGCTACTATCTGGAACATAATTGCAGGGACACTATTTAGGGAGTTTGGCAGCAAGATGTCTATTCATATTACACTTGAACTTCTGCATATCAGTACAGTTTGAGGAAATTGGAACCCGGAAGGGAATTCCAAAATCTAGCAGTTCTGAGGAGGAAAGTATTAGAGTAGAAGGCTTTCTGGCATCTGGGAATCTCTACTGTGTAGGGGTGAGATTTAGGACTTCTACTCAGAAAAAAAGCATGTTAGCCCCCCCCCCCGTGGATTAAGAAGATCGGATTTTACATAGGTTGAAACATTGTGCAAATAACACTGGAGATGAGAACAATAGTCCAAAGAATCGAAATAATGTGAATAATCAATCTTTATCTAAAAAAATTCAAAAGCGTAATATGTTAACAGACGTTAAACTGAAGATGATGGTGATTCATTTGCTCAAAGTCACTAACAACGCGTACAAAATTAGCGTGCAGCGGGTTAGAAAAAAGAAATCACTTTTTTCATGCCTATCGGAAACTAGGTCAAACAGTCAGTCAGAAATAGAAAGAAAGTCATGTACATTTTTTTCTATTATAGGTAGTATTTACCCCCCCCCCACGGGAAAATGGTAATATATGGTGGGAATGTAACGTGGCTGTTATGCTCAAACTGTGTTCATTACAGCTCAAATCTCTCTCAGCCCCCCCCCCCACGCTGTCTGGTACCGTCACAGAGGGACAAGCAAAATCCTGCCGTCTGAACAGCAGCTGAAAAGTCTCTAGCTGCCATCATGGAGCCACACTTCCATTTCGCTTGGCACTCTTTTCTTTGCTGACCACATGCTGGATACAGCCAGCCATCCTCAATTTTACATGCCCATCTTTTGTGGCACAGACTTTTCTTCTCTCTGACCACGTGGTGTCCTTTTTTCTTTTTCTTGTCACGCAAGCCTGCACACATTTCTTAATTTGCATACATGCTTTTTCGGCTACTGCTGCTAATATCTTCACAGGCCAGCTATCCTACAGCCGCAGCTGGTATTTTCCCATGCACTCATTCATGCTCTGTTACAGAAATGTGGGAAGGGAACTGAAAAGTCAGCCCCCAAGGGGCGGAGCACTCTGGCTTACAAAAAATACCTTAGCAGCCCTGTCATCATTCATTCTTTCCATATGACCAACTCTTCCGTTCTGCACACACGTCTTCCTATGTGATTCAGATTAATCTTCCTCTGAGGTCATCAGATCTGAACATGCTTTTACGACTCACATCCGACAATGATCAGATTTATTATTTGTTTTGTTTTTACTGGAACTAGCTCTGGATCATGCAGAATCCAGAATTGCTTGGATTCAAATGCAGCAAGGGGAGAACACAAATCAGGTTAAAGGAAACAAGTTTCAACTCATCATAGATAATAGCTGCAAAAATGGGCAAGGATTTTGTAAACAAAAAAAAAAAAAAAAAAAAAGATTTTTTTTTTTTTTTTTTTTTTTTTTACTTATCAATATTCTTGCCGTCTGCTAAAATGTGAAATCATCAAAGCTAAAGATAACATTCATTTCCTTGCATAAAATAAAGAAAAAAATCCAACTATACAAATATGGAAGCCCATAAGTAAAGCAATAGATAACAATAACCGATAAAAATCTGCAAAACTTTTAAGATAATGTTAAAGCGGAAAACTTGAGATATAGATACGAAGGTTTCCGTAAGAACTGCTAAAGATCTGCAAAACGAACAATGGAGAGATGAAAGAAATGAGACGATCTCTTTGATAAAACCTGCGGAAAAGAAAAAAAAAAAAAAAAACGATATCATCCGTTTCCAGTGAGTTTCAACTTCATCCGGAAAATCGCATTTGCTATCATCATCATCATCATGAACAGCATACCAACCCGCTTCATGGCGACCGTTTCTATCGGAACTTATATTTTGAAGTTTACATCTTTCTTTAGCAGGGATGCATGTGCTGGATTGTATGGTTGTATATAACGAGTGTATATATACATGCTACATGCACGTCAAGTTTATATAAATATACTTGTGTACGAAACCAATACTAGTATCGTCTAGTGATTATAACTGTGTGTATGAGCGCGTGTTTACACGTTTTAAAACAGAGTTCACGTAATATGGACAATGTAAAAGTCATTTGTTCAGGACGAGTTCAACAGATAATATATAAGCATACAATAGCCGTTTGATAACGGACTACTAAGCTCAGGTTGCGGCTCATTCGTCTCTTGGACGCTGTACGAAAATATTTCACTCTAAAGTAGTAACAAGACTTCTTTGTTTTCCTCGTTTATCCTCATTTTCAGAGGTAGGCCTTTATTCTCATTTTCAGAGGTAGGCCTTTATTCTCATTTTCAGAGGTAGGCCTTTATTCTCATTTTCAGAGGTAGGCCTTTATTCTCATTTTCAGAGGTAGGCCTTTATTCTCATTTTCAGAGGTAGGCCTTTATCCTCATTTTCAGAGGTAGGCCTTTATCCTCATTTTCAGAGGTAAGCCTTTATCCTCATTTTCAGAGGTAGGCCTTTATCCTCATTTTCAGAGGTAGGCCTTTATCCTCATTTTCAGAGGTAGGCCTTTATCCTCATTTTCAGAGGTAGGCCTTTATCCTCATTTTCAGCGGTAGGCCTTTATCCTCATTTTCAGCGGTAGGCCTTTATCCTCATTTTCAGAGGAAGGTCTTTATCCTCATTTTCAGAGGAAGGCCTTTATTCTCATTTTCATAGGTAGGCCTTTATTCTCATTTTCATAGGTAGGCGTTTATTCTCATTTTCATTGGTAGGCCTTTATTCTCATTTTCAGAGGTAGGCCTTTATTCTCATTTTCATTGGTAGGCGTTTATTCTCATTTTCAGAGGTAGGCGTTTATTCTCATTTTCATTGGTAGGCCTTTATTCTCATTTTCAGAGGTAGGCCTTTATCCTCATTTTCATCTGTAGGTCTTTATTCTCATTTTCATCGGTAGGCCTTTATTCTCATTTTCATCGGTAGGCCTTTATTCTCATTTTCATTGGTAGGCTTTTATTCGCATTTTCAGAGGTAGGCTTTTATCCTCATTTTCATTGGTAGGCCTTTATCCTCATTTTCATAGGTAGGCGTTTATTCTCAGGGATTTACGTTTTATCTCTTTAGTCTTTACATCGTCTCTTAGTTAGCCCAGTCGAATGCTTTCATGACTGACAAAGTCAACCTTCTCTCATCGACATTCCTTTGTTCTCTGACTCTTACTTGTATCTCTAGTCTATATATAAAAACCTACTCTTACTTTGTTATCAGGTCAATTCCCAAATCTATCTTATTACATAACTATTTCTGTAATGTTTTATTGTTTATAAATCTAAGTTAAAATTCTTCCATTAGATTTTAGCATAAATATTTTAGCCAAACATTCCTTTCTTTCAAAACATTCTCTTCTGCAAAACTTTTTCTACATAACAATTAATAAATCATTAACAATAATGTTTCAGATCTTTGCCCGCCACAACATAACAGATACTATGCTGTGATCATAGCCAAAAGGTTCAACATAACACGTGTAGCCAACGGCAAAAAAAGTTGAAGGCGAGATGAATTCCATCAGCATTGCATATGCGTGCAATGATAGACAGCAACACAAACAAGCACTTTTCTCCTAAACAATCCAATCAATTTCAACTAAGAAATTTGAAATTAAGAGAAAAACAGATGCGCATGTAGGGGGAAAGGGGACAGGAAGTCAATCTTTAATGAAATAATTGTCATTTGACTCCCATCACAAATAAAACACAACGGCCAAAACAAAGACGGTTGGACACTCGACACCAAGATTTCATGATTGCTGGAATGCACATTGATATAATCTTTGACTGTAAGTGGAGTGAAGAATTCAGTGCGGATCTGACGTATAATGGGCCCAGCATAGACAGACTGGCAGTGGTGGATAGTGCAATATATAGAATTAAGAATTGGTGCTCATTGTTTTTAGACTAAAAGTTACTAGCACAGACAAGTTGTTTGTTTATATAGATTAGAGACAGGTCAAACAGGCAGAGCAATTATTGATATGGTGTGATGTGGATTGCCACATCACAGAATGATTCGTGGAACATGATTTTGGGAGAAGATTTATACTAGTTAGCAGAGAGTCTGATTCAGGAGGGGGGGGGTCAGAAAGAGCAAATCAGAAAAAGTCCGTCTCTGATTCCCCAAGAATATGGATCGACAGATTCTTGAATAGGGTGATGAGAAAGAAATAAATGGCGGCTAAAACTATAGCAAAATAGAGACCCCCTCCCATCCTCCTTCTAAGGATGAGAAATGATGACATGATTTTAACGATGAAAACAATAGTGGCTGAATAAAACTCATTTGTCCAGAAAGAACTGAGACTTGCGGCAGGAGAGTAGGATATAAAACGTACATTTAGTTTCATTTGTATAACTGGTGTACGTGTTGTAATTGTGAACATTGATGTAATGCAACATTTGCAGGGGGGGAGGGGAGTAAAAAAACACTAACAAAATAATCCAATGCAAAAATCCCAGCACAAAAAAATCGAAAAAGAAAAAGCAGAAAACTGAATATAAAAAAAGCCAACAAAATATCCAATGCAAAATAAAAAAAACTAGCAGAAAAACCCAATCCAAAAAATAACTAACAAAATACCCAACACAAAAAAAAAAAAACAAACCCCAAACTATTCGTATTATTTGGATTCATCAAACTAGTGTTCTCATTTTGAGGAGGATTTTCACAACATTTCGGTCGATATAACCTCCGACCTTCTTCAGGTTTATCTTATCAAACTCGAGTATGTTTGTGTCAAATAAGGACCCATGGCGCTGTGGTTAGAGTACTTGGAAAAATCAATTGTAAAAGAGGTGATATTCTCCTGAAGGTTGAAAGTTCAATCCTCAGTGCTGGCGACCGAAAAAAAAAACAAAAAAAAAAAACAATTATGAATTACTCATGACTGATAGAACAAAAGCATGTTAGTTCCGTGAATAAAAGTTTCCGTTTGAAATTCTGTTCAAATTCCCGAGTTCAACAAGATACTTAAATTCCCGAGTTCAACAAGATACTTCTGAAGATTGCCGAAATGTTATGAAAATGACACTCAAGATGAGAACAGTTATCCAAAGAATCCAAAAAATACGAATAACCAATTCTCATCTCAAAAATCCAGAAACGTAAAAAACTAGCAAGAAAAAAAATTATAATTACATATTGGTAAAATTATTAGTTTCACATAAGTTCTGTAATCTTTAAACGAAGAAGAACTACCAAGCCGACTTATCTCCATCCGAGACATTCTAAAACTTAGAATAATAAACCCAGGACTAACAGATCTGAACTATAAAAAAGGGAGGTAAAAAAAAAATTAAAAAAAAATCAAGATTAACTCTGAAAGATTAATTCCCGAGAAGAATGGAATCAGCATCCAAAACAAGCAAATGTACAGATGCAGTTGTGGTGCGCTGTTTACACAAATAATCCTTACAAGATAGTCATTAATTCATGAGTGGAAATGATATTATTCATTTATACTCAAGTAATATTGTATTTCTTCGTCTCTTAAGATTTCTCAACAGAGAAATACATCAATTTTCATGAATTTAAAGCTTTTTTTAGTTTTTAAAAATTTAACCTCTATTGGTTATAAAACACCCCCAAAAAAAATACAAACAAAAAACAAAACTAATAAAAATCAAAAATACAAACAAAAACAAACAACAAAAAGAAGCAAAAAACAAAACAAACAAAAACAAAACAAACAAAAAACAAAACAAACAAAAAAACAAAAAAACAAAAAAAACAAAAAAACAAAACAAAACAACAAAAACAGAACAAAAAACAAAACAAACAAAAAACAAAAGAAAAACTTAAAATCGATTTACTACCTAATTAAAACATACAATAATTAAAAAAAAATTGTACTTCTGCAGTTTATAAAACGTGCTATGGTGAATTTAATGGCTTTTGTTTCAGTTTTAATAGTTTTTCACAAATTAGCTAACTTCTGGATAATGCTAAGGGATAAGTGACTTGAAGTCGGCGGTGTTATGCAAAAGAATTTGCATTTTTTTGCATAAAATGTTATTGTTTCATTGTTTTGAATTCGTTTTTAATTTTATTAAAAACTAGCAGGCCAACCGGCGTTGCCCATATAAATATGCACAAACATATTTTAATTAATATAGAAACCGAGACATGTGCATGTGAGTTGTTTTTTCTAAGCAGTTCGCTTCTTAAAAGAAAAATAATTGAGCTGAGATAGAAACTGAAACCTAAAGACAGGGAGTCAATTACGATGACCATTAGACCAGCTTGACAAGTTTTATCAAAGTGTTTTCAAACATATTTATTCTTAACATAAAGAAGCCATCATGTTTCATAGCTGTGTATGCACATTCATGAAACAATTGACAAACAGATAAAAATCAGATGACTCTAAGTATCAATTTTACAATTTTTACCCCTTAGCAGCCATTTTTTTAATGAAAACTGATTAAAATGTTTTCCATGTCTGAATACCATTTATACCAAATTTCAAGCCTGTAGATCAAAAACTGATTGAGTATATAGGTTGAGAAGTATCCTCACACACACATTCTCACTTTTATAGATATATGGATTACTTCTTCATGAAACATGAATTGATTTCTTTATATTTTTTTTTTTTTAGAAAATTATTTTTTTATCTGCCAGTTTGCTGTGGACTTTATGTCGCCTATTCCTTATCCTAGATATTTACTCCTTCAGGGGAAGCCAGTTTAATTCGTTTAATTCGTTACCGCTGCCAAAATAAATAAATAAACAATAAAAAATACACTACCGGGCAATGCAAGGCTGAAAAAGCTAGTATATAATCCTTGTAAATAATTGCAGAAATAGCTAAAATTTCTCAATTTTTTCTGTTTTTTTATGAAATGCCTATTTCTACACGCTAGAAAAAATGGTTAGGCTTCTATGATGAATCGACCATGTCAGTACCAGTACCAGTACCAGGTGGGTAACAATTTGGGTATACCAAGCACTGTATGTATGAAAACATCGACACCTCTCTACAAGAACTACAAAACCATAACATCGTCAGCTCCCTTGACCGGAATATATATGACTAGGTATCACTGGTGAATTTGATGTTCCCTAAATACTCCTTTCTTTGAGACAAATTAGTTCAATTCGTCTAAAGATGAAGGCTGCTTCCAAAATAAATAAATAAATACATAAATCTCGAAGTGTAAGCCATGTTTAGTTTCAGAACAGTTTCCGATGGTTCGTTGTTCTAAACAAGTCCTGAGAGGTGACTGGTTTGCAGTAGACAGAACAGTTTCCGATGGTTCGTTGTTCTAAACAAGACCTGAGAGGTGACTGGTTTGCAGTAGACAGAACAGTTTCCGATGGTTCGTTGTTCTAAACAAGTCCTGAGAGGTGACTGGTTTGCAGTAGACAGAACAGTTTCCGATGGTTCGTTGTTCTAAACAAGACCTGAGAGGTGACTGGTTTGCAGTAGACAGAACAGTTTCCGATGGTTCGTTGTTCTAAACAAGTCCTGAGAGGTGACTGGTTTGCAGTAGACAGAACAGTTTCCGATGGTTCGTTGTTCTAAACAAGACCTGAGAGGTGACTGGTTTGCAGTAGACAGAACAGTTTCCAATGGTTTGTTGTTCTAAACAAGTCTTGAGAGGTGACTTGTTTGCAGTATACAGTTCCACAGAGCAAAATATTCTTACCGTGTCGAGACGAAAAAAAAACAAACATGTGAAATTGGTACAGAAAAGGTTTAATATTTATGCAGCAATTCTGGTTTCTGATTGGTTGGTAGCAGAACGTGAATTAATTCGATTCGTCAGTTCCTAGCAGCATCGTTTATAAATAGAATCGTCCGACTGTGTGGGATCATACCACATTATACTTCCAAAATATTGCAACAATAAATAAAAATACACTACCGGGCAATACTGGGCTGGAAAAGCTAGTATATAATTCTTGAAAATAGTTACTGAATTGACTAAAACCTTTTTTTTTTTTTTTTTTTTTTTAAATAAAATACCAGTTGCTACAAAATTAAAAAAAGGTTAAGCTCGTACGATGAATGGGCCAATCGAATGAAGACGGCGGAGGTTCCAGATTTGCAATAAAGGCGAGCAGGTGTAGAACTGCAGCGTTTAATTACAGGAATTTCATGATACAGCATCGCAATTTTGACGAAGATAAAAATGGTGGGCAACAGGCAGATGTCTTCAAAGAGGGCGGAAAGAAAATTGAAACTATAACAAGAAAATAAGGAAATGTCGGGTAGAAAATTAAAAGAAAAAAAAAACCGGAATATTCTTTATATGTGGCCATTCAATCTATGAGTTCAACAATGAAAATAAAATAGAAATTACGGATTATGTTTCTGAATTTTCGAGATGAGGATTGGTTATTCATATTATTTGGATTCTTTGGACTACTGTTCTCATATTAAGTGTGATTTTCACAATGTTTTGGTCGATATAGCCTCCGACCTTCTTCAAGTGTATCTTGTGGAACTCTGGAATGTTTCTGTCGAACTCGACAATTTGGACGGAATTTCGAATGGAACTCTTTATTTACTTCACGAGGGTAGCATGCTCTCGTCCCGTCAGCCATGACTGGATAGAGGTCCTAAGTAATTCGCAATTGTATTTTTTCAGTCGCCCACATCGAGAATTGAATCTTTAACTTTCAGGAGAATATCAGTTTTTGTTAATTGATTTTTTTTCAAGTGCTCTAACAACTATGCTAAATTCTTGCAGACAGTTCTAGTACGATTTTGGTCGCCTTAAATCTATTTTATTTTCAGCTGTAAATATCACTATTTAGCAATTATTATTACTATATAACTAGCAGGCTGTCCGGCATTGCTCGGTCATAAAATAGGCTTAAATATATTTTGATTAATGTATATTTCATATTATTAAATTGGACCCAATATATAGTAATGATTAAAAAGTTAAAAAAAAAAAAAAAAAAAAAAGAATGACTCGTGTGCCACCACAGAGAATCGAAACCAAAACGTCACTTACGATTTACTTTCTCCTTTGACGTTAATGACTGTACTATGAAGACATTTTTACTGCAAAGCTAAGAATTAAAAAATGAATCAATAGCTAGTATGCCACGGATTCATATTCGTAATGCCGTCGTTCGACATTTACCTGGCAAATTTCATTTTTTTTAATTTTCACACTCTTGCACCAAATTTTCCCCGGCTAAACCCCAAATATAAAATTTCGCATGGGTCCGAATACCCTATATGTTAAGTTTTATGTCTGTAGATCAAAAACCTGACAGAGGCGTTTGGTAGGCAAAATTTTTTAAACAAAAATATATACACATACTTAAATATATATAGAAAGGAGTTTGTGTTTACTATAAACGCAAGTATAAATCATGTAGAATATCTGCATGAATATAATTACACGTAATAGTTAAATAAAGATGATCATCCCATAAGAAAACCGAAAAATCTAATAGGTAATTAATATAAAATGAATGTTTAAAAGAATATGAAAATTAGTTAGATCTTTTGCAGATGAATGCAATTCCACGACCCATATATAACAAAGTTGTATTTTCTTTTCAAATAAATAGAAAAACGGGTTTTTAATATAAATATCAATACACACACAAAAATCATAGTATATAATGTTTACTTATTATTGTATATATTATATATAACATTTATAATTAACATCCAAAAAACGGTGCGAAAATGACGCTCAAAATGAGAACAGTGGAAAATAATACAATGAAAATTCTGACAGACCAAAGACAATGCTATTTAATACATAAGCGTGACAGAACGACAGTCTTATAAAGAGGAATGCACATATGTATGGTGGTTAAAAACATGGACTGGCGACCTGGGTGTCACAAGCTCAAATCCAGTTCTTTCCACAAAAATCGCTTTTATTTGGGACTAGCGGGGGGTGCCTGGCGTTGTCTGGGTGTTTGGAGGTGTAAAAGAAAAAAAATTGGGGTAGGGAAGTAGACTCGAATGAAGCCTTGAGGCTAAGGTGGATAAAACAATCTGACACGTTACCCCGACGCTAAAGAAACAGAGAACAGAGAATCGATGAAATTAAACGTTAAAAAAAAACAAGTGGTTAAACTTACATCAACGTTTTCAAGGTCAAACATCACGCCATAGTCTTAGTAGTAAAAAAGGAAAATGAAGTAACGATTTTTTTTTGCTACCCCTCCCTATAGAAAAGCGACCCATTGAGGGTGAAGGAATTAATATTTTTAGCCAATTTTTCGATATTTGTTGTCCGAAGGTTCGAGCTTCAAAATGATACCGATCTGGCGAAAATCCGTCGCCTGTGTGGAAAGTTTTTGCGAGCTACACAAACACAAATTTTGCCTTTTATATATATATAGATGTTGGCAACTTTCCTGAGGTCCCTTTCCCTAAGTACTCCATGTCTTACTGGAAAGAATTCTGACTAGAAAAATATCAGGGAAACCAATGCCAACAATAGAATCTTCAGTTTCATACGATATGATGAACATGTAAAACAATGAAAATGATATTTTAAATCAAAACGTGACAGATTGACAGATCAACAAAAAAATGTTATTTCAAATTTATGCGTGACAGATTGGCGAAAATGTTATTTCAAACGTAAGCATGACAAAGTGACAAAAATTTTATTTTATTTTTTTTTTTTTATTCAATTTTCACCCCAAACAAGGCACAGTGCCACTTTGAAGCAGGGGGCTACTATTAGGGAATTAATTAGCGGGGTCATTATGAAGGGAGAAGAGTAGAAAGATGTTTGTTAACATTACACTTGAACTTCTGCATATCATTGCAGTTGGGAAAGCAGAATCCCGGAAGGGAGTTCCAAAGACCCGCAGTTCTGGGGAAGAAACTATTGGAGTAAAAGGCTTTCTGGCACCTAGGGATCTCCACTGTAAAGGGATGAGACTTAGTAGCTTGTCGGGTTTGTCGGGGGTAGTTACGTCGGGGAGGTACAAGTGTTTGCAGTTCGTCAGAGCATTCACCATTAAAGTATTTGTAGAATAGGCAGAGGGATGCAACATCTCGTCGATGGGACAGAGGTTGAAGCCTAGATGACAGTTCAGGACCTATCAGGTTGGCGACTCTTTTTTGAACCCTGTCCAGGAGCGAGAGACAAGCAGCAGATGCACCAGCCCAGATGTGACAACAGTACTCCATACATGGGCGAATGGTTGCCTTATAGAGGTATAGGATACTGTCAGGCGTAAGTAGTTTTCTAGCACGGTAGAGGGAGCCAACCTTCCTTGCAGCAGCCTTGGCAATGCTCTCAATGTATCTATTCCAGTTGTTTTGAATTGAAGTATGACAAACTAACTACAATATGGTAGGCTTCAAGTCCAATGTAAACAAGTTCTTATTGAACCGTTCCCTAAAATAATAACATTTTTCCCATTTTACATCATTAACGATTACTACATTACCACCTTACATTCATTAACCTTTATCCTCGAAGGGCTTTGGTAAGTTGTAAATTACAAAAGACAAAAATATTATTTCGAATTGAAACCTGATAAACTGAGAATAATGTTATTTTAAACTTAAGCCTGACTGATAAAAATATTTAAAATTTAGAGGTGACAGATCAAAGAAAATACTATTTCAAAATGCATCATGGTAGACTGACGAAAATACTATTTAATATGTGAGCTTGACAGCCTCTAATAGTTTGTATCTGAAATACGATTTCTGCATTCAATTTGCACATTAAGCAACGGAAATTTTATTCTAAAACTTAAACGTGACAGACCAAAGAAAATGTTATTTAAAACTGAAGCATGACCGACCAACCGACGGACAGCATCTATTATATGCTTTGAATATAATAGAGAACTAGCAGGCCACCCGGCCTTGCTCGGTCGTAAAATATGAAAAAATATTATCTATTAATTCATATAGAAGCTGAAACATGTGCATGCGATTATATATATATATATTTTTTTTTAAACTGTTTACTTCTTGTAAATAAAAAATTAAAAAATACTTTAGCTGAGATCGAAACTGAAACCTAAAGAGAGTGAGTTAAATATGGTAACAATTAGACCAGCTTGACATGATCTGTACAAAGTTTTTTTCGAACCAACTTATTCTCAACATAAAGAAGCTGTCATGTTTAACGGCCGCTCATGCGCATTCATGATACAGTTGCCAAACAAATAAAAATCCGATGACTCCCGGGTACCAATTTTCCAATTTTTACCCTCTTAGCAGCCTTTTTTCCAGATGAAAACCGATTAAAATGTTTAAAAAAAGTAAATTGAATGGAGTTTTTACTGAAAACATTATATGTTAATAAAGGTCCAGATTAAAAAAAAAAAAATGAAACTTCACAGGTACATTTCGACGTAATGTGTTAGCTCTACGTACGTGACTATAAATTTATGAAGGTTAATTTTAATGTTTTTATTTGCATATAGACGTAACTCGGAATAACGCTGAAGAGCTACATGTTTTGGTTTAGATCTTTGCACTATTTTCGTAAATGTTTTCTACATGTCTGACTACACTATATAAGTCTGTAAATCAAAAATTGGTTGAGTATATAGGTTGAGAAGTGTTCTCTCTCTCTCTCTCACACACACACACACATTCTCACTTATATAGATAAGAAGTATCCAAAGCAAGTAAGTGCTGAGCTTCCAAAATCCTATTTTGAATTTAAGCCGGACAGACTGACGAAAATGCTATTTTAAACTGAAGCTCTCGATGGTCGGACTAACAAAGCCTCTCAGAGAGATACATCTTCCTCCTCCTCCTCCTCCTCCTCATCATCATCATCATCATCATCAGGTGCCTTGATGTTTTAACATCGTCGGCGACCGCAACTCTCCAAATTGTAGAGCTATGGTAATCTCGGGAAGACAAGTGAAGACGGTAGTTTCCCAGTTGCTTTCCATCTTGCTTTGGGTATGACCACCACCCAGCCCCACCTAGCGAGTTAAACACGCCTCCAGATACCAACCTGGAAAGTTCTACTACGGCGCGGTACATACAGCGCCTCGCCTTCCCAAATAGTCACCCATCTTTTACTGGCCAGGCTCATCGTTGCTTAACTTCGGTGATCTGGCGAGAACAGGTGTGTGAACGTGATTGTGTCGTATCTAATAAAAACAAAATAATAATCTATCAAGGTTATTTATGCACGTGAATACAAAAAAAAAAAAAAAAAAAAAAAAAGAAAAAAGATCTTCATGTTTTTATTTTGTTTGTTTTTTGTTTTTTTTATTTATTTATTTTTTTTTTTTTTTCAAATATTTTCTGGTGAGAATTAATGAAATGTTTCTCCATTTCTTATGGAAATCGAAAAGCTTGTCTCTTTATGTCGTCCCAAGTGTCATTTTTTAAAGAAGTCAAAAATTCATGCAAAGATCACCGAAAAAAAATAAAATAAAATAAATAAATAAATAAAGAGCATTAAAACTATTTCAGCTTCAATAAATAAAGCAGGAAAAAAAAAAAACATCCAAAGTGAACAACTTCAAACTGTAATATTTTTTTTAAGATTAAATTTAGATTAGCTCTTTAAAAAATCATATAGGTAAAATTGCCTTGTGAGCAGAACTAAAGTGTCAGAAAAAGATATCTCACTCTTAACTTTAAAAAGAATTCCACTTGAGTGAAAATTGCTGGCTCCCGACTCTAAACCTCTCAGGTGGGAGAATAGACAAAAACAAAAATATTTGACCGTTGACACCATTCAAAAATAAAAACAAACTAAAAACCAATTTCAATGAAAATTACTGGCTTCAGAGCCTGAACCTCAATATATATATATATATATATATATATATATATATATATATATATATATATATATACACACACACCCTTTCTAGCTGACTACAATCTGATTGTCTTCAAGTCCAACGTAAACAAATTTTGGATGAGCCGTTCCACTTAAGTTAACAAATTTACCAAATTTCCATCACTAACGATGACTATATTGTCCAATTGATTACTATACACTCTTAACCCCTATCCTCGAGTGGTCCCTGGACCTTGATAAGTGGTGATGCCTATGTAAAAAAAATTAATTAGTTGGGATTCACTTTCTTTGTCACTTCTAAAGGCAAGTAAGTTTTCACAGAGACACGTGAGCTCAAAATATTTTTCAAACAATAGTTTTCAGAACGTGAAATTCTCTGTGAAATTCTACAATTTTACACAAACAGAACTTCAAAATTCTTCCTGGACACCTGTGCGATGCCTGTCTTGGCTCTACAAACATCCCAGAAGACAGAAATGTCAGACCCCAAAATTCCTTTGAATTTGAAGCTTGATTTCCAGTGGCCACATGAACTTTGAAACAAACTTTATTTCCTATTCAAGAACTTTAAACGTTCCCCCAAAACTTTGGTCTTTCAAAATATATTTTACATTTCTGTAGAACTACTGATACATAATTATACTTTGTTCATTAATTCAAGTTTTCTCATCTCATTCCCAAAGTCCTGTTGTTGAGGTTACACTTGCTAATTAGTGACCCATTCATAACATCCATTTGCCAATTAAACTACACACTAGTGCGACCTGTGGAAATTCCACAGCGGACCCTTTCATATGTAATGTATTGATGTTGGCATTTTGTAAATGTTCAGCATAAATGGAGACACCCTGATATTATTGTAGCTCTTTTGTTCAATTGCAATTATCTAAGCTAGCAGGAACACCCGGTGTAGCCCAGTCATAAAATACCTTTAAATATGATATTTTAATTTATGCAGAGTTTTTATATATTATTATAGAGTCAATTTTCCATCGATTCTTATATTATAAAACTGTGATTTAAATATATATATATATATATATATATATATATATATGACTTGGATGCATCAGCTTGAATCAAAATCAAAATCAAAACTTGTGAAAAATATATATATCTATATAATTATAAAACTCAAATGACCTTGTAACGATGAATGTAAAACCACTTTCTGGTTTAGGACATCCGGTTGTGCATGCGCGCATAAACATTAACCCATAACAACGTAAACAAATAAACACAAATCGCTTCTTTTGCAGATTTTAACCTGAAATATTAACGTTACTATTTCGAAATTATTATTTAACATGGGAAGAGTGGGGTTTAAAATAACCTAAACGCAATACAGAAATGAACGATGTGAAAAAAAAAAGCTAAAAAAAAGCAGACAGTATTAACAATTGTTCATTTGGATAATTTAAACGTGAAAAAAACAAAAAAAAAAACAAAAGAACAATTGAGACGCTGAAATATTAACGTTATTATTTCGAAATTATCATTTAACATGGGAAGGGTGGGGTTTAAAATAACGAACGATGTAAAAAAAAAAAAAAAAAAAAAGCAGAGACATCAAAATTTAACTATAATAAGTATTATGGTATCTGTTCAGTGCACATTTACCAATAAGTATGGCCAGGCACTTATAATTCAGTAACTGTAAAAAAATCTTTTCAAAAATAATCAATTATAATAAACAAAAAATATAGATTTCTTTGAGTCGTTCTGACTCAAAGAAATCTATATTTTTTTTATTTTAATATACTTTCATAGAAATGTTTCTGTTATGTAAAAAAAAACACAAAAAAAACTATTTTCTTTACGTCACAAGTGTCACGCTCATACATGAATTCCATAGCTAATATAACATATTGACCCAACGGGTCACGGGTAATCTAGTATATATATATATATATATATATATATATATATATATATATATATATATATATATATATATAACGCAAGTTCCTTCAGCTATAATTAAAACCGAAACCAAAACTTATGAAGAGTTTTTGGTACAATTATTTATTACAAGAAATGGAAAGTCATAACAATTAAATGACAGTCACTCGGAAGAAAAAGATGTAAGCGTGACACACAAAATAACACACACGCTATCTTATTAATATAGAGATAGATTAATTATTAGCGTTGGTTTTGGTATTTTCCAAACATGTATTATCACCAAAATACACTATCAAGAATGGCACCAAAACCCCACAACTAACCTGGAGAAGATATAAATAAATATAAATATAAATGATCTGTAGTCACCATTAATAAGTGGTTCAGCTCATCCGTCAACTGAAGATAACATTTTGACATTAGTTTTTAATCTTGGCCTTTCGACTAGGAACAAAGTGTAATATCTGTTCTGATACTACATTTCACCTTTTCTGTCCTCAATCAGTGGAGGAGAAATTCTTCTAGACTGAGGTAATTTTAATTTTTATTTCTATCCAGAGTGCCCCTCATTGGGGAGCTGGGCTTTTTCCACACTTGTGTCTAATCCTGCCCTTGTGGGGAGGCAAGTAAATAGGAACATTAGTTTTTTGCCAGAGATGTCTCATTGTCCTCCTATATATAGTGATGATATTCCAAATGGTCACCCGTATGGTACTGACCAGGCTCAACATTGCTTAACTGAATACTGTTGCCACATCTGGGGAGGAGCTGCTACAAATACCCTTTTCTGCCATGATGGGTACAAAACCGTTTTCAGAATCTAATCGGCGAGGACCTTTTCGACTCCCTACTTCTGTAATATGGCTGTTACACTTTCACCATGCCGATACATATAAAACCTCTTGAACCCACACCTTGTCTGGTACCGTCGCAAAAGAACAAACAAAAAAAATAAAATAAAATAGGAGATAAATAACAATAAAGCATTTCATTATCTTTCAAAAAACATTTTTTTTTGCACAGACGTGTTTTACAACATTCTTCTGCACATGTGCTTTTTCAAAGTTTCTCTCCCCGCCACTTGTTGTTCGTCATAGCCAGCGCTTTCTCGCCCTCAACTTTACACATCTATCTTCTCTGGCAGGCACTTTTCTTCTACACCTGAGCACATGGGAGTCTTTTTTACTTTTTTTTATTTTCCCTTTTCTCTCCTACCTGTGACGTCAGCACGTGCACACTTGCTTAATTTTCATGTGCTAAGACAGCTGCTCCTGCTAACATTTTCGCTAGTCAGCTATCCTATGACTGCTGCTGATTTTCTCACATGCTATACATGCTATACTGCACTTCCTCTTTTTAACAAAATAAACGTGGCATGTCTATCTCTGGTCTATCATTATTTTAATGGCAGGCGCTTTACTGAGCTTCAATCTATGGTGCCCACTCCACTGCAAAGCATTCACGATAAATACTCGTCTAACTTTTTGACTGGAAAAACGTACGTGTTGTGTTCGAATTTCGTAGCAAAGTAATTCTTTTTCCCTGGTCAGGTAAAACAACTAGAAACGTTGTCGACGGGTACAACTTCCGCTTTGATTGTTTATGTGAACACACCCCGATCGCTTATTTGCAAAAAGTGATCTATCGCCAGCGGACATGCTATGCTGGCATGTTTCGTTGTTAATAGATTTAAATAGCAATTTCTTTAAATCTACAAATCACAACAAAAATATTAAAATACCATTTTAAAGCAAATTTTATTGTGAATCCAGTCATATAAGTTTTATTGTGATGGAGGTTGGTATAGTATTTCTACATTAAGTGAATTCACCGTCCAATGCAGTCCATCCAGGTGTGTCCGCTATTGACTCCTCAGCATACTTCAGACATTTGTTGGTTGGTTGGTTGTTTTTGTTTTACGGCATATCAACCGTTTTCAGGTTATTTAATGCCGAATCTAGTGATTTTGAGGAACGATTTTTTAATGGAGTATATTTGTTTTTTAAGTCGGATTCTATTTAACCAATAGTTGGGACCCTAACAGGTACTACCACTCCGGGTCAGAGTGGACCTGGGAGCAATGGTAATTAAAGGGAGGCTCCCCAATATCCAGGACATCAGACATTTGTGATTCCATTGTTGCACACCAATTTCCAAGTCAGCTCCGACTGTTGCATATCACGTTCTCAGTTGACCACCGCACTTCTTACGCCATCCTAGTAGCGTTGTTGGTGCTATTGCCTTGTGAATTAAGTTAGTTGTTGCATAACAAAGTGTGTGCCCACAGCATCGGAGTTTCCTGATGAGAAGTATTTCCTCAAGTCCATGACGTAGACACCCTCGACAAACCAGACAGGCAGCTAAATCCCACCCCCACACAGTAGAGATCCGTAGATGTAAAAGAGCTTTCTACTCCAGTAGTTTCTTCCCCAGAACCGCTAGACTCTGGAATTCCATTCCAGGTTCCTGCTTCCCTAACTGTACTGACATGCAGAAGTTCAAGTGTAACGTGAACCGACATCTTGCTGCCCAAATCCCAACATAGTGCCCCAGTAGTTGCTGCCCCTGATAGTAGCCCCCTACACCAAAGTGGCAATGTACCTTGTTTGGGGTGAAAATGTAAAAAAAAAAAAAAAAGTCAACATCGTGTGTGGAACACAATATCACAAGGTTGCTTCCTAGCTGACTATAACATAGTCGTTTTCAAATCTGATGTAAATAAGTTCTTCTTGAACTGCCCTCACAAGTAATTAAACCCTTCCAAAGTTCCACCATTACTGATCATTAGGACTATGACAGCAGCATATTCTTTTTATCGTTTTGACCCTCGAGTATATATCCGACACAGTTAATCAACCGATAACCACATCGCTATATAAAAGCATATAAGATATCAATGGATACACACTCGAGAGTCAAAACAATGAAAAGAATATACTGTTGTCATAGCCCTACTAATCATCACAGTGTTGTCGTAGTCTCCCTAACACTAAATAACCTTTATCCTTGAGTGGCTCTTGAGCCTTGATAAGCGATGACTCCCAGTAAAAATGATGTCAAACTCTAAATTAACTTTAGTTTAACTAGAATATAATACGCTACCAAATTTCCATCATTATCGGGCATCACTGTGTTGTCTTACAGACACTCATTAACCTGTATCCCTGCTTGACCCTTTGCCTTTGATAAGCCGTGACCCCCCACCCTCCCAGTTTAAAAAAAAAAAAAAGAACTGGTGTGTCAACATGTTGTATATTTTATAGGAAGAGCGCACAGGCCAGTTTTACTTTATTATATAGAAGATAAGATGCAGTAGATTTACTGGTGAAATTCCCAAACAAAAGGTTGTCCATTCTAACTTAACTCATTAGAGGAAGAAGTCATTAATTTAATAACGATTTCATAAAATCCGTTCATATTGAAGTTTAGTCATGATCGCACGTCGTCTTCAAAACTTACAGCTGTGCTCATTTCTAAATGAAGTTTATTTTCATTCAATATAAGTAAATAATAAAAATGATTAAAAATGAGTAAAACAAGTTTGCTGTCTGCATCAAGTATGCACTTGAAATAGACAATGCTCTTTACAGATATGTGCATGTATACGACTAGACGTGTGAGAATATGTATGTGTGTGCATGTGTACCTGTACATATGTGTATGCGTGCGTATATGTTTGTAATACATAAATGTGTGCGTATATATCTGTACCTGTATATATGTGTGTGTATATATATCTGTACATGTATATATGTCTGTGTGTGTGTGCATATCTGTAAATATATATGCGTGTATATGTGTGCATCTGTATGTATGTATATATATATGTGTGTGTGTATTTGTTTATATATGGGTGCGAGGGGGAGAAGGATAAAGAAAAGGGGTGCGAGGGGGAGAAGGATAAAGAAAAGGGGCGCGAGGGGAGAAGGATAAAGAAGAGGGGTGCGAGGGGAGAAGGATAAAGAAGAGGGGTGCGAGGGGAGAAGGATAAAGAAGAGGGGTGCGAGGGGGAGAAGGATATAGAAGAGGGGTGCGAGGGGGAGAAGGATAGAGAAAAGGGGTGCGAGGGGGAGAAGGATAGAGAAAAGGGGTGCGATGGAGAGTGGGATAGAAAAAGGGGCGCGATGGAGAGTGGGATAGAAAAAGGGGCGCGATGGAGAGTGGGATAGAAAAAGGGGTCTGAGGGGGAGAGAGAGATAGAGAAAGGGGTGCGAATGGGGAAAAAGGGGTGTGAGAAAGAGAGGGATAGAGCAAAAGGAGTGTGAGGGGAAGAGGGATAAAAAATGGGTGTGAGGTGGATATAGATAAAAAGAGGTGTGAAAGGTAGAGAAACACAAAGGGAAGGGAGGTAGAGAGATAAGCAAAAAAGGGGCGTGAGATAGAAAAAAGGGTGCGAGGGAGAGAGAAAAAGAAAATGAAATAAAATTTAAAAAAAAAAATAGGCCGAAGAAGACAAAGTTTGAAAAAGGGGTTAAAAAAATTAAGTAATAATAAAAAAAAAAAGAATAACAAGAAATAAATTTTTAAAAAATCTAAGAATAAAAAAAGGAATTTAAAAAAACATTTAAAAAAAAAAAAAGGAGAAAAATAGGAAACGAATAAGCTGAAAAAACATTTAGGAGAAAAAATATCAAGAAAACGCGAAAACAAGATTAAATAATTCAATTGCATAAAAGAATAAGATTGAAATTTCCTCTCCTTAAGCTGCGTTTGCTTAATTTCGTATAACAAAATTTTACAAATAAAAAAAAAAATAAAAAAAACAACTTCAAGTGCTAAAAAAATCAGACAGCAATGCACCAGTTGGCTTTGTCAGGAATCAATCATAAACAATTAAAATAATTACCCCAACTTTTTTTTTTTTTTGGGGGGGGGGGGCTCATCGAAACTTTGTCGGTCATTTAGTGCGATATTGTGCCGGATAATATGTTCATGACTGTTTGAGATGAGGATTAATTGTATTATTTGGATTCTTACCGAGTATTATTTTCATATCCTTTGATGTAACCTCAGTGGCGTAGTGGATAAAGTATCCGCTAAAATACAGATGTATTTTACTTTTTTTTCTGAAAGTTAATAAAGGGTCAATTCTCAGTGCGGGGTGACACTGAAAAATACAACTATGAATTACTTAGGAATTCTACCCAGTCATGGCTGACGGAATGAGAACATTCTACCCCTATGGATTAAGTAAAAGGTTCTGTCCGAAATTCTGCGTGGAGTCCAGAGTTCGACAAGAAAGAAGGACAGAGGTCACATCGACCGAAACGTTATGCAAATAACACTCAAGATGAGAACAGTAGTTCAAAGACTCCAAATAATATGAGATATGCAAATATTACACTCTTTTGGAGGTTGAAGGTTCAATTCTCAGTGTGAGCGACACTCAAAATGCAATTGCAAATTACTTCTACCCAATCATGGCTGACGAAATGAGAGATCAAATAAAAGGGTTCCATTCAAAATCCCGTGCCAATTTCTGAGTCCCCCAAGATACACCTGGAGCAGGTCGGAGATTACATCGACCGAAACGTTGTGCAATTAACACTCAAGATGAGAACAGTAGTCCAAAGAATAAAAAAAAAAAAAAAAAAAAAAAAAATACGAATCTGTCAGATGTTTGGGTTTCTGCCTTTTATGCCGTCGGTTATTACCAGGTGTAAACTCGTATAATATACTGGTGGCATATTGAAACTGTTAGACATATTTTAAAAAGTGGATCTTCTAAGGACTGAACGACTGCCTGGTACAGTATTCATTATGGGCGGATTAATCTGGATTCTTCCTTTGGAGAAAGTTCCTGGAATCTTCAGTGTACAAATGCTTCCCAGTCGTATATCCCTGTTAGGGATACGTTAGGTTTTTGCAGAGAAGTGTTCATCTCCTCTCACATACGATGATTAGTATTCCCAAATGGTTACCCATCTGCTACTGGCCAGGAACAGTGTTGCTTAACTGTCATGTGCCAACGTGATTATGGTTATATATGTATATATAGCTGGACACCTGGCGTTGCCCAGTCATACAATACACTTAAACATGATATTTTAATTTATGCAGATTGTGTATGTACAATTATATAAATGCAATTTTGTGTGTGTGTGTGTGTGTGTGAGTTTGTGCCTTATAGACTCCGAAATGGATGAAGAGATTTTCTTAAAAATTTACAGAACTAATCAGAAGTAATCTTAGTAAAGCTTTGTCTCAGAATACCCCCCCAATAATCGAAACCGTTATTTTAATTTATGTATCATCGGTAAAGCTATTTTTCCATGTCATCGCTTAGCAACAATGATAGAACAACGGGCCGTGAAAATTCTACTGTGGGTAAGTTGATAGTTTTTTTTTTGTTTGTTTTTTGCATGACATGGTCTGTAAGTTCAAACTCCGCACGTAAATTTCTTAAATATTTTTTCATACTTGAAAATTTACGGGTTTTTTTTTTTTGGTTTTTTTTTGCATCGCGTGGCCTGTAGGTTCAAACCCGCACATAAATTTCTTAATGTTTTCTTTTCGTTAACTAAAAATAATTTTATAAAAGAAACAGTAGGTTCTCTATAGAGCAGTAGAATACCATATTTTGGACTAAGTTACTGCATTGGAGGCATGTGAAGCTTCCTTTCGAGCGATTTCACGGATTTCGGTGACAATAAAAATATAGGAGTGTAAAATATTCGTTGATCATCATTCAATCCCGGGCAACGTCGGGTCTCCCTGCTAGTATATATATATATATATATATATATATATATATTGAACACCTACATCCAAGTAGAACTGACCAAGTATTTTGTAAATATTGAGAAACAACATAACTTTCATTTCCTATACAAATTTTAATTCAACTTACAAATTTAGTCCGCTTTTGACCAACATCAAAGTGTAGTATCTGTTCTTCAGATGCTGCACTTCCATTTTGTGTTCTCTTTCGGTGGAGGAGCAGTCCTTCATGACAGACAATTTTTTAATTTTTTTTACCTTTTCTCTACGTTAAAAAACGACCCTGGTGTCTAACTCTGTCCCGTGTTGAGGCATTGTAAACAGGTACCACTTTAGTCTGCTTCCCGTCCCACGACATCATAGTTGTTTTCAAGTCTAATGAAAACAAATACAGGTCGTTCCAAAAGTAAAGCCTTCTATTTTGTTTTTAACGCAAAAAGTTGAGGAGCTACGAAGACAGGAGTGGCACAATTAAAACAAGCCATCTTTTGTGCTCCAGAATTTATTTTTCTACGTAGTCACCAACATTCTCAATGTACTCTTGCCAGGAATTCAAGGATGTATCTCTGCTACTGACGCACATCCATGAGAGGTGTTTCTTCTTAGAGTCACACACCGTCAATATCTGCCACAGAGATGGAACTTTCAGGTTAAGAATGCATAAGTTATCATAACGCAATTTGTAATCCTCTTTGATCTACTTGGACGGATTAAAAAAAAAAAAATAGGTGGCATTACTTCTGGAAAGTCCCTCGTATTTGTGGAGCCGACCTTTTGGATAATCAATTTCTCAACCTCTCCAGATGGTGATTATCGCCCAACTGACGATTTCTTTACCCCTTTTTCTCAAGTGGTTTAAGGGGCTTTGATAAATGATGACCCATTAATAAAAAAAAAAAAAAAATTACCCCCCCCCCAAAGCTTGATCAGCTCCTCTCAGTTCACTGGCTAAAGAGAAAGGACTTTCTCTATTCTTTAACATGTCTCGTTCTTAGTTATTTTGTTTTACGGCACACCAACCTTTTTTTTTTTTTTTTTTTTTTTTTGTTATTTAATATCGAATCCAGCAATTTTGGAACAAATTTTTATGCTTTCAAGTTCTTTATACCTTCAAATATTTATTCCTGGTGTTTAGTTTGTTTTGGTTGTTTTTTAAAGAATAAATTCTTGTTTATGCTTTTTTTACTTTGCAGGACATGATTGAGTTTTGAAAAGGAAAAAAAAGACAGTAATATCAATACTTAGTGCAATTTAGATCACAAGCCAATATCTTCAGGCAGCCTCATCTGATAGCACCAAAGTCTCATTCTCAACTTCCGCTATTTTTTTTTTTTTTTTTTTTTTTTTACTCACGTTCACACTTAACAAGACATATCGCCACTTGACGTAAGGGGGTACTATTTGGACCATACGTAGGAAGATGTTGGTTTACGTTACATTTAAAATTCTGTATATCAGTGCAGTCAGGGAAGCAGGTAGCAGGAAAGCAAATTCCAAAGTCTCGCTGTTCGAGGGAAGAACCCATTAGAGTAGAAAGCTTTCTGGCATTTAGGGACCTCAACAGTGAAGGGGTGAGATTTTGTTGCTAAGCAGGTTTGTAGGGGATATGTACGTCGAGGGGACACAAGTGCAGCGAGTTCATCAGAGCACATCCCATTAAAATATTTGTAAAACAGGCAGAGACGCAATATTGTGGCGATGAGACGGGGGTTGGAATTTAGTTGACATAGTGGGACCTTTTAGATTGAAGACTCTTTTTTTTGGACACTGTCTCTGACGTCATATCCTGGCAAATAGTAGCTTTGACATTTAATTTAATTTTTTTTTTTTTAATACTTCTAATGGAATTTTTCTGTTCCTATGCTTAATTTAACATTTTGTACAAAAAATACCGTTTCTAATACTATTTTTTTACAAACCCGTATTTAGATATTACGACAGCAACACGAAAGCAGAGAAACAATCATAAAGTAAGAAAATCCAAGATCGGTAGCGTTCTCCAATTTTTGGTCGCTTCCCATGTGAACACAACACTCTCCATTTTCTCAGCTAGTTTTAGCTACATTAGATGCTGTGGGTTTTTTTTCTCCCCTCTCTCCGAAGAGTTGCTTGTAAATTGAATTTATTCAACATCGACAAAATAAGATTTACAAAAAAAAAAAAAATAAAATAAATAAAACAATAACTAAATAAAAAAAATTAAATAAGGAAGAAAGCAAATTCAATCAAGCCATTGTTTATTTTATTTCATTTTTAGATCTGCACTCCCATTTTCTGTTGCGGCAATTGTCAATTTGCGAGAGATTTGATTTTGATGCGAAGAAATTGCTAATGATGTAATCGACAAGGGACAAATGCTAACATCCTCACTAAGTCATTTTCCAATTCGCTAATTTTTCAGAAGGCTTATTAAAAATGTGGTTTCGTGCCACTCAAGGGGAGCCCTCTATAAAATGGGGGAAAAATAAATATAAATATGATCCCTACAGAAACCGTCAAATTTCACGTTCCTAAGTTTAATAACACAAACATATGTTCCTGAACTTTTAAGATGAGGATTGAAAATTTTTACAAGCAAGACCTGTGGAAATTCCACAGCGACATCTTTCATATGTAATAGATTGCTACCGGGCATTCCGTGGACGTTCATCGTGAATGGAGAACACAGCAATATTATTGTAGCCCTTTTGTTAAAACTGTAAAAGTATTTATCTAAGTAATCTGGTTAATGTAGTGTCAGAATATATATGGTTATTACGGTTTATCTCCAATACTCTTATTGGAGTCTGCGACATATTTCAATTGTGTGGATGCCTGGTGCAAACGAAAACCTCATGATATCATTTTGTCTTCAGACAGAACAAATACTACCCTCGGACCCTAGTCAAAAGACCAAGAAGGTATGTTTTAGTTTCACATACGGCTCAAAAGCGAGACCATTTTGTTTTTATTTTAATTTTTTAATTTTTTTACATTGCGTCTTCAATGATCAGGAGATCCTATTTATTAAAAAAGGAGGATAGGTGATAACATACTACGACCATTAAATTATCATATCTTTACACTGATTTAATTTTTGTAGTATGTTATTACTTTCTATCCTCCTTTTTAATAAATAGGATCTCCCGATCGAATAATTTATCATTTGGCCCCATCAGGAAGACATCCAGGCTCTCCTAGACCATGTGAACTCAATAAGACCATTGATACAGTTCACAATGGAGAAATAAAAAGATAATCAACTGGCCTTCCTTGATATACTCATATCACGCACAGGGCATGGGTTTAAGACATCCATATATCGCAAGCCTACCTTCACCGGACAATACCTCAACTCCCATCACCCATACAGTATCAAACATGGAATCGCACGCTGCCTATAACATCGAGCGGAGACAATAAGTAGCGACACCATTACATACCACCAAGAAATGGTCAGGTTGAAGAATACCCTCCATCGTAACAACTACCTCGATAGCATACAATCCACCAGACGTGTTAATAGTATAAGAGAGGAGAATGAAACTCAAAAACCTCCAACGGTCTGCCTACTATACATACGAGGCATCTCCAAAAAGATTCAGAGAATATGTGCCCCCTACAACATCAGGACGGTATTCAAGAGCGAGTCAACACTCAGACGACACCTGGTACGAGTGAAGCCCCGCATGGAGGAGAACATGACCAAGAACTGCATATACTCCATCCCATGCAGTTGCAGAAAGGTTTACAAGGGTGAAACACGCCACCCCCTTAAAGTAAGGGTGGAAGAACACCGAAAAGCGGTAACTAAAGGGGAGACGGAAAAATCAGGTATAGCCAACCATGTCTGGATGGAGATGGGGGACCATCGCCCCCTATGGGATGAAGTAAAAATAATAAACAGAGAGACCCACTGGAAAGTGAGAAAACTTAAAGAAACAGCTCACATGCTCGGACATAACAACCTACTGAGTAAACCAAGCATAGAGCTGAATGCAATTTGGACACCTCTGATAGAGAGAGAAAACCTTGAATAACAACATAGGTTTAACATTAACAAAAAAAAAAAAAATTAAGAATTGTCCTAGTGACATATGGCCGAGTGGTCCTAGACGTTGTATCAAAGTTTACAGTTACCCAAAGGTGCTGAATTCAATCCTGAACGAAGGCAGTGAAAAGTAACATTCAAAACAGAGAATCAGCAACTATGTCCCAGAGCCTAGCTGGAGTCCGAACACGGTACCCCCGTAATAATAATAAAGGGTTGAGTTCGAGACTCCTAACAAACGGTTCCCCAGTTCGATACAAAACACCTGATGAAGGCCGGGGGGCAAAACGGCCGAAACGTTGTGACTATAACAACCAAGATGAGGAAGTCAGTCCGACAATCTCAATCAATGAATTTACTCATATTTATTTTTTTAATTTTCGCATTTTGTCATTGATTTTCCTCGGCTAAAACCCAAATATAAAGTCTCACATAGAGTTCGAATATCCTATATATTAAGTTTCATGTCGGTAGACAAAAAACTGATAAAGGAGTATGATAGGCATAATTTTTTAAACAAACATATATATACGCATACATAAATATATATAGAAAGAGGTTTGTGTTTACTATAACCTTTTTATGCAAATATTACACAAGTATAAATCATGTAGAATATCTGCATGAATATAATTACACGTAATAGTTAACTGAAGATGATCATCCCATAAGAAAACCGAAAACACTAATTGGGAATTAATTAAAATGAATGTTTAGAAGGACATGCCGATTAGCTAGATCTTTTGCAGATGAATGCAATCCCACAACCCACATATAAGAAAATTGTATTTTCTTTTTAAATAAATAGAAAAGAGGTTTTTAATATAAATATCAATACACACAAAAGAAAAACGAATTTATAGGAGTATATATATATATATATATATATATATATATATATATATATATGTTGTTTTCTTTTTCAATTATATTTCCCCCTTTTATTCATACAAATCTTTTAATCTATGAAGCTCAATATAATTACAGAGCATATAACAAATAAATGACAGAGTATATATTCTAAATTTCAAAATGTTAACCATCTTACAATTTATTCCTGGAAGTACATCGACATGCACAATTCCTGAAAACAGGTGCTGTCAGGAATTGTGCAACTCAAATGAATAAGATGCCAGATGATCAGCATTTTTAAATTTAGAATATAGACTTATGTCATTTATTTTTTATTTATTTTTTTTTTACATGGAGGTCACCACTTATCAAGGCCTGAAAGTCACTCGAGGATGAGGGTTATTGCGTGTACAGTAATCAATGGGATAGTGTCATAGTAATCGTTAGTATTGGAGATTTGATAAAGTGTCTTATTTAAGGGGAAGTTCATTAGAAATTTGTTTATGTTGGACTTGAAGACATCCTGGTTGCAGTCAGGTGGGAAACAGGCAAACGGAAGAGAGTTCCACAGGCATGCAGTTCTAAGGTAGAAGCTTTGTTCATGGAATCTACGTTTTGATTTAGGCACAGATAAAGAATGGGGAAAATTATTGACAGTGGTTTAAGCTAGACGGGTGTTAATCGTGAAAGATGGGCAAGGGGGTAGCAGAGATTGGAGTTCAGACGAGCACTTGCCATGGAAATAACAATAAAACAAAAGCTCGCAACGTCTCTTCTGTGGGAGAGAGTATTTGTTTCATATATATATCTATATATCTATATATATATATATATATATATATATAGATAGATAGATAGATAGATACACACATAAATAATGCTACCCAATTAACAGCGAAGGACAAATGTGCAATTAATGTGTGAGCAATAAACACGCATGTACAAACACAAACATGGACATGCTTAAAGTTTAATAATTTATATATATATATATATATATATATATATATATTTAGTAGTAAGTTATGAAAATATATATGGCAATTAAGCTACACTGAATAATCTGTGTTTCATCCTCGTGAGAATTTGTTAGGCTTATGCATAAGCCTGACAAATTCTCACGTGAATATTCTGTGTCATTTCCATATATATTTTCATAGCTTACTACCTTGCTTTACCTACGTATTGAGCACTGTTGAAGTAAATACTGAAAATTTATGCATAAAATTATATCTTCGTATATTAATGTGATTAAATAAAGTAGTCATATATATATATGTGTGTGTGTGTGCGTGTGTGTGTATATATATATATACACACACACACACACACACACACACACACATTTATCCATGAAAATCTCAACGGATACAACTCAAAATTGTGCATGATAACTTCTCTTTAATTTGTTTCTGCAATTGTCGCCACTATAAGAGTTTTCTTAGCTGGAATAAGTAGTTTTGAAAAAACTAACGAAATTAAATATATTCATGCTAATAACATAGAAGAAAAAGAAAAAATAGGTTAGTCCGAATCAAGTATCTATGTGTCAGATAGCTATTTGGCTCCGATTTGAGAAATAACTATACATGTTAGATAAGCTAGGAACGAGAGGAGAAGTACATGCTGTTTTGTAACATACCAATTTTTTTATAAAAAGGATTATGATTTATTTTAACTTTTGTTCTAATCAATTTTTATTTTTTAATCTTACTAGCGAGAGGTACCCAGCGTTGCCCGGGTGTTTGGAGGTGTGTGTCGTTTTGGGTAAATCAAAACTCTTAAAATAAAAAATAAATGTTTTGCTAGGTAAGTATGAGGATCGAACCCGAACCCTTGAGGCAAAGTTGTAAATTAAAGTGTGAAAAAAAAAGAGTGCGACAGTTTTAACCATTGGGCCACCGCAAGATGCTAACGGAAACACGTTTGAATTTATTTAATTACTTGGATTTGGCAGGTGCACGTTTTAATGACTTAATGAGGTCAAGTTTGAGCAAATTAAATAGACAGGCGAGCTCCGTTGTTAACTCTGAGATATTACGATTTATATGTGATATAAAAAGTTTTAAGTTGTTAACCGACCGACCGCTTCTCTGAAAAAAGCCTTTTGTAGACATACAGAAAAAGCGAACACGTATACACACATTTTCGCTTTTATTTTTATAGATTATAAATTTGCCTACTGTGTGTGTGTGTGACGCGGTTTATCTCAGCCTACAGGCAACCCACCCAGGCAAGTTAGGTACCAAAATAAAGTTTATGACCTCGCAGATGTTTTAGTGATATTTATATCCATGTTTGGTGTATGGAAATGCAAAAAAAATAACGATTTACTAAACAACGTTTTATTTACTGGATATTTTTCCGGTACAAGGACCCAAGTTTGCCCAGCTGGGCAAACTTGGGTTCTTGTTTTACAAATAATGCTTATAATTCATCTTAACACAGACACAAAATTCGATTAAAGAATTTTACAATTTAGAGAAATCGGTTATTAACAAATTGAGGTAACAGCAAGTGATGCTTTTTCATTTTCTTTTCCCACTGTAAAAATGAGGCTTAATGGCTAAAAAGAGATTTAAAAAATATTTAGTAGTTTAACTTACTTGCAACAACAGCGATAAACCCAAAGCTTTATTTCTTTTGGTACTTACCTAAAAAAAAAAGAAAAAGAAAAAGAAGATTCATAAGTCAAATTGGAGAACAAGTTTTATAGCTCAAAATTGTAAGACAAATGAGATCAGTTGTTCAAAATGCTATTAGAAATGTACAACAGCATCTATGTGGTGCCTGCAATAAGTTTCCAGACTCTTTTTGTACAAAAATTTAAAATCGTCACAGACTCTTGAAAATTCAATATATTATTGCATTACCACTTATGAGATGACTGAATCAATTTTTATGATTTCAGGTTTAAACGAACAGCTACAGCAGGAATTGGAATACATCCTACTAAAGTCTGATTTTCACAGTTGATGAATTTCAAAAGGGCAATCTGGACGTGAGGACACTTTAGAAGAACGATATGCAATAAAATTCTGTTTTGAACGTGGAATAAAAATGACACAAAATCTTATGGAATGCTTCAAACTGCTTTTGGACCATCTTGCATGAATCGAGCATCAGTTTCTGAGTGGTATAAGAGATTCAAGGATAAGAACCGTTGTATGCCTATAAACACAATGTTATGTTTGATCTCATCCTCGTCACCAACTGTTATGTTTGCAGGTTGAACCAAATAACGTATAAGGCAATACAAATGAAGACTCAACAAAACAAAGGTAGATCAATAAGCAGTGTATTAGGAAAAGTATATTTACAGTATATTTGCATAATGGTTGTCAGGTAAGAGAGTCTTGGCTGGAGAACATATCTGCTCTCGGCTCGGCCTTCGGTGGCTTCTGGTTAACACCCACTCAGACTAACCGAGTCTTGCTATTTATGTGTAATATTATCCACATATGTAAATGAGTGGGTTCCACCACAACACACAATAAGTGCACAATTTGACCAAGATGGGCATCAAGACAGTTCCTCACCCTCCATTTAGTCTGGACCTTTTCCCTGTGGCTTTTGGTCATTCCCTAAGCTCAAGGAAAACCTTAGAGGCTGTCGTTATGAGACAATTGAGGAGATGACACGATAACATAAGACGATCTCCATGAGGCATTCCAGAAGTTGTTGGAATGGTACAACAAATGCATTGCAGCCGGAGGAGATTACTTCGAAGGGGACTAGAATTTCATGCGTGTACTATCAATAAAAATGTCCATGCGGGAAAAAGTCTGGAAACTTATTGGAGGCACCTCATATGACCGATGTTTTAGTGCGAGTGGGCATTTAAGAATCAAAATTGAAAGATGAAGTAGTTTCTTGCAATCACGGTGCGTTGGATTTCTGAAAGTATGCACTGAAGAGTGTCATCGGATACAACCATTGGACTTCATTATATCACCGGTATACCCCTATTCTCCCTGAAAAGGACTTTTTAAACTCCAACTGAGGACAGATACTACACCTTAGATCACTAATTTGTTTAAAAGTGAAATATTTACAGTTTTAACAAGTTAGGTACAAGGTGCTCAAAAGTGTGAGCAATGGCTATCATCCTCTCTCTACCTCGGTCTTTTTTTTTTTTTTTTTACACGGTGGTTACCACTTATCAAGGCCCGGAAGCCACTCAGGGATAAGGGTTATTGCAAGTACGTTAGTGTGGAGATTTATTGAAGTGTTTACTTAAAGGGGCGGTTCATTAGGAATTTGTTTACGTTGGACTTGAAGACGTCCAGGTTGTAGTCAGGTGGGAAGCAGACAGACGGAACAGAGTTCCACAGGCGTGCAGTTCATGAGATGCGTCCTAGTGCATTTGTCCAACCACTGTTCTATTCTCACTTTCACCATTTGGCTATCATTTTCACTTCAGCAGTCACCATAATACCACATTTACTCCATGGACTACGCTACTTAAATTTTCAATTATTCGAAATTATTTTATTCATAAAGATATTTACAACTGATGAAAAATGTTGAGATGTGGGAATAAGCAGCCAAAAAGTAAAAGCTTAAAAAAAGAAGAAACTAAAAACTTTTTCTAAAAGCTGACCGCCCAGTATTTTCTGACATGTAGCAGTCCAAAAACAAACAGGTCGATCTTTAAGTGGGAGTAGGATCTAAATGGGAGCAAACAAATACGGATTTGGTCCTAGCTCAAAAGCCATACAATTAGTTGATAAGCTTGTACATTTATGGGGAAAATAAAAATCAGACCACCCACTATTTTCCAGTTTGTATCAGTCAAAAATATAAAAAAAAACAAGCAGGTCCAATCTCTAAGTGAGAGTGGAATCTAAGTGAGAGCAAATAGAAAAAGAGATGACGTTCATGCATGGGTGGTGTTCTTCCAAGATTCGGTCACAGCTCAAAGGCCAAGCAATTGTTTGATAACCTTTGTACAGGTATGGAGAAAATAAAAATCAAAAACAATATTTTCTTCAAATGCCACCTAACCCGCATTAAAAGAAATAGCAGAGGAGAGCAGGTTGTATAAATAAAGAAATTATATGTTTAGAATGTATTTTCATAATTTCTACTTCAAACGAAAACCTAGACATTAAAGCATACGCAATTCACCCGCAAACTTACGGCGCTTATCTTTGGCTTCTGCACCCTAGCACACCTGCCACACAAAAGATAACACCAAATTATATCAGAAAAGAAAAGTTGGTTTACCTTTCTGAGATCATTTTAGATAGAGCTTTCTCTTTCTCTCTCATTATATACTAGCTGAGCTACCGGGTGTTGCCGAAAGCAAAAATGTACCAAACTTATATTAAAACTTCTATTTCTATCTCTTTCCCTCTCAGCAGCGTAACAAAGGAGGTGGGTGGCAGGAAGGACGGTTTGCCCCAGGCGGCACGTGCCAGGCGGGGGGGGGGGGAGGCAAAAATAGAAAATAGAGAAAATATTTTTGGTTTTCTTTGATGATGACTGTATATGCATACTATAATAAGATGTCTGTTTTGCACATACTATAACGGAATGTGGTTGGTTGTTTTTGTTTTACGGCATATCAACCCTTTCCAGGTTATTTTTATTTTTTATTTTTTTTACATAGGCATCACCACATTATCAAGGCCCAGAGGCCACTCAAGGATAAGGGTTAAAGAGTGTACAGTAGAAATTGGACAATATAGTAATCATTAGTAATGAAAATTTGGTAAATTTGATAACTTATATGGAACGGCTCATCAAGAACTTATTTACTTTAGACTTGAACACAACCATATTGTAGTCAGCCGGAAAGCAGGAAAACGGAAGACAATTCCACAGGCGTGCAGTTCTAAGAAAGAAGCTTTGTTCATGGAATGGGGGGGGGGGTTATTGATAGTGTTTACAGCTAGACGAGTGTTTCTTGTGAAAGTTTGGCGAGGGGGGACCATAGATTGAAGCTCAGTCGAACACTTTCCATGAAAATAACGATACATCAGAGACAAACTCGCAACATCTCTTCTGTGAGATAGAGGTTGCAAGGAGGAGAAAAGGACATCTCCTACGAGGCAACGAAGTCTATTTTGAACTCTATCAAGGCAGGACAAGTCCTTTCTAGCAGCTCCTGCCCAGATGTGGCAACAGTACTCCATCCTTGGACGTACCTGGCTCTTATATAGATAGAGAATAGCATCAGCAGTGAGATATTTACCGGATTGATAGAAAGATCCCACCATTTTTCCAGCGGCCTTGGCAACAGATTTGATGTACGTGTTCCATTTAAGATCAGGAGTAATGGTCAAGCCCAGAAACTTCAATCAAATGTTTCTTCCCTCGAACTGCTGGACTTAGAAATTCCCTCCCGGTCTCCTGCTTCCCTGTCTGTACTAACATATACAATAAACAGCTGTATTCTTTATGTAAATTCCTGTGAGATTTTTTTTTTTTTATTCATGGAGTTAATTCTTTTATTTTATCTCGTTCTTCGAGTTGTGTGTGTGTATGTGCGTGTGTGTATTTTCAGAGAGAGGAAGAGAAAAATTGGGGAGGAGGAACATTGGCGTAGTAACTAGTTTTGCCGCCCAGAGCGGTTATAACATTTGCTCTACCCACCCACTCCCCCGCTGGCCGTTGATAATCAATTAACCTTTAAAATTCCAGAAAGTCCTGAAAATACTTATTTTCATGGAATTACAATCAAGATCTAATTTTAGACTGCTGTGATTAGCCCTAGACTTTCATCTTATCGATATACAGTATCGATTTCAATAAATTAACAAAAACAACAGAAACACTTGGGTGCCATCAGCTAAGATCGAAACAAAAAGATTTAGCGTTCCAGCCACGTTCTCTACCGATGTCGCTATCAAGAGATAGGTTTAAAAAAAAAAAAAAGAAAGATTTAATATTGAACGACTTAAAGAAATGAATTGAATTTGGGCACGAGCAGAAAGAAATAGAAATATGTCGGCAAGTTGAAATGAACATTTTGCATTTCAACCTGCCGATATATTTTGTATGCGTTATTCGGGTTTGTATTACTGTACGCATAGATTCGAAAAAGTTGTCAAAAAACAAATATATAACAAATAAATGTTATCAAAGGCAAGATAAGTTACTTTTCTACCTAACTGGATATATTTTTTGTGTTTTTATTCCGTGTAACATGTTTATTCAGCTCGAAAAACATGCAGTGTTTACCGATGTATTGGAAAATTCAAAATGGCAGCCGACTCTCTCTCGGAGAGGGTACGTTTGGGAAAAGGTATTATAAATAATAAACTAGACAAAATACTGTTAGAAAACAACCGAATATATGTCAACTTATGTCACGGTAACATATATTGAGCGAATTTCTAACAGTATTTTGTCTAGTTTATTATTTATAATACCTTTTCCCAAACGTACCCTCTCCGAGAGAGAGTCGGCTGCCATTTTGAATTTTCCAATACATCGGTAAACACTGCATGTTTTTCGAGCTGAATAAACATGTTACACTGAATAAAAACACAAAAAATATATCCAGTTAGGTAGAAAAGTAACTTATCTTGCCTTTGATAACATTTATTTGTTCTATATTTGTTTTTTGACAACTTTTTCGAATCTATGTGTACAGTAATACAAACCCCGTTATTCATCCATCCAAACAAAGATTTTATTAATTATAAACCATCCTTGGTATATGATTACTATTTCCTGTTGATTAAAGGGTTATGTGACCGGTAGTTTAAGAGTTTATCGGTTAAATATTTACACACATACATACATCTGTTTTATTTATATAGAATAGTGGTTGGCTGTAGAGACTGCGAGAAACTGACTTTACAGTGAAAATTAAATAATTAAAAGGGTTTATATAAAGCAATGTATTTACACAGACGCAAAAAATAAAAAATAAATAAAATGAAAGATAAGTTAGAAAAAAAGTAAAACTGAATTAAATGAAATGTAAAAAAAAAAAAAGGAAAAATAAAACGAATATATGTAAAAAAAAAGATACAAATAAAAAAAAAATTATCTGATGAAATAAGAAAAGTTAAGTTGTGTTCTCTCCGGGTAAAATTGTTTGATTAAGTTTTTTTAAGTTCTAATTTTAGATGTTTAGGAATTGATTGATATTTAATGAACAAAAACAGGACAGAACAAAAAAGAAGAAAAAAAAAAAAGAAAAGAAAATGAAAAAGTAAGAAAAATAAGAAAAAAAGAAATGAAATAATAAAAGAAACAAGACTAGTATAATGGTGACAGAGGAGGAAGGAGAAGAACCAGTAGTGAGGAAGGGAAATATGAAAAGCAAAAGAGGGATAGGTGGAGGAAGAGGATGGAAGAGAGACAGAAGGAGGGTGGAAGATAAAGATAAAGAGACAGTAGGAGGAGGAAGAGGAGGAGAGACGAAGAGAGACGGGAAGAGGAGGAGAGACGAAGAGAGACGGGAAGAGGAGGAGAGACGAAGAGAGACGGGAAGAGGAGGAGAGACGAAGAGAGACGGGAAGAGGAGGAGAGACGAAGAGAGACGGGAAGAGGAGGAGAGACGAAGAGAGACGGGAAGAGGAGGAGAGACGACGAGAGACGGGAAGAGGAGGAGAGACGACGAGAGACGGGAAGAGGAGGAGAGACGACGAGAGACGGGAAGAGGAGGAGAGACGACGAGAGACGGGAAGAGGAGGAGAGACGACGAGAGACGGGAAGAGGAGGAGAGACGACGAGAGACGGGAAGAGGAGGAGAGACGACGAGAGACGGGAAGAGGAGGAGAGACGACGAGAGATGGGAAGAGGAGGAGAGACGACGAGAGACGGGAAGAGGAGGAGAGACGACGAGAGACGGGAAGAGGAGGAGAGACGACGAGAGACGGGAAGAGGAGGAGAGACGACGAGAGACGGGAAGAGGAGGAGAGACGACGAGAGACGGGAAGAGGAGGAGAGACGACGAGAGACGGGAAGAGGAGGAGAGACGACGAGAGACGGGAAGAGGAGGAGAGACGACGAGAGATGGGAAGAGGAGGAGAGATGACGAGAGGGAGGAGGAGGAGGAGTGAAGAGAGTGATTTATCTTCCGGACATTACACAAACGTGCGGAATTGATTTTTTCCAATGAATTTTTTTAAGGAGCACATTACATATTAAAAAAAAAAAAAAAAAAGTTTTACATCTTGTTTTTTTTTTTCAATCTGGGGGCAGTATTCGTACAGTCACGCGTGCGTGCGCAAATAACGAAATATTATTCATTGCAATTTTTCTCCGCGCATTTTGAGAAAAAACTTAATCTCTCAGCAACGGCACAAATTCAAATACGCCCACACACTTTGCTCAAAATAACAAAAGTAAAAAGAATATATTTTTGGCGGACATAGTTGGAAGCACCATCACGTGACACAACTAGCCAATGGAAAAATTAAGAATATAATCTTTTTAACAAATTTTCAAACGCCAAAATATCAGCAGAAGCTAATGCCGTCTGGAACCGGTCTGAATCTATAAAAAGAGCATTTTGCGCCCAAACGAGTCAGTCGACCTTTTGGCGTAAACATCAATGTTAACCCGTCTGCGTTAGACGTTAAACACGCGTACGCCCAAACAATTCCTCCACGTGGAGATGGACTTGTTATCCTGATGGACTCTTTTTACCCTTGTATATCTCTCCGCTAAATAAGAGAGAAAAAGAACAATTTTCTTCTTTACATAAAAACATTTCATTACCTCAATCACTGTTTCACAAAGAAAACAACCTTATCTGTTCATTTATTTACGTTTTGTGTAATTACCTTATTGCTGTTGTTTAAAAAAAATGCGGTTCATTTAAATCAAAACCGGGTGTCGTTCGTTTCATTCTCATCCCCTTTTTTTTTAAATTATTATTTGTTTGGGGTGAGGAAATTTAATCTCACTTAAATTTCTGGCCCCCACTACAAGAGAAAGGAGGTGGAGGAGAGGTGAAGAGAGACAGGAGGAGGTGAAGGAGAGGTGACGAGAGGGAGGAGGAGAGGTGAAGAGAGACGAGAGGGAGGAGGAGAGGTGAAGAGAGACAAGAGGAGGAGGAGAGGTGAAGAGAGACAAGAGGAGGAGGACGAGGAGAGGTGAAGAGAGACAAGAGGAGGAGGAGGAGGAGAGGTGAAGAGAGACAAGAGGAGGAGGAGGAGGAGGAGAGGTGAAGAGAGACAAGAGGAGGAGGAGGAGGAGGAGAGGTGAAGAGAGACAAGAGGAGGAGGAGGAGGAGGAGGAGAGGTGAAGAGACACAAGAGGAGGAGGAGAGGTGAAGAGACACAAGAGGAGGAGGATGGAAGATGAAGAGGGAGGAGGAAGATGAAGAGAGACAGGAGGAGGATGGAAGATGAAAAGAGACAGATGAAGGAACGGGGAGGCAGGGAAAGAGAAAGGTGAAGGAGACTAAGGAAGCAAGAAGTGAGAGGAGGAGGAGGCGACAGGAAGCGAAAGAAGGAAGAGGTGAGAAGAGGGATAGGAGAAAGAAAGACAGGTAGAGAGAATTAGAAGAGAAACAGAGGAGACTGGAAAAAGAGACAAGAGGAAGAATTGGAGAATGGAGACAGGAAATGAAAGGATAGCGACAGTGGGTGAGAAGGGGAAGAATGACAAGAAGATGAAAAGGGGTAGAGAAGCGCGATTTAAAAGCGAATATAACGAAAAGTTTAAAAAAAAAAGGGGGGGGCATGATTGGCATATCCAAGGCTGAATATAAACCACGTGTCAATAATGGAATTGTTTCACTAAAAGCCGAAAGATATGAATTCTGATGAAAGTCATGCCGTCGATTGTGGAGGATGAAGGGAGGAAGAAACCGTCAGATAATGACGGGTCTTCGGGAGTCTGAGATGCGAAAAGAATTGAAGTTAATGAAATTCTTCAGGGAAATAAGAGATATTGTCCCAAACTCACGACATGAAAACAATGTTCACACTTTCAATCAACAAACGCGCCATTATAATATATATATATATATATATATATATATATATATATATATATATATATATATATATATAAGGTTAATTGGATTTGATGAAAAGAATACGCAAACTGTAGCCAGCTTTGCAAAGGTAATTTCTAAAGGAAACCCAAAAAACAATGGAATTGATTTGTTAAAAAGCTTTCCGTTGAATTGACATTGCAAGTTCCCGATAAATCCAAATATGATAATCCATTTCGTACTGAACGAAGGCAAGAATCGGGAAAACGGAACATTACTAAGACTCAGTGAACATCTAACGATATTGTGGTGCATTGAAAAATGAATAAATAATCTAAAACTAATTATTTCAAGATGAAACGACAATTCTTATACACAAATCTTCACTATAATTAAAAGGTGTGAAAATTTTATTATTGTTCTAAATTCTGAGAACTATTATATTTAAAAAAAATATAGAACAGTAATTATTACAGGGTAATTATAATAATAATAATAATAATAATAATAATAATTATAATAATTTACTTGCCCGCCGTAACATAGAAAAACACCATCTCGCAAACATTAATTAATGAGAAACGAATTACCTCCCTTTATAATCGCTCTTTATCAGTTAAAACTCATTAAAACCATTTTCTCTCCACAAATTAAAAAAAAAAAAAAAAAACATGGCTGTCTGTTTACGTGGCTATTTTATTTTATAATTTAAAAATAAAGTCATGCTAAGAGGAGACTGTAATTTTTTTTTTTTCATTGTAGATTCTTTTTAAAATAAAATAAAAATGTGCAAGTGATATGACATCGGTTCCTTTATAATTTATATTAAAAATATTTAAAACAAAAACAAAACAATGTGTTGTATGTTAAATTTCAATTGAAAAGAAATGTAAATTTATAAAATTAGTTCTTTGTAGCTTTAAAAGGTTAAAAAAATAATTTGCTTAAAAGAATTTTTTAATTCATCGTTATTTGTTTTATTTTATTTTATTATTCATAACGTGTTTTAAAAAATTTAAACTATAATGGAAATATGTCACAAACTCCTATAAGGATATTGGAGATAAACCGTAATAACCAGATATATTCTGACACTGCATCAACCAGATTACTTAGATAAATATTTTTACAGTTTTAACAAAAGGGCTACAATAATATTTCAGGGTGTCCATTCACGATGAACGCCCACAGAATGTTCAGCAGCAATATATTTCCCCCACTCTTTATCTGTGCCTAAATCAAAACGTGGATTCCATGCGCAGGGCTTCTTTCTTAGAACTGCAGGCATGTGGAACTGTTCTGTCTGCTTGCTTCCCACCTGACTACAACTTGGATGTGTTCAAATCCAGCGTTAACAGGTTCCTAATGAACCGCCCCCTTAAGTAAACACTTCATCAAATCTTCACACTAACGTAATGTACTTGCAATAACCCTTGATAAGTGGTGACCACTGTGTAAAAAAAAAAAATTAAAAAAAAAAAAAAAATTACATATGAAAGACGGCGCTGTGGAATTTCAACAGATCCCGCTATTAATATTATTATTTGTATAATATTATGCTTATTCCTTAGTTAGTCCGTATGTTACGTTTTGAAAAGGGACAAATGTTTTTGAAATCCAAGCGGCTTTAAAAAAAAAAGAGCAACTACACGAAATTTGGCCTACAAATGACCAATCCGGCAACCCTGGACAAAACTGTGAGAGTGATATCCCTTTGATGTGGCCTCGTCTACAAATATTATAATAATATATGATCATTGCTGTGGTAGAAAGAAACTCCGTCATTTCGTCGTGCAGCCATTCTCCACTGAAGAAAGAAGTCAGCGAAATGTTACATAAAAAAAAAGGAAAAATTCAAAAGAAATAAAGCAAAAAATAAGCATTGTCTGCCAAGAGGTGCTGGACTGAAGGGGTAAATTGAAGATTGCTTTTTACAATACGATTTTATTGTTTGTATTGAACTATGTATCATAATATTACTTTCAGAGTACTTATTAGGATGCATTAATTTATCTCATTTGGATCAGTTCTACATTTAAAATACAATGGACACTATTTTCATAGAAATGTTAATAAACTCATTTTTGCTACATGTTATCGGGGTTTTTTTCTGTCAAAAAACAAAAAAACAAAAAACAAAACAAAAAAAACCCTAATATTTTTAGATATACAAAAAAAATCAGCTTTATTAACACATATTTGTTGATTAAATATTTTTCTTATTCCGTGGAATTTCCACGGTTCATGCTAATTATTATTGATATTTTAAAATAAAAGACTAGTGCACCATTTCTAAAAGTGCAGACAGCCCGGGAGGATTTATTGATTGTCTAGTGGATAGCAGAACACAGTGTCTCTGGCATATGCCGAACTGTAGAAATGGAACTAGATTATTTTGCGAATGATAAGTCACAATGAAGAACGATAAGTCATAAAAGTAACAAATTAATAATTTGGAGTTGATAAGAAAAGTAAATCCAGTCACATCACAATTTCTCGGATAATTCAGCGGAATATAATTCTGTAAATTGATAACAGGCAACACCGACGAATGGGATAGTAATAATCTATAATATAAATCTCACCTGTCTGTTTAAATGTATGTATGTATGTATGTATGTATGTATGTGGGCTACAAAGCAGTCTTGTGTTGCCAGAACTAACCTGCGTCAACTGCGGGCGGACGTACAAAACAGCAAGTGGTTTGAAGCTGCTTTTGATCATACATAGAAGAGAACATCAAGAACGTGCTGCTAGCGACATACATGTCTGCACAATATGTGCCAAGGAATGCCAGAGTTAGGCAGGGCTTAAAAGCCACCTTCGTGCGGCCCATCACTGAATGTTTTCGTGTTTCTGTATACCATTTTTTGTTTTTGTGTGCTATATCAAGTAATGGCAATGTTCGAAAACGAATTTGCTGTCATCATGTATGTACGTATGTATGTATGTCAGCCTAAAACTTTCAACAGAGGCGACGGATTTTCATGAGATCAGTATCGATTTGAAGCACGGCCTTTCGGATGACAAATATCGAAAAATTGGCAAAAAACATTAATTCCTTCACCCTCCACTGAGGCAACTTTCCAGAGAAATATATAATATATAATAATCAGTAGAGGATTAATTCTATAATAATACATAAGCAATCTGAATAAATTAAAATATTATGTTTAAGCGTATTGTACGACCGGGCAACGCCGGGCGTCCAACTAATAAATAAATATACTAGATTCGACATTAAATAATCTGAAAAGGGTTGATATGCGATGAGACAAAAAAAAAAAAAAAAAAAAAAAAAAAACAACGAAACCTGTGCACTTCGATATCTTTTCCTAACACAATGCACTTTGCGTGCTTTTCAATAGGCGGAGAAAAATTATCAGCAGGTGCATCTATCATCCATATACGGCAGTAAAAGCGCAAGCATCTCCCACCCCCACCCCAAAATGACAGATGGTAGGATGACAATAGAGACGGACTTTAGACAAAAGAGACAACCACTTCTGCGTTATTTCGTTGCCATCCACATCCATAAAACAGAAAACTTTTAACAATACCGTTCAGCCAGATGAACGAAGCGCGCGCCAATTCCGAAAGTAACGTAGATATTTTGTCGCCAAAAGCCGATATTTATTCGCCCATCTCAAGCTGGCATAAAGCTTTTAAGCCGACCGCAGAGAGTTGTGGGCAAATTACAAACTTTAAAACATGATGGATAACAGACAAAGACGTTCGCGGGTGTAAAGGAAAGATATAGGGGTGGTGTGAAAAGCCGTAAAGTAATTCCCCCATCTGGTTAATGGCTGCAGGTTCGTACAAATAACATACGAGGTTAAAATACGGCTACTATTCAGAGATGCAGCGGAAACGGAAGGTAGGTTTAGAAACGGCAACTACGCAGGCACAAGAGAATAATAAGTACTGTCTGTTGAACAGTAATTCTTTGTGCACGAATACAAACCGTCTTAAATTACCTTCTTGGAATTTGTCAAGAATTATACACACCCTTTCTATATTTATTTATGAAAATTAGACTTTTTAGAAATGTTTGGAACGTTGGCGCGCGTTCCCGCCGGTGGGTTTTCGCTCGACCCCCCAAGGCCACCAAAGGCTAGGCCAAGGGTCAGCAACCTACGGTCTGCGGGTCGGATCTAATCCACAAGGGCATTTTGACCGACTCGCGAACCTAATTACCAATAACTATTTTTAATATGAGAGACGAGGCTTTTGAATTCAACAAAAGGCCTGTTGTTATCACCCTCTGTTTTATTCAACAGAATTTGAATACAATGACCGCAAAAACACAAGCAAAACATAATCACTTCGATTTTTTTAAACCACTACTATATATTGGGTACAATATAAAAATCAATAATAAAAAAAAAAATGTCTATAATAATAAATCCGAAATCTGCATAAATTAAAATATCATATTCAAGCGTGTTTTACTACTGAGCAATGCTGGGCGGCTTGCTAGTATATTATAATATAATTATCCACGAATGAATGAGCAATAAAAAAAAAAAAGGTTCTCACATTCTTTCTGAGTTACTGCTGAAAAAAAATATATTGGCAATTTGGATGTGTCTTGTGTAGTTTCTGACTTTAAGTTGTACACAAACACACAGACAACTAACCTTTATTTAAGAGGACAATATAATCCGTTAGTCACTCTTTCGCCCATAGCACACAAAGCATATTCGGTCCTATTACTGTTGAGACACACCTCTTGTTAAATTGGCAGGTTAGACACACTTCATCACTTAAACACGTAAGCTATTCACGTGCGAGGTCAACCAACTTGACCTTTTGCATCGATTTCAACCTTATAAAACATTAGATAGAAGAAAAAAAGAAAAAGAATTTAGACGTGAACATCGAAAATTGGTTGTTGCTCTAAAACCAAAAAAAAAAAAAAATTAAAGACCAAGCAATTTTTTTTATTTTTGTTTTACTTTGTTTGAATTTCACCTTTCTTTCATTAAAAGTCTCAAAAGAATATATATATATATATATATATATATATATATATATATATATATATATATATATATATATATATATTAGTGGAGATGGTAATTAATAAAAACTGAAGAAAGTGCTCAATACTGTTGTAGAGCAAATATGCGTTTTATTTTTTATTACCATCTTTCTGTTAAGTTACATTATTGTTTCGACTACTCGGCCGTTTGTTTTTGGCCGTCTGTAGCGTCCTCAGACTTTTACAGACGGCAAAAAAAAAAAAAAAAAAAAAAAAACGGCCGAATAGCCGAAACAATAATGTAACTTAACAGAAAGATACGGTAATAAAACGTGTGTGTATATATATATATATATATATATATATATATATATATATATATATATATATATATATTGAACTCTTCCGTCGAGTTCGACGTATGAGGTTCCAACAACTTATTGTTTAAATTCATTCATGCTTTAACCTCAGATGACATTTAAGTTACAGACAAGTCCACATAGTATAAGTGTGTGGATTCAGTGATGCGGTCGATGCTGACCATTTAGCTCTTTATCTTTTTTTTATACAGATGGTTCAAACTGTCCGATTAAAAACAGCGAAGACCCTCAAAACAAATGGATGTCCACTCTTTGCGATCCAAGACCTTGTTCCCAAGATTGCTGTGTGTTATACCAATTGAAAACAAATTGCTCTTTAACTTGTCTTTGTACCTACGTAACGGTGGCCTCCACATTCTTTTTCCTGCCGTCCAACTGACTGTACATACATACCCAGGACAGGATAACTATAATATAAATCTTACCTGTATGTATGTATGTCTGCCTAAAACTTTCGACAGATGGGACAGATTTTCACGAGATCGGTATCATTTTAAGCTCATCCCTTCAGACAACAAATATCGAAAAATTGGCCAAAAACATTAATTCCTTCAACCTTCACTGGACACTTTTCAACAAGGGAAGGGAGTCGCTTTTTTTGCCATATTTTCGAAAGTCATCTCTTTTCGATTGTCTAGCCTTAATTTACACCTACGTCACTTCCCAGTTTGGCGATGGACGCAACAGCAAAGACGTTACGTTTTGGGGGTTTTGTTTTTCACGTTCCTTCGTGATACAATCTCGAACCTGCCTGCTTGCCTACTAACATTTTTTTTTTGTTCAACACACACGTACAAACACCCGGACAATGCCGGGCACCTAAGCTAGCATATAAATAAATAACAATCTAGCCACATTCCAAGGTTTTATGTATCTTAATCATTTCTTTTAACATATAGAAAACTCAGTACATTTTACAGACCCGTTCCATTTCCGCAGAATAATCTATATTTTTATGTCAATATTGAATTTTTTCTAATATATACTCATCAGGGAACCCACCAGAAATTTGGTTCAAGATGAATAAAACTTTGGAACTCGGAATGTAGTTATATCATTATTCATTTATATATGCTTTGCTGTATTTAACACGTACATAAATTCTAAACAGAAAGGATTAGTGTACACAGAGCGTTAATATAATCGAAAAAAGCATATTTTTTATAACAGAGTCACTACATATTAAGGCCAGAAGGCTACTCGAGAATAAGGGTCAATGAATGTAATGTGGTAGTGTAGTAATCGTCAATGGGTAAAATAAATTGGGTAGAATTTGGATTATTTAAGGGGACTGCTAAGTGAGAAGTTGTTTATATAAGACTTGAATGCTACTATACTGTAATTGGCTGGGAAGCAGGCCAATGGGACAGTTCTCCTCTCTCTATATATATCTATAATATAAAGCTGAATGTGTGTGTGTGTGTGTGTGTGTGTGTGTGTGTGTGTGGTCACGAATAGGCTCCTATATGGTTGACTATTATAGAAAACTGATTACATATACTGATAGAAGATGTATCGAGACACAGGAATGGGTATGTTTGATCTGGCAGAATGATGATTCATTAAAATTGTGGGGTCTGCGTACGCGCTTGGTCTACAAAGTATGGAAATAAAAATTTAAAAATTAAGAAAAAAAAACGTTTACAAGTGTTTTTAATATAGATGTACATAATACTTTGATAAGTATGTTTTAACTTAAATAGGGATGGTTTAATAAAATTGTGGGGTCTGCGTTCACGCTTGGCTTCCATAGAATGAAAATAGACACACATTTTAATAAAGACTTTTCATATCTATAAGTATACTTTGATAATTATGTTTCAGTTTGAAGAAATATGGTATAATAAAATTATGGGGTGTTCGTACGCGCCTGACCTCCATAAAACGGAAATATGTCACAAAGTTTAACAAGGTTTTTTAATATAGATCCACGGAGTATTGTGATAAGTGTTTCAGCATGAACAGGTATGGTATAATAAATTATGGGGTTTATCTATTTTATCATATTTTGCTTTGGTTTTGATACCCCCAAATTCGAAGCTATCTCTTTACAACCCTTCCTTTTCATAACCTATCATACTTTCATGAATCAGAGTCCATTTTCTGTAGGCTGTTTTTGAACCCAGTCAACGACGGGTACTTTCGCTAGTATATATATATGATAATTAATGGCTTCTTCAAGATATTTCCTTTAATCAGCATACTAAGTGGACAGACGTTGATTTTAGATTCTGTTTACACAATTACATCAACAAAAATGTATGCATAACATCGATATAAATACTTATATTTCAGAAACGCACAACACATTTTGAATTCTAACAACTGTTTCATTCAAAAATACTTTTAAAACACACACACAAAAAAATATAATTAGGTAAAAAAGTAATTTTTATTGCCTTCGGTAATAGTTATTTGCTGACTATTATAAGTCATCATTTTTTTTTTTTTTTTTTTTTTACAATCAGCGAAAAATGAGAAATATGGAAGAAAGCAAAAACAAAGATGGGAGAGGTCTCTCTTTCTCATATATATATATATATATATATATATATATATATATATATATATATATATATATATATATATAAAAGTGAACGTGCCTGTGTGTGTACATTTCCCTGCGCAATAACTGTCAATTTTAAGTCTACAGACTCGAAATTTGATATACAGGGTACTGAGATTTGGGAAAATCTTTGTAATCCCTTTTCGGCCAGAAATTTGGCTGTTAAGGGGTCAAAGTTCAACGATTTGACCTTGGAGAACTCTACCAAACTCCTCCGCCAATTTTGAGTCTAGACACTTGAAACTTTATATATAGGTTCCTTGGACATGGACCTAACTTAATAACTTCATTTAAGCCCCAAACAATAAATGTTAAGAGGTCATAATATGGTCATAATAGGGGTTAAAGTTAAAAAAATTAACCGCTTTTCTTTTTTCTCAACATACACCTACAAACACTCGTGCAACGCTGGGCGTAAATGCTAGTATATCTATGATATAAAGCTGAACGTCTGTGTGTGTGTGTCTAGTCACGAATAGGCTCCTATATCGTTGACTATTATAGAATGGGTATGTTTGATCTGGTATAATGATGATTCAGTAAAATTGTGGGGTCTGCATTCGCGTCTGGTCCACAAAGTATTGAAATAAAAAATAAAAAAATAAAAAAAACAACGTTTACAAGTGTTTTAGATATAGATGTACATAAAACATACTTATCAAAGTATTATTAACCTAAATAGGGATGGTATAATAAAATTGTGGGGTCTGCATTCGCGCCTGGCCTCCATAGAATGGAAATAGGCACAAACTTTAATAAAGACATTTCATATCTATCTGCGTAAGTATACTTAGATAATTATGGTTCATCATATTTTGCTTTGGTTTTGATACCCCCAAATTCGAAGCTATCTCTTTACAACCCTTCCTTTTCATAACCTATCATACTTTCATAAATCAGAGTCCATTTTCTGTAGGCTGTTTTTGAACCCAGTCAACGATGAGTACTTTTGCTAGTATATATATATATATATATATATATATATATATATATATATATATATAGATAGATAGATAGATAGATAGATAGACAGAAAGACAGAGAGAACTGAAAAAAATCTGGAAGAGAAAGAAAGCAAAAAGAGGGTGGGGTAAAGGAAGGTGGGGGGGGAAACATATTCAAATATTTATTGTTTAAACAATGTGTTGCCCTATCAAAATAATGTTAGATTTCTGACGTCATTCAAACAGAAGAGATCTCCTGTTTGCAGCAAAGAATAACAAAGGAAAGAAAGCATGACACGCGTTTACGTCATCACCCCCCCCACCAATAATGTCTTATCGCAACAGCGTAACACAAGTGAATACGTTTAGAAATGGATGAAGAATCAATCCTCTATTGATTATTATATATTACCAGGAATAATTTGCCTGGTGGACTAATTTGCAAAAAATAAATAAATATATAAATAATAATAATAATAATAATAATAATAATGTCATTCATCAAATTCCGTCTGTGTTCGTTTACAATATCACGTCAGCTTATATGTGTGCTTGATAATGAATGTCTCGGAAAAGTCACTTCTGATTAATGTTCAGTTTAAAATATGCAAATAAAGAAATAATTTGCGGCGATTTTAAATGGTACATCTTCTTTTATCATAAATTGAACTCATTAATAAAAATTAAAATAAAATGGTGAGGTACACTCGGGCTTGAACAAGGGACTATTCGATCTGTAGTCGAATACTCTACCACTAAGCTATATCTGCAGATGACAATAGTTCTATTTTTTTTTTTAAAGAAGAAAGGATTTGCTGAGATTGAATCTATCCTTGATTTGACGAGAATTATCTCCTTTAACATAAAATCATCTCCTGTGAAAATTATTCTTTTTTTTTATCTAAAAGAGATAAAAGCTATTTTTAAGATAAGATTTTTTCGATACTTATCTGATGAATTTCTGTACAAAACATATCTAAGAACACTGCCAGACATATAAATTAGCTTTGTGCGAAATTTGCAAAAAATAGGCTCAGCCGTTTCGGAACCTACAAAGAAGGAACTCACACTCACAAAGTGATATATATATATATATATATATATATATATATATATATATATATATATATATATATACTACCAGTGGTATCCGGCGTTGCCCGAGTGTTCGGAGGTGTGTGTGTGTGTGTGTGTAGGTGGGGATAAAGGATACGCGAAGTAATAACCTTGTTTAAACTTCTTAAAAAATCGGAAATACCAAAATAACAAAAAACAGCAAACGAACGTAAAATTTCTTTTAAAAAATCGGGGGAAAAAAAAAAAAAAAAATGAACGTGTTCAGAAAAGCAAAAACAAAAAAAAAATACAGCGAAAAGTGAAAAAAAAATGGTATAAATAACCTTGTTTCAATATTAAGAGTTTAAAAATCGAAAAAAAAAATCTGATAACTCGATTTGAACCTGTAATCTTGATATAGCGACGCTGTTACTTTATCCATTGTGCTACGAACGCGTGGGCGAATGTATGTCGGTTTTTATAATATTTAAACGAATTCAAGGTACAACGTCTTTTGCGCGTGTTGACGCATGCGTAGAAGCCATCTTGTCATGAAGGAACGATTTTTTTTCCACCCCTCCTTGTAGAAAAGGGTCTGGTTGAGGGTGAAGGAATGAATGTTTTTGGCCAATTTTTCGATATTTGTCATTGGAAAGTTCGAGCTTGAAAATGATACCAATCTGGCGAAAATCCGTGGCCTCTGTCGAAAGTTTTTGTGAGACACACACACATTTTCGTTTTTATATATAGAGATTATTTTGTGAGACATGCAAACAAACAAACACACATTTTCTTCAGGTGTATCTTGTCTAACTATAGTAATAATGGGTGGTAAACTTGAGCCTGGTTTCAAAAATAAAAACAAAAAAGGCAATCAACTAGAGCTATGCATCGTTCACGACGTCCGGTCATTAGAACACTTTGTTTGCTTCAGTGTTGTGCCACGTTTGGCATTTATAGGTGTTTAATTTCCCTTAATTCTTGTGTTAATTAATGCCGGCCCAGGGTAACATAAATGGAGTCAAATATATGTATGTGCATACGGTATAATCACATAGACACACCGATTCTCATCAGATAACCTAAGTTAAGCTACGTCGAGCCTGGCTAGTACCAGGTGGGTGACCATTTAGGAATTCTAGGTGCTGCATGTGATCCCCGCTTATCTCGGCATTTTTTTCCAGTCGTCCTGACCCTTTGCCACTAGTATTTAACAATACCGACTCAGGAGAGATGTGGTTAGGGATTGCGTAACTCTTGCCACAAAAATTCTACGCGAAGGCATCCTTACAGTAGGAATCCATAGTCTGTCAAGACTGAAGGAAGCTACCTTGTATGTATGTATACGTGCGCGTGTGTATGTTTGCTGTAGAAGATCAGAACAATCTCGATACCGTCAGTTTCAAATACAAACAAAGGGGTTTTATAGTTGATCTACTATGCGGGACTTTCTTCAGCCTCTGTGCACCTTAAGAGTATATGCTCTCGTATTATGTCATCGCCATGATTTATTTACATATTGTACGTTGTTTTATTATCTACATACTAAACTACCTATATACCTGTGTTCCACTTTATCGGTTTCATTCTCTATTCTTCGACTGTTTTCTTTCTTGCCAACGACTTCAGTTTATTAAACAAATTAGTGATGCGATGATTCCAATATTTTGGTCAATTCTGATACAATTACAGACTCCGTTCTAAAGTTCTGATTTCGATTATTCTTAAGTCTTCCTGCCTCTCTCTCTCTCTCTCTCTCTCTCTCCCTCTCTCTCTCTCTCTATATATATATATATATATATATATATAATTATATAAAGGCAACTTTGTCTGTGTGTGTGTGAGTTCGTTACTTATAAGACTCCAAAATAGATGAACAGATTCTCTTTAAAATTTACAGAACTTTAATGTATAAGTCTGGGAGTGATCCTAGTTAAGTTTTGTCTCAGAATACCCCCGATAATTACTGATAATCGATAATCGAAATCGTTATTTAAATTTATCTATCATCGGTAAAGCCATTTTTCGATGCCGTCGCTTAGCAACAATGATAGAACAATGGGCCGTGAAAATTCTACTGTGGGTAAGTTGATAGCGTTTTCTTTTGCATAACGTGGTCTGTAGGTTCAAATTCCACATGTAAATTTCTTAATTTTTTTAAAGAACTTTATAAAACTTGAAAATTTACTTTTTTTTTTTTTTTTTTTTTGCAGGACGTGGTCTGTAGGTTTAAACCCCGCACATAAATTTCTTAATGTCTTTTTGTCGTTAATTGGAAAGAAATTTATATAAAATAATTTTATAAAAGAAACAGTAGGTTCTCTACAGTGCAATGTAGAATAACATATATTTTGGACTAACTTACTGCATGGAGGCATGTGAAGTTTCCTTCATGGCGATTTCACGGATTTCGATGGCAATAAAAATATAGGAGTGTGAAATATTCGTTGATCATCATTCAATCCCGGGCAACGTCGGGTCTCTCTGCTAGTATATATATATATATATATATATATATATATATATATATGACTTTTGTAATTTCCGCATTATCTTAAACACTCATGTAATATGCGCATATATTTTTGCAAATACAAAAATACTCTTGTAGATAGGAGGATAATCTATAGATATAAGTTTTATTGGAAGTTTAAAGTTAATATTTTTACCATTTTATCGTTACGACTAGTCAATTCCGATTAACACTAGTAAAACTATGGTATAAACACCTTTTTCTCCTGTTTATTCTTTTTGAAATCATTTTTGGCATCTCCACTTTTGAAATAATTTTTTTTTAATTTCCGATATTAAAAAAAAAAAAATGTCTATTCTATTTACTTTTTCCTCGCAATTTAGAAAACACACACAGGCAGACGAAAAGAAAAAAAAAATGGCGTCTTTTTTGTATGGTTGTTTGATGTTTGAAATTTCGTGAATTCGAACTATTTGCGTTTACTTATTCACAAAAGACGATGTTTTTTGCCAACGGGGGTGGGGGAGGTGTTATTCTCTCATTTATTCTCCCGTTACATTTCTTAGACTAATTTTATGTTCAAACAAAATTTTTCCATCGATATATATATATATATATATATATATATATATATATATACACACACACGCACACAGTATAAAAAAAAACTTGTCCAAAAAGCAAACCGAAATTTATAAAAGAAAAAGAAAGAAAAAAAGACGTGTTGCTGTCCATCCAACCAAGGTGACAAAATGGCAATCAGATTCTTTAGAAAACAAAAATATTTGACCATCGTTGCTGACATAAAATGCGTTTCATGACCTTCATCTGTCTTGAGAGACAATGGCTAGCTTTTAAAAACGTGATTGTAGGAATTCAAATTTTCGAATCGTAAAAGATTCTTCGTCAGGAAATCCAGACAGGATTTTTATTTTCTTCCTTGTCTCATGCTTCTGATTAAGTCTAGCATGTCATCGGAGATTAGAGATTGAGGTTGAATAACGTTTAAAATGTCCGGTATCAGTGTGAAGCGTTTGTCGTACGAATGGGTCAAAATAATAACAGGAAACTCACTGTTTAAGAAGCACTTAATATTCGGAATTTAAAATTTAATGGTTGAAAAAAAACAGACAAGTGCAATTTCTTTTTAGTAAACATGTTTATTATAAAAATTTAATCCAAATTTCTGAATCGTAAGAGATTTTTCGTCAGGAAATCCTCTCGCATGACACAAAACAAGAAAAAAAAATGATTTTAATGTTTATTACAGAAAAAAAAAAGAAGAAAAAAAAGAAATTGCACTTGTCTGGTCTTTTCAAATATTAAATTTTAAATTATATATATATATATATATATATATATATATATATATATATATTACACAGGGTGACCCCCCCCCCAAAAAAAATAACAAAAGCTAAATAAAGGCCATCTATAACATATGCTGTAGAACGGAGAAAAAAAGGCCAAAGACAATTGTGTTTTGATGTGATGTTTTGAATATAATAAACTAGTTATGACCAAAGTTTCATTTCACTCGGACAAAACACTAAGAAACGGGGCCTAATTAGTTGGGGCCCGTTTTTTCTTTGGTCACCCTGCACACATTTTCGTCCTTTCCCGACATGGGTTGGATTTTAAAAAACTGTCTTTTTTCGCACGATCTATGACTTTTTCTTTTATCACATTTTTATTTCAATTATCCTGAAGATGTCCTCTGAGACAAGGACGAAACGTTGATTTTTTAATAATTTCATTCGGTTTTTTCTATTTTTTCTTTAAACATATATATATATATATATATATATATATATATATATATATATATATATATATATATATACATACAAGATTTAGTTAAGGTTTTCTCTTTTCATCCTTATGTAGTTAAATTCTGTTTTAAAATTGAAGACTTTTGCGAAATCGGCTTATGCAAGTGCTAAGTTTATTTCTATTTAACAATTTTAGTTAAGGCATTTTTTTTTTTTTTACATTCATATATAAAAGAATTCTCTTTGGTCATTACAAACTTTTTAGAAATCGGATTATGTGGGTGCTTAGTCTGCAATAGGTCAAAATTAATATTTTTTTTCCTCTCGGGAATCTAAACTGCATTCGTTATTTTTGCATTTTTTTTTAATTCAAAGCTTCTTTAGAATATATACATATAACACCTACAATCACTACTGTTTCATCTTTCCGGAATCATCAGTGTAGGAAGTTATAATTACAGCTGATCTCTGTCTCCATTAGTAAGAAACAAGCCACAGGGTCATCGTCAATCACAGCAATATATAAGTGAAATTAAATATTTATAAAGGCATAAACGTTATACAAGAACCGTCTACAATGATCGAGTGACTAAAATGTTGCGATGTCGCACGCAGGCCAAATGACCGACTTTTTCGTTTCAACAGACAGTGCTTAAACTATTTAAGAAACTGACTTCTTAACGCGGTGAAAAAATTATAACTACAAATAATTATGTTTAATATTTACAGACAGTAGGGTTTCATCCGTCTGGGATCATCAGTACAGGTGTAAAAGACATATGTAAAAGTATGGGTAATGCCAGGGAGGTCATCTAGTGTTGAATAAGAATAAAAAGTACAAATTACTTGAAAGTAAACGTAGTTTAACGAAACATTTTTTTTATATACATTGCAACATGCGTAGAAGTTTTGTATTTGTCAAAAGTTTCTTTTTTTTTTCGAGGTTTTAATATTTTATTTGACTCATTTATCTGCAGTCGTTCGACCTGAATTATCTTGATTGGAAATTGCTGAGGAAACTTTTCAATAAGAATTCACATCGCCGGAAGAGATCAATGGGAAATCTTATACTTTCATACAATGTTAAAAAAAAAATAAAATAAAATTAGGAAATTATGTTGATTAGAACTAACTCTTAACTTCTGTTTCTGACTTTTTGGAGATGAGTAAGATTACTCCTGTAATATAGTGCATTTTTTGAGTGTGGCTCTGGAACACCATTCAAAAATGGCAGTCTGTCGCATAGATACAGGAAAGAAGATGGTATGCTGGGGTCTGCGACCTTTTCCGAATCATCTCCTGTCCTCTAGCATCAGGTTTCTGTTGTCTTCTCTCTTTACTCCCTGCTATGCAGCCGTCCTCCAGGCGACACGGTCATCTGCTGGCTACTCCCTGTTGTACAGCCGTCCCTCTAGGCGCCACGGTCGTCTGCAAGCTGCTTCTGGCTGCCCAGACCAATGCCGTCAATTTTAGGTCGCATTTGCATACGTTCTTACACATACACAGAGAAAACTGTACAGCTATAGAAAACTATTTTTTGTTTTTTAAGTGCAGAAGTTAAATAAAACCAAGAGAGGATAGGACGCTATCCTGCTCAGTGAAGGGTGCCTTGATACACTGGGTTTGAATCTTCTGACCAACAGTAAGTATCACATCCTACACTGATGATTGCATAAGCATACAGCAAAAGTGTAATACTTACTTTAAAATATTCTCTCCCGCACGCGCACGCGCACACACATACACACACACACAGAGGAAAATGTAAAAAGATGAGAGAACTGTCTTTAAAAAGTGCAGAAATTAAATAAAAAATAAAATTTTAATTTGGAGTCGCGAATATTTTGTTGGAAGCTATTTTCAGATTTTCTCATCAGTAGCAAAATCAATTTAAAGTTTTGCTTCATTATTATCTATGGATGGAGTTTTCAACTTGCAAAAAAAAAAAAAAAAAAAAAAAAAGAAAACAAAAACAAGAACTATAATGAAAGGAAATGAAGAAAAATCTTACATGCACTTTTGCTTTTTAATAGGGTGTCTGTTATATGAACAATGGATGAGTATTAACGCAGAAAGAGACACCATCGATCATTGTTGGGCAGTTCAAATACGAGTTGTTGAAGAATTATCAGCGTTGTACAGCGTTCCGAGTAAGGTGATCGAGTTAAGACTTAACATTTTATTTTAAATAAAGTCTTTGGATTTTGTTTATAATATAAAAGGCAGTTGTCTGTATGCAAGTTTGTATATCCAGCTAAAACTAAAAAACAACAAAACAAATACCCATAAAAGTTATTCTTTTATATATATTTATTTATATTATTTTCCTGAACAACATTGCTCCAGATAAATAATATATAAAATTTAGAAAAAAGCAACTCGAGGATAAGGTTTAATGAGTGTACGGTAGTCAATGGGATACTATGGTAGTAATCGTTAGAAGTGGAAATTTGGTAAATTGGCTTACTTAAGGGGACGGCTCATCAAGAACTTGTTTACATTGGACTTGAAGAAAATCATATTGTAGTCAGCTGGAAAGCAGGAAAACGACACAGAGTTCCATAGGCGTGCAGTTTAAAAAAGAAAATGAAAAAGAAAAGCTTTGTTTATGGAATCCATGTTTAGGTTTGGGCACAGATAAAGAGTGGGGGGAAATTATTGATAGTGGTTTCAGCTAGACGAGTGTTTTCTGTAAAAGTTTGGCAAGGGGGCATAGAATGGAGCTCAGATGAGGAGCACTTGCCATGAAAATAGCAACAGAGCATGGGCAAGTTCGCAACGTCTCTTATGTGGGAAAGACGTTGCACAGATAGAAAAAAAGGGCACCCCCTACTTGGCTACGAAGTCTATTTTGAACTCTATCAAGGCAGGATAGGTGCTTCGAGCAGCTTGTGCCCAGATATGTTCATACTCAGTACCTTGTTTATTTGATAGTCTGAAGCAAAGAATGGACGGACTAGTTTGGTAGAAATATGGCAGAATAATCTGCGATAATTATCAGCATTTCTCAGATTTGTTTGATAATTAGAAGAATACTTTTTTCTTTTTTAGATATTCATGTAGATCATTAATCAATTTTAAAAAAAAACACGAGAAATTAACAGAATCAGTTTTCAAACAAGTTAATAAAATAAAAATGCAAAAATTCTTCAATCAATGCATAAAAATATTTTGAAAAACAAAAACATCAAAAATTATTTTTGGAATCTTCAAGATCAAATAACATTAATAAATATCTTGAAAGTGTTAGGATATTTATTTATTTATTTTTTTTTTTTTTGAATCACCAAAACAAGCAATGGAGTTTGAAAAAATAAAAGAAGTAGAAAAAAAATGAACTTTGTGATGAAACGAAAATAGTCGACTTGGACATTATTAATTGTTAAAAAGAATGAAAAATCATTTTTTGATGCATCGTTGCAACTGTATGAGAGTATCATTCGATTTGTCATGTTTTGTTATTTTCATGGTTGAATCTAATGAAATCGGTTATAAGTATTAGTAGTAGAAGAAGGAAGGGGGCGGAGTGAGGAGGAGAAAGAGGTGAAAGTGAGGAGGAAAAGGAGGAAGAAGTGAGGGGGAGAAATAAGAGGATAGAGTGAGGGGGAGAGAGAGGAAGTAGTGAGGGGGGGAGAGAGGAAGTAGTGAGGGGGAGAGAGAGGAAGTAGTGAGGGGGAGAGAGAGGAAGTAGTGAGGGGGAGAGAGAGGAAGTAGTGAGGGGGAGAGAGAGGAAGTGGTAAGCGTGAGGAGGAGAGAGAGAGGAAGAGGTAAGCGTGAGGAGGAGAGAGAGAGAGGAAGAGGTAAGCATGAGGAGGAGAGAGAGGAAGAGGTAAGCGTGAGGAGGAGAGAGAGAGAGGAAGAGGTAAGCGTGAGGAGGAGAGAGAGAGGAAGAGGTAAGCGTGAGGAGGAGAGAGAGAGAAGAAGAGGTAAGCGTGAGGGGGCGAGAGAGGAAGAGGAATGAGGAGAGTGAGGAGAAGGAAGAGGAAGGAGTGAGGAGAAGGAAGAGGAAGGAGTGAGAAGGAGGAAGAGGAAGAAGTGAGAAGGAGGAAGAGGAAGAAGTGAGAAGGAGGAAGAGGAAGGAGTGAGAAGGAGGAAGAGGAAGGAGTTAGAAAGAGGAAGAGGAAGGAGTTAGAAAGAGGAAGAGGAAGGAGTGAGAAGAAGGAAGAGGAAGGAGTGAGAAGAAGGAAGAGGAAGGAGTGAGAAGAAGGAAGAGGAAGGAATGAGAAGAAGGAAGAGGAAGGAGTGAGAAGAAGGAAGAGGAAGGAATGAGAAGAAGGAAGAGGAAGGAGTGAGAAGAAGGAAGAGGAAGGAGTGAGAAGAAGGAAGAGGAAGGAATGAGAAGAAGGAAGAGGAAGGAGTGAGAAGAAGGAAGAGGAAGGAGTGAGAAGAAGGAAGAGGAAGGAGTGAGAAGAAGGAAGAGGAAGGAATGAGAAGAAGGAAGAGGAAGGAGTGAGAAGAAGGAAGAGGAAGGAGTGAGAAGAAGGAAGCGGAAGGAGGAGTGAGTGAGGAGGAAAGTGAAAGTGTGAGAGTGGGGAGGAAGATAAAGGGGTGAAACTGAGGAGAAAGAGTAAGAGATGATAGTGTGGGGAAATGAAGGAATGAGAGTAAGGAAGGAGGAGGAGGAGGAGGAGGAGGAAGAGTTACAAGCGTGAGAATAGTTCTTTATACTTCAAATATTTATTCATTTTTTTTAGAGGAAAATTTTTGTTTTTGTTTTTTTTTCTTTTGACTTTGCAGAACATGACTGAGTTTTACAAAGAGAAAGAAGAAAAAACAATAGCATCACTATTTGGTACATTTTAAGCCAGGGAGCCAGTATCTTCAGACAGCCTGATCTGGTCGCACCAACACTTATCAAGGCAAAAAGTTATTCAAGAGTAAGTGTTACTGTGTGAAGAAATTGTCAGATGAATGATGAAGAATATCACGATGCTCTTGGATTACTGGTTTAATTAACCAATTCTTTATAACAGACTTTTATCGAGACATGAGCGTTCCATTCAATGCGTTCTCTTGCTTGTCGAGCAGAAAATGTCAATGTATGAATTGAAATGCGTTTAACTATAAACACACACAATAAACACATATAATAAATACATACAATTCATCATCGCAACAGATGGTGGTATTTGCATTTAATTCAATTTGAACTCTTAGGTAAATTGTTCAGTAAAATTTATTAATATTGTTTTTATATCAAAGTATTTTACAATGACTGAGCTGTCAGTAGCTTGACTCTTTTAGACAAGCATCAATTTGTCCATGAAATAAAGTCGCAATACCGCATATTCATCGTCTCTAGTTATTTATTAGGTTAAGTGATATTTAGATTTTAATTCTATATATGGATAGGTTTATCATGGCTGAGGAAGACAAAGAGAGAAAGGAAAACAGAGTGATAGAGAGAGGGGACAAGAGAGAGAGAGGAAAGGGAGAGAAACAGGAGGAGGAGGAGAGAGAAAGAAACTAGAAAATGAAGGGAGAGAGAGAGAGAGAGAGAGAGAGAGAGAGAGAGAGAGAGAGAGAAAAGTTCCAACAGCTGTTGTATGAATAATACAAAAGATGTCCAAATAATCCAAATTATCAATAATTCAGAAACAAATACAGGGTGGAACGATAAAATTATCGCCCTAGAAAAGACAAACGAATTCCATTTCCGTTTGATGAAAACCGGTTTTCTACTTTTGTTGCAGACGATCTACTGGTTGGCCAGTTGTGTACAAATCCCAAGAGCGATAGGAGCCTCCTCTCATGTCTGAAAGTGATACAATGTTCAACGAGCGAGATCAGAGATTTGCTGCTGTACAACTCATGCTCTTTATTGATCCAAATTATGACAACAGGACCATTGCCAGCACCTTCCAAATGCAAATCTGGACGGTTCAACGAAGCTCAATGAAGTTTCTGGCCACAGTTATGGTCTTTGGTATGGCTTCAAGTGAGGGCCACATCATGCCACCTCACATCTTCAAAACTGGCTTGAAAGTCAACACCAAAGTGTACCTGGATGTGCTGAAGAGTGTGGTGATCCCCTGGTGCAATCACGTGACTGCTAGCAGATTCTGGGTGTGACAACAGAACTCGGTGCCAGCCCACAAGTCCAAAGAGACTCAGGCTTGGCTTCAGAAGGAGTGCTACGACATTGTATCCTTCTCTCAGTGCCCCCCTCCTCTTCTCCTGATCTGAACCGACTGGACTACTTCGTTTGGTCATACGTCAAGAACATCACCAACATGACTTCCCACAACAACAAAGTCAACCTGATCGCTGTCATTTGCTGAATATTCGCCAAGCTCCCGCCGATGCTTGTGGAAAAGGTATGCTCCAAGTTCCAGACCCGTATTGAGATCGTGATGGAGGCTGAAGGTGGCTACATTGAATAGATGTCAGCTCTACTACATAATCAAGTTACCTGGATTGATTTTTTTTTTAAATAAAAGCTGCAGTGTTGTTTCCTTTAGGGCGACAACTTTATCGTTCCACCCTGTAATCTAAAAAAAAATTTTAATTTAAAAAAAAAAAAATTTTTTTTACAGAGTGGTCACCACTTATCAAGGCCCGGAAGCCACTCAGGGATAAAGGTTATTGTAAGTAGAGTACGTTAGTGTGGATATTTAAAGTATCTACTTAAGGGGTCGGTTCATCAGGAATTTGTTTACATTGGACTTGAAGACATCCAAATTGTAGTCCGAAGGAAAGCTGGCAGACGGAACAGAGTTCCACAGGCGTGCAGTTCTAAGAAAGAAGCTTTGTTCATGGAATCTACGTTTTGATTTAGGCATAGACAAAGAGTGGGGAAAGTTTTTGACAGTGGATTCAGCAAGACGGATGTTTTTTGTAAAAGATTGGCGAGAGGGAGGGCAAAGATTGGATCTCAGACGAGCACCTGCCATGGAAATAACGATAAAACAAAGATAGGCTCGCAACGTCTCTTCTGTGGGAGAGAGGTTGCAGGGAAGAGAAAAGTACATCCCCTCGCTAAAACACGAAGTCTATTTTGTACTAGGATAGGCTATTTTTAGCAGCTCCTGCCCAGATATGGCAGCAGTATTCCATCCTTGGACGTACTTGGCTTTTATATAGAACAATATGTAAATATATTCGTCTTAGTTACTTGCTCTCTAATCCAAATACTAAGTAGCATATCTACCCCCTACTCTCAACAAAATTTCAAATAATATTCTTCGTACTAGTTATAAAAAAAAAGTAGGAGCTACTTAAAGATGGAAACCGAATTAGCCAGTCACTGTATCATTAACCTTGCACAACTCGCGAGTATAAACTATTTTTCTTTCTTTTTACATCGGAGATATTTTATTCGTTTAGTAATTTTCTTTGTCACCTAATTTCAATATTATATCCCAATTCCCTTCAGATTTGCGTACCACTGCAAAACGAGAACAAGTTGGGGAAAATGAAGAATAAGGATACTTTTTGTTTATTCTCCTTTTTTTTTTTTTTTTTTTTTTACAACCGAACATTAGAGGAAAGACCGATTCTTCATGATTCAATGTTGGGCCAGTTTCCAAGAGAAGCTAATGAACAAAACTGAATCGATTTCAGTAGAGTCTTTCTTCTTTCTTCTTTCGGAATTTTCTTATTCTTTTCAAAAAATCATCATCCTTCAAAAGCTACCGCTATCGACATCGACCCCAGGGGTCCTAATGATGACATTGTTCCAACAAGGAAAGCCCCAAGTGGATTCTGTGAAGTAAAAAGCGATGTTTATTAGAAACTTTTATTGGAGAAGTCATTATTCAGGAGTCTCTCATCATTCATCGAAGATGCGGTTGAAAAAAATAAAACGAAAAAAAAAACGTGTTTGGTGTTAGATATTGAGAAGGGGACTGAGAATAATAAAACGTTCTCATGTGAACACAAAGGCGTTGGAGAGAAACAGAAAGACACTGCATCAACGAATAAAAAAGAGAAGATTATTCCACGTCCTAACATCGGGAAATGCTGAAGGGAGAAGAGGAATCTTCGCTTCATCCCGGTAATTATTTCGAATTAATCAATTCCATCCGATTCTTCTTTCTAGTAAAATGGTAAATATTAAGGATTCTAACAGATTTTTATAATTGTAGATCTTTTTTGGGGGGGGGGGGCCAGAAGAATCTTACCCCCCCTCCTCAAATTTCTTTTTTTCCATATTTATTTTTTTCCAGTTTTTTCAACGGATTTTTACTGAAAAAAAAAAAAAACACAAAAAACATTGGTATGAACTGTGCTGAAATAATAATATTTAGAAAGACATTTTTAACATGTAACTATTCTGTACTTTCACCTAACAATTTAATTAAATAAAAAAAGATACCGTAAAAGTTGAATTTAACTTGAGTGCATAAGCGCTAAAAACACACACACACACACACTATATATATATATATATATATATATATATATATATATATATATATATATATATATATATATATATGTATAGGGTGTCCATAAAGTCCGTGTGCACCTTAAAATATTTATAATTTTATTTGTGATTGCAATAGAAATAACATGTAAAAAGGATTTGATTTTGGAACAATTTATTTTAAAATTGCACACGGACTTTATGGACAGCCTGTATGCATATATATATATATATATATATATATATATATATATATATATATATATATATTACATGGATAAAATCAATAAAAAGGGGGTGTGAAAAAAACTGTTAATAATCGAAAAAATAAATAAATAAATAAATAAAATAACAACAAGTGGAAAGCGTCCGCAATTTTTGTCTCGGCCTTTATACCCCGACCCTCCTCCACTTGATAGCTTTGTTGTTGCGTTCGGTTAACACAAAGGAAAAAAAAATACGTAAGCTTACGCCCCATGATCGTCTGGCATTTTGTGCAGGAAGTTTCCTGATAAATAATGTAGACAATTATCTGCAGGAGGCACGCCGATATCTCGTTTGTAAGTGAGAAATATGTACGCGCGGCGGACGGGGAGTGATACGATTGTTTGATCAGATCACATGAGACAGAGTGTCAGAAGCGGGAATGAAAAACAAAAGGGCTGCGGCAAGGGGTGCGACTCGCACAAACACGCGTGGCAAGGAAAAGAGAGAAAGATGTACGCTTGATCACCTAGAAATAAGAAATTATTAAAAAAAAAAAAAAATCAAAAAGGAGCATTATGTTCTTTCTTTCTATCATACTAGCAGGGTAACCCGACGTTGCCCGAGTGTCGAGAGGCAGTGTAGTAAGGATATTGAACCCCCCCCCCCAAAAAAAAAGTTAGACGCAGCCCGGATGGAGAGAGATGTGAAAAAAAAAAAAAAAAAAAAAAAAAACCGAAAATGTAATGGTCGAGAAAAAGCAGTACGTGAAAACCAGTTTAAGCGAATTATTTTAAAAGGAAAAATGATCACATTACGTAAGCCTCGAAAACCCTGTTTAAATTTTAAAACTATGTTAGAAAAAAAAATAAAATAAGAATAGACCACCGTTACATGGGCTCGAACGTGAAAACTAAAAACTTACGTTCCGACCTCGTTACCGATTAGCCCACGACACTATCATCGAAATAACGTCTACTATCATTATTATTATTATTAAAACCAATTCAAGAAAGAATGGCTGACGCGCATGCGTACTTGTCGAAATCGTTTAAAAAGGGGTGATTTTTTTCCGACCCTCCCTTGTTATAAAGGTTTATTTCTATACGAAATAATTGAGCGTTTTTTTTTTTGTTGTTTTGTTTGTTTTTTTTCTAATTCTCACATATTATTTAAGCGAGACCCAGCGTTGCCCGGGTGTCAAGAGGTGGTGTAGTAAGGATATTGAACAACCCTCGCCCCAAAAAATAGACGCAGGTTCATTATAATGATCTATAGAGAATTGGCTCTATAATAATAAACCTGAAATCTGCAGATCATACTTAAGCATATTTTATGACCAGGCAACGTCGGGTGGCCTACTGGTAGGCTATATATCACATTGCAATATTTTGCTTCTTACTGCTAAGCTAGTTATGTTGCTGAAAATAAGAGGGGGTTGGGAATCTAAGTTATGTACAGTAAGGATCTTTTGAGAAGTCCTTGTATTTCAAATGGAAGTTCCATGGAATCCGGAAGACAATTCAGCAATCTTTATCCAATCAGACGCTAAATAAGATCAAATCAATCCAGCTTCGTGCCGTTTCACGGTTATCAATGGAATCATTATATGCTTCCCATCGCACCACTTGGCTGCGATTTGCTAAGCCAATCACAGACAATAAGGAATCATAAATCGCCCCCGCCCACATATACACCTCTCTACCAATACTGAAAATATAGTATAAAACCGTCTGGGCTTTTTCTTTCTTTCTTTTTTCTTTTTTTTACTTTTCTTTTTTATTCTTTCTTTCTTCTTTTTTTACTTTTCTTTTTTATTCTTTTTTTATTCTTTCTTTTTTCTTTTTTTGTTCTTCCAGTTTTCTTTTATAGTGTAATCCCTAATAACCGCCATTTCTCTCTTGTAATCTTCATCGTTCTGCTTTCAAAATCTTCTTAACATTCTTGTAAGAAAACGAAAATTGTTAACCTTTTACACGAATTATTTATAAACAATTGCCAATTTAAAAGAGGATAGATGGCGCGAGGTCTAACAGATATCACTGCGATCTGTAGAACTGACCATGCGAAGTTTCAATATCTTATCAGATATTGTTGATGCTTGGGTAGCAGTGTCAGAAATTTCGTGAAAATAGTGAATAATTCCACCCCATCTTTCCAAGCTTATAACTCCTCGAAAAATGTAATTCAAGCCCTAATTTTTTTTTTCAATTAAAGGAGCAAGGACCAAGGTTTTATTAAAAAAAAAAAAAAAAAAAAAAAAGAACATAAAATTTCACATTGACCCTGAAAATATCGTAAAAATAGAATCAATAGAAAAATTTTGATAGATTTTTAAGTTTAAAAATTGGAAAATATTGAGTTCGGAAAATTCATTACTGTTTAAAAAAAAAAATATTTCTATTACTTTTAAAACAACTGTAATAGTTTATTTTGGAAGTATAATCCATAAAGAAAATAAATAACCCACTTTTAACAGAGAAATTACGAGATTTTTATATTGTATTCGCAGTTTCGTGTTAGGGGTGTCAAAAATTCCTACAAAAATTCTGATACTGCTAATGCTTGGGTTGTTTTACGGCATATCAACCCTTTTCTGGTTATTTAAAGCTGAATACTGTAAAGAAAAAAAAAAAACAGCTCCAAACTCTTAACATTTTATTTGTGCATATTTTACCAGAGACAACTGACCGGCAGCCCCGTTGGCATTCCCCAGCAAGGGCGTCTCAAGCGATTAGCATTAAACTAATCCCTTCTCAAAGAGACAAAGCAAAACCTGGGAGGTTGGACCTCCTAGACCTGCACAGAACTCCCACCGCAAAATCAACAAAGACTGGATCATGACAGGAATGGTTTAATCTGTTGATTTTGGGGGTCGAGGATAAAAATCTCTAGCCAGATTCTCACTCGATTGTAACTGCATGAATTATTATGCTTTCAGCAGAGTTGAATTGTCTACAATACAAAGGATGGGTTGATTGCCAGGATCAAACTGGTGTTCAGGTGTCTCACAAAGAACATTGTTAAGACTAGATCGAACCCTTTTCATTCATTTATTTATTTACTTACGGAGGGGTCGTCAGCTCCTATGAAGGCCTAAAGGCCACTCGGGGATCAAGGTAGGTTAATAATTGTCGGGTGGCCAGTTAGACAATACCGTGATGATTGGTAATGGTGGAATTTGGATAGGGTTTGATTATTTAAGGGCACGGCTCGACAAGAACTTGTTTGCATTTGACTTGAAAACAACCATGTTATAGTCAGCTAGGAAGCAACCCCACAGTGCATTCAAAATGAATGTTTCTGCTTAGAGCACAATTGAACCCTGATAATTGACTTTTAAATTTTAATTCAAACTATATTAAAATGGTTTTAAAAAATCAACAGTAGGTTCTCTACAGTGCAATATGGACTATAACGTATTGCGGAATATTCTGTGTAGCTTAATTGCCATATATATTTTCATAACTTACTATCTAGCTCTACCTATGCATTGAGCACTGTTGAAGTAAATACTGAAAATTTACGTATAAAATATTTTCGTATATTAATTTATGTGATTAAATGAAGTAAGCTCTCCTCCCCAAGCTGCGACTAACACGCATACAATACACCCGACTTAGATGAGGGTCTTTAGCTTTCAGCCCTTAACCTTCGCATGCTGACCGATTGGAAGTCATGATCACTAAACATCTGTTACATTTCTACCCCTTAGGCATGCATTAGTTTATTCTTATCCAGGTCGATACTCACTAACAAAAGTCTGTACTTAGATATACAACTATCTATATTAAATAGCAACAGCTGCCCCCTTCCTTAGCTTAGCAATGTTAAATACAAAAACTGAACCGATACTCTATAATGCAAAATACAACTTCCTGATTTTTAAACGAAAGCTGAAGATATCTTCATTAGAAATGGTAACCTACTTAATACCTACAATCTTAATATATTCGCATCTACTGGAAATATGCCCATATATCTATTTATTGCACTATACATACTGTATACGATGTAGCATATAATTTACTCCCAATTATACCTGTACTGTAATGTACTTCATATCAAAAATGACGTTACTTGTATCTATTGAAACTTGTATCTTAACCCTCCTGCTATCTAAAATATCCAGAACTCGTACAGTTTTTTCTAGCTAATTCGTAATACCATACCATTCTGCAACGCATTATCCTATTCCTAAGCCAACATAAAAATAAGAAAATGAAACTTTTTTTTTAACCTAAAGAAAAAAAAAACAACATGTTAACTCCTTCCAACAGACATGAACTCTTACTCAGCCAACAGACCTGTTTGCAAATATAACTGCTTCCACTGCATGAACTCTTACTCAGCCCCTCCTCCAGTAACAAACAATGAAATAGCAATGCCCTGTAATCACTTTGAGGAGTATAATTTTTAAGTTGATATATAACCCTTATAAACTAACCCATTAACATTAACCACCAACGCTGGGGGCGCAGAAATACCTGGATTAGGACCCAGGCGCGGGGAAAACCCCTCTCGGTGCTGATGGACCCGTAGATCTTCCCAGGTCATCAGTCTAGGAGAAGGAAAACTCTGAAGCTAAACCTAAGGGGAGGAAGGCCTCTCCAGTCTTGGATGACAACCTTCCTAGAGCTGGTGACGCAAACTAATTACCGGTCTGCAAACCTAAACTGCTTAAGGAGTAGATAGCCACTGTCTATCGCCCGGCTTCCATACTCATTCTTTGCCTATTAGCTAGGTGTAGAGGTCGAATCACAGGGAGTCGACAGACCTTCAGTGGTCGACCATGTTTCCTGACTAAGGCAATGAATGCCGTTTTCCCCACTCCCGACACATGCCATCCCCTAAACTGGGCACTTGGGAGTGCTTGAATGCCATAATGCTAGTACAAGTAGATTGGGTTGACCATCGTCTGATGGGTTGAGGGTACTGGATAGACAGTTCCTGGCTACTGTTTCCGACTGGTAGTACAGGGCCCTAACTCTTTGGTAGCGCTTAGAGCGGCTGCTCCATCAACAGTTGTATAATATCAGGTTGTTTGTAGTGCCATGTCGCTTATGGAAAGGGACCCTGCACTCATCCCCGGTGGGTTATCCCGAGGCCACAATCCTAGTAGATGGCAGGACAACTGATGGTCTGCTTGTGTTGCATGTCTGGTATTCTGCATAACCACTTATTCAGCATCCCTTACCTACACTGAAACTCTTAAAAAAAATGACAGTACAATAAAAAATTACGCTAAAACCAGGCCCAAACTCAAACAAAACCAACCTGCCTTCTCCCTTGGGGCTTGCATTTACGAACATCCGTGGGCTTAAAACTAATTTAAATGATGTCAAAGCATTTCTCCTAACAAACACTCCGGATATCTTAGCACTAAGTGAGACTAACCAACACTCCTCCATCCTCTCTAACTACTTTAACATGCATGGATATCTCCCACTCTGCCGTAAGGACTCTGACAGACATATGCACAGGCCTGGAGTCTATATTCGAAACACCCTCCCCTTGACTAGAGAAACTAAACTAGAATCGGACGATCAAGCCTTTATGTGCTTTAGACTAAATATACAACATAACATTAGCTACTTTTATTTTCTCTACTGCTCTCCCTCCACCCAGGACTGCACCGCAATAAACAAAGTTTCTGACAGCATTGATACAGCACTTTCCCTCGACACTAGCGCACAAGTGCATGTGTTTGGTGACTTCAATGTCCACTACAGCAACTGGCTTGGATTCTCTACTCACACAGACGCAGCTGGTATGACTACATATAACTTCTCTATATCTCATTCCCTATCACAGATGGTTACGTTTCCAACTTATAGATCTGTTTCTGACTACAGTTCCCGATGACTGTGTAACTAATGCCCACAGCCCACTTGGGAATGCCGATCATGCAGTAGTTGAAATAGCCCTAAACTATGGAGCCAAAACTGAAGAGCCACTGCTCAAAACAACGAGATATTATAAAAAGGCTGACTGAGAAGCCATCAGGGATCTTATCAAGGACACCCCATGGCAAAATGTTTTCACTTCCTGCTGAACAGTGCGCAAATGAGACTACTGAATAGTTCAAAACAGCAATTGAAGCACATGTTCCCACACAGAAATTTTATAGCAAGCCCCACTCTCCTACTTGTGCAGCCGCCATTGCACAAAGGCAGCAGGCGTACCACAGATTTACACGACATAAGTCCAGTTCAAACAGGCAGAAGTATATAGAAGCCAGAAGTAACTGTAAGAAAGACATAGCAACAGCTAAGAGAGAATTTACTGAAACCACCAAAAAACGCATCGAAGCACAGAAATTAGGGACCCGCGACTTCTGGAAAATCTACAACAGTGTAGTAAATAATGGGCAATCAACAATCCCTCCACTATCCAACAATTATGAGGTTGTTTGCTCTGCAACTGAGAAGGTTAACATGTTTGCCAGCCGGTTTGCTTCCACTTCCACACTAGACACTACCATCCACCTCCTCCCTGTCTTTCCTTTGCAGACAGACGCCACACTAGACGATCTGAAAATCACCCCTTCTCAGGTGCATGCTATCATAAGAAATCTTGACACTTCAAAAGCATGTGAACCTGATCTCATCCCGGCTGTGCTATTAAAAAAGTGCTCCGCCGAAGTAGTTCCAGTTCTCTCCAAACTTTACAACAAATGCCTTAATGAATCTTGCTTTCCTGCCTGCTGGAAAACTGCTTCTGTAGTACCAGTTTTCAAGAATTCTGGCGAAAGAACTGACACAGTAAATTATTGCCCCATTAGCCTCCTCCCACTTTTCGCCAAAATATTTGAGACAATAATTAACCAAGCTCTAGTCCATCACTTTACAGATGCTAAACTTCTGACTGACCAACAATATGGATTTAGACAAGCCCGTTCAACAGCAGACATCCCAACTGTAATCTCAGAATGTATATACCAGTCACTGGACAAAGCGGGGGAGGGTAGAGCGGTAGCTCTAGATATATCTAAGGCTTTTGACAGGGTACGGCATGAAGGTCTTCTCAGGAAAATCAGATCATATGGTATCACTGGAAGAATACATGACATAATTAAATCCTTCTTAGATAAGAGAAAAATCCAGGTTGTCCTCAACGGTCGTACATCTAAACAATACAATATAAATGCGGGAGTGCCTCAGGGTCTATCCTGGGACCTCTGTTATTCCTAATATTCATAAATGACCTCCTTGACAAAATTGCCTGTGAGATGGGTATATATGCTGACGACACCACACTCTATAGCAGATACAACAGGAAAACAAATGAACATATATCTAAAGAAATGGCAGAAGTACTAGAGGATGACCTCCGATCTGTAGTGGAATGGGGACATAAATGGATGGTCACATTCAATTCTGCCAAGACAAAACTCGTTTCCTTCAATAATTACAAGAAATCTTCTCTGCCACCAATAGCAATGGCCAATGACTCTTTATCTGAAAGTACATCTTTTAAACTCCTCGTCCTAACGCTCTCAGGAAACATGAGTTGGAACAATTACATAGAGAGTATCGCCAGAACTGCTGCGAAGAAGGTAGGTTCTCTCTACCGTGCTAGAAAGATACTAATGCCCGAAAGTATCCTATACCTCTATAAGACCACCATTCGCCCATGTATGGAGTATTGTTGTCATATTTGGCCTGGTGCATCTACCACTAGTCTCTGGCTCCTAGACAAGGTTCAAAAGAGAGTGGCCAATCTGATAGGTCCTGAACCATCATCTAAACTTCAGCCCCTGTCCCATCAATGAAATGTTGCATCCCTCTGCCTTTTCTACAAGTACTTTAACGGTGAATGCTCTGATGAACTGCAAGCACTTGCGCCCCCTCGACATAAATACCCCCGACAAACCCGACAAGCAGCTAAATCCCACCCCTTCACAGTAGAGATCCCTAGATGTAAGAGAGCCTTCTACTCCAGTAGTTTCTTCCCCAGGACAGCTAGACTTTGGAATTCCCTTCCGGGTTCCTGCTTCCCCAAATGTACTGACATGCAGAAGTTCAAGTGCAATGCGAACCGACATCTTGCTGCCCAACTCCCTACACAGTACCCCTGATGCCCATGTCCCTGATAGTAGCCTCCTACAGCAAAGTGGCAATATGCCTTGTTTGGGGTGAAAATGTAATAAAAAAAAAAAAAAATTTTTTTTCTAAATATATATATATATATATATATACTAGAAAAAGTACCAGTCGTTGACTGGGTTAAAAACAGCCTACAGAAAATGGGCTCTGATTTATGAATGTATGATAGGTTATGAAAAGGAAGGGCTGTAAAGAGATAGCTTTGAATTTACGGGTATCGAAACCAAAGCAAAATATGAAAGTAAAAATAAAATAGATAAACCACATAATTTATTATACCATACCTGTTCATACTGAAACACTTCTCACAATATTCTGTGGATCTATATTAAAAAACCTTGTTAAACTGTGACATATTTCCATTCTATGGAGGTCAGGTGCGAACGAACACCCCATAATTTTTATTATACCATATTTCTTCAGACTGAAACATAATTATCAAAGTATATTTATGCAGATAGATATGAAAAGTTTTTATTAAAATGTGTGCCTATTTCCATTCTATGGAGGCCAGGCACGAATGCAGACCCCACAATTTTATTATACCATCCCTATTTAAGTTAAAACGTACTTATCAAAGTATTATTATGTACATCTATATGAAAAACACTTGTAAACGTTTCTTTTTAATTTTTAAATTTTTTATTTCCATACTTTGTGGACCAGGCGTGAACGCAGACCCCACAATTTTAATGAACCACCGTTCTGCCACATCAAACATACCCATTCCTGTGTCTTGATACATCTTCTATCATTATATGTAATCAGTTTTTTTTTAAATAGTCAACCATATAGGAGCCTACACACACAGAGCTTTATATTATATATATATATATATATATATATATATATATATATACACTAGCAAGCCGCCCGGCATTGCATGGTTGTAAAATACACATGAATATTATATTTTAATTCATACAGAAAATGGGGTATGCATGTAAGTATTATGTTTTTTCTAAACAATTAACTACTTGTAAGTTAAAAAAAAAAAAATATTCTAGCTGAGATTGAAACCAAAACCTAAAGACAGGGAGTCAAGTGTGATAACCAATAGGCTAGGTTTACACTTAATCTTGACAAAGTCTTTTCACACTTACTCATTTTTTACATAATGAATATGTAATGTGAACTAATCATGCATGCGCATTCGTGAAACAATTAGCAAACAGATAAAAATCTGATGACCTCCACGTACCATTTTTTTTTTTATTTGGACCCCTTAGCAATCCTCCATTTTTCCGGATAAAAAAACGATTAAAAATTTTCCACATGTCTGAACATGCTACATACCAAATTTCAAGTCTGTAGATAAAAAATCTGTTGAGTATATAGGTTGAGAAGTGTCCTCACACACATTCTCACTTTTATAGATATATAGATATTTATCATATGGCACAATCACATTGACACACCGGTTTTTGCCAAATCACAGAAGTTAAGCAACACTGAGCCTGGCCAGTACCAGATGGATGATCATTTGGGAAAACTAAGCGCTGTATGTACTGCGCTATTGTAGAAATTTCCAAGTTGGTATCTGGAGGCTCGTTTAACTCACTGGAGGAGATGAACCACCGCATCAAGACGGAAAGCAACAGGAAACTATTGTCTTACTTGTTTTCCCAAGATTATTATGGCTCTACAATTTGAAGAGTCGAGGTCGCTGACGATGATGATGATGAGGAGGAGATACCTATCCATATATATTGCTTTGCTGTATTAAATAATTTTGGTTTTTAAGTTACAGAAAATTCTTGAAAGAATAGCAGAATTGGTCTAACAATGCTTCTACGATTTTTCATTCTGTTGTTTGGAACGGTAAACATTGTTCGACCTGCCACCAGCACAAACACAAACCTTGCAACTCATATCAAATCAAGTTTATGTTTCAGCAAAAATGTAAACAGAAATTTACTTGCAAATTTATACTCTTCAGGTTAACATGCAGATAACGGGTCATGTTTAATATGGAAATTCTCTGGTGACCTTATTTAGCAGTATTCTCTCGGCCCCTCTTTATGCGGCATGAGAAATGCATTCGTAAAACAGCAAATCTTACATGAACTCAACAAAGCCTATTATTAAAAAACCTACTTTTTCTATTTAAAAATTATTTAAAAAAACAAAACAAAAAACTTCAGTCATGGATAGGTGAGCGACTACATAAAGCTTAATTTGCATATTCCATAAAAAAAAAAAAAACTAATTTGCATATTCCATAAAAAAAAAAAACAGCATTAAATAATTACTTTTTTTTTTTTGTTTATTAGATAATTGGTTTCATTTCACTATTATGTGGAATTCTATTTATGTATAGTTTCTACATCTCTATATATAAAGTAGCAGCGTTTTTACGTCTGTGTACGCAACTCTCCTACATCACTGGACCAATCATTACCTAAACCTGACATGATGGTCTCCGACCTAGGGTTGTTACTAGGCACCGCCAAAAATGGCCGCAAAATCAAGTTGTTGTTGTTTTTTAAAACGAAATTACATTTATTAAAATCCATTATTTCTGAGTAACTTTTTTTTTCCAGAAAGATAAAACCCTGAATTTTATCATATAGAAAACAGAATAATGTAAAACTTTTTCTACTATTTTTAATTCAATTTTAAATGTTAAATTTTCCCAAAAAGTTAACAATTGACATTTTTTGTCTTGCACAAAAAACGTACTTAAATATTAAAAAAAAAAGGGTTTTTGAAATAATTAATTAATTTATTTATTGTCTAACTAAGATTTAGGATGATTTTCTAAGAGAATATGCAAAAATATTATAATATAAGTACCTGAATTTCAAATAATTCCACTTATTCATATAGGTAACCAGATATTTCGCATTGACGTAGAGTTCAGATCGACGCTGTTTACGTTTTCCTTTGATAAAAAGCAAACTATGGAAGACCAAACAGGCCAAAAAAAACTTATTTTTCAGTGACGAAAATTTCAATGTATTATTAAGCTGAGGCTGGCCAGTACCAGATGGGTGACCATTTGTATGCGTTTGGTTTTTAATGTGTATGTGTGTGGGGGCCAGGCTCCCCAAAATGGGGGGGGGGCAATTTAAAGCAGAATAAAAAAAAATTATTTCAGCGCGTTTGGTCCACCGTAGTCGAAAGGCGGCAAACGTTTTCAAACGGGATCGAAAAAAATGATGCTATTTTTAACACAAAGGGCACAATATTTATCGAATTTTTTTTTTTGGTATCGATTATTCAAAGCATGCCCTGTTTAATAATGGTCATGCATTATTCGGCTCGCTAAAAAAAAATTGTTAATTTATTTATCAAAAATTTTAAAATAGCTTTTTTCGTATAAATATTAAAAGAATTTTTTTTTTGTTTTGCTTAACTTAAATTAATTATTTTACTTAACATATTCACCGAATTTCACACTTCAAAACTCAAAAGCGGGATAATTAAACACAATCGAAGTTCTGATATTCAGACGTCAAAATAAGGTATGCAAACAATTTTTTTTTTTTTTTTTTTTTTAATCTATAATTCTGTCCCTTACAACAACACAATATGTTGATTTCAGTTTCAGATGATTATTTTAAGCATATTTGTTCCCACTTCAAAACAAGGGGGGGTTTTGTAAGCAAAAAAATATATATATATAAATATCGTTTATGAAAAATAAGTACACTGTTATAAAGTTCATTCTTCTCCTAATAATCGCTGAAAATTTCGTATTGATCGGATAATTACCTGATTTTTGGTAGATTTTTAAAAAGACGGTCCGTCAAAAAGTACTGACCTGCCCCCCCAGTTTTGGCGGTGCCTAGTTGTTACACATCATTTTCAAGGCCAAAATTAAGGTCATATTTGGTGCAGCTTTTCATAAACTCTCCACCTACTGATGGTGGACACCAAGTTGGGGTTTGCCCCCATAAACACAATAAGCAATAGCTGCTCTTACAACATCCACTTACTGCAAGGGTGCTTGCGAAGTGAGTACTCAAGCGTACAGCAAAGTCCCACATGAAGCGCAGATATCTTTGCTAGTTGTGCATAATTGCATAGAATTTAAGATGAAAACGTTCTAACACACACACACACACACACACACACACACACACACACATATTTATATAATGGCTTCCTTCAGTCTTGACAAACTATGGATACCCACTGTGAGGGTGCCTGCACATGTAATATTTTGTGGCAACAGTTGCACAATCTCCAACCACACCTCTCCTGATTTGACATTATTGAATACCAGTGGCAAGTGGAGGTTCAGGACAGCTGGAAACAAATGCCGAGATAAGCGGAAAGAACATGCAGCGCCTAGAATTCCCAAATGGTCACCTATCTGGTACTAGCCAGGCTCAACGTTGCTTAACTTCAGTGATCTGACGAGAACCGGTGTGTCAACATGATTACACCGTGTGTATATATATATATATATATATATATATATATATATATATATATATATAAAGTGACCTTGTTGATATGTGTGTGGAAAGTCTTGAGCAAACCCCTCTCTAAATATTTGGTGTACATAGTTGAAATTGGATATCTAGGAACACTTTAGTTTTGGTTTTAGCCGGCAAAAATTGTTGCTAAGAGTTATAACTGAAAACAAAACAGTTGACCAGAAAAGTGTAAATTGAATAAAACATTAACTTTTGCATGTGCAAAATCAAACATTCATAGCTTAAAGTTGGTTGCTTAATTTTAAACATTTCGTATCCACCTGTCAATAGTACAGACAGTAGAGAAATAACATCTAAGGTAGGAGCACTAAACATTCTGGTTCTAATTCTAGTAGATGGTACCCAAGTCATATTGTTTCCCCACGGACTGATGCACTTTGGAATTCACTCCCAGGCTCCTGCTTCCCCGACTGTACTGACATGCAGAAGTTCTAGTGTAATGTAAACAGACATCTTGCTGCCCAACTTTCTAAATAGAATTCTTCAATATCTGGTTCAAAATAGAAGCCCCTCACGACTAAGTGGCCTTGTGCCTTGCTTGGAGTGAAAAAAAAAAAAACGGTAAGAAACGTTGTGAAAAAAACATTCAAAATAAGAACAGTAGTTCGAATAATCAAACAAAATATGAAAGAAAAAATTTAATTTGACTAGCGCGGGAGGGAAGAGGCAGCTTTGCCCAGCCGTAAAATACGCTTCAATATGATATGTTAATTAGTCTAGATTTCGTAAATATTAAAGAGTCGTGATTTCAAAATTAAAAAATGTATTTGGGTGCCATCAGCTAGAATCGAAACCGAAAGCAAAACCGTACCATTCAAAGCTGGTGACGTTACCATTGTACAAATGTGACACGCATATAAACTGATTAAAAATATACAAAAATGAATGTACAAAATGTATAACAAATTTTTCAATTTTGACCCCTTTTTTGACCCGTTAAAAACTATTTTAAAACTATTTTAACCAGTGAAAACCCCATAAAAGAACCATTCAATAGCCCTTGAGCCCCTGGGGGAGAGGCATAGGCCATCTACACTTTTTTGTAGATGTTTTTGTAGCGAGGAGTTCTTTTTAGAGGGCCCCACGCCCAACCTTCCCAGAAGGTACATACAGCACCTAGCCTTCCCAAATCACCACCCATCTGGCACTGGCTAGGCTCAACATTGCTTAACTTCGGTAATCTGGCGAGAACCGGTGTGCCAATGTAATTGTGCCGTACTTCCATAAAAGAACGGTCCATAAAAAATCAAATCATTTGAGGCTCCTAGCGCGGCTCTGCGCCTTTTAGTTTCGGGAGAAATAGAGTTTGAAAATATGGAGGCAGAGAGACAGACGTAAATTATTGTTACATTATAATATTGTAAACAATAAATAATCCTAAAAGACATTGCCTTAAATCTCCATCTCTACTTTCTAATTGTCTGTGTGTTTCCAAGTTCGTTCCCTATGGACTCCAAAATGGCTCGGCCGATTTTTATAAAATTTCACACAAAGGTACTTTATATGCCTGGCAGTGCTCTTAGATAGGTTTTGTATCGGAATATCTTAAGCATCGGTAATCAAAATAATCCGATGAAAGAAGGAACAGGCGATTTTGACCAAAGTTAATATCTTAAACAGTCTAACGTCACAAGTGCATTTCAACAGTGTTATTACCACAAAAAGTTTATTACCAAAAGGCTCGGCATATAAAAACAACAGCAGGTTCTTATATATGACATGGGCGCGTTCAAAATAAATGTTTCTGTTTATAGTACAATTGAACCATGATACTTGACATTTTCATTTTAAACTTTAATTCAAGCCATTATCATCGAACAAACACTAAGGACAGGCATATAAAATCAACAATATGTTCTTTCATATGACAGGGGTGCGTTCAAAATGAACGTTTCTGTTTATAGCACAATTGAAGTATAATACTTGACTTCTGTATTTAAAACTTTAATTCAAGACATTATATATAAAAAATAATTTTATAAAATCAACAGTAGGTTCTCTACAGTGCAATGTAGACTACAACGTATTGTGGACAAAGTCACTGCAATAGGCAAGTGAAGCTTCATCCAAGTGTACTGCGATGGGTCCCCAACTAGAAAAAGTAATCAATCAATTTGATTGAAAAATGGTCGATTTCACTGATTTCGAGGACAATAAAAATTATGGGAGTTTGAAATATTCACTGATCATCATCGGGTCATCCTGCTAGTAATAAGTGACAAACAAAATACCGCTGTAGCTCAGTCGCCATCTCCATCACGTCTGAACATAAGAAATTTAATTAAATCGTGATCTGAAAAAAAATTTTTTTTTTTTTTTTTTTGTCAGAGGAATGTTCCGAGCCGTTATTAATGCTGTTTCTATAATAAGCATTTCTAATATATCTCAACAATTAAAGCTGTTGATGTCACAATTACAAAAGAATGTTTTGTTGCAATAAGAACCTTGGTATGAATACCGAGTTTATAAGGTGGGAGTGTTGAAGGAGAAGAAGAATTTAACTTGTAGTATTAAATTGAAATTTTACAGGAATAAATTGGTGTTGGTTTGTCTGGAAATATGGACGAAAGGTGGATAGAGAGGAGAAAGAAGAGATGAGAATATAGAAAGCGAAGTGAAAAGAGAGGGGCCGGCATATGAATATATATATATTTATTATATTTTTTTTTACCCGAATACGATGTCCAGCATGTTAAAAATATACCATTTGTTGTAAAAATCCAATGGATAAACATCTGAAGAAGTTGGTGGGGACAGGATATTTTTACGGAAACATCAATCATAAAATTTCCACTCATTAACGAAACAGCTGTAATGGAAAAATCCAGGCAATAAACGAAGGTTATAAAAAAGAAAACGTGAGTCTTTGAATTTTCAACAAAACGTTGCACTAATATAAATAAAAGAAAGTACCTTAGTTATATCAGTTCAAACCTTAGCGTTGATTCACGCCAGTCATGGCATATTTTCTCTCTTCAAAATTTTAAAAGGTCTGGAACCTTTCTAATTTTTGTATTTTAATTTTTTCTATCTGATGAAATCAAATATGATTAAAACGGTCTGCATATCGTAGCAAGATATGGATGTGTTTACATAAAGAATAATATATATATATATATATATATATATATAAATTGCTCTCTTTCATTGAGCACTATCAACGACCCTTGGTGAAATTCAATTATTAATTTTTTTGTATTTTTCTACCTGGAATATATATATATATATATATATATATATATATATATATATATATATATATATATATATAGAGAGAGAGAGAGAGAGAGAGAGAGAGGGAGAGAGAGAAATTGCTAGAGAGGCGGAAAGAAAAAAGGACTAGAGAGAGAGGAAGTGGAAAAGGGCCAGAAAGGGAGAAAACACCAGTGCAAGAGAGGAAGGGTGAAAAAAGGTGAGAGAGAGCAAATGAAAAATAGGCTAGAAAGAGAGTGGGAGGGAAGAAAAGGGATACAGAGAGTGTGAGAGGGAATAAAAGAGATACAGAGAGTGTGAGAGGGAAGAAAAGGGATACAGAGAGTGTGGGAGGGAAGAAAAGGGATACAGAGAGTGTGAGAGGGAATAAAAGAGATACAGAGAGTGTGAGAGGGAAGAAAAGAGATACAGAGAGTGTGAGAGGGAAGAAAAGAGATACAGAGAGTGTGAGAGGGAAGAAAAGGGATAAAGAGAGTGTGGGAGGGAAGAAAAGGGATAAAGAGAGTGTGGAAGGGAAGAAAAGGGATACAGAGAGTGTGGAAGGGAAGAAAAGGGATAAGGAGATAGATGATAAAAAGAAAAAAAAGGTTAAATACTTCATTGGAAGTCGGCTAGGAACAAAGTGTAGTATCTGTTCTGATACTACACTTCACCTTTTCTGTCCTCGATCAGTGGAGAAGAGATCCTTCATTGAGACAATTTTAATTTTTGTTTCTAACCTGAGTGCCCCTTTTTGAGGAGCTGAATTTTCCTCTCATCTAAAACAGACCCCCTGTCTTACTATGCCTTCGTGAGGAGGCAAGTGAACAGGAACACAACAGATTCCCTATTTTTGAAAGATTAACCTGCCTGCGAGTACGGGTCGAACGTCAATTGAAAAAAAAGCACAAATAATTTCGTTTTTAAGAAAAATCAATTCCGTCAAAGTTTTGTGGTGATTGAATCGCAAGACTACGTCAACATAGGTTTTTGCCAAAACTATCAACTCAATGACTGCAATACTTGACCTCTGGTTTTCCAAACTGATTTGATTTCACAGAATGCAAAAAAAAAAAAAAAAGGGGGAGGGGTAACGGATCGACATCCTTATGTTGTGCATGTGTTATCAGAACTCATTTTCGGTTATGACAGAACAAACTTGAAAACATTCATATATATATATATATATATATATATATATATATATATATATATATATATATATATATATATATGTGTGTGTGTGTGAGAAAGATCCAATTCAAAGTTGCTTTCATTGAAAACAGAACAGACTTTGACTTCAGAACGGACAAGAAGAAGGGGCTTATGAATTCGGCAAATCGATTTCTAATGGCGTTGGCATTATCGGGTTAAGAGAGCTGGAGGCAAAAAATCCAAGGAATCGATTATGAAGAATGGCATTTTTGTTCTTTCCGGTCAAAAACGAGCAAAGCGATTGAAAGATGATTTAGGCTGACAATATTGATATTTCAAACTTCAACAATGTTACCTGCAGATTCGATTATACATTCTGACATTCAGCTGATGAGTTATGGTATCAACTGGCAGAATCTACTGAGATCTGACATTAAAAAACGTATGTGTGTGTGTGCACACACACACACATATATATATGTTTCATTTTTTATTACCATATCTTTCTGTTAAGTTACATTATTGTTTCGGCTACACCGCCGTTTTTTTGTTTTTGTTTTTTTATTTGTGTGCATATATATATATATATATATATCCCCCGTTTTCTATTTACAAAATTTTAGTTAAGGTTTTCTCTTTTCATCCTTATGTAGTTAAATTCTGTTTTAAAATTAAAAACTTTTGCGAAATCGGCTTATGCAAATGCTAAGTCTATTTCTATTTAACAATTTTAGTTAAGGACTTTTTTTTTTCCAGCCATGCATAAATGAATTTTCTTTGGTCATTATAAACCTTTTAGAAATCGGATTATGTAGATGCTTAGTCTGCAACAGGTTAAAATTAATATTTTTTTCCTTCCGGGAATCTAAACGGCATTCTTTATTTTTATTTTTGCATTTTTTTATTCAAAGTTTCTTTAGACTACATATATGTGCTTGTATGCATATATATATATATATATATATATATATATATATATATATATATATATATATATATATATGTGCATAAGCCTGACGAATCCTAATGTGGATGAAACGTGGAATATTCTGTGTAGCTGAATTGCCATATATATTCTTATAACTTACTATATATATATATATATATATATATATATATATATATATCTACAATTATATAAATGCAACTTTGTGTATGCGAGTTCGCTCCTTATAGACTCCGAAACGGCTGGACAGATTTTCTTTAAAATTTACAGAACTTAAGTGTATAAGTCTGGGAGTGATCTTAGTTAAGTTTTGTCTCAGAATACCCCCCCTCCTCCGATAATTACTGATAATCGAAATCGTTATTTTAATTAATCTATCATCGGTAAAGCCGTTTTTTCCATGTCGTTGCTTAGCAACAATGATAGAACAACAGCCGTGAAAATTCTACTGTGGGTAAGTTGATGACGTTTTCTTTCTTTCTTTTTTTTTTTGCATGACGTGGTCTGTAGGTTCAAACCATGCTTGTAAATTACTTTTTTTTTTTTTCGTTAACTGATAATTTTATAAACTGAGAAGAAATTTATACAAAATAATTTTATAAAAGAAACAGTAGGTTCTCTACAGTGCAATGTAGAATAACATATATTTTGGACTTAGTTACTGCATGGAGGCATGTGAAGCTTCCTTCCGGGCGATTTCACGGATTTCGATGACAATAAAAATATAGAAGTGTGAAGTATTCATAGATCATCATTCAACCACTGGCAATGTCAGGTCTCCCTACTAGTATATATATATATATAACAATGCAGCACTCTTTAAGTAATCATATACATAATTATATAATTGTTCCTACGCTACGAAATAGGTGCCGTCAAGAATTGAATATTTTAACATGCCGGAAGAAATAAATCGTAAGATGAACATCTTGGAATTCAGAATATAGACATTTTGTCATTTATATATATAACTAGCCTGGATGCCCGGTGTTGCCCAGGTGTTTGGAGGTCTGTGTGGAGATGAAAAAAAAGTGGTAGTAGGCAGGCAGGCTCGAACCTGGACTAATAAAGAGGAAAAGAACGTGAATAAAAAATTAAAAAAAAAAAAAAAACATGATGTCTTTGCCATTGCGTCCATCGCCAAACCGGAAGTGGCAAAGGTTTAAATTAAGGCTTGTCAATCGAAAAGAGGGGATGATTTTCGAAAATATCAGCAAAAACAGCGACCCCTTCTTGTAAAAAAGTGCCTAGTTGAGGGTGAAGCAATTAATGCTTTTAGTCAATTTTTCGATATTTGTCATCCGAACGGTCAAGCTTCAAAACGATATCGATGGATGCAACAGCAAAGACGTAACTTTTTTTTTTCACGTTTTTTTTCCTCCTTCGCAGTACGGTACTTTTTTTCTTTTCTTTTGCTCAACACACACCTATAACCACCCGGTCAACGCCGAGCACCCAGGCTAGTTTAATATAAATGATTTTTGAAGATATACTTTAAACCCCAGAGCAGAAAATAGTGGAATAGAGTCTAAGCATTAGAAACAGGTAGATGAGAACAGAACAATGAAAGAAGTGAAGAAAAGAGGAGGGGGTGAAAAGGAAGAGGGGGAGTGAGAACAGATTGGTCAATATAATTTACTTTCTTGTATTATACAAAGATTTTCCAAAATCTCAGTACCCTGTATATCAAATTTCGAGTCTGTAGACTGAAAATTGACAGAGTTATTGCGTAGGGAAATGTACACAGACAGACAGACACTTTCACTTTTATATATATATATATATATATATATTTTTTTTTTTTCAAGTATTTTATTCTGGCCACTTCAGTTCAAAAGTGTTTTTTTTTTACTTTCCTTATTAGCAGTCAATCCATGTCTTATCCCTATTTTTTTTTTTTTTTTCGGGCCACCCACAAATATCCAACTCACAGTCCATTTCAAATATACATACACAATTTATCTAACATATTTTCCCCCTAGTTTCACAGATATTTATTCTCACATAAACACACACACATGTAGATATTCACACATTTTTTACACGGAAGTCACCACTTATCAAGGCCCGGAGGCCACTCGGGAATAAGGGTAATTGCGTGCACAGTAATCAATGGGTTGGTTGGTTGGTTGTTTTTGTTTTACGGCATATCAACCCTTTTCGGGTTATTTAATGCCGAATCCAAAGATTTTGAAGAAAAATTTTTAATAGAATATATTTGTTGTTTTCAAGCCGGTTTCTCTTTAACCCATAGTTGGAACCCTAACAGGTACTACCACTCTGGGTCAGAGTGGACCTGGGAGCAATGGTAATTAAAGGGTGGCTCCACACTCCCCAAAGCCCACAAGCTGTGGCCTCACCACTGGATATAGTTTAAGGTCATATCCAGGACCGTAATCAATGGGACAATAATATCTATACATACAAATCGCAAACTTGTTGACAGAGGTTAACAATTGTTTTTTTTTTAAGACTGAATTTGAGTTTTATGTTGTGTAGCGATTCATAATTTTTGTGTATTAGTAATCTATATGAAACCGTCATTATTCATTTTTTTTTTCCATCTCATTCATCAATTATTCAATATATATATATATATACATATATATATATATATATATATATATATATATACACATACATATATATATATACATACATATATATATATACATACATATATATATATACATATATACATATATATATATATATATATATATATACAGGGTGTCCACAGAGTCTGGCTACATTAGATAGCCAGACTTTGTGGAAGCATCCTGTAGATTATGTAGCCAGACTTTGTGGGTATATATATATATATATATATATATATATATATATATATATATATATATATGCAGGATGCTTCCACAAACTTTGGCTACATAATGTAGCCAGACTTTGTGGACACCCTCTATTTTTAAAATATAATTATAAATAATATATATGCCGCTCCCCATGTGGAGGGTACCAAATTGGTTAACGGGAAAATTATTTCCAACTTGCATTTGGGTAAAAAAATGCACTTTCGTAAATAATTGAATTCATTCAAAACGTATCGCAAAAACACACACACATATATATATATATATATATATATATATATATATATATATATATATATTAGTGATGGGACAATTCCAATACTCTTTCCCCGATTCTGATACAATTACAGATTCCTTACTAAATTCCTGATTCCAATACAATTACTGATTCCAATTCTTTATGAATCTCTAAATATTTTACTACAGATTAATTTATTTTTTATTTCGGACTATTACTCTCATCTTTATTAGTTGTTGTTTTTTATCTTTTATTGGTTTTGTTTATTCACAATGTTTCGGCCAACTATTCCTCTGGCCTTCGGGGCTCGTGGCGCAGTTGATAGAGACGTTGAATCTCTACAGTTCTAGATGAACATTGTCTGAAGATAGCGGTTTCAATCCCACCCAAAGCGTGCCAGAGGTTAATTGGCCAAAATGTGGTGAGACGACAACAACTATGGATGGCAATGATGGCTGAGAATGCAGTTAGGAGATTCGAAGTTCCTATCCGTCGCGGTTACCACCTGACGAAGGCCAGAGGAATAGTTGGCCGAAACGTTGTGAATAAACAAAACCAACAAAAGATCAAAAACAACAACTAATAAAGATGAGAATAATAGTCCGAAATAAAATAAATTAATATATAATGCTCATCTCAAAAATGAATTCCAATTAAGGAATAATATATATATATATATATATATATATATATATATATATATATATTTTACTACAGAGTTGTTATTTTCCCCGATTTCTATTGCCAAAAAAAAAAAAAAAAAAAAAAAAAAAAAAAAAATGTTAAACGTGCAGATATTTCATAAACGTAAAATTACACTTGTGGAGGATGATCTATAGATTTTAGATTTACTGGTATTTTTAAATCAATAAATATTTATTATTTTATCATTATTACCAACAATGGAAGATTTTCCTTTTAAACAAAATCAAATAAAAAAAGACAAAAGAATCGATTTGGCATCGGAAAATAGGCATCAATTTTTCCGATTCCAACACAGATTCCAATCAACGAACCTGAAGTCAAAGACTCGAGTTTCGCCCTCATTTGGGCTCATCAGTCTTGGGCTTCCGGTTCGTTGACTGTCATGGCTCTTGTGAGCTGCGACGTTGTTTGGCTGTGGAATTTATTATACAATCTCTCACATTCTGAAAATCATATATATATATATATTAGTAATGGGCCGATTCCGATATTTTTCCAGATTCCAATACAATTACCAATTCCGTATTTAATTACTGATTCCGATTTTTTGTAGACCTCTTTATATTGAATCATACAATTGTTATTTTTCCCAACTACCGTCAAAACATGTTAAATATGCATGTTTTCTCAAGCGTAAAAATACTCTGGTATGAGGTAATCAATATTGGCTTTACTGGTTGTTTAAAAATCAATCAATATTTATTATTATTACCAGCAGTGAAAGAATTTGCTTTTAAACAAAATCAATTAAAAAAGACAATTAAAAGCATCGATTTTGGTATAGGAAAAAAAGACACAAATTGTTCCGATTCCCGATTAATTGTCCTAATACTAATATATATATATAACGTGCTCAAGAACTTTAGCTTTGCTTCACGCCAGTCATGGTCTATTTTCTCTTTTCAAAATTTTAAAAGGTCTGGAACCTTTCTAATTTTTGTATTTTAATTTTTATTGCCTGATGAAATCAAATATGATTGAAACAGTCTGCACATCGTAGCAAGATATGACTGTATTTACATAAATAATAATAATTATATATATATATAATTTGCTCTCTATCATTGAGCACTATCAACGACTCTTGTTGAAATTCAATTATTCTTAATTTCTGATTATCTTTGTACCTGGAATAAAAACTAATACACGCACACACACACACACACACATATATATATATATATATATATATATATATATATATATATATATATATATATATATATAAAACGACGCGTAATATTAAAAATTTAGTAAAAAAGTAAATAAAGTAAAACTAGTGAAAATATTTTGTCAAAAGTCATAAAATATTAATCAACGAAAGAAAAAAAAAAAAAAAAAACGTGCCAAAGAAAACAATCACTTGCGTTAATGTTTTAATTGTTTTATCCGATTGTCTGATGATTCCTGCGCGAATCAATTATCGAAATAATGACAACACAAAAGAAATCACGAGTTTTTTTTTTTTTTTTTCCAATAATTTTTTTTCCGTTCTGCTGACATTGTATCGTTTCTTTGTTTTCATTTCAATTGGAATAAGACATGAAAAAAAAAATGGCTATAAAATTGGCAACTGATTTGAATATCACATTTCCTGCTGTTCAGCCAACCATGCATTTGCATATGACAATTCAGGTTCAAGGAACAAACTGATTTTCGCATGAGTAATTATCACGCCACTTTTGAAAGAAAGAGTGGGGGCGTTAAACAAGGTGGTCTATATATATTAATAAAATTCAGCTGAAAAATACATTTTTAATATTAAGGCAAACCCGGATTAAAAAAAAAAAAAACCCTACTCAATTAAGAGGAGCAAAAATTAGATTAGTTAAAAGGATAAATAGTGAAGTTACATAGAAACTTTATACCATTATCAAGTCAATAAGGGTTACAGAAAAGGGAATGGAGAGAATATATATATATATATATATATATATATATATATATATATATATATATATTAGTAAATGAATGACAAAAGTCTGTACTCCAAAGTTCACGATGTTGACCATCTTATAATTTATTCCTTTAATTCAGTTGACATTTATAATTCTTGACAGTATCTTTTTCCCAGCGCAAAATCAATCAATTATTGTATCAATTAGTGAATCTATTTTGTCCTTAACTCATCAGAAGAAATAGCAACAATCAATCCGTCAAAAGGAAATAAAGTGCGTTTTGACATGATTAAAATATGAAAATTGGAAGAATTTTGTCGTTCATTCAGTACATCGCTCTCTAATTACATTGAGCTTCTTAAATAAGGATTAGTATATATTATAAAGAAATAAGATATATATATATATATATATATATATATATATATATATATATATATAGCAGCTGAATAACGTAATGGTTAGAAGCCTTGACTGCCATTTGGGCGATCGGGTTTCCATCCTGGCTTGAGGTACTTGCCTGTCTAGCCACACTGATGAGCTGTGATACAGCAAAACAGTACTGTATGTGGATATATATATATATATATATATATATATATATATATATAGTACGTTTGATAATGTGTGTGTATACATTATATATATATATATATATATATATATACACACACACACACACACACACACACACACACACACACACACACACACACTATCAGACATACTCTGCGTTACCCGGTATTAAACGAATGTTAAATTGCTTTAAAACAATGAAAAATGAAAAGAAAAAAAAAGAAACTGAGACATGTGTATGCGCATACTATGTTTTTTTCTAAACAGTTCACTCCTTTTAAGTAAAAAAGAAAAAAAAAAAAACTCGAACTGAGATCAAAACTGAAACAAAGACAATGAATCAAGTATGGTAACCATTTGGCCGTCTTGACACGATATTCAAAAAGCGTTTTCAGTCTACTTATTCTCAAGATAATGTGAATGATTTGTGCGTGCGCAGCCGCAAAACAGTTAGCAAACAGATAAAAATCCGATCACTCCCCCCAACATACCAATTTTTAAATTTTGCTCTTTAGCAGCACTTTACCAAATAAAAACCAATTAAAAAAATTTCCACATGTCTGAATATCCTATATACTAAATTTCAAGTCTGTAGATTAAAACTTTGTTGAGTATAGAGGTTGAGAAGTGTCCCCTCTCTCACACACACACACATTCTCACTTTTATAGATACAACCAACAATTATGTATCTTTCTAAAAGCACACCATTACTAACCACCGAACGAATAAACATTCTTGTCCTTTGCTCCAATTTAGAAAACCTTTAGTAGACGACACGTCTATTCTCAAACACACTACTCATAATTATAAACTGGAAATATTAGAAACATTAAGTGAAACTAAAAAACAAACATCAATGAAATATTTTTTAATAACAGCAATAACTTCCTAACATGACACGATGAATCTAACCTATTTAATAAGTGAATTACTACGACTTATATATACAGTAGAGCCCCGGGATACAGTTTTTTTCCCCCTCCAAGTCATGATGTGGAATACAATGTTTTTCCGGACCCTGGTATATTTGCAGATGATACAACTTTATAACATGCACGAGGGAAGAACAGATATACATAAATCTAAGACAATGGCTGAAACCTTAGAAAATGACCTCCAGACCGTGGTGAAATGGAGCCGTAAACGTATGATAACATTTAATGCTAGCAAAACTAAGCTGCTTTGCTTTAGCAATTCCAACCACCAATATCCATGACAAATAACTTCCTAGCTGAGAATTCTTCCCTCAAACTCCTCGGCTTAACATTCACAGGAAATATGAACTGGAATAAATATATTGTGGACATTGCAAAGACTGCTGCAAGGAAAGGTGGGTTCCCACTAGAAAACTACTCACCCCTGAGAGTATCTTGTACCTCTATAATGTACGGAGTATTGTTGCCACATCTTGGCTGGTGCATCTACCACTAGTCTCTCCGTCTTGGATAGGGTCCAAAGAAGAGTCTTCAGTCTGTTATGTTTTGCTTTGTCAATAAAGTTCCAACCTCTGTCCCATCACCACAATGTTGCATCTTTGTGCCTGTTTTACAAGTATTTTAATGGAATGTGCTCTGATGAACTCATTGCACTTGTGCCCCTCAACGGACATATCTCCGACAAATCTGCTTAGCAACAACACTCACACTCCTTCACTATTGAGGTCCCTAAATGCCAGAAAGCATTTTACTCTAATATTTTCTTTCCTCGAACAGCTAGACTTTGGAATTCCATTCCTGCTACCTGCTTCCCTGACTGTACTGATATGCAGAAGTTCAAATGTAACATAAACCAACATCTTTCTTAAACATGGTCCCAATTAATAGCCCCTTACGTCCAAGTGGCGATATGCATTGTTTGGGGTGAACGTGAGTAAAAAATATTGTATCAAACCACCGTTAGCATATAAAGCAATTCTCTTGTGTAAACAAATTGAGATTGGACGTTTGAACAATGTTTGGTCATTGTATTTTTGCATAGCCATCTTAGCAGCAGCAAAATAGTGTAATGATTATAAGCGCTGACTTTCGCCTAGGTGGTTGAGTTTCAACCCTGGCTTGAGATAGTTGCTAGTCTAGCCGCACTGAAGAGCTGTGATACAGCAAAACTGTGTGTGTAGATGACTATATATATATATATAGTCATCTACACACACACACACACACACACACACACACACATATATATAGTCATCTACACACACGTACCCATATATATATATATATATATATATATATATATACACACATACATACAGTCATCTACACCCACCCATATATATATATAGTCATCTACACACACACAAACATATGTGCATATAGTCATCTATACACACACACATATATATATACATAGTAATCTACACACACATATACTTGGTAATCCACACACACACACATACATAGTAATCTACACACACACACACACATATATATATACATATAGTCATCTACACACACACACGCACACATATATATACATATAGTCATCTACACACAAATATATATATATATATATACACAGTCATCTACACACACACACACATATATAGTCATCTACACACACACATATATATATATATAGTCATCTACACACACATATATATATACATATAGTCATCTACACACACACACATAGTCATCTACACACACACATATATATACATATAGTCATCTACACACACACATGTATACATATAGTCATCTACACACACAGTCATCTACACACACACACACACACATATATACATATAGTCATCTACACACACACACATATATATATACATATAGTCATCTACACACACACACATATATATACATATAGTCATCTACACACACACACATATATACATATAGTCATCTACACACACACATATATATTACATATAGTCATCTACACACACACACACACATATATATATACATATAGTCATCTACACACACATATATATACATATAGTCATTTACACACACACACACATATATATATATAGTCATTTACACACACATATATATACACATATAGTCATCTACACACACGGACACACATATATATACACATATAGTCATCTACACACACGGACACACATATATATACATATAGTCATCTACACACACACACATATATACATATAGTCATCTACACACACACACACATATACATATAGTCATCTACACACACACACACACACATATATATATATATATACATATAGTCATCTACACACACGCACACACACACATATATATATACATGCTTATTTATTTCATCTTATATTTATCCCAATCTTAATTTATGAAGCTCGATGTAACTACAGTGCAAATACAATTAAATGACAAAAAGTCTATATTTCCTATTTCAAGACCTTGTCCATCTTACAGTTTATTTCTTTAAGCATTTAAAATACTTAATTCTTGACAGCACCATGAACATTTTAACATGCTTAAAGAAATAAACTGTAAGATGGTCAACATCTTGAAATTTGGAATATAGACTTTTGTCATTTATATTTATATTAAATTAAAAAATTAAAAACTAAAATTACTTTGTTACATACTAGGCAACACCGGATAGATGCAAAAGTATTTGGACTGGAAATATTTTGAAATGTGTCTCTGGTTCTCATTCTGAATCATTCTTTTCATAGAGAATGCCATGGTCTTGCGAGATTTTTTTTTTTTTTGGTTAACTTTAGTGACGTTTATTATGTGGAATGACATTGGAATCGGTATCACTTCTTTGAGTAATGGCACGTTGATATTCCGATGTCGTTAAACATACAGCGTAACGTGGGTCAACAGAGAATCAAACAGGATCAAGAGCATAGAGGCTGCAATCTTATTTTCACTGCCTTCTAACAAAAGAATCCAACAATCAACATGATTGATAGATTTTCAGTAACCACTAATCAATAAAGGTGGACATAACATTGAGATCAATGTTTCAATATATTGGCACAAACATCAAAGAGTAAAGAATTTTAGGGAGAAACATTCAGATACAAATCGATTGCATTAATATATATATATATATATATATATATATATATATATATATTGTATTGGTAGTAATTATTAAGTGTGTCTAGCAAAAGAGTGCTCAGTGTTTAGACAGAGCCAAAATAAGTTAATTTAGTATACAAACAAATGGCTACACATAAGCATACATGTTTCAGCGAAAACCCAGTAAGGGAATCGCTTCGTCAGGCCAAGGACATATGTCCTTGGCCTGACGAAGCGATTCCCTTACTGGGTTTTCGCTGAAACATGTATGCTTATGTGTAGTCATTTGTTTGTATACTAAATTAACTTATATATATATATATATATATATATATATACACACACACACACACACGGTGCCTTGAATAAATTTCCAGCCTTTTTTCGTATGGGCACTTTTATTGATAGTACACACATGAAACTCTAGTCCCCTTCAAAGTAATCTCTTCCGGCTGCAATGCACTTGTTGTGCAATTCCAACAACTGCTGGAAGGCCCCCAAGGAAGTCCTTTTGCGTGAATGTGCCAATGACCCTCATCACAGTCTCTTTCATCTCCTCAATTATCTCATAAACACAATCTCTAAGGTTAGGGAATAACCAAAAGCCACAGGAAGCAAGGTTTGGAGTAGAGGGACTGTCTTGATGCCTATCTTAGTCAAATAGTCTGTGACAAGAATGGAGTTGTGGACTGCTGCATTCATGATGCGTTCACATCTTCAGTTCCTCGTGAATAATTGTATGTACAGTTCCCACACCGACACCAAACTGTGCACTTATTGTCTCTATAGACATACGACATGAAATTCTTTATCTGGCAAATCAACTCTAGTGTTCTTACTTCCTTACTTCTCCCACACCTCTCATCATCCCTCACAGACTCCCTGCTTTCCTTGAATCTCTTATGCCACTCCAAAACTGATGCTCGATTCATGCAAGATGGTGCAAAAGAAGTCTGAAGCATCGATACTTTTCTGTGACATTTTTATCAAGTTTAAAACATAATTTTATTGCATATCGTTCTTCTAAAGTGTCTTCATGTTCAGATTTATTTTTGAAATTCACCAGCTGTGACTTAGGATTTAATAGGGTGTATTCCAATTCCTGCTGTAGCTGTTCATTTGAATGTGAAATCATAAAAATTGGTCAGTCATCTCATAAGATGTACAGCAATAACATACTGAATTTTCAAGAGTCTACGACAATTTTAAATGCCTGGACAAAAAAAGTCTGGAAAATTATTCAAGGCACCTCGTATATATATATATATATATATATATATATATATATATATATATATATATATCCAAAAGGTAGAGGAAGTGAGGAAGCAGGGCTTTGGAAATCTTTTTACCCAAATACGATGTCCAGCATGTTAAAAATATACCTTTTGTTGTAAAAATCTAATGGATAAACATCTGAAGAAGTTGGTGGGGACAGGATATTTTTATGGAAACATAAATCGTAAAATTGCCACTCATTAATAAAACAGCTGTAATGGAAAAATCCAGGAAATAAACGAAGGTTATAAAAAAGAAAACGTGAGTCTTTGAATTTTCAACAAAATTTTGCGCTATATATATATATATATATATATATATATATATATTATACGCGTGTCTGTTAGTGATGAGATGATTCTAATAATTTGTTTCTTTTTTTTCGATACAATTACAGATTCTTCTAAATTCCTATCTAAATATTTAGTTATGGATTTGTTTGTTTTTAATTTTTAGATTACTGTTCAAAAGGAAAACCCATATGTGCGTATATATTCGAAAACATAAAGGTACACTTGCGGAGTGTGGTCTAGAGATTCTAGAGATTTTAGTTTTACTAATAATTTAAAATCAATAAATGGGTAGAGCACCGTCATAAATAATCTCACCGTCCATTGTATTTTAATTATAGAACTGACTCAAATGAAATACTTTAATACTAATAAATACTCAGAAGGTAATATTGTGCTACATAGTTCAATAAAAATAATAAAATCACATCGTAAGAGACACTCTTTAATTTACTCCTTCAGTACATCACCTTTTCGCAGACAGTGTTCTTTTTTTGACTAGTTTCTTTTAAATGTTCTCTTTGTTTACATAACGTTTTGCTAACTTCTTCCTTCAGTGAAGAACTGCTGCACATCCAAACTACGAGTTCCTTTTTCACACCATTAAAACAATGATCATATGTTATTATGATATTCGAAAACGAGGCTACATCAAAGGGAAGTCACTCTCATATTCTTTTCCAGGATTTCCTGATTGGTCTTTTTTAAAGCTAAATTTTGCAAATTTGGCCTCCCAAAATTACATTTGTCTTTTTTTTCAAAGTGTAATGTACGGACTAACTAAGGAAAGAACAAGTAGAATATTATATATGTGTGTGTGTGTGTGTGTGTGTGTGTGTGTGTGTGTGTGTGTGTGTGTGTGTGTGTGTGTGTGTGTGTGTGTGCGTGCGCGTGTTCGTGTGTAGCCTAATAATGCCCAACAGTGCCCAAATATCTGGAAAATTCAAATACCGATTACAATATCATAATTCCAGTCTCCTGGTGTAGCAATTTTCCAATAAAATAAAATATATATACATAAATATATGAAGCAAAAATTTACAACAGTTATTAAAATTTCAATTATTTACTGAAAAGAATTATATTATTTAAATGTTGTCGGTCACTTTTTTTTTTTGGTGTTTGAGGTTTGCAAGCGCCAAACGGTTCAAAAGACCTATTTTAGAGTCACTTTTATGAAAGAGAATTTAATCATTGCAGGTTGTACAACAAGCACTTAATAAAAATGACCAGGAGTTTATGATGTTGACAAAAAAAAAAAAAAAAAAAAAAAAGAGAAAAGAAAGTCAAACTGAAATGTTAATAACCATTGTCTGAAGGCAGACATTTGAAAGAACAGAACAATTTTATTCTTTTATGAAGCTCCCCCCCCCCATAAAATGTAGGAAAAGGGGGTATAGTTAATAAATCTCCCCCCCCTTTTTTTACTGACATTCATCTCTAACAAAGGCATATCGCCACTTGGACGTAAAAGGGCAACTATTTGGGGCCATGACTAGGAAAGATTAAGATGTTGGTTTACATTACATTTAAACTTCTGCATATCAGTACAGTTAGGGAAGCATTAGCAGGAAGATAATTCCAAAGTCTAGCTATTTAAGGGAAGAATCAAACAAAATAGAAAGCTTTCTGCCATTTAGAGACCTTAACAGTGAAGGTGTGTGATTTTGTTGTTAAGTGGGGTTGTCAGAGATATGTACGTCAAGGGGGCACAAGTGCATAGAGTTTATCAGAGCACATTCCATTAAAATACTTGTAAAACAGGCACAAGGATGCAACACTGCGGCGATGGAACAGGGGTTGGAGCTTAGTTTTTAAAAGTTGGACCTATTAGATTGAAAACTCCTTCTTGGACCCTATCCAAGAGAGAGAGAGAGAGAGAGAGAGAGAGAGAGAGAGAGAGAGAGAGAGAGAGAGAGACAGAATAGCGGGAATTTTATAAAATAAAAGTCGCTCAAATAAAAGATAGACCCAACGTCCTCCACAAATCATAGATATTATAATCTAGGGGTATACAAAAATTTCTAAGAAATGGTAACCCTCCGCAAGCGCCCCACCCCAAAGCCTTGCCGGACATAAAAAAAAAAAATGCACACGCAAACACACATTTTCGCTTTTATATTATAGATGTTTTGTTTTCTTTATTATCTTATTTATACTGCATCTTTTTATAACGTATTATATTTTCTGAACTTTTTTAGTCTTATTATTATTATTTGGATCTTAAATTTTCATTACTGGAAATTTCGATTTTAAATTATAAACTTCATTCTGATAGATACGACATGTTTAAGACAACACAACCTTATGACCTATGCATAAGGTTGCCTCAGGTTTTATTAATTACTAGCAGGGATAGCCGGCATTGCCTCGGTGTTTGTAGGTGTAAAAGAAAAAAAAAAGAAGAGTATTGCGAACCCAAAGGTGGAAAAGAAAGCGAAAGAAAACGTGAGATCTTACCGCTACGCTACGAGGTCATAGAAGTGAAAAGCGTTGGAATTTAGCGATGTCAATCAAAAAGTTGACTTGTAGAAATGAACGTTGGCTGGAGACCAGTTCAGCGTTACGCCGTTTAATTTATTTGTTTGTTTCCCCACGATGTTGGCGGAAACCAGCTCCTCACAAAAAGGGCGTGTCCAAATGAATAGCAATTGTCTGATATGAGGGGTTTCCCCCAGATTGATCAAAGCTGATTGCTTTCTGGACGTCCCAGCATGAAAGGCTGGGAAGCTGGTTTCACTTTCGATTCAGTTTCACTTTTATATGAAAAAGCAGAGCAAACACACAAGAGGATGGAATAGCATGAATTTTATAAAAGTCGATCAAAATAAATCTAGAGACGATGTCTCTTCACAAATTGTAGATATTACGATATAGAGAGTATATAAAAAGTTTTAAAACATAGACCCCCCCCCCCGGAGAACCCCGGCTAAAAAGCCTTTGCTGGACATACAAAGAAACGCGCATGGCTGTTTTGTCTTTTATATATATACTAGCGGGGAGTACCCGGTGCTGCCCGGGTGTTTGGAGATGTGTGTGCTCGGGTGGGGGTGTTAATCAAAACACAAGAATAAGCGAAGTAAATATTTAAAAAAACACACACAAAAAAAACTAACGTAAGGCAAACAAACGATGTTAAATGTAAAAATCGGAAAAACAAAAAAAGAAAACAGAAAAACGAACGTTAAAACTACTTTAAAAAATCTTTAAAATACCCTCCCCCCTAAAAAAAACACGTGAAAAATGGCTTCGGGGAGGGGGGGTCCGTTGCCCGGGTATTTGTAGGTATGTGTGTCTTGGAGGGACGGTAAAATTTAAAAAAAGTTTTGGTAGGTGAGTATGAGGATCGAACCTGAACCCTTGAGGCACAAAGTTGGAAATTAAAGTGTGAAAAAAACACATGTGCCGTTAACCAATCGGCCACCACGACATACAAGGAAACATGTGAATTTATTTAAGTAATAAAAACAGAATTGACACATGGCCACAATAAAAGTTATTTGACCTAATTAATTAGTTCAAATAGAAGTCACGCAGTTAACTTTTGCTGTGGGGCATCGTTTGGGTTTGTTTACCCAACCTTGACTGGTTTTTTCCCAAGATGTTGGGGAGGGGGAAACCAGCTCCCCATTGTCCAGATTGAATAATAGCAACTGTTTGATATAAGGAGCTTGGCCCCACATTGATCAAAACTGATTGCTCTTGGACGTTGTTCCGGCGCGATGCCGTGAACATACAGTTAGCTTTAAATTAGTTTCACTTTTTATATGAAAAAGCCGAATCAACACGTGAGAAGCCAAAATAGCAATAATTTTATAAAAGTCGACGTAAATAAATCTATACGTTTTCCCAAATCGTAGATATTATTATCTAGCGGGTACATAAACAGTTTTAAGCGATCGTAACGACCCCGGGAGCGTGTGCGAGAAAAGCCTTTGCGAGACATACACAAAATGGTCACACACATTTTGCCTTTTATATATATATATATATATATATATATATATATATATATATATATAGACTAGACTAGCGCGGGGTACCCGGCATTGCCCTGGTGTTTGGAGGTGTGTGTGTTGGCCGGGGAGTAGATCAAAACAACACTGTTTAAAAAGAAAAACGTTGGTCGGGTGTTTGGAGGTGTAAAAGAAAAAAATTTCAGTAGAAAGGTAGGCTTGAACCCCAAACTTTTGATGTGGAGGTGGAAAGGAAATGGAAAAAAAAACCTGCGACCTAACCATCTGGACCACAGGAATAGATGAATTGATAAGTGTGTTAAGTTGACGTTTATAAAGCAAAATTAACAGGTGCGAGAACGTTAAGTTGCATAATGTTTGACCTAGTTTTGCACTGGAAGCCAGTTTCTGTTTTCCCCGCTACGCGGCGATAAAAAAACACCTTGAATATAGCTTGTAAAAGTCGGGTAAATTAAAGTTCCTTAGTCGTAGATATTATTATTTAGACTGCATATAAAACGTTTTAAGAAGGAGCAAGCCAACCGAGAATCATGGCGAAAAAAGCCTTTTGTAGACATACAGAAAAAGCGAACATACATACATACACACATTTTCGCTTTTATTTAAATATATAGAGAGATTTATGCACATGTGTGTGTGTGTGTGTGTGTGTGTATGTGTGTGTGTGTGTGTGTGTGTGTGTGTGTGTGTATGAGCCTGGACTGCTGATATGCAAGTATGTGTGTATATTTTTGACTGGAACCCCCCAGTGCTAATTTGTTTTTATCCACCTACCACCTTGCGCCAACCTCTTCCTTCCCTTTTAGATGTTTTCTTTATGTTATAACAATGCCTTTGACATGTTAACTTCAAACTCTTAATCTGATTTCAAGTGTTTTCACCCTCTCACATTCCTTATAATAATGCAATCATGCTGACCCCTTCGTCCTTCTTACGTCTCTCTGTTCTTTCTTTTTCGTTGTCCTTTTCCTTTTTATTCCTCCTGTTAAGTCTCAACATTCTCTTTCCCCTTCTATTTTGAGTCTAAAATGTCATTTAACCTACCACCTTCCCATTTAAATTTAGCGTTTTAACATTTTATTTCTATAAATAAAAAAAATATATTTCATTTCTTCCATTTGAGAACCAGATGCCTGTGGTGGCACATAAGCTTCATTATATTGCCTGACGACGACTTCGGGTTCTTGCCAACTAAATAACATGTTAAGTATGGCGACTGTAATTTTTGTCTATATAAAAAAAAAAATACATATATATATATATAGTCATCCACATACAGTACTGTTTCGCTGTTTCATAGCTCATCAGTGCAGCTAGACAGGCAACTGCCTCAAGCCAGGATCAAAACCCGACCGCCCAAATGACAGTCAAGGCTTCTTACCATTATGCTATACGGCTGCTGCTGTGAGGGTAATGAATTTAACGATGTTTTGACACACACATATATATCGCTTAGGCAATATTGTCTCATTCCAAAAAGAACACATCCTTTTTCTCCTAAGCTAAAATTGATTTCATAATCTTGATAGGATGTTTAACAAAGACTTAACATAAATATTCATGCCGATCAAAAGGTTTCGGATAACAGGTTATTGCTAAAATTTATCATTCTTATGTGTCTTCATTCTGTAAGCAAAGTGATGTCACAACAAAGTAGGTCTTGCAGAACCAAAGTCAAAGCAAACTCATTGATTTATGAACCGGATTTGAAGTCTCAGTCATATTTTATTGCATTTAATATGACATTGATAATGATATTGACTTCCTCATTTGATTATTAACGGTGGTTCCTAGCCAGGAGGGCATAGTAAGACACAAGGCTCGTTTTTCATATGGGGAAATTCCAACTCCCTAAAAGTAGGCATTCTGAATAAGAACAAAAATAGAAATTTGTTCATGTAAGAATTTCTACTTCGTTGACAGAGGATAGAAAAGAACAGATACTACACTTTGATTCATATGCGATAAGGTAAAAACAATACAATTTAATAAATTAGGCACTCAGCCATCAAAAGTGAGGGGATTGGGAGAGGGGTCGCTGACCAGGCTCTGCCTTACTCTATCTTATTTGCAATTAACAAAAAAACATATTTGCTCTGGAGACCACTCCATAAAGTTTACCAATTGTGTTGAAATTTATTTATATATATATATATATATATATATATATATATATATATTGTTTTGACAAAAACCAAGACTTCAAAGAATCATCGTTAGTTACAGTTGTTTTAAGACTATTCAGACAAATCCAAACATTATGTAACTAACGATGAAATACACTATTTGTTGCTATCAACCCAGTCTTTGAAGTCTTGGTTTTAAAACAATATATGAATGCTCAATTATGAAATATGATAAATTTTGTAGCTTACAGTTTAAGTCATCTCTTTTTGGCTTAAAATTTATTGGTATATGAACGATTACTGAATTATATAAACCCAGTAAAATTCGGAATACTACAAATAAGACTATATATACACACATTCTCAAACCAATAAAAGAAAACACACACACACACACCCTACCCTAAAGAAAAAGAAAAAAAAAAGAAAAAAACACAAGTAGAAAGAGAGAGTGAGAGAGAGAAATACAACACAAGAGTGACCATAGACGAGGTCGGCGGCCTGCCACAGCCCAATAAAAGAGTAATAAAAATTGAACATTCCTATGAATAGTAGACACTTACACGTTTCCACCCTTGGAAACATTTCAAATGAACTACGAAAATGCTATTTTTACATCTCCAACACATTTTGAATATATTATAAGCATTTTAAATAATTTCTGACGAGGACGCTTCACAGAATGTCTGAAACGCGTTAAAACGATTTCAATGATTCACAAACATTACAATGATCTAAACGTAAATCTCAATGAAAAACCAAGACACGGAAGAATAAAATAATGTTAAAAAAATACACATTGTTGGTGACTACTCCCTTATTTAAATTATATATATATATATATATATATATATATATATATATATATAATGAGATTAATGGAAATAGTTTCCTGAAACGATAGAGAGACGAAAAAGGAACAAACCAAGTTATGTGTTAATCAACGTTTCGTCTTTATTTTAAGACTTCTTCTGGATGAATGATATTAAGAAAATAAAATATCAGTACAATATTTGAAAATATATTTCTGTTCTAGTGAAATGTATGACTTTATTCTATTTCAGTTCTGATAAAAACATAACTCGGTTTGTTCCTTTCTCATCTCTCTCTCCCTATATATATATATATTAGTCCAAAAGTGAGTTATATTTAGTTTTATATAAAAGTGGTAAAAAGAGAGCAATAGTCTTTCGTGAAAATTCAGACACCTCCAAGTTTTCTGATATTTTAACTATAGGTATTCGACATGCATTAATAAATATTCCCCAAATTTCATTTCTTTGGGGTACTTAGAAAAAGATTTTTGGAGAGATAATATTCTTTTTATAAATAATCTTTATTTAGAGCATCAGTTACAATAAAAGCCTGATTAAAGAGGTATTATTAAACTGGGCTCATGTTCAAGAGAGATGGCAAAAATTAAAGTTTATTTGAAGCATCTGCAAATATAACCGTTTTGGCATGATAGTTACTGTTTGCTAATGCAATCTTCAGTCGAATCATCCCAAAGATTCAAAAAATGGTATTCAAGGGTAAGTGGAGCAATCCTGGGAAATGATTAGTCACTTCACTTACGATAACAAGTCATACCAAGAACATTTTTAGAAAAGTACTTAATGTCTCCTTTCTAAATATTCAACATAAGATGAGGATCAAGGAAAAGTGGAGTAATCCTAAGCAAAGAGTGACGCCCTCCCTTATATCTTAATGTAGTGGCTTATGAAAATGGAATCTCCAGATTAACCTCGAATATAATATACAAAAAATTATTAGATGGGTTTCGTGTTCAGATGGAGGAGTTATTTGAGCCATCCATAACTATGAAAGTTGGGTTTTCATAAATGATTGTTGGAAAATGTATTGGGACATTTAAGTGCTTAAGCATTAAAATGTAAAGAGGTAAAAAAGTGTGATTTTTTATGAATAAATTTTAGTAAGAAAAATTATTAGACTGGAATCATAAACTTATTAGCATTTGTCAATTGGCTAGGAGACTGGGGTTAAATTTTAAAAACAACAAAAACAAAAAAAAGACACAGAAAAAAGAAAAAGATAAAAAAAAAAAGAAAAGACAAAGAAAAAGACAAAGAAAAAGAGAAAAGAACGAAAAAGAACGAAAACGAAATATGAAAAAGAAAAAAAGACAAAGGAAAAAGT
>NC_136519.1:15362137-15402137 GCF_053919585.1 Euprymna scolopes | reverse complement strand
GTATAATAAAATTATGGGGTGTTCGTTCGCACCTGACCTCCATAGAATGGAAATCTGTCACAAAGTTTAACAAGGTTTTTTAAAAAAAATCCACAGAATATTGTGATAATTGTTTCAGTGTGAACAGGCATGGTATAATAAATTATATGGGTTTATCTATTTTATTTTTACTTTCATCATATTTTGCTTTGGTTTTGAAACCCTCAAATTCGAAGCTATCTCTTTACAACCCTTGCTTTTCATAACCTATCCTACTTTCATAAATCAGAGTCCATTTTCTGTCCGCTGTTTTTGAATCCAGTCAACGACGGGTACTTTTGCTAGTATATATATATATATATATATATATATATATATATATATATATATATATATATATATATATATATATATATATTTCTCAGCGCTACACTAATGATATGACACATTTCTTTCCTTGGGATCGCTTACCATCAAATATTAAACGTTTTATAAATTTCTATTTCACAAAAATAATTTGCTTAAGTAATGAAAGTTCCCCAAATTAATTTACAGTTCTTCATAACTAAGTCATCCATATACATTTATTTATTTATTTTTACTTCAACGACATTGTTCAACCTGCAGTTTATCTCATAGCCATGACACAATCAGAGAGGGAAATACTTCCGCGTGTAAATATTCAACATGATCAGAAGGCCTGATAAAACAAGATGGGATTATCGACGTGATTCCATCATCGTTGCCAATATTTCAAAAGCAATACCGTCCATTCCAAACAGCCGCGACAGATAACGCCTTTAATAAATATTAAAAGCAAAGTCAATATTATCAATGCGATATGAAAGGCAGCAAAAATATTACCGACGCTTTTACGCAACGTTGCAATGTTTGTCCATAAATCTTTATATATATACACTGCGGCGTTAAAAGCTTCATACACTGATTTTTTTTTTCTTTTTTAAATAAAACATGCCTATGCCTGCCCGGCATTGCCCGGAATGCAATAAAGTGATTTTAGTTTTTAATTTTCATTTGTTTCCAATTTTTTTTTTTTAGAACTGTATCAGAAGTCTTTGTCTAACGCCAAGCAACAAAACTCTTTGGCTAAAACGTCAAGCAGAGGTTCGCTAGGCACAAGTTGAGTCGAATAGAGTTCGTTGGTCACAACAGGAGATACGCGTCGACGTTCTCTATTCGCATGTCTTAAACGCTTCTCCCACTCCTCCCAGCGACTCGCCTTTTATAATGTTTCGGGCACACCCAATTTGCTTATACATAACAAAAAGACCGAGGAGAAAAGGAAAATGGATAGCGACTAAAAAAATAAAACAATACATAATACACACACACATACACATTATATATATATATATATATATATATATATATATATATATCATGTCAGGTCATGTCATGTGCTACTGGTACCATGTAACCCAGTACTACCTGCCTCATGGTCGGGTCACCGGCGACTAAACTGGTTCCCCCACCAGACTTGTTTGGTGAGGAGGGCGGCTAGTCTCCCTGAAGGATTAAAAACAAGACCTTCCAAAGGGCGAATAAACTCTTTTTCTGGGTCAACGGCCAACTAGCACCGTGTATATTTGTGTGTGTGTATATGTGTATTGGGGTAGAGAGGGCTCCTGTAAGCCGTGGTGAAGGCAACCTTTCTAGGAGAAGCAAATCTCTGATTCAAAAAACCATAAAGCGGAAGACCATTACCCGCATTAAGCTGGTATGCAGTTTAATTTGTTGCTTGCTATCTTGCTCTTGCTTGTTGCTGGATCTCAACATTTTGAACCGAGAGAGAGAGAGAGACTTGGCTGTCGTACAAAGCTAAGACTCTGTAACATCATATTTGTATAGATACTCCCTCAGACATTTGGGCTCATGGATTTTAAATGTCTGAGGGAGTGGCACTCGTCTGACAAGACGTTGCAATCATCATATATACTATTGTATCCAGTCGGTGTTGCCTGGGATTCATTGAAGTCATTTTATTTGTTTGTACCTTTAATCTTATACAGAAAAAAGTAATATTTTTGTTGTAAGGGAAATAACCCGTTTTATATTGTTCAATGTAAATGTAGTAATCACGAGAAACTCATTTTTTAATTGTATTTTTTTTTGGTGTTCATTTATTTTAGAAATCAAGAGATCATACATTCAAGATAAAATTTATGGTAAGGATCAAAGCAGTTCACACAGAGTCACATGGCACTTTTGGCAGGAATTTAGTTGAATTGTAAGACACATTTATAATAAGTTCATACATCATCGAACAAATAGAATTTCAGCAAATTTCACAATTTTTCAGAAGACAAATTAATGAATAGAGATGAATTTTACCTTTTCTTCACAGTATATATTATTTTATAAGTTTTCAGTAACATTATTATTTTATATTATTTTATAAGTTTTCAGTAACATTATTATTTTATATTATTTTATAAGTTTTCAGTAACATTATTATTTTATATTATTTTATAAGTTTTCAGTAACATTATTATTTTATATTATTTTATAAGTTTTCAGTAACATTATTATTTTATATTATTTTATAAGTTTTCAGTAACATTATTATTTTATATTATTTTATAAGTTTTCAGTAACATTATTATTTTATATTATTTTATAAGTTTTCAGTAACATTATTATTTTATATTATTTTATAAGTTTTCAGTAACATTATTATTTTATATTATTTTATAAGTTTTCAGTAACATTATTATTTTATATTATTTTATAAGTTTTCAGTAACATTATTATTTTATATTATTTTATAAGTTTTCAGTAACATTATTATTTTATATTATTTTATAAGTTTTCAGTAACATTATTATTTTATATTATTTTATAAGTTTTCAGTAACATTATTATTTTATATTATTTTATAAGTTTTCAGTAACATTATTATTTTATATTATTTTATAAGTTTTCAAAAGTAATTAGTTAGTGTCCTAGTTATAAGACATTGCAACCTAATGGATTAAATAAAAACAACATTGTATCCACAAAATCTTGAAAAATATGCTGTTTTGTTTATTTTTGTTTTTTTGCATAGTTTGGTTTGGTTGTCATGCAGCACATCAACCCCTTCCGGGACATTCAATGCCGAATTGTCATTTTGGAAATAGTATTCATGTTGCATCCAGTTATTTTGTAGAAGGTTTTTATTCTTCAATCTCTATGTATCTTCAATCGCTACTTTGTAGTGTTTAGTTTGGTTGTTTTAGGGTGGATTTTATCGTTTCCGTTCCCTGCCTTGCAGAACATGAATGAGTTTTGCAATGGGAGAGGAGAAAGAGTAACAATATTAATGTTTGACACATTTTAAGTCAGGAAACCAGTCAGGAAGTAGGGGAGATAGAAAGTGAAAGTGGGGTTGGGAGGAAGGAAAAGAGGCGGGTTGTTTTGTTTGTTTTGTTTTTTTTTTGGGGGGGGGGTGCAGAACATAATTAAGTTTTGCAAAAGGAAGTAGAAAAATAAAAAGCATCAATGTTAGGTGCATTTCGTCTCAGGAAGCAAATATCTTCACACAGCCTGATCTGGTCTTTTTTTTTTTTTTTTTTAATTTAAAAATGAAAATGTTAACTACCAAATAATAAATGGAATACTAACAATCTACACATTGTGGCTCGAAATTCAGTGACGTTATTTCAGGTTTAATTTTCTTCTTAATTTTTGTTTTAAACTTATACAGAAAATAAAATAAATTTTAGTTGTAAAAGAAAAAATTCTATTTACATTCTTCAGTTAAAAATATGAATTATTCTCCTTGGTGATTTTTTTTTATCCATTAATAACTACATACTCTCATAAATAAACTGTAGAGAAGTATGCCATCATGCCAATAACATGGTATAAAAATATCTGAAAAATTACTAATCAGACAAAGTTTGATATGTCAGCTTAAATGCTACTTAGGTTTAATTTGTTAAATCTTACAAGAAAAATTTATGTTTGATAAAAAATATCGAAGAGTATTCTGTTGTTACTGGTCATCAGGCATGCTTGATATTGTAAACAGGTTTTAACTATTCATATCATTCAGATTCATCAGACTACTGTTCACAATGTTTCGGTCGATGTAACCTCCAACCTTCTTCAGGTGTATCTTATTCAACTCGGGAATTTTTCTGTCAAATTTGGGAATCTACACAGAACCCAGCATAAGGTAGAAATCCTAAGCAATTCACAATTGTAGTTTGAGTGTTGCTCACTCTGAGAATTGAACCTTCAACCTCTAGAAGAGTAACTTATAACTGAACTTTACCAAATACTTTATCCGCTATGCTCCGGGTTCTTGCATAGATTTTAACTAATAACAAGTGAAGCATGCATAGTACCCCGTGAGTGCACAGTGAACGAGGTATAAAAACAATGTCTAAGGTCAGCATTGCCCCCCCCCCCATTTAGCCCCAAAAGTTTCCAGGGGACGTCAAATCATGGTGAAAATGAACAAACGGTGCAGTTTAAGGCCTTAACATATGTAAATTTGAGTTCTGCACCATGCAAAAAAAAAGAAATGACAAAATCCATCATTTGCCCCCCCCTCCTATTTAGCCCCAAAAGTCTCGAAAGCCTAAACATATTTAAATTTTAGTTCAGCACCATGCAAAACTGCTAAATAGATATACACAGAAAATTTTGAACAAATATGGAAAAATAGTTCCAAAAATGAAGTGTTTTTATTAGCCCCCTAAAAGAGCCCCTGGGGTGCACCCAAGAGTTATCGCAAAGTATAGACAAGTAAAATTATATAGAAATCAATGAGTTACAACTTTTCAGAAAGTTTTATGAAAATCCAAGTCTTCAGAGTTTTTTTTTTAATAAGCACAAAAGTATCAATTTTATCCATTTTAATCCAAAAGGCACCCCTAGAGAGGCAACTCGAGTTTTCACAGAAAATCCATTCTGATACTTTTTTCACTCATATTATGTTTAATGTTTGTGCAAAATTTCCAAAAAATTCCTAGGCATAGTTATTGAGAAAAGTGCGGACAGACGAACGGCCGAACGAACAAGGGTGAATTTACAGGTCCACCCACCTTTTGTCGGGGGGGGGGGAACTAAAAAAAACCCAAGGTAATAAAATACTATTTTATGGTATTTGGCACATCTTCAAATCTACCATGAAATTAGAAATAAATAAAAATCGAACAAATTGCCACCCACCACCTTGCTTTATATATGGATTGGTTGTTTTTGTTTTACGGCATATCAACCCTTTTCGGGTTATTTAACGCCGAATCCAAAGATTCTGAAGAAAATTTTTTTTAATAGAATATATTTGTTGTTTTCACGTCGGTTTCTATTTAACCCATAGTTTGGACCCTAACAGGTACTACCACTCCGGGTCAGAGTGAACCTGGGAGCAATGGTAAAAGGGTGGCTCCACACTCCCCAAAGCCCACAAGCTGGGGCCTCACCACTGGATATAGTTTAAGGTCATATCCAGGACCCCCATTGAGGGACTTTTACCCTCTGCAGGGGGGGGGGGGCAGTCGGCGTATTCTAATGCCCCACCGACAGGGCCTTTATATATGGAGGCGGCATTAATTTAAAGTGATCCGCAGTCGCATTCCATTTTCATTCTAGCTTTAAGTTTAGCAATAGGTTCAGTTTGGTGTCTTTATGGTATATCAACCATCTATGGGTTATTTAATGCCAAATAAAATTGTTAAATGGAATCTTATGGGTGGGATAATTATTTTGCACTCCCAGCAAACAATACTGTCCAAGCAAACACTACCATCCCAGAAAAAACACTACTCCCAAAAATGCAAAAATGTTTGGTTTGTTTTTACGGCGCAACAGTCATCCAAGAAAAATTACTCCTAGAAAACAATACTCTTCAGTAGTGCTAATCTTTCCAGCACGACTGACCACTGCCTTCCAATATCTATTCGAGACGAAAATAAAAAAGAAGTAAGGTTTTGATTTTTGGAAGAACCACATTGAATAAGTTGGAAATTAACTTACAGACACGAGAGAATGACGTGACCAGCTGATTGATTGGATTGGGCCTCTCTGACCTTTCGTCTAGCAGAAATAATTAGAAATACATAAATCGTAATGGAACTATGTTCGTTGGGAAGTGCTGCTGCTGATGTTATAGCAAGAGTTAGTTAAGAGAATTTCTGCCATCACTAACCAGCAGAACGTTACTAATACCAAGATAAATTACCAAGTATTACCAATACCAAGTAGAACGTTACCGATACCAAGAGAAATTACCAAGTGTTACCAATACCAAGCAAAACGTTACAAATACTAAGGGAGATTACCAAGCGTTACCAATACCAAACAGAACATTACCAATAAGAGAAATTACCAAGCGTTACCAATACCAAGCAGAACGTTACCAATACTAAGAGAAATTACCAAACATTACCAATACCAAGCAGAACGTTACCAATACTAAGAGAAATTACCAAGCGTTACCAATACCAATCAGAGCGTTACCAATACCAAGAGAAATTACCAAGCGTTACCAATACCAAGAGAAATTACCAAGCGTTACCAATACCAAGAGAAATTACCAAGCGTTACCAATACCAAGAGAAATTACCAAGCGTTACCAATACCAAGAGAAATTACCAAGCGTTACCAATACCAAGAGAAATTACCAAGCGTTACCAATACCAAGAGAAATTACCAAGCGTTACCAATACCAAGAGAAATTATCAAGCGTTACCAATACCAAGAGAAATTATCAAGCGTTACCAATACCAAGAGAAATTACCAAGCGTTACCAATACCAAGAGAAATTACCAAGCGTTACCAATACCAAGAGAAATTACCAAGCATTACCAATACCAAGAGAAATTACCAAGTGTTACCAATACCAAGAGAAATTACCAAGCGTTACCAATACCAAGAGAAATTACCAAGCATTACCAATACCAAGAGAAATTACCAAGCGTTACCAATACCAAGAGAAATTACCAAGCATTACCAATACCAAGCAAGTGAAAAGAACTCAAAATTTCATCTTTAAGTTAAAATAGAAATTATTTCCCTTATATTATGTAGTTTTTGGATCCTTCAAACTACTGTTCTTATCTTGAGGTCTATTTTCACAACATTTTGGGCGATACAAGGACCCGTGGTATAGTGGATAGAGTACTTGGTAAAATTCAGTTGTAAAGTTACATTCAAATGCCACTCAAGATGAGAACAGTAGTTCGAAGAATCCATTTAATATGAATAACCGATCCTCCTTTTAGTTATTTTTTTTAAAAAGTATCTATAACAAATGGGTACACAGAGGATTCCAGTACTTATGAAGTCAGTCCCAAGTATTGACTAAAAAGCCAATGGTAGACCTTTTTTTCCATTTATCTACAGTCTTATTTAAAAGATAAATAAATTTGTATAAAAATTCCCCAAAAGTTGCGAATCTATCTCTGCTTCATCATAATTTTCATGGCACGGGCTCGACTGAGTTCCAATCTACGGTCCCTCCCTGCAAAACATTCACAACAAACATTTATCTAGTTGCAACCACAATTAACAATTTCCTCTACTGTTTATCTGTGTCCAAAACAAATTCCATGAACAAAGTTTCTTTCCTAGAACAGCTTGCCTGTAGAACTCTGTCCTTATGGATCATTACTTAAAATTGTCTCTATTGTAATAACCTTCTTTGCCAGAATTATTTTGTAAAAGAAACTGAAGCGAGTCACACGTTCTTAGTGTAGAAAATGTGTTTCAAAGAGAAAAAAACTGCTAGTCAGAATCAAACATGGCTTTGTCAGATTTTAAGAAAAAAAATTTTTTTTCAAGGGAGTCAGCATTTATCAAGGTCCAAAAGCCACTTGAATATAATTATTAATGAGTGCACCGAAACAACAGTGTAGTGATCATTAATCATTGTTGGATAGAAGTAATTAGAAATTGCTTACATTGGACTTGAAGACGACCATGTTGTAGTCAGTTGGAAAACAGAATAGAGTTCCGCAGGCAGGCAGTTCTAGGAAAGAAGGTTTGTTCATGGAATGCGTTTAGATTTAGGCACAGATAAAGAGTGGGAGAAATTGTTGATAGTGGTTGTAGCTAAACAAGTGCTTTTTGTAAAAGTAATGCGGGTAGGGGCAATAGAGTTAAGCTCAGTCGATTACCTGTCATAAAAGTAATGATCGAGCAGAACCATAGTAGCAACGTCTCTTTTGTGGGAAAGGGATTGCAGAGAGGAGAAAAGGGCGCCCCCTACTAGTTTTTGAAGCCAGTTTTGAACTATGTCAAAGGTGCTCCAAGCAGCTCCTGCCTAGATGTGGCAACGGTACTCCGTTTTAAGACATATTTGGCTCTTATACAAGTAGAGGATTGTGTCGGGAGTGAGATACCTTCTGGAGCGGTAGAATGATGCAACCATTTTTCTGGTGACCTTGGCAACAGATTTGATGTAGATCTTCCATTTCAGGTCTAAGCGTGGATCAGAGCATTGGTGGTGAAAAGATAGAAGCTTGGTTCGGAATGAGTTCAAATTAATCAGTCATCTATTGTTATTTAGGTAAACATAGACAATCTGGTTGGTTGGTTGTTTTTGTTTTACGCCATATCAACCCTTTTCAGGTTATTTAATGCTGAATCCAGTGATTTTGAAGAAAAACTTTTTTAATAGAATATATATTTTTTTTCAAGTCGGTTTCTATTTGACCCATAGTTGGACCCTAACAGGTACTACTACTCAGAGTGGACCTGGGAACAATGGCAATTAAAGGGTGGCTCCACATTCTCCAAAGCCCGCAAGCTGGGGCCTCACCATCGGATATAGTTTAAGGTCATATCCAGGCCCTGGACAATCTGATGTGATAGCTTATATATACACACATACACACACAGAATGTTCCAAAAGTTTGGGACAAATTTCAAGACTTTATATTTACTGAACTCTATATGCTAAATGAAAGTGACATAATTTTAAAGCTATATTTGTCAAGCTAAATTACAATATATATATATATATATATATATATATATATCTCGGCATGCTTTTTATATCCTTAATAGTTTTTGAGATATTTAATGTCCAAATGTGTTCATGACTTGTGGAACATCCCTATATAAACAAGAAGAAAATTCTTAGAATCAGAAAAGTATAGAATTGAGACAGCAGATCTATTACAGATAAAAGGCTCAACATCTTATGGGATAGAGCTATGCCAATATAAACCATTTATGCTAATTATTACAGAGTTAAAATAGTATTTTGTTGTAATATTTTTGATACATAATGGGGATATGCTCGCTGAAAGTTGAGATTCTATTTATAAATGCTGCTGCTAGGAACTGACGAATCAAATTAATTCACGTTCTGCTAGCAACCAATCAGAAACCAGAATTGCTCTATAAAAATATCGAATCTTTGAGCATTCCAGCACACAATTTTTTCATGTCAACATGAGAAGCATCTTTTGCTCTTTGGCTGTAAAATTATAAAGTCCAGGACCTGTACAGAACAGCTACCCACTGAAAATTCTTTCTTTCCAGGATGTATAGAATAGCTACCCATGGGAAACGCTTCCGAAATTAAACATGGCTTCCAATTCAAGATTAACTTACTTGGTAGAAGATCTAGTTTGGTTTACCAATTCTTATATCCAATACAAATGATGAAGTGGTACTTACCTAGAAAAGAAAAAAATAAAGACATTTGATTAAATATACAAAGATAAATAATTGCAAAGTACTAAAAAGCAGCATTTTAAAAAAGAATGTTTAGAAATATCTTCCATGGACCTTCAAAAGGGTAAGTTGGTTGGTTGTTTTTGTTTTATGGCATATCAGCCCTTTCCAGGTTATTTAATGCTGAATCCAGCGGTTTTGAAGAAAATTTTTTTAATAGAATATATTTTTTTTTTTTTTTTTTTGTTTTTTTTGTTTTTTAAGTCGGTTTCTATTAAACCGATAGTTGGGACCCTAACAGGTACTACCACTCCGGGTCAGAGTGGACCTGGGAGCAATTGCAATTAAAGGGTGGCTCCACACTCCCTAAAGCCTGCAAGCTGGGGCCTCACCATCGGATATAGTTTAAGGTCATATCCAGGACTGCAAAAGAGTAAGAAGCATTCAGCTATCAATTCATTCGATATGGTTGTTTGGTTTAGTTAAGTTTAGCAAAAGATATAATCTATAACCAAATAAAACATGCACTGTTCACGATACGGTGGCTGATATGCCAAACCAACCCTGAATCTTAATGCAATCTGGCAATATTTCCTGCAATAAAACTATTATTTAAGAAGAAATATTTAGAAGAGGAGGAGGAGGAGGAGGAGATAATGTTAGGTGGTCGTCGTGTTAGAAAAATATATCTGACAAGGGGAAAGTAAATCTTTGTCTACTTCAAGCAACGAGAGATCTTTCCTAAGTTCTCTCCGTGGATAAAACGATGTTCTCATCTGATTGCAAAAGACGATGGGGGATACAAAAATGTGTCAGATTCTTCGCAAGTGTTTCACAACCCTTCTCCCGCTCTGTGTCGTCAATACCCTCAACGCAAGAGGATTTTTGGCAGAGTCGCAGCTGCCATTCAAAACTGGGCAGAGCCGTCCGGATTTGATGATAGCAAGCGACTAATCCCATCTTTTTGTCTGTTGTGATAGATTAAGAGAAGAGGATTAAGTGGTGGAGTTGATCGAAGCTGACACAACGATTCGAGAGACCGAAATAAAGTCTCAAGTAGATAGGATATTGTCAAACACTCTATGCAGACGCTAGCAAAATTTTTAAAAAGGTCCATCTTAAAAGGTCTCAGAATCCGTTAGTAACAGTTTGCTGTTGTTCATTTTGAAATTTTAAAAGGTTTGTCTCATGATCAAGCAATTTCCTCAAAACTACTAATTCTTTAGCACATATACTTACCTTACCCGGCGTTGCCCAGTAGTCTAGTAGTATATTTATTTCCAATTTCTTATTTGTTTTGTTCAAATTAAAGCAACATAAATACCTCCCCCACCCCATTTTTTTTTTTTTTTTAGTTTTCTATGCTTAAGACGGAAGAGACTTACCAAAGCGGGGTTTCTATAGGTCGACAAATCCTCTCCAACATCTCCTATGCTCTTTTTTGGAGTTTATGCGTGCATTCATTAAAAAGAGCATAGGAGATGTTGGAGAGGATTTGTCGACCTATAGTTTTTGTTAATATATTAGCAAAAAATGCAAAGAGACAAAATTAGAAACAAACCTAGAGAAACCAGAATGTATATGTCTACAGCTAAATTAGTTTAACCTAAACATGACTAATCGCAGTAAACCACTTGAACAGGTCACCCAATTCATTAATTTAGGGCATAAACTGACTTTCTCCAGTGATCACGAAACGACATTGAAACACAGAATCGGGTTGGGTTGGGCGGTTTTCCAAAACCACAGCATCATTCTAAAATCAAAATGGCTGGCAATAACTGCTGAAGTAAAAGTTTGTTTAATTTATGTCCTTCCAGTAGTTTTATATGGCATTCATTGTATCACATGGACTAAAAAAAAACTAGCCAATCACATTGAGGTGTTTCAAAATCACGTAATGCGTCTATCAACCAACTTGCCCGGAATCGGAAAGAATGGCTAAAAATAAGTCACGTGGGAGATGCGACGTCTGGTGATATAAATAAACGTGTAACGTTTGATTGTATCAAATGGATTAAACAATTAGCCAATCGCATTGATTGTATCAAATGGATTAAACAATTAGCCAATCGCATTGATTGTATCAAATGGATTAAACAATTAGCCAATCGCATTGATTGTATCAAATGGATTAAACAATTAGCCAATCGCATTGATTGTATCAAATGGATTAAACAATTAGCCAATCGCATTGAGATGTTTCAAAATCAGGTAATGCGTTTTATTATGGGACATCGCCTGATCGAAAAACAAAAAAAAAAACAAAATATCCACCCTGTGTCAAACTACTTCCTTGGCCCGTCTATTTGATAAAAATCAAAAGATAAATCCTTGAACTTTTTGGCCATGTCAAACGATCAACCAATGGCCTATCAAAGTTGCGCTTTGTGGGTATGTTAGAAGGTAAAAGAGGCAGGGGGAAGCCAAGGAGAAGGTGGGGAGAAAATGTTTTTTGATTGGACATCTTTGAACAGGTGGGCGTCCATCAACCAACTTGCCCTGGATCGGAAGGAATGGCGAAAAATAAGTCACGTGGGTTCACAATCCATACCAAGCGGAAGATGCAACTCATGATGATGATGAGGATGCTGGTAGTCTAACAAATACTATTGATGAAACGTTATAATGGAACACACCGTTATAAGGTAATCGTTGTTGAGAGTATCTAGAAGCACATTAGAGATTATATATTCAAACTTTATTATACAAGTAGTTGGGAGGTAGCGGTGGTTAAATGGTTAATGATACGTACTAACACCCTCGTTGTTCTAAGTTCGAATCCAGTTTGTTTCACAAAAATCACTTGCACTTAAGATGTTGGCAACCTTCATGTGGTTTCTTTCTTAAGTAGTTGATGTATTTCTAGAAAGAATTCTGACCAGAAAAATATCAGGGAAACCAATGCCATCGATAGAATATTTCAATATGATGAAGATGCAATTTATTTTGCTTCTGTTTTTTTTTTTTTTTTAATTTGTTTTTCGAAAATATTTTTGTTCCAATCAAAGAAAAATATTTGGGTGCTTGTTCAGAATAATAGTGAAAATCAAAAAATTGAATTTCAACTAAAAGCAGTGCCATCTGATCATGTGTCATGTCAAAATTTGTAACATACTAGCAGATGTACCTGGCGTTGCCTTGTATTAAAAAAAAAAAATGAGGTAAAAAAAAATAAAAACAGAAATAAAATGAGACATGTGCACGAGAATATTATGTTGTTTCTAAACAGTTCACTTCTTGTAAGTAAAAAAAAATATTTTTTTTAACTCAAGCTGAGATCGAAAACAAAACCTAAACACAGTACGATAACTATTAGGTCAGCTTGCCACGTTCTTTGAAAAGTGTTTTCAAACTTACTTATTCTAAACATAAGGAACCTGTCATATGAATTTAAAATTTTTTTTTTTTTTTTTTATTACATTTTCACACCAAACAAGGCACATTGCCACTTTGGTGTAGGGGGGCTACTATCAGGGGCAACAACTACTGGGGCACTATGTAGGGATTTGGGCAGCAAGATGTCTGTTCACGTTGCACTTGAACTTCTGCACGTCAGTACAGTTGGGGAAGCATTCATGATTCATGCATGCATGAAACAGTTGACAAACAGATAAAAATCTGATGACCCTCCCCCACCCAAATAGGAATTTTTCAGTTTTGACCCCCTAGCAGCCCTTTTTTCCAAATGAAAACCAATTAAAAAGTTTTCCACATGTCTGAATATCCTATATACCAAATTTCAAGTGTGTAGATCAAAATTTCGTTGAGTATATGGGTTGAAATATGTCCTCACGCACACACATTCTCACTCTTATAGATATAGACTATTACATCATAGCAAAATTCGAAAAACTGAATTTAAACTAAAACGTAATGTTATTTTCTTAATTGTCATGTCGAAATAAAGAACATATTACTACATTATTTCATGAAAGATTGGCAGGGGGAGGGGCTTTGCCCGGTTATAAAATATGCTTAAATATGATATTTTAATTTGTCCAGATTTCGTATATATAATTATAGAGTCGTGATTTAAAAAAAAAAAAAAAAAAAAAAAGTATTTGGGTGCCATCAGCTAGAATCAAAAAAGCAAAACTGTAGCATTCAAAGCAGGAGACGTTACCACTGAAGCAACATGACATGCATATGAACTGATGAAAATAAACTAAGATGAATGTACCAAATGTATACCAATTTTTCAATTTTAACCCATTAAAAACCATTTTAACCCCTTAAAAACTATTTTAACCCATTAAAAACTATTTTAACCGGTTAAAGATCCATAAAAGAACGGTCTATAAAAAATCCAATCATTTGAGGCCCGTAGCGCCTCTCTGTGACTTTTAGTTTCGGAGGAGAGAGAGTTTGGAAATATAGAGACAGACAGACAAACATAGTGAGTTTTATAAATTAGACTTACTTACACAAGCTAGTGCTCCGCCATTACTACCTCACTTTATGCAGTTACCTCCTCTGCATATCAAAGAACCATTCTGCTTATTATTTAAGTAAAACTTACAATTTCTTTGAAAGAAATTTTCATTAATAATTAATTTTCTACTTTATCATTTTTCGTAATTTTTGGATATGTTCCCAATTTCGAAATGACAATCAAGTAGATAACATTGCCTTTAATTGAAAGTGACATCACAATTGAGTAGATAACATTGGTTTTAGTCGGAATTCAATTTATCGATTTTTGTGAACAAGCACCAAAATAATTCTATATGGACGAATAGAGAGTTAATTTTTATTTTTATTTCGGACTATTAGTCTCATCTTTATTAGTTGTTTTTTTTTTTTTTTTATCTTTTTATTGGTTCACAAAAATTAACATATAATGCCCATCTCAAAAAATGAATTCCAATTAAGGAATAATATATATAGAATAGAGAGTTATTTCCCTTGTTTTTAAGATAGCAGCTATTTGGAAAAAAAATAAATAAATACAAAAATAAAATGCTCCCCAGAATAAATGAAATCAAATTATGTTTCATTCATTTTAACAAGATGCTACAACGATTCCCAAGAAAAACTGCTGACCCAGGAGGAAATATTAATTTTGTAAAAAAAAAAAAAAAAAAATTCAATGATAAATGAACTGACTTTATAATTTAGATTGAAATGAAAAAAAAAAAAAAAAAAAAATCTAATGAAAAATGCTCCTCCCTAATTCAAATATTTATAATCTCTATTTACCTGCTGTCTCATTAGGGAAAAATTATACAAAAAGGTTGTGATTTTAGTTTTTAAGTAGGAAAATTTGCAGCTCCTACCACAAAGAAACACTGGATAGAACAAAATTAAAAATGACTCCAGACAAAGAAGAATTTCTCTTCCTCTAACTGTGAATAGAACAGATACTACACTATACTGGAGAGAAAGAAAATCTTTGTGTTATCAAGTAGTGGTGATCTTTATTAAAATTGATGACTTCATTTTTCAGATTTTTTTTTCTATTCGATGGGGAGCATTTTTTTTCCTTCATATATCACTTTTTTTTTTCCATTTTGGTAGGGAGCATTTTTTTTTTTTTTTTTTTTTTGAATAACAGTTGAACAGTTTTGACCCTAAAAGCAATGAATTTACTCCAACTTTGATAACCCGGCTCTGAATCACAGAATATGTGAAAAAAAAAAAAAAAAAAAACCTGACAAAAAGGAACTCTGCAATTAATATATACAGAGTTATGTCCCTTCTTGTATTTCCAAAACATTTTTCTTTCTAAACAAAGGAAAAGTAAGTCTGTAATAATAGTTACTTTCCAAGAACTGCAGGCTTGTGGAACTCTTTGCCTGATGACTGTTTTCCTCCTACCTATAACCTTGGTCATTTCAAAACTATGGCAACTAGGCATTTCCTGTTTCTGGTAATAATTATCTTTTGTTCTTTTTTAACTCCTTACATCAAGTGGCTTCATGCCTTGTCTTGAGCGATTTCCATAAAAAGTAGACGAATATAAAGTTACCTCCCTTAAAAAAAAAAAAAAAAGAATGTGGAGGAAATATGCAACTCCTCCCAGAAGGAGCACTCAGAACAGAAGAAAAATTGCTGTGAACAAGAAGGATTTTTTCTTCAACTGGGAATAGAACTAGAATTAGACTAGCCTGAAGACTAAGAAAATCTTTAAGTAGTGGTCATATTTATTAAAATTGATGCCTTAAAATTTTCCAATATTTTTTTTAGTGGGGAAGGGAGGGGGGGTCCATAATTTTTTTGTTGCTTTTAACTTCTTAGTTCAAGTGTCTTCATGCCTTGTTTGGGGAGATTTTGAGGAAAAAAAAAATAGACGATTATAAAGTTACGTCTCTGACAAAAAAATTCTCCGTTTCATTAAGTAATGGTCATTTTTATTAAAAATGATTCACCTACGGTTTTAAGATATGTATTTGATTCATGCATTTTTTTTTTTAATCATGTATCATTTTTTTTTTTCTTTTTTTTTTGAGTCGAAGAATGTTTATTGATTTCAAAAGCAAAAAAATTATTCCGACCATTCGACTCTGAATCACTGGATATGCGAATTAAAAGAAGAAGAAGAAAAAAAAGATGGCAGCTCAGGTTTTGCTGAGGAAACTGTAAAAAGAACAGTTGCCATATATTTATGCTCGAATCCTTTCAGGAGATGAGTGAATAACCAACAGACCGAGAAGAAAACTCAGAACGGCAGAAAGTTCGGTGTCTGTGAGTTTGGTACCATGAAGAATTTGGCCATCGTCAAACCCACAGAAGAGTGAAAACATTGCGCGTTCACACATTTTGTATCTTGTTATTCTGAAACTCCACATTGTCAAGTCTGGTACAAGACTAGGGGTAGCGGCATACCTAACAAGGAATGGGTTTCTATTATTTCAATTCTTTGGACCACTGTTCTCATCTTGAGTGTTATTTTTACGTTTTGGTCTGCACGGATAAAGTACTCGGTAAGTTACACTCTTCTAGAGGTTGACAGTTCAATCCTCAGAACGGGCGACACTTAAAAATTACATCTGCAACGATTTCTACTCAGTCATGGCTGATAGAACAAGAGCATGCTATTCCCATGGATTAAATAAAGGGTTCCGTCTGAAATTCTATGCAGATTCCCCAAGTTTAACAAAATACACCTGAAAAGGGTCAGAGGTTACATCGACCAAACATTGTGAAAATGATTCAAGATGAAAATAGTAGTCCAAAGAATCCAAATATAATGTGAATAAAGAATCCTAATCTCAAAAATTCAAAAAAATGTAACGAATGAATTAATTTTTTAAGAAATTGGGTTAAAAACATCACATTTCAGTTCAATGAGAGAAATTAAAAATGGCGTAATGGAAACATATTATAAGGTATTTACAGCTTCTCTTCCAATTTTCGGATTTCAATCATGTTAAAACGCACTTTATTTCCTTTTGATGGATTGATTGTTGCTATTTCTTCTGATGAGTTAAGGGCAAAATAGATTCACTGATTGATATAATAGCTTCTTTTTTTTTTTCTTTTAAATTCAATTTTCACCCTAAACAAGGCAGGCAGAGTGCCACTTTGAAGTAGGGGTCTACTATTGGGAACATAAGTTGCAGGAATATTACGAAGGAAGATGAGTAGCAAGATGTCTGTTCACATTACACTTGAACTTCTGCATGTCAGTACAGTTGGAAAAACAGAATCCCAGAAGGGAGTTCCAAAGTCTAGCAGTTCTGGGGAAGAAACTATTGAAGTAGAAGGCTTTCTTACACCTAGGGAAGTGACTGATTTTGTGCTACGAAACAGATACTGTAAAGAATTGTAAATATCAACAGAATTAAAGGAATAAATTGTAAAATGGTCAACATCATCAACTTTGGAATATAGACTTTTGTCATTCATTTACTTTCGAGTTCACAGTTTCTGTACGGTAATGACATCTGGCACAAAATTAAGGGTGGTTTTGAAAAGCCAGAGTACTAGGTGAAATGCACTTTGGCTTACAATAGAAATTCGAATATCCTTGTTGGCATTCCCCACTAGGGGTGCTTCATTGATTAGCAATGAACTAATTTCCTCTAAAACAAAGATAAAGCCTGGGAAAGTGGACCTCCTAGGACCTAACTGAACTATACCTCAGCCTATCAGAAGCAAGGTCACTGTCGGACTGATTATCCAGAAAGTATCTTTGATTAAACTAAATAATTTAAGAGGAAGTAGAAAGTGAATCATGCGTTTACTTTTAGCAACCCTAGCTTCCCATATTTTGTCCTTTGATCTTCGAATTTCATGAGACATCTTTCTGACAAATGAGAAAGAATTGCTGTTTTCTGGGTTGGAATCTATTCATCTAACACTTATTGTTGGATAGTTTTTGAACTTTAAGTAATAGTTTTTTTTTTTTTTGTTTTTTACTGTAGCTCCTTACATCAAGTGGCTTCATGCCTTGTCTGGAGCGATTTCCATAAAAAAAAAAAAATGAAATTAGGCTCAGGATTGGTTGGTTAATTGGGTTTTCTTGCATTCAGTTATTTCATGCTAAAGATGTTTTATTTACATTTTTTTTTTTTTTGTCAGGTATTATTTCTGGCTTTGCTGCCACCCCGCCCCTCACTTTATTATTTTTATGTATTTTGTATTTAGCTGTAAGAATTCCGGCATCGACTGAAATCACCATTTCTTGCAAAGGAACATCAAACGTACAAGTGGGTAGATTCTAGTACGTCTACAGATCTGCATCCTTGATTGGAGGTTGAGTTTTATTTTCTTTCCTCTACAAAGCTGATTATGCCCTTTCAAAGAATTCTTTCATGCTTCTAATGTCTTTGAGATTAACGCATTCAATCAGAATATGCTTTATTGTATACTGGTTTCATCAGCAGCAGCATCGGCTTAATGTCCATTTAATCGGCTGAAATGTGTTCCTCCTGTGTTTTCTTTGGTCTTCTCTTGTAAAAGGCAGCAGAGTTAATTGATGGCTGGCATACATTGGATTGCTTCAAGGAACTGACTTCCAAACTAACCTATCTCTGGACAAGTATTTATTTAGCCCTCTTTCCTTAGAGCCCATTTTCATCACTTCCTCTCACGTTTTCCTTTGGCCCGTGAAGCTAGCATAATTGACATCTCGCTTGGAAATACCGACATTAAAAACACTAATGAACTCTTTAAAAGAGCATAACCAATCATATATATATATATATATATATATATATATATATATATATATATATAAATTTAGTGGATTTTCGAATGAAAGAATGCTTTCCTTTGCTTTCTCCTGTGAAGGTAACAGGGCTAGTGTTGTGGTGTGTCCACCCTATGGATAATAATGACCTCTTCACTTATTATAAAGACTGGGAGAATACGTCTCTCAGTGTTTGCACACAAGTCATGCACAATTGATAGTCAGACTGACGTATAACCACACTTAGTTGTCATATTTACTTTTCTGTTCAATATACAGCATGTTCCAAAAATCTTGGGCGCATTTCAAGTCCTCATATCTGTTTAACTATGAATGGTAGTAAAATGAAAGTGCTGTCATTTTAAAGTTAAATGCATTAAGTTTTTGTAAGGTTATAGATTTTTTTTGTTCATTTCTTTTAGATTCAATAATGGCGTTCACTCAACCAGAAAAGGCGTTTTATGTGCTTGAATTTGCAAAAACTAAATCATGGACACTTGTTCGACATGCTTTTCCTTGATCTCTAGATCTAACACTTTGCGATTTTTTTGCGGTGATTTGTGAAATGACTGGTCTGTATGCCTCCCATTCCAAGAGACGTGGATGAGCACAAGGCCCGTCGCAACCATTGGAAATACAATGCTGGGATGTGTTTGGCAAGAACTGGACTATCAGCTTGATGTGTGTCATGTGACCAATGGTGCTTATGTTGAAAATTTTTGAACATTTTTTGAACATTTTTGAACATTTTTTTTAACATTTTTTGAACATTTTGAGATTACACGCTTTCTGAATATACCAAATGCCCAAGACACTCTTAACCCTTATCCTCGAGTGGTCTCTGGGCCTTGATAAGTGGTGATGCCTGTGTAAAAAAAAAAAAAAGAAAGACTTTTTTTGGAACATCCCGTATTCTGTTATAACTAAATACAGAGTTGTGTCTTTCTTCTGGACTCTTACAGAACCACAAAACCCTAATCTTCGATGTTTACAAAGTGAATATGCATGAGTGGGTGTTTGTCAAAGTAAAATTGTGTATGTGTGTTCGTTTACTTTTTTTTTTTTCTTATTTTGTTCAAGCTGGAGATGGAGCATCCTACCAGATGCCAGATATTCACCTGCTATCTCATATATTCCAACCGAGAAATCTTTTTAAGATTCTGTGTCTTTAAGTACAATTGTTTGAATCTCTCTTGCACTTGGTTCACCGGGTATATTTGCCAAATAGATTTTGAAATTATTTTTCATAAATACAGTTGCTCCTATAATTACTGGAATGAGAGAGATCTTCCTAAGATTCCAGTTTTAATAATAATGTAATACATAAGACCATCATCATCTCGTATGAATCCAAAGATTTTGTTGTTGGCATTGGTTTCCCCGAAATTTGGATTAATCAGAATTATTTCTAGAAAAACAGATAAATAAATGTTGTGGTGTGTCCACCTTACGGATAATAAGAAACTGTTATACTTACTATAAAGACCAGGAGCTCATATGTCTCTCTCTTTCTGTGTTAGCACAATATTGATGCGCATTTGGCAGTCGGACTGACGTATAACCATACTCTTTATTTATTGTATTTACTTATTCTGTTCAATATATTTTGTTTCCATTAATTACAGAGTTGTGTCTTTCTCCTTGACCCTTACAGAACCACAGCAGGTTTATTCTCATCTCTTGGCTAATAACCATTTCCATCTCATTAGCCCTTATCTCAGGTCAAGGTTCAAGATCAACTGCATATTTCAACTGACCAGAGGGAGGTGGGTGAGAAGCAATATTAGGTGGTATAATCAGCAAAAATTTGAATTTTTTCAGAATAAAAGGTGGTATAATCAGCATAAAATCTTATTTTTCTTGATATTTGTTTCAAATATTTCAAATCACATTTTCAGCAGCAATTTAAAATGTTTCACAACAGATGCAAAACTATTATCTTTTTCTTTATATAATTAGTGTTGTGCTGCTCACCTTACAGATAACAATGAACCCTTCCATTTACTATACGGATTGGGTGAATATGTCTCAACTTTATGTATGTGTTATGCAAACTGACATATACTTCTACGCTGTTGTATTTACTTGTTCCATTCAATATATTTTGTTTCTATATTAATTCCCGAGTTGTGGTTTTCTTCTGGACCTTTACGGGATCATAGCAGTTAGTTGACATCTTGCTTGCAAATACTGATATTAGAAGCAGAAAAGAACTCTTCGAACAGAGTAGAATCTACTTTCTAAAAAAAAAATAAATAAATAAAAAAAATAGATTAATAAATAAAAAAAAAAAAATAAATAAAAAAAAAAATAAATAAATAAATACAAAAAAAATTAAAAATTTAGAATTCCTTGTTTTAGAATAAAAGAATGAATTAATCTGGTGTGACCTGTGCTTATGTATACCAAGCTGATAGCGATTGTTTGAAGTATCTTTATTATTCGTTAGTAACTTATTATCATTATTTGAATGGCATTTTAGAACTTTCGTTAGACACTTGGAAAGTGGGGAGATAACTATTACTGGTCCTGTAACCCTACATCATCATAAGAGAGTGTTACATGGTGGATGAATGGTGGGCCATCTGACTCCACTTGGTGCAGTTGTAAGTGCCTGGATAGCATCAAAGCTTTTCTCTATCCAATCAAGGATACTGTAAGTCCACTTCGGCTATCTAGCCTGTCTTCTTTCACTCTTTATTGTTTTCTACTGCAGGATGGTCTTTGCAAATCCTTCTGAATGTCTTATGTGCCCATACCATCTTAGTTTCCTCTTTTTTTACTATGGTCAGTAGGTCTTCATAGTTGCACATTTGTTGAGTGACTTTTCTGTACTGCAATGTTGCATCCCTGTGCCTGTTTTACAAGTATTTTAATGGAATGTGCTCTCGTGAATTTGTTGCATTTGTAAATCCCCTCGACATATATATCTCCAACAAACCTGCTTAGCAACAAAATCACACCCTTTCACCGTTGAGGTCCATAAATGCCGGAAAGCTTTCTACTCTAATAGTTTTTTTTTTTTCCATCGAACAGTTAGAATTTGGAATTCCCTTCCTGCTACCTGCTTCTCTGACTGTACTGATATGCAGAAGTTTAAATGTAATGCAAACCAACATCTTGTTAATCTTTCCTAGACATGATCCCAATTAGAAGCCCCTTACGTCCAAGTGGTGATATGCCTTGTTTGGGGTGAATGTGAGTAAAAAAACAAAAAAAATTGTTGGTGACATGATCCTTACACGAGATGCCATGGAGCCTTCTGAGGCAACTCATTTTTAGATCTGTAGGTCTGCTTTTAATGTCCATGCCTCGCATGCATAAAACATTATCGAAATGACTAGTGTGTTAAGTAGCTTCAGCTTGGTTCTGAAAGAGATGTTTCTGTCTCTCCATATAGGTTATAACTAGGAGTTTTTAAATTCATATAAAAAGTCCTTAAAGTGAGAATGTGCGTGTGAGGACAATTCTTAGCCTATAAACTCAACAATTTTTTATCTACAGACTTGAAAATTCTGTATATAGGCTATTCGGACACATGAAAAACTTTTTTCTCGCTTTTTATCAAAAAAAGCCGACTAATCGGTAAAACTGAAAAATTAGTATGTGGGGGTCATCGGATTTTTATCTGTTTGTCAACTGTATTACGAATGAGCATGCGAGAATCGTTCACAGGACGGATTCCTTATGTTAAGAATAAGTAGGTTTGAAAACACTGTTTAAAGCTCGTGTCAAGTTGGCCTAACAGTTATCGTACTTGACTCACTGTCTTCAGGTTTTGGTTTTGATCACAGCTCGACTATTTTTTTCTTTTTTTTTTTTTACTTACAAGAAGAGAATGAACTGTTTAGAAAAAAAGCAATACTTGCACGCACATGTATATAAATTGAGAAATATTCTCACACACACATTCTCACTTTTGTGTGTTTATATATATTATATATAATCTTTGTGGGTATGCCATACTGATTCTTAAAAGCATTAACCATATTTTTCATTAATCTTTTCCAAAAGTTCCGGGTTGTCTTCTGCTCTACAAAATGCATCACTGATTTTATTTCATGACATAGATCTCAAAACTGCAGGTCGACGTTGCTGTCTGTGCTAAATAGAACAGAAACATTAGATTTAAAAAAAAAACAAAAAAAAAACATTGATATTACTTAGCTTGCAAAGTCAAAAGTTCGAACATTTACCTTAATTCCTTGGTGTCAAAGATATGACACTATTTTTAAAAGCATAAGCAGCTGATGATCCCCGTTTTCTATTTACAAAATTTTAGTCAAGGCTTTCTCTTTTCATCTTTATGTAGTTAAATTCTGTTTTAAAATTGAAGACTTTTGCGAAATCGGCTTATGCAAATGCTATGTCTATTTCTATTTAACAATTTTAGTAAAGGCTTTTTCTTTCTTTCTTTCTTCATCCTTATATAAATGAATTTTTTTTTTTTTCATTATAAACATTTTAGAAGTCGGATTATGTAGGTGCTAAGTCTGCGATAGGTTAAAGTTAATATATTTTTTTCATCCGGGAATTTAAACTGCATTCTTTATTTGTATTTTGGTATTTTTTTTTTATATTCAAAACTTCTTTAGACTCTCTCTCTCGCTATATATATATATATATATATATATATATATATATATATATATATATATATAAAGAATACAAAGGCACTAAATTATAATTTACAAGAATTCAATGTTTGAAAGAATAAGCAAAAAAAAAAAAAAAAATTAGAATTTCCAAAATCTTAATATTTCTGTTTGTCGAAAAATTCTTGTAAATAATAATTTGCAGTCTTTAATTGTGTTCTTTTGTGAGAAGCCCTATTTCCTATTAAAGTGAAAGAGAGGGAGTTTGCAAAGTTAAAAATTTGAACATTTACCTTAATTCCTTGGCGCCAAAGATAATCACTATTTTTAAAAAGCAAAATAGTGAGAAAGAACGAATAAAAGAATTGGAAAATTAGGGTTCGAGTATTTTTACCAGACTTTACCAAAAATTTTATGTGACTGGCATGTAGATTCTTCTGATCTATTAGGATTTGAATTTTTATAATATACACAAATTATATAAATATACTAAACATATATATTTCTTTTAGTTTTTCCCTTCCACTTTTTCTTGGAAACTACTGGACTGATTGGATGAAATTTCGTATGGAATAAGGTGCAGCAAACTAGGTATCTGTTCGATGCACAGAGATTAATATTGAATGCAAAAATGAGCACAAAATCAATCATCATTTTGGCATAAAGCACTAGTTCTAAGTAAATGGGCCACAACTTTCGCCTGTTTTAAATAGGCAAAAAGTTAAGTATATATATCATATAATAATAATTATGCAATAGGCAAAAATTTTAGTATATATATATATATATATATATATATATATATATATATATATATATATCATATAATAATAATTTATACGCAAAATGTTTAGTATATATACAATAAAATAATAATAATCTATAGGCAAAACTTTAGTATATATATATAATATAATAATTATTTAATAGGCAAAAAAGTTTATATATATCATTTAATAATAATTATTTAATAGACAGAATGTTTAGTATATACATCATATACCTGCTTTGTTTACTCATTGAGCACTCTTTGGTAGACACATGTGGTTTCATTGGATGTACTTCTAGGAAACTAAACTCTACTGGCTAAATATATATCATAAAATATATAAAATTTATTTACGAGATTATTCTACCTTTCAGACGGGTTTCCTTTTTTGTTTTGATATTGTTTGTACAAATTACTGAACACGTGATTTATTTAGTGGTTGGGGCTGAAGATAGTAAATAATATCACAAAAAAAAATATCCCTTGTTGAGCGACTGCTTTTCTGAGGCACACATAAAAGAGACTAACTACATAATATCTATTTTTCACAAATAAAATAATATTAGCATCGTAAAGAGTTTACACAGATTAATTAACGTTTCATTTTTTTCATGTTTCACCTCTCGAGATTTAATCGGAGTCCTGACGAGACATGAAAAATGTTATAGCGATGGATTCACACATGATTTATTTAGTAAGAAAATAGTAAAGAATATCACACAAAAAAAAAATGTCCCTTGTTAAGCGACCCCTTCTCTGAGGCACAGATCTGTTCAAATATGATTTTTATTTTTAATTCGTGGTATACTTTATTTATATTCAGCCTTGTAGACTAAATAATTCGGTATTACCCATACAAATAATAGAATCAAGAAAAGAAAAAAAAAAAGAGGGGGGTTTAACTACATAATATCTATTTTTCACAAATGAAATAGTATTCGCATCGCATAATATTTACACAAATTAACGTTTCAACATTTTTTCACGTTTCACCTCTCGAGATTTAATCCTGACGAGACATCAAAAATGTTATAACGATTGATTCGCATAGACTTCTTACTACGCTCATATTGAGCACATCTGAAGAAATATTCGTTTTAGTTCAGGTTAACTACATACCGAATCTTTAATGATTTAAAACGTACTTGGTTTGTATATATAAATCGGAATGGATTAATAAAATTTGTTTTTTTTTATAATAAAAAAATCTTTTTTTATATAAATTTTGAAAACAAGTCCAAGCTCAATGAATGCTTTTTGTTGGGTTCCAGAGCATATATAGTGTAGTATAATAATTCTCCACGTTCCAAATAACCTTCCTAATTGAGAAAGAACGACAGTGTATCGGTTACATAAACCATGTAAGTTGTTCAAAATGGTGTTTTTTAAGGTAAACATCTGATGAGTATGTGAATAAATATGAAGCAATATATATATATATATATATATATATATATATATATATATATGTATTATTACTGTTTTATCTGTTTAGTTACACATGTTTCTGTTACCGGATCGTATCAAGTCTGACAAAGTTGCTAGATCGTTGATACGATCCGGTAACAGAAACGTGTAACTAAACAGATAAAACGGTAATAAAATAATATATATTTGCTCTGCAATAGTATTGAGCACCTTTTTCAGGTTTTTACAAATTACCAGTTTTGCTAAATATATATATGTACATTTTGGCAGCAAGTCATTATTCAAGCACGTCTAATTGCACACGACAAAGTTCTTCTTTTATCCGATTTCGTTAGATAACTTTTCAATTCGCCGAGCGGTCTTTTTTATTTCGGCTGGTATGTTGGCGCCCAGTAGTTGTTGTTCGGCCATATTCTTCAAGCGTTTTCAATCGGTACATCTGATCGTCGTCAGGAGCGATTGTTGTTGTTGTCATTTTCTTTATCTAGGTTTGGTGTATCTATAGTTAATTCTATTTTTTTCCTTTTTTTTTTCTGGTTATAAAAGGTGGGTGCAGGATGGGTAGGGGCTAATTATTTTCATTTTTTATTTTTTCATTTTATATTTTATTTATCTAGTAAATAAATAAGTAGAAAAACATGCCAGCCGAAATAAAAAAAAAAAGGCGGCTCGTTGAATTGAAAAGTTATCCAAAAACATCGGAAAAAAGAACTCCGTCGTGTTCAATCAGACATGCTTGAAAATATATGTGAAATATCAAAAAGCTATTAAAACACTGTTGTTTTTATAAAATCTCTGCATCATTTTATTACTAATTATAATAGTACTATGAATAAAACTATTGCGTATAATGTTCTTCATGCCCAAGTGAATATCCCGTCAAGACCACATAAATTGGAATACACACATTTACACACATATTAACATGTAGACATTTGGGACCCAACACATTGTAAACTCAGTCGCAAGGAACAGAAGACAAGTAATAACTTTTTCCTGTTGTAACCACAAGATTTCCACGTACTTATCCAAATAAAACAATCATGCTCCTTCTTTCTGACATCTGTCCTCTTGAATGTGATCGCTGGTCTGTTCACACGTTCTTTTTATTGTCTTTTTTTTTCCCCCCTCTACCGTGACATCACTTTGCACACGGCTCGGCATTTGTATACAGCTGCCGCCATATGCGTGTCTGCTCTTGGTTACACACAGACTGGTCAAGATAGATGAAGGCGGACCATGCTGCTCCTATTTGTCATTCAATCTCAGCTGCTGCCAACTCAGTCGGCATGATAGTAGAGCCAAGATGGACAAAGAAATCCACATTATCTGGATGAATTTCGTCCAAATATTTGATTCTGAAACAATTCATTTCAAAATAGATAAAATCAGGATAGTTTACTTTAATAACGTCAGGTTAATCACTAATCAAACGATCTCATTCTTATAAACATGCGTGAAAGGTGATAACGTACGTACAAACAGGAAATGTCACCGAGTATTATTATACAGCTGAAAGGGAAACACCCACGCAAAGTCTACTCCACATTCGTGGGATGTCTGATATTAGAAAATCAGTGATGCGTTTGTAGGTAAGAAGGCCACCATGGAGCTTTTAGAGATGAAGATGCTTTGCAGCATCAGCGTGTTACCCACCGGCAAGGAAGTTGGCCAGGTGAAATAGATGAAACTAACATGTCAAGATGCATTAAGATTATGTAGAACAATTTCTGCAAACACATTTTAAGACAAACTCTGGCTCGATAACCTATACACACCTGCTCATGTTGGTAGAGGAAGAAATGGAAGTAGAGAGAGAGAGAGAGGAAGGTAGAATGTAAGAGAGAAAAAGAGAGAGAGAGAGAGGAATCTAGAATGTAAGAGAGAAGAAAAAAGTGTGAAAGAGAAAAAGAGAGAGAGAGAGGGGGGAAGAGATAAATAATGCAATAGAAAGAGGGAAGCAGAGTGAGAGAAAGAGGAAGGGCGGTAAAGAGGGAGGGAGGGAGGAAGGAGGGTAAAGTAAGAGGGAGAAGGAAGGAGGTAAAGCGAGAAGGAGAGAGGTAAGGTGAGAGAGAGTGGAAGGTAAGATGAAAGAGGGAGGTAAGGTGTGAGAGAGAGAGAGAAAGAGAGGTAAGGTGTGAGAGAGAGAAAGAAAGAGGGGTTAGGTGTGAGAGAGAGAGAAAGAGGGGTAGGGTGTGTGCGTGTGTGAGAGAGAGTGTGTGAGAGAGAGAAAGAGGGGTTAGGTGTGAGAGAGAGACAGAAAGAGGGGTAGGGTGAGAGAGAGAGACAGAAAGAGGGTTTAGGTGTGTGAGAGAGAGAAAGAGGGTTTAGGTGTGTGAGAGAGAGAAAGAGGGTTTAGGTGTGAGAGAGAGAGAGAAAGAGGGGTTAGGTGTGAGAGAGGGAGAAAGAGGGGTAGGGTGAGAGAGTGAAATAAAGAGGGAGTAAGGAAAGAGAGAGAGAGGGAAAGAATGGGAGGTAAGTGGAAAACTTTGATAGAGATGATATTCGGGTTCAAATGTGGAACTTTGATCATGTGATGACCATAGTTAAGGATCTTAATCCCAGAGAGGCAGGCGATTTTATAGATTTTTGAAGACTTTAGAGAAATTTAAAGATCTGGCTCAAAGCCTTGACAATGACTACCTTCGCTGCATGCTATTAGTTTTAATTTTTACAAAATTTAATCTTAAAAATCCTTTAAGAAAATTGTGGATAAGCGAAACTACAATTTTATTTTTTACATTTATAAAAAGAAAAAAAAAAATTTTTTTTCCATATTTGTAAAATTTTAGCTTTTAAACCCAGCATATCTTATTTGCTCTCAGATAAAAAAAATAATATCAACAAATCTGTTATGTTCCCTCATAAACACCTGTCAATTTTTGCCACAATATCTTGAGGCATAGAAAGCCAATGAGAAATATCCAATATGTCACCCAAGTTTGAAATAAAATCAGTTTTGTTTTTAATTGGGGGGGGGGGGGGGGAAGAGATATTATTTTTATTTTATTTATTTTTTTTTTTTTACTTATTCGGTGTGATTATTCATGACTTTTTTTTTTTTTTTTTTTCAAACATACACTTTTCATATGTATTTTTCATTTTAATTAATTTAGAAGATTTTAGAGAAGTCTCGAAGTTGTCTGCATAATTTGAAGTTTTTTTAATCTTGTGAATTTATGATTACTGTATGATGCTTAGATTTCCGTCATTCTAAATATTGCAATATAAAGAAATACTTATTAACACCTACGATTCCCAGGAGTTTTTTGGGGTTTTTTTCTGTACTAATCCAGAACCTGACCCAAGGTTATGCCACCATCTTTTGAGAGTTTATGGTAAGCAGCTGAAAAAGGCTGACACGATTAGCCAATCAACAACCAGCATTCAGCAGATGAAAAGATTCAATGAAATCAATTCATTACAATAAGAAAATTTTATTTTAAAAGATGAACTAGAGCACGTTGTATGAATTATTGGAATTATTTACATTAGACCTGAAAGCAAACATGTCACAGTCAGCTAGGAAGCAGCTTCACAGTATTGTGTTCCGCAAACGGGCAGTTCTAGAAAAGAAACTTTGTTCATGGAATCTTCGTTTAGTTTTAGGCACAAAGAAATGATGAGGGATATTGTTGACAGTTGTTGTAGCTAAACAAGTACTTGTTACGAAAGTTTTTTTTGGGTGGGAGATACTATAGATCGAAGCTCAATCGATCAGTTATCATAAAAGTAACGATAGAGCAGACATATACTCGCAGTGTCTCTTCAGTGAAAAAGAGAAAGTAGAGAAGCGAAAAAGTCGTTGACCACTAGATTTCAAATACGGTTTGTAGAGGAAGGGAGGTAAAGAGGGAGGGAGGAAGGTAAAGTGAGAGAGAGGGAGAGCGGTAAGGTGAGAGGGAGAGAAGGAGAGGTAAGGAGAGAGGGAGAGAAGGAGAGGTAAGGAGAGAGGGAGAGAAGGAGAGGTAAGGAGAGAGGGAGAGAAGGAGAGGTGAGGAAGAGAAGGAGAGGTAAGGAGAGAGGAAGAGAAGGAGAGGTAAGGAGAGAGGAAGAGAAGGAGAGGTAAGGAGAGAGGAAGAGAAGGAGAGGTAAGGAGAGAGGAAGAGAAGGAGAGGAAAGGAGAGAGGGAGAGAAGGAGAGGTAAGGAGAGAAGGAGAGGTAAGGAGAGAAGGAGAGGTAAGGAGAGAGGGAGAGAAGGAGAGGTAAGGAGAGAAGGAGAGAAGGAGAGGAGAGGTAAGGAGAGAAGGAGAGAGAGGGAGAGAAGGAAAGGTAAGGAGAGAGGGAGAGAAGGAGAGGCAAGGAGAGAGGGAGAGAAGGAGAGGTAAGGAGAGAGGGAGAGAGGTAAGAGAGGGAGAGAAGTAAGAGAGGGAGAAAGGTAAGATTAGAGAGAGTGGGTTAGTTGGTTGGTTGGTTTTGTTTTACGGCATATCAACACTTTTTAGGTTATTTAATGCCGAATCCAGTGATTTGAAAGAAAAGTATTTTTTTAAATAGAATATATATATATATATATATATATATATATATATATATATTTTTTTTTTTTTTTTTCAAGTAGGTTTCTATTTAACTCATAGTTGGGACCCTAACAGGTACTACCACTCCGGGTCAGAGTGGACCTGGGAGCAATGGCAATTAAAGGGTGGCTCAACACTCCCCAAAGCCTGCAAGCTGGGGCCTCACCATCAGATATAGTTTAAGGTCATATCCAAGACCAGAGAGAGTGGGAGGTAAGATGAATAAATGTACCCCATGAAGGTAGGAAAGGATACTCCAAGAAGCTTCTGCTCAGATGTGACAACAGTTCTCCATTTTAGGGCGTATTTGGCTCTTGTACAAATAGAGGGTTGTGTTTGGAATTATTATTATTTTTTTTTTTTTCTGTGAATCAACGTTGAATCAAGTTTCGTATTTCTATTTTATGATTTCCAAGATAAAGATTGGTAATTTGAATCACGATGCAACCTTTGACATTAATCATGACCGAGTAGAAATCTTAAGTTATTTATAATTATACTAGCGAGGGGTACTCGGCGTTGCCCGGGTGTTTGTAGGTGTGTATGAAAAAAAAACCAGGTTCCTGTGAAAAAAAAAAGCCTTGAAGCGCAGTTGGAAAATAGTAAAGTGTGAAAAAAAAAAACAGGTGCGCGTTTTTGATTGACGTGACGGCGATAGCTATTCAGCAGTTAGCATTTTGTGCAGGGACAGTTTTTAATGAGGTCAATAAATCGGTTTGTTTGTTTTTAAAAACCCGCTCCCGTCTCGTCTCGAAATGAAAGCTACCGTCTGATATGACGAAGTCGACATTTACCAAACGTTACTTAACTCTCTAGAGACCACTGGCTCTGGGCCTGTGATTAGAGTGAGTTTCGCTTTTGTTTATACCGAAAACCGAATGTAACGCATGCCGATGCGGGAAATGTGGAATAATTAACGTTTGAAAGTCAATAAAATTAAATAGACAGGCGAGCTCCGTGGTTAACTGCGAGATATTACAATTTATAGATGATATAAAAAGTTTTAAGAAGTTGTGAAGCGAGCGAGCGCTTCTCTGAAAGAAGCCTTTTGTGGACATCGAGGAAAAGCGTACATACATACATACATACATTTTCGCTTTTATATTTATAGATTCTTAGTATAGCCTCTATGGAAGATTGAACTCTCAATCTCCAGAACACTGTTACCGAGAACTAGTTATCACATAGCACTTTATCCGTTGCGTCATGGATGCATATTATATTATCCCAACTACTATTCTAATCTTGGATGTTATTCTCACAATGTTTCAGCTGATGTAACCTTTAACCCCCAAGGTCAGATTACTCTCGTTCCATCAGCCATGACCAAGTAGAAATCTTAAGTCATTCATAATTATTTAGTATAAGACTGTATGGAAGATTGAACTGTCAACCTCCATAATTGAGAATTGATTATCACATAGCACTTTAGCCATTGCGTTGCTGATCCACTCAACCCATAGATTAAATAAATAAGCTCACTTTCAAATTTTGTACAGATTTAGAGTTTAAAAAATCCATCCTAAAGAAAGTCGGGGATTACATTGATGAAAACATTATAAGAATAATTTCTGAGAACTCTTTATATTAACTCTGAGATTATATTACAATATATATATTTTAAGCCCCCCCCCTCTTTGGGTAGAGCACTGCCGTAAGTAATCTCACCCGCTACTTAATTGGCTGAAAAATGTGACGCTCGCTCTTTGTTTATAAGCAAAGTGGTTAGAACACTGTAAAAGTGGTGGATGAATGTTTGTTTAAATAGACATTTGGCGAGATAATTTACGGGGACCGCTCCCGTGGGTCGATCGGTGGAACTGCTGACTGTCAACACGATGGTTCTAGGTTCAATCCTCGGCTTGGGAGAGGTGCTAGTCTAGCAACACTGATGAGTTGTGATACAACGAAACAGGATTGTATGTCGATGACTACAAATATTTTAAGCCCCCCCCCTCTTTGGGTAGAGCATTTCGCATTTAAATCCTTCGGACTACTATTCTCATCCTTATTGTGTTATTTGTACAACATTTCAGTCGATGTAACTTCTTACTTTCTTCAAGTGTATCAGGTCGAACTCGGAAATCTTTCCATCAAACTCAGGAATCTGCATGAAATTTACAACAGAACCCTTTATTTATTCCACAGAGGTAGCATGATCTCGTTCTGTCAGCCATGACTGGGTAGAAGTCATAAGTAATTCGCAACTGTATTTTGAGTATCACCAGTACTGAGATTGAACCATCAACCTCCCGAAGAGTGTAACTTTAAAACTGAATTACCAAGTGCTTTATCCACTACGCCACAGTCGAAAGCCAAAACATTGACCGAAACGTTTTGAAAATAACACTGAAGATGAGAACAGTAGTCCAAAGAATCCAAATAATCTGAATTATCAATCCTCATCTCAAAAATTCAGAAACACAGCAGCATTTTCCAGGCTTTTACATATCCAAATGAAGCATATCTTCTACGACACCATCACCTGAATTTCACAGAGCCGATTTCCTCTACCCTTCATCATTTATATCACTCATGCTATGCACCTCTCTCGCTATATATGTAAACATCTATGTTGGAAACAGATAAACATGAAATATAAAATTTTAAAAAGCAGAAAACGCGATCATTGAAGAGTTTGTAATGTGTTACCTGAAGCTTTTGAAAACAGGTGCAACAAAGTCAACCGTATGGAGTTGCGAATATAAAATAAAAGATAAAATATGGCGGGAGGGGCGGGGGTTTGGGGGGGGGGTGATGAGTAATTCGAAATAAACGAAACCCAATTTCTTCCCAGAAGCTTTTTGTCATTTTTCATGTGGAAAGAAGAGAATATATTCATAAACGTTTAGTCGGAAAACGCATCAATTCATTCTCCATTTTTATGGGAAACATACAAGATGTATTTTCGATGCTTCCCCTGCAAAACAACTGTGAATATGTTAAACGTAGTTTATTAGTTCGTTTAAATCTAAAAAATACAAAAATAGTTTTTTTTTCTCGCACAACTAATAGCCTTATCAACTAACAACAACAATAATAATAATAATAATAATAAAAACACTATACAGACCTCCACTGGAGGAGTGCGAAGAGGACTACGACCTTGGGGAGGCTTATTGCCACCCGAATTCCAGTGAAGACTAATGGTTGCTACGAACAAGAAATCCATGGTAAACGGCTATTGTGGTAATGCAAACTAATTTACAAAGGTTATCGAAAAAGGTGGTGAGTATTGGAAATTTGGGAAGACTTGTTGTCACTCAGACCCCATAAAACGCCACAGGTTGTTCCCAAAGAGGATTCTTTGATGATAGCCTGTGTGAAAACTCCTAGTGAGTAATAATAATAATAATAATAATATTCTGAAGATGTCCATCTATAATATAAATCTCACCTGTCTGTTTAAATGTATGTATGTATGTATGTATGTATGTATGTATCACAAAAACTTTCGACATAAGCGACGGATTTTCACGAGATCAAAATCATTTTGAAGCCCGACCCTTCGGACGCCAAATATTGAAAAATTGGCTAAAAAACATTAATTTCTTCACCCTCAACTGGGCACTTTTCTACAGGGAGAAGTCGCTTTTTTTCACCGATATTTTCGAAAGTCATTGCCTCTTTTCGATTGTCTAGTCATAATTTGAACCTACGTCACTTCCGTTTTGACGATGGGCACAACAGCTAATGCGTCACCCCCCCCCCTCACTTCCTTTTCCTCCTTTGCGTGATGGGTTCGAGCCTGCCTACCTACAACAATTTTTTTTTTTTTTTGCTCAACACACCTACAAACACCTGGGCAACGCCGAGCACCCAGGCTAGTCTATTATATAAAGGACAGTTGTTTATATGTTTATATATCAATCTAAAAGTCATAAACTACAAAACAAAGACCTACAAAGTTGGCATATTCTTGATAAAAGTTTTTAAAAAAAAATATATTCATTCTCTGGGAGTTAACTGGGCCAGGTTTCGTCAGGAGAGATTGGTTTTCAGTGTTATTATTTCAATTAATTTCCAAAGTAGATGTTGACTCATTCATAAAAAAATTATATCAAATACTGTTTGCTTGCATGTATCCCCAACTAGAGAGGAATGGGCTAGGTAGAGGAAAAGGAAGGTTTAAGGAAAAGGAGGAGAAAATGAAAGGAGGGGAAGAGAGAAAGAGAAGTTTTAATAGAAATTTATTATAGTTTTGTTCCGGGCAATGCCAAATAAGTCGGCGAATTAAAATATATAAGCTATGCTTGGTATAACGTGTTAACCATTGAGCTTTATTTTATCTGCAGCATTTAATATATGCTGGGGATTCATGATATTTATTAATAATATGTGTAATCTTGAAATATGAATAATTATTTTCTATATTTTAGACATTATTCTGCCAGAAAACACTAATCAAGAATATACCAACTTTGTGGGTCTTTATTTTGTAGGTTTTTTTTTTTGCTTTTAGCTGGACATACAAACACACAAACTGCCTTTTATATAATAGAAGATTCAATGAAATACAAAATTTACTTTTTGTACTCGTGCTTCAAAAAAAAAAAAAAAATCAAGGTTTCTTCATACGTACACGCATTTCATCAAACATCTTTATTATTATTAGCAAATTTATTATTTATTACACTTTTATATTAAAGTAAAACTTGAGTTGATTTATTAACTGATGCGCAATACCTATTTGTTAAAGTTTCACACAAATTTTTCATGAGGGGTTTCCACCTCCTTTTTATTGATCTAAGTATAATCCACATTACCAACCATTACAACTAGTGTAATACAGTCGTTACACACCAACACTCGGGTCCCACATCTTGTATGCAGACAATCACAAAGAACCAAAGACAAAAAAAAAAAAAAAAAGAATCTAACTTTTTTTCAATTGAAGCAGACATTTATTTACAGGTACTTCCAGAATAATGCCCTGTCTCTTGTTCAAAAATCTTTTCATAATCCAATGTGTTTAACAAGACTATGCTGTGTTGAACACGTGCTACGCCATCTCTGACCAGACATGTTTAGGACACATCTTTCTCTTGTCGCTAGCAGACCATGTGTGTAACACATCTATTTCCACTCTGTCACGTCTCGAACATGTCTCCAATACCTGCCTCTCTGAACATGTTCTTTTTATCTCTGCTGTCCCATCGCAGAGCCAGCTTGGTCATTTGCATATGGCTGCTCTGCTACTAACTCAGCGTCAGCAGCTCTGTCATACTAGGAACTGTGTTCCATAATTTACGACATAATATTTTGTACTCGTGCTTCAGAAATCAATGTTTCTCCATGTGCACACGCGTTTCGGAAAATCTTTTTTTAATTTACTCACATTCACCACTAACAAGGCATATCCCTACTTGGACGGACTTGGGACCATGCCTAGGAAAGATTAAGATGTCGATTTATGTTACATTTGAACTTCTGCATATCAGTACAATCAGAGAAACAGGTAGGAGGAAGGGAATTCCGAAATCTAGCTGTTCGAACGAAGAAACTATTAGAGTAGAAATCTTTCTGGTATTTAGGGACCTCAACAGTGAAGGGGTGTGATTTTGTTGTTAAGCAGGTTTGTCGGGGGATATGTACGTCAAGGGGGCACAAGTGAAACGAGTTCATCAGAGCACGTTCCATTAAAATATTTGTAAAACAGGCATGGAGATGAAACACTGCAGTGATGGGACAGGAGTTGGAGCTTAGTTAACAAAGTGGGACATATTAGATTGAAAACGCTTATTTGGACTCTATCCAAGAGGGAGAGGCTAATGGTAGATGCACCAGCCCAGATGTGGCAACAATACTCCATGCATGAGTGAATGGTAACCTTGTGGAGGTACAGGATACTCTCAGGTGTGAGTAGTCTTCTAACTCGCTAGAGGGAACCCACCTTCTTTGCAGCAGCCTTTGCAATGTCCTCAATGTAATCTTTATTATCACTTTTATATTAGGGTTAAACTTAAGTTAATTTATTAATTGAATCATAATACCTATTTGTTAAAGTTTCACACATTTTTTATGAGGGGTTTTCACCGGTTTTTTATTAATAATATAAAAAAGATGATGCTTGGTTAATTAGTTTAGGAGTCCTATACATGCAAATATACAAATAATTTTATAAAGTTATATACATGTCTATGCGTGCAGATTATGACAAGAACGTCACATCTGCAGACAATGATATAAAGCAAATTAAAAATCTTCAGCCAAAGAAAATTACATTAGCTGGAATGAGTACGGTGCCACGCTTTCAGGATCTTTGGCAACAGATTTGGTTTATCAGTTGCCGCTAAGTGAACAAATTTGGTTCGTAAATAAATTTCAATGAAGTACTAATCATTAGCGACAGATGAGAGTATAGACCAAGAGCGTTCGGAAAAGTGAGCATCTTAATTTGGTTTGGATTGTCTCATCAATCCGATTTGCTTACGACGAGCTAAGGGAAAAATTAGCCTTGCGGAAAAGAGAGATAAGTACCATTAAATTGAAACTTCTCTCCAAGAAGATATAATAAAAAGAAAGCAAAAATAGGAGAAAAGGGAAGAAAAAGGAAGACGTTTGCCGATTTGTAATTGGAAGGAAACAGAATACTTAGAGAACGCAGCCGCCCGGATGCAAATGCCAAGCCGCATGCAAAGAAAAAGACTATGAAAAGAGTGTGTACACAGACAGACAGGCAATGACGTTCTGCACGTTCGAAACGTAGACGATGGTCAGAGGTTAGAGAGAAGGAGCACGATCACGTGAGAGAAGACGATCATGTTTTATTCAGGAAATTACCCAGGAAATTGTTGCAAAAGAAAAAAGTGAGTTGAGTTATTACTTGTTTTCTGTTCCTTGCGACATAGACTGATACAACCTGTTGGGTCTATGTGTATAACATTACCAAGATACTCTTTGTTGATCCCTCCATGGACAATTCACAAGGACCTACAAATAGGAGAGCATTTCCCACCCAACATTGAAATTCCGGACCTTAGTTACACAAGGGCAGGATTCTCATGCATTACTGAAAAGTCAAACAACAAGTCCACAACAGATGGATTCATTTATTACTAGCGGGACCTGTGGAAATTCCACTGTGAAGACTCCTTCATATGTAATATGTTGATGTTGCCATTCTGTAGATATTCAGTGTAAATGGAGACGCTTTGATGTTATTGTAAATTTTTGTTAAAACTGCAAAAGTATTTATCTAAGCTAGCAGGGACGCCTGGCGTAGCCCAGTCGTAAAATACGCTTAATTATGATATTTTAATTCTTGCAGATTTTGTATATATTCTTGTAGAGTTAATGTTCTATCGATTGTTATATATCGTAAAGTTGTGATTTCAAAAATAAAAAATATATATCCATATGACTTGGGTGCATTAACTGGAATCGAAACCAAAATAAAACCTTATGAAAAAAATATATGTATATATATAATTTGAGTTCCTTCAGCCATAATCGAAACCAAAACCTATGAAAAATCTTGATAAAATTATTTATGACAAAAAATGGAAATACATAACAATTAAACGACCCGGATGTAAGCGTGAAACACGCTATCGTATTAATATATCGATTAAACAGTTGAAAAAATATTCACTGAAGTTGGATTCTCAGGAAATACCAAAATGCTAGAAAACAGATTCTTATTCGATGCCGAAAAGTTGGAAAATAATTTTACAGGAACATACATCCAAATTACCACAAAACTATTCCAAATAAAACTCTCTCTCTCTTTTGTGATCTGCGGATATTTCAGAAGAAACTATAAATAAAATGAGAGCAATTCCTATCTAACACCGAAATTCACAAACATAGGTACATTAGCAGACGTTGCCCGGGAATGAATGATGATCAACAAACGTTTCACACTCATATTTTTTATTGTCATCGAAATCAGTGAAATCGACAATTTTTCAATTAAATCGATTAATCGCCTGCTTTAGTTGACGACTCACATGCTTCCTCAAAATGACTTAGTCCACAATACAATGCCGTCCACATTGCACTGTAGAGAACCTACTGTCGATTTTATAAAATAAAAATTTCATATATAACTGCTTGAATTAAAGTTAAAATGCAAAAGTATCATAGTTCAATAGTGCTCTAAACAGAAACATTCATTTCGAATGCACCTCCGTCATATCCAAGAACCTACTGTTGATTTTATATGCCTGACCTTTCTGCTTGTACTGCTATAATGACTTGTATTATAGTTTGAAAGTCATGTATCATGGTCCAATTGTGCTTTGAACAGAAACATTCATTACGAACATGCCCCTGTCATATCAAAGACCATACTGTTGATTTTATATGCCTGACCTTTCTGCTTGTGTGGTAATAAAACGTCTCCAATGCACTTGTGATGTTAGGGTGTATAAGGTGTTAACTTTGGTCAAAATCGCCTGTTTCTTCTTTCATAGAATTTATTTTCTATTGCAGAAATGCACTCAAGAATAAGTATAGAGAAATGACTAAACCGGACCAACACATTGACTTCAGTCAGATCAGAAAAGTTAAGCAACATTGAGCCTGATCAGTTTTTAGATGAGTCATCTTTTGTGAATATCCGGTTCTGTAAGCAAAAACTTTACCTGTGTATAAATTGGTACTCATCTTGCTGAGAAGTATAAACTGGCGACAGGCTAGCATTGAGTTAAGAGGAAGGCCATCCGTGTTTAGCTTAATGTGATTTAGGCCGGCGACAAGCACCAAGAAAAGGGCACACATGTGTTTGCAGGATTTCCATGGAAACATGCCTTAACCGTTCAGCTATGTCTCTTTAAAGTTGGTGCTCGCCCTTCGGAAAGAGTGAAAGACATGATGCAGAGAAGAATTTATAAGGAATGAACACCGACCTTTATGCAAATCACGCATACCCTTGCGCACACACGGATTGTCAATTTCGCACTGCCTTCCACAGACCATTAAGGAATAAATAAATAAATAAATAAAATAAAATAAAATAAAAAAAAGTATATATAAATGTTTTACTGCGTTTAACATACAATGTCACCTACTGGAGCGTCAATTCAAAGCGGAATAATGAATACTCGAATAATGGTCAATACTTGAACAGCTTTAGTTTCTGTATTAAACACACCACTTGTGAAATGTAGGAAAAAAAAAAGAAAGCAAAAAAAAAAAAAAAAAAAAAATACCAAACAAGAAAAGAAAGGTGGTTTCGTGCTTGTTTTGTTTTACGAAATATCAACCCCTTTCAGGTTATTTAATGCCGAATCCATTTATTTAGGAAGACAAAATTTTTGTGCTTCAAGTTCTTTATATTATCAAATATTTATTCATGGAGTTGGTTTAGCTTTGTTGATCTCGTGACAAAAGATGGATTGGACCTAGTAATTCACTTCCGTTCGTCTGTTTGTTAGCACTTTTTTTTAATAACCATGTCTTTTTTTTTTTTTTTTTTTTTTAATTTTGCGCAAACATTAGTCATGGTGAAAGAAAATTTTTTTCCGGAACGGATTTTTCAGAATAATTCTGGTTGCCCCACTAGGGACCTTTATAGGGGTAAAATTGCCTCCAAATTGTTCGTCCATTCATTTGTCTTGGATTTAAAAAAAAAAAAAAAAAAAAAAAATTTTGCACAAACATTAGTCATGGTGAAGGTAAATTTTTCACTCATGGAGGAGGACGCTGCATGCTCAGCTTGTTTTATGGCATATCAACACCTTTTGGGCCATTCAATGCTGAATCCAATAATTCTGGTAAAAGACTCTATGCTTCAAGTTTTTTTTATATTTTCAAACACCCATTCATGGTTGTTTTGCTTTACGGCATATCAACCCTTTTGGGGTTATTTAATGCTGAATCCAGTTATTTTGCTTCCAACTATTTACATCTCCAAACATTTGTGCATGGTGCTTGGCTTGATTGTTTTGTTGAACAAAATTATTGTTCTTGTTTTTGACTTTGCAGAATTTAA
>NC_136519.1:15349637-15357137 GCF_053919585.1 Euprymna scolopes | reverse complement strand
TCCAATTTTGTAAATGTCTAAAAATAATTAATTTCGACTCGGATAAGTACATAATTATTTACTCACAAATTGAAGAGAAAAGGTCAATACATAATATATTCAAATTTAAAAAAAAACGGACATTGTGTTCTCGTCGAATTTTACCTGTAAAGTCCGAAGTTTAAAACCTTTTTAAAAAAAAAACACGTTTTTTTTTTTTTTTTTTTTTTTTTTTACTGAAATCTTGGTCCTTGCTCCTTTAATTGAAAAAAAAAATTAGGGCTTGAATTGCATTTTTCGAGGAGTTATAAGCTTGGAAAGATGGGGTGGAATTATTCGCTATTTTCACAAAAAATTCTGATACTGCTAGTGGTGCTGGCACGCATTTTGTTTTTGTTTTTTTAAATCATATGGATTTGCCTTGTTGAAAGCATTTGAATAAATGCATTTACAATTAATGCCTGAAGGTTTCTTTGTAAACCGAAAATTTGTTTTTAAATAAATGTTACGTTTATTTACTAAAAAAAAAAAAAAAAAAAAAAAAATCGCATTTTGTTGGCTTTCTTAACATTTTAAATATTATATATATATATATATATATATATATATATATATATATATATATATATATCCTATTTATAATGCCTCCCCATGGGACAGAGTTAGACACCAGGGTAGTTTTTAATGTGGAGAAAAGGAAAAAAAAATTGTCTCAGTCGTGAAGGATTTCTCCTCCACTAACAGAGAACAAGAAATTGAAGTGTAGTATCCGAAGAACAGATACTACACTTTGATCTTGACCCAAAGTGTATTTATTTGATCCCCCACCGAGAAAATTAGGCACCAACTCCCCGGGGAGTAGGGGAGCTGGATAGTGACACTTGGTATATAAGGTTTCCACTACATTGACCAAGGTCTGATATGTGGGGTTACCCCCACATATGGTCTTTTCTTGCAGTATCTGACAGAACAGATACTACACTGATCCTGGTCATTTTCTTGTTTCACTAAAACATAACATTTATAGACAAATTATATTAATTGCTGGAGTGGTTTTTGATAATACCCAAAGATCCTATCATCGTCAAAAGTAGCCACTACCAAAGCCAGGGACCATGCCACACTTCCATTACTACAAGTTCTGTTGAGACTCATTATTTGGCTACTCCCCTAACACGACTCAAATTCCTGGAAAGACCCAACTCATTCCTCACATTAGTTTTTTGCTGGATATTATTTTTATTGTCTCGCTAATAGAATTAAGTGCGTCTGTGTTATCCATCTTCGTTTGTCTGTAAAATTGACTTGGGAGATAAAAATGCAGAAAAAAAAACGAAAACAGTGAGACCAGCCGCAAAGACCGTGCGTGGAATGGTAAAAGAAACGGAAGTCTTTGATTGGAGGAGGGAAGAGGAGAAAAGATGGCATTATCCAAAAGAAGAAAAGAAACAATACTTTTATAGCAAGTTTTATTACATACTATCTGGTTTTGTCAGCTTGTTATCGCTTTGTAAAGTCCAGCTAAATAACATGAAGCCCTTAAGATTTTAAAATATAACAATAAAACCATTCTCTTAAACTTAAAAGACGAAATTCTTTCGTGGAGGGGGGGAGGGATACATTCATAAACGTTGGTTTAGGTTCCACAAATTTAAGCCACCATAAGTCATAAAAGTTCTTATTACTAATCGATCTTAAAATTTATAATTTACTAGCATTTCAGGCCGGTGTTGCCCGGGTGTTTGGATGTGTATGTTGAGCAAAAAAAAAAAAAAGTGGTAGTAGGAAGGTAGGCTCGAACCCGTACCGCAAAGGAGGAAAAGAACGGGGTAAAACCTAACGTTCATGCTGTTACGACCACCACCAAACCGGAGGCGACATTTTTTTTTTAAATTAAAGCTAGACAATCTAAAGGAGAGAGGATAACTTTTAAAAATATTGGCGAAAAAAGTGACTCCCCCCCTGTAGTAATGTTTTTAGCCAATTTTTCGATAGTTGTCGTATGAAAGGTCGAACTTTAAAACGATACTGATCTTGGTAAAATCCGTCGCCTCTATTGAAAGTTTAAGGCAGACATGCAAACATACATACATACATTTATATATCGGTAACTAAAGAATTTCGACCCAAACTGAGGAAAAAGCTTGCCCTATCTCTGAATACCCTTTATGTAAAATTTCAAATATTTAGACCAGAAACTGTCTGAGTAATTTGGAAGAGACCGCAGAGGTCATTTTTTAAAAAAACTGTGAACCCCTATTATGACCCCTTAAAATTTATTGTTTTGGGCTCAAATCAAGTTATTAAGTTAGATCCATGTCCAAGGAACCTATATCTAAAATTTCAAGTGCATAGACCCAAATTTGTCGGAGGAGTTTGATAGAGTTCTCAAAGGTCAAATCATTAAACTTTGACCCCTTAATCGCTAAATTTCTGGCCAAAACCCGATCACATCGATTTTCCCAAATCTCAGTACCCTGTATATCAAATTTCGAGTCTGTAGACTAAAATTGACAGAGTTATTGCATAGGGAAATGTACACAGATACACACAGAGACACTTTCACTTTTATATATATATATATATATATATATATATATATATATATATATATATATATATATATATATATATATATAGAGAGAGAGAGAGAGAGAGAGAGAGAGAGAGAGATAAATTAATAACTAGTCACATGAAATCACTTTTTTATTCACCCTATTCCCTCTGCTTCACTTTTTGTTATCAAGTAAGATCTATGATTTACTTGTAGTTTCATCAAATACTTTTGCAAGCAAAATCCGATCCCGCATTTTGCTAAATCCTACCCTCTGTTGAGAAGGAAAATATTTCTTTGAAACTCCGCAGATTAAGGACTATCCATTTATTTAGTGTTCCCTTTTTAAAATTAAATATGTTTTTAACTCTTTTTCAAAGTGTTTTTTAACATGTTTTATTAACTACTTGTTCTTTATATATATATATATATATATATATATATATATATATATACACACACACTAGCAGGCAGACTGACGTTTCTTAGGATGGAATGAGAATCAACGAATGATCCCCAGCCTACTTTCAATGTCATCAAAATCAGTGAAATAGGAGTAAGCTTCACATGCTTTCCGTCAATAACTTAGTCCATAATACAGCGTACTCTACATTGCACTGTAGAGAACTTACTGTTGATTTTATAAAAGTTTTTATTATATAATGGCTGAATTAAAGTTTAAAATGCTAAAGTCAAGTATCAGTGTTTAATTGTACTCTAAATAGAAACATTCATTTTGAACGTACCCCTGTCTTATCAAAGTACCCACTGTTGATTGTATTTGCCATGCCTTCTGCTTGCACAGTGATAAACCTTCTCAAAGACACTTCTAATGTTAGGCTGTATAAGGGTGTTAACTTTGGTTAAAATCTGACTGTTTCTCCTTTTGTAATTGGATTTCTTCGATTATCAATTTTTGATACTTATCCGAGGCATTCCGATGTAAAACCTTTCCACAACCACTCCTGGACTGAAAGTACATTTGTGTGATATTTTAATTAAAAAAAAAATCTGCTCAACTGTTTCGGAATCATTAAGGAACGTACTCACACACACACAGTTCCTTTTATTGTGTAAGCAATCCAACACTATTGGTTGTAATAGTTATTTTCTCCATCAGGCTTGACTGGTAAGGCAAGAAAAGAAGAGGGGTTTTTAACAACTGGATAAAGAAAAACACAAAAAGATTTGGCAGATGTGCCCACTTGTGAGGTCACCAGTCATCTAACGCATACAATAGCAATCTACTTGGCAGCGCACAAAGGGGTGTTTTTATTTGCGATTAATTCAAGTTTTTACAACTATAGAAAAGTGCTGGTTGTGTGATTCCCTGCGCACCAACTGCTGACTCCAACAATGTTTTTATGGTCTCTTCTTTTGGCCATGTTGTTGTTGTCGTCGTCATTGTTGTCGAGAATACGGCGCTGGTCTTGGGAGACTTTTTCTTTTTTTTTTTTACAAGGTGGTCACCACTTATCAAGGCCCGGAAGCCACTCAGGGATAAGTGTTATTGTAAGTACAGTACGTTAGTGTGAATATTTAGAATGTCTACTTAAGGGGGCGCTTCATCAGGAATTTGTTTACATTGGACTTGAAGACATCCAAATTGTAGTCAGGAGGGAAGCACACAGACAGAACAGAGTTCCACAGGCGTGCAGTTCTAAGAAAGAAGCTTTGTTCATGGAATCTACGTTTTGATTTAGGAATAGATAAAGAGTGGGGAAAGTTTTTGACAGTGGATTCAGCTAGACGGGTGTTTTTTGTAAAAGATTGGCGAGAGGGGACCAGAGATTGGAGTTCAAATGAGCACCTGCCATGGAAATAATGATAAAATAAAGAGAGGCTTGCAATGACTCTTCTGTGGGAGAGAGGTTGCAGGGAAGAGAAAAGGGCATCCCCCACTAAGCCACGGAGTCTATTTTGCACTCTGTCAAGGCAGGATAGGCTGTTTTTAGCAGCTCCTGCCCAGATATGGCAGCAGTATTCCATCCTTGGACGTACTTGACTTTTATATAGATAGAGAATTGCATCAGTAGTGAGATATCTTCTGGAGCGGTAGAAGGATCCCACCATCTTTCCAGCGACCTTGGCAACAGACTTGATGTACGTGTTCCATTTCAGATCAGGAGTGAAGGTCAAGCCCAGAAGCTTGTCAAAACATGGGGCTTCTCCTAGATGAGAGCCATCCATTTCAATTGATGCCAGATGGGAATTTTTTAAGTCCACTTTACAGTTGTCTTTCACACTGATGGCTTTCAAAGGGGCCGCACATGGATTCACGAGTATATAAAAAATATAAAACAACGCACAGACTCCAACACATTCTGCAGATATCAGTTGCATGGGTGTGTGTGTGTGTGTGTAACACTATCGACCTTCTGAACACTAAAGGTGTTCGCAATCTTTGTCTTCTGCTGAGGCTGTGTTCGTCAGTTGCTGTCAACTCATCTTAGTCCACTCTAACCCGTGATCTACATTTAACAGAGTCAAACTCACAAGTCCTGTCAACTGTAATCGTTAACTGTCACAAACCACTCCCAACCATTATAAAAACGTTGTGAAACCCACTGCCACTGCTAAAACACTAAAATATTTTGACTGATCTTTTGTTTTCATTATTGTTACACCTTGATTTCCAGCAGCCTTGGCAACGGATTTAATGTATGTGTTCTTTTGTGAACAACTTTCTATACATTGTTCTGCCGATAAACCTATTTCTCCTTTCTTTCTCTTTCTCACCTACTTCCCAACACTGGGGTGGGGAACGCCGATAGCATCACAGCTGTCTTCATTTTTCCTTGGCACTAGATTCTGTTCCCCTGGGAGTGAAGACCGCTGCTGGGATATATGCATGCTCAGTAGCATTCTACATAATCCCTTTGCACGGGTATCTTGTCTCTCTCTGTAAATGACGATTCAAGAGACTCTTCAGAAAACATCCGAGCACGTTATATGAAGAAAAAAAAAATACTTGGAATAATTTCGTTTTGTTGATAACATCTGAAAAAAGTCTGGTCCTATTAACACGTCCAACATGAATAAATGACACATAAAGAGCCAGATACGTCCAAGGATGGAGTACTGTTGCCACATTTGGCAGGAGCTGCTAGAAAGGACTTATCCTGCCTTGATAGAGTTCAAAATAGACTTCGTAGCCTTATAGGGGATGTCCTTTTCTCTTCCCTGTAACCTCTTTCTCACAGATGAGATGTTGCGAGTTTGTATCTGCTTTACCGTTATTTTCATGGGAAGTGCTCGACTGAGCTCTAATCTATCCCCCCCTCGCCAAACTTTTACAAGAAACACCCGTCTAGCAGAAAACACTGTCAATAATTTTCCCCACTCTTTATCTGTGCCTAAACCTAAATGTAGATTCCATGAGCAAAGCTTCTTTCTTAGAACTGCACACCTGTGGAACTCTCTTCCATTTTCCTGCTTTCCAGCTGACTACAATATGGTTGTCTTCAAGTCTAATGTGAACAAGTTTTTGATGAGCCGTTCCATATACGTTAACAAATTTACAGAATTTCCATTACTAATGATTGTCCAATTTCTACTGTACGCTCTTTAACCATTATCCTCGAGTCGCCTCTTGACCTTGATAAGTGGCGATGCCTATCAAAAAAAAAAAAAAAAAAAAGAATAGATGCACAAGGAACCATTGCTTGACAACATTAGTGTAATGACAAAATACACTAGTTTTTATTTGCCCGGAAACGTCGCAGGTTGACTAATAAAACGACTCTTCTGCACACCCAACATTGTTTAATTTATCATCTTGACAACTCTACATCTAGGGGCTGCTTTCTATTTATACATAAAACAAAAATGAAATACCGTAGAACTGCTTTCCAGCTGACTACAACATGGTCGTTTTCAAGTCTGATGTAAACAAGTTTTGTTGAGCTGCCCTTTAAATAATCAAATGCTACTCAATTTCTACCACTATCAATCATGTCTAGTCTAGTCTCACCGACCACCTGATATGTTAAAAAAAAAAAAAGAATATTTTACTGCCAGACGTCCTGATGTTTATGCTGGGTCTTGGAGAGGGATTTTTTTCCATTTTTCCTGACGATTGGCACGAAGCATGCTTGTTCCTTTGTGGGCCCCATTCACTTTTATGTTAGTTATAAGGGTTTAAAGTTTTACGGCAAAACCTCATCTGTTGACGCTCACCTGAAATAATTATAAATATTTGAACAAATTGCAGAAAAAAGTTAGATATCTTAGAAAAAATGGAACCAAACGGCCTTTTATTTTTAGTTTAATCATTGCATGCTGTTGGCTTTGTGCAGTTCCAGGAAATCAACTCTTCCAGGTTTTGTGAAGGGGTTAGTTTATTGCTAATCATTTGAGATACTCCTGCTGGAGAATGCTGCCAATGCTGCACAGCCATTTTTTGCAGGCCAAGGTGCTGGCTCTTCAATCCCATTTTCCAACCCTTGTGTTTATTAGCAACTACACATTCTAATATATGATGGGAGGGAGGATAACAGCAGTTTCTGACATTGTGGTTAGCCTCCAAATCTGATTTCGTCGATGCCTAGATTTTTAAATTACCATTTCCATAATTTATATTAGTGACACCTGTGGAAATTCCACAGCGGAGTCTTTCATATGTGATATATTGATGGTAGCATTCTGTGGATGTTCAGTGTAAATAGAGACACCCTGATATTATTGTAGCTCTTTTGTTAAAACTGCAAAAGTATTTATCTAAGCTAGCAGGGATGCCTGGAAAGCTTGGTCGTAAAATATGCTTAAATATGATATTTTAATTTATGCAGATTTCATATATATTATTATAATTAATTTTCTATCGATTCTTATGTTATAAAGTTGCGATTTCAAAAATAAAAAAAGATACATCCATGTGATTTGGGTGTATCAGTATGAATCAAAACCGAAACCAAAACTTGTGAAGAATATATATATATATATATATATATATATATATATATATA
>NC_136519.1:15232137-15342137 GCF_053919585.1 Euprymna scolopes | reverse complement strand
TTATTTGTTATATATTTGTTTTTTGACAACTTTTTCGAATCTATGTGTACAGTAATACAAGCCCTTATAACGTTCTAATCACGTAACATGTCGATAAAAAATAAAAGGACAGTAAGTCAGGTAGCAATGAAGTAGAACGATATAATTAGAAAGGGAACTTCCTTAAAAGTAATTTTTTCTTTTTTAAAATTTTTTCTGCTATTTCTATTTATTATGAGTATGGGGAGGGGGTGGAGAGAGTAAGATGCACTGGTTTACAAGCAGAAAAAGAAAGAAAAAGAAAACACAATCGTAAACTTGACCTTTTGGTCAAGATCAAATTGGGCGCCGGGACGGGAGATTCTGAACAACTCGGAATTTTCCCTCACCTGGCGACTGGTCCGAAACGCGCTGCCCCTTCTCGACGAACTCTGCCGGTATAAAGAACATACGAGGGGCTTCTGTCTGCGCTGTGACGAATGCGAGCCCGAAACGATCGGGCACGCGTTTTTTAGTTGCAGCCGGATCCAGCCCTTATTGGAGTACGTCGGGGTAATGGCTCGCATCGATGCCGAATGTCCGCTCGATCTCGACGAAGGTTATTTTGTGTACAACATGGAGCTGCTGTTCCCCAGGGAGGAAAGAACGGTTTTCCTGGCGATCCTGGCAGTAGCGCGCATGGTGATTTGGATCACGCGCCTCAAGTTGGTCCGCGAAGGGACATCTGTTCTGGATCGGGATCTGATCGTTTACTTTAAACATTTGCTTAAAGTAAAGATCAGATGCGATTGGAGGAGGTTGCCTAGAGTGGAATTTGACAAGAGGTGGGTGCACAGAACTAGTTTGTTCATCCGTCGAGGAGCCAAGTTTCAATACGTGTTCCCTCCTTAAGCATGGCACGGGCGGTGCTGGGTCCTTCGGAACCCATCCCGCTTAGGTTCTAGCTAAGTCATTTTAAGAAGACTCTTGACTGGTGGTACAAATGAGATCCTGTTCCTGATTTTATTTTTTGGTACTAGAGAACCTCCGAGTCTGCCCATCCCCTTTGTGCCACATCCTTGTTTTTTCAACATCCCCGGTCACTCCCCTACTCAGAGGTCACCTTCCTACCCCCTCCACCCGTTGCTTTGTTTTCTCCTACTTCCATTAAGGTATTTTCCCCAATCCCCATTAGGGATCGCCCTGCTTGTTTTCGGTTACCCGGAAAACAGTTGGGGGGGGGTCTAGTCACCTAGATTAGTACAGGGGGGGCCTCACTAACAACCCAGTAGGATTTATTTTTTGTTTTTGATATGAACACTTTTGATTAGTTTTCCCCACTCTACGAACAATCTTTCTCTTAATTCAAAAACTTTTTATTTTTTAATGAAATTGAATTTTATTTTTTCACACATGCACACACACACACACACACACACACACACACACACACACACACACACACACACAAAAAAAAAAAAAAATGCATACACAAACACACAGACAACTGTTTATAAATTGTAAATATGTTTTTGATTCTTAAACGCTGGGGATTTATTAGTTAGATTAAGATCCATAGAGTGAATGAGGTATTTTGGTAAATGTTGCCAGTCAAGAGTAAGACTCCAAAGTCTACATTTATTACTTTTTAATCACTTCAGTCACAAAGACCCTGAACCCTTCCCCTCCCCAATTTCTTGTAGGGCCTTGTGCCTAATTTTGTTGTTTAAAAATCTTTTGTTTTTTACTTAATTGTATTTTCAAAATTTTTAAAAGCAATAAAATATATAAATAAGATCAAAGTGTAGTATCTGTTCTTCAGATGCTGCACTTCCATTTCTTGTTCTCTTTCGGTGGAGGATCAGTCCTTCACGACTGAGACAATTTTTTATTTTTGTACCTTTTCTCCAAGTTAAAAAACGACCCTGGTGTATAACTGTCCTGTGGGGAGGCATTGTAAATAGGTACTAGCAGAAAAAGACACAAATTTTTGGATTTTTTTTTTTTTTTTTATCATTCGTTTCTAGCTGGAGATGGGGTATCCAACAGGATAGCAGACATTCACCCGCTATCTCATATTCCAACCAAGATATCTTTTTGATCATTTTTTAAGATTCTGACCATAACAAAGAAGAGAAGAAAAAAAACAAAAAAAAAACAAAAAACACTCCTTTCTACACAAACATGTACCGGTAGGGGTGGGGAAAGAGTTAGATACTGTAGTTTCAAAGTGCCCTTTGGGCCAAGATCAAAGTGTAGTATCTGTTCTGATGCTGCACTACAATTTTTTGGTCTCGGTTAATGGAGGAGAAATCCTTCATGACTGATACTTCTCTATTTTTGTTACTAACCAGAGTACCCCTATTTGGGTAGCTGCCCCCCATCTGATCACACACACACATTAAAAGCCGACCTTGTGTCTAACTCTGCCCTCGTGGGGAGGCAAGTAAACCAAGAAAAAAATAAAATTAAGATACCAACTTTTACATTTTTTTTTTTCAATTTTTTTATTATTTTGATTCTCGAGTATATATCCGACACAGTTAATCAACCAAGAACCACATCAGTCTATATAAAAGCATATAAGATATCAACGATACACACTCGAGAGTCAAAACAATGAAAAGAATATGCTGTTAGTAATCAAGCCTTGATCTTGGGTATCCATTATAATGCTCTCCTGATCATAGTGAAGTGATCCTCTTTTTAGCCAGCCTATAGAGTCTTCCTTATTTATGTAATCCTGGGTGAATTCATCCATAAAATACTCGACACATTCTTCCATATATTCTACCAGGACTTGCTGCTGTATTTGATGTTCAATTTTTTATGGATCATCCAGTCGAGATATTTACGCGCTGTGTTGTGTTGGATTGGGTTATGTTGGGTTGGGTTGTGTTGTGTCGCATAGTAGCCATTCTCCAGCAGAATCTTACAACTGGATGACAAGTGATTGTGTGAGCAGGATTGTAATATCTACCATGAAATATGAAGCTACAACGTGTAATAGTTTTGCTTTATCTTACATTTCCAACCATTTGCGGGTTGGCTTATTGTTCAAATGTCTACCACAAATGAATGGAATTTAATTCGCATAAAAGACACAACGGAATCGGCTAATAATTTTAAATTGCTGCTGCATTCAATATTTAAATGTGTGTAGTGTTACATTCTAAACATTTCACAGAATATGGGCATCAATTTCTCATTTTTTTTTATTTTACAAGGGAATCACCACTTATCAAGATCCAAAGTCCATTCGAGGATAAGGATTAATGAATGTAAGGTGATAATGTAGTAATCGTTAATGGTGTAGATTGATTAGAATTTGGATTATTTAAAAGAACGGCTCAACAAAAACTTGTTTACATTGAACTTGAAGCAACCATATTGTACTTTCATACACGTTTCATGATATAGATTAAAAATCTCTGCTAGATGAAAAAATAAATAAATAAATAAAAAAGGAATGGCACTCTTTGCAAATTGGTAACCACTGGTCAGTTTGACCAATCGGCTGATTGTTTTTCAAATGCAGTTCTCAAAAGCGATCAAAAGCAAATTCCGACAAATGAACGATATAACGTTATCAAAATTCACTAATGTTTATAAGTTCATGGTTAAAAACTCCGGAACATTATGAAATTAATTGAATTTGGCCACCTTATCTTTGCCTCGCCGAAAAGAGTATGAAAGAAACACATTTAGAAGGTAATAACAAATTTTGTAATTATTTTTATGATGCTTATCTGATGTCCGCCAACAAAGGCAAACGGTTCGACTTACAAACATTTAGACATTATTTTATTTATATATATAAAGATTGGCTTTGTTTTGTGCAATGTTTTGCGGCTGAGATCATTATTATCAAATGAGATTTCATACGATTTGCGGAAAATACGTGGAAAAGTCAATAACCGAATGAAGAGGACAATCATCATTATCATCGTACTCGACTAAGCTTCAATCTATGGTTCCACCCTTCTGTAAAACTTTAATCTATATAATATTCTGCTTGTTCTTTCTTTAGTCCGTACGTTATGCTTTGAGAAAGGCCAAATACAATTTGCTCCAACAAAGGCCAAATTCATCAAATTTGGATTTAGAAAGGTCAATTTGGATAAGAACATAAGAGTGACATCCCTTCAAATCACTATAATAATATATAATCATTGTTGTAATAGTTTGAGAAAGGAACTTGTAATTTCAATGTTCAATGGTTCTTCAATGAAGAAAAAAGTCTGTGAATCATTACATAAAAAAGGGAACATTCAATAGAAACAGGGCCAAAAAAGAGCATTGTCTGCCAAGAGGTATTGGACTGAAAGAGTAAATTGAAGAATGTCTCTTACAATGTGATTAAATTAATATCGATAAGAGGTCGTATAGAGAGGAGAGGATGACCGTTTTGTTTGCCCTTCTCCCTCCCTCATTAATGATGCCATCCTTTAGCAAACAAGTTGGAAAAGCTAGTACACACATACATGTCTAATATATATATAGTAAGTTATAAAATATATATGGCAATTAAGCTACGCTGTCTGTTCTTCTCTACGTCCAAACCCAAACTCACTGACTCCAGCTAACCTGATCACATGACTCACACGCAGATCCGATCAGCTCACTTCCGGTAAAACGTATCTACAATATGATTTACTATATTTCTTTCTTATGTTCGACCTATTTCCTAACATTCAGACACCTAAATATACTCGTTTATATATATATATATATATATGAATATATTCATAATCCCTATTTTAAGGGATCAAACAGTTGAACTCGGATCGTTCTTCATCATCATATATATCATTTTCATGGCAGGTGCTCGATTGAGATTCACTCTATGGTTCCCCAAATGTATGTTACAAAAGTATACGCGTAATAGAGCACAGATACGCATATAGCAACTGTATCCAAATGACCGAGCTGTGTGCAAAATGACGTCATACAAGGAAAAAAATATGTGCATAGTTAGAGACACGTGGTGACATCAGTGTCGAGATGAGATGTCACGTATGGTGGGAGAAAGGGGGTAATAAAGATCTTTTGTTAAAACCTGAAACAGTTAGTTGAATTTCTTTCCTCTTTTTTTGTCTCCTTTGTGACGGAGTCTACAACGTGTTGGGTGCCTACATATTAACACTTGTGTAAATGTGTGTAACGTTACAATGGAACAGACAGACAACCAGAATGTTGTATAGAATGTACTTTTATTTTATGAGAATCTACAGTACAAAGATTGTCACCATCTCTGAAGAAGCGAAACCTTCACATTTGTACGCGTTACAATTAAGCTATGTCAGCCGGAGCTCAGGTGAGGAACGATTCAAGTCTTGCGATAAAAGTGTCAAAATTGGCAAGGACAAGTGGGCCTTCCAAATTACAAACTCTTGCATTAGCGGTGAAAGAACGTGTACGGCAGCTGAGGTTAGAACCATGTAACTGTGCGGCGTTTGTGCGAGCAAGTGCAAGTCACGATACATCGGATGTTGGTTGGTTGGTTTTGTTTTACGGCATATCAACCCTTTTCAGGTTATTTACTGCCGAATCCAGTTATTTTGAAGAAAATTTTTTGAATAGAATATATTTGTTTTTTTCAAGTCGGTTTCTATTTAACCCATAGTTGGGACCCCAACAGGTACTACAACTCCGGGTCAGAGTGGACTTGGGAGCAATGGCAATTAAAGGGTGGCTCCACACTCCCCAAAGCTCGCAAGCTGGGGCCTCACCATCGGATATAGTTTAAGGTCATATCCAGGACTGTCGAATGTTGGAGACTGTGAAAGGTGATGCCAGGAAAGTTTGTCAGCGCCTTAGACAGTCCAATAGGTAAAATATACACTACTGCGGCACTGAAGAGTTTTTATACAGAAAAACTATAGACGAGGTGCGTTTTGGAAACTCATGTGACGTATGAGTTATGAGAGAAAGAGGAATAAATAGAATGTGTTATCACTTCAAATGATATTCTCCCACACGACACCCCCAAAAAGTGAAGTTAGAAATACAGGATGTTCCACAAGTTGTGAACACATCTGGACATTTAATATCTCAAAAACTATTAAGGATATAAAAAGCATGCCGATATATATATATATATATATATTGCAATTAGAAAGGGAAGACTTTTGATTCATGATTAAAAGTAAATTTGTATATAGATAAATATATATATATTCCTTTAATCTTCTCTCCAAAAACGGGAGGAAAAAGGGCGGGGGGACGGGAGAGGAAAGTAAGAGAAATGGGGAGCCAGCTGACTGGTTTCAACCCTCGCTTCTCAAAGCTGTATCGTGGGAATTTTTAAAACGAAGAATGAAAAAGCGATTAAAATTTCGTTTTATTCAATTTACGGGGAGAAAAAAAAAAAAAAAGTGGGAAAACGATTACAATAAAACAGCGTTATGGTCGAATACTCTAGAGATTAATCACATTCAAACCCAGGAGGCATTCCCTTTGCTTGCAAAGGTAAGGTTTTCTAAGTCAAACGTGAATAGTTTCCAAGATCTTAAGGTGATTTAGTGAATGAGCACGACTAAGCATAGAAAAAGAGTCCATGCTAAAGATCGCTGCACAAGACGAATGTGTTAGTAACAACGTCTGTTGCCCGGTAGGTTCCATTCTTAATTTTACTTTACATGTTGGATTCTTCCATCTAATCTTAATGTTGTTCGACCCAAGTAGTTGGCACCGAAACCACATTAAAAATTGTAAATAACGTTACTATTATGGTGATAGTGGTGGTAGTGGGGGGGGGGGAGAACGTCTTTTCAAGAAGATGGTAATAAAGTTCTCATAGAGAACACAACACGCACATTGGCAGCAAAATAACATCCATGAACTGCTGAACTTATTTGTTTGGCAAATTTCTCACTTACTGTACCCAACCAAGGCAAATGAAGATAAATTGGACATTTGGCCACTATATTCTCTTTAATTCGAGAGAATTCAGCCAATTTCTTTTGAATAACTGACCTAATCACATCTAGTGGGTTCCTGTTTTTGGATAAAGTATCCGTAATTGTTTCCAATTCTTCATCTAATTTCAACTTGGAACAAATCATAAGGGCATGGTGTGTTAGGGTCCAAATTAGATTTATCTTACGTTTTTTAGGGCAAAATAAGTGTACAAACTTGTAAATGTTGGTTTGCTTTAAGCAAATTCCCCGGCCAAGAAGAACATTTTACCAAACATCTTATTCACTTATTCTTCCTCAATTTGACTTTTTATTTTTCTAAAATAGCAAAGAGATGATTAAAAGGACATGTTTGGAATGCTTAGAGACTATCAAGCGGGCCGTAACAATTGGACTGTAATGTATCCTAGAAGAATCCTTCCAGAGGATTGTAATGTAGATTAGATGAAGGAGGTGTACGACTTACACATGGCTTGCAATTGAAACACATGTCTGTGACAAGAGTCCATTAATTTTTACACGGACACACACTACTTGTCCTTGACCTTTTGGTGAGAAGCAAAGTGTAGTATTTGTTCTGATATTAAACTTAATTTAATCTGCCGTTGGTCAGTGAAGGAGAACTCCATTATAGCATGCAATTTTATGTCCCAACCCAATCTATCCAGTTATCGCAATGTCACACTCTTGTGTCTGTTTTATGAGTGCTTTAATGAAATGTGTTCTGACAAACTCATATCACTTGTGTCCTCTTGATGTACACACCTTCGACCAATCTGACAAGCAGCAAAATCTACCTCTTCATTGTTGAAGTTTGTAGATGCAGAAAAGCTTTCTACTCTAACTATTTGTTCCCCTAAACTGTTAGACTTTGGAACTCCTGCCTTGTTTCCCTGACTGTACTGAATGTCAGAAGTTTAAATGTAATGCGAACAGACATCTCCCTGCTCCCGAACAATTCCCTGTTAGACATAATCCCAAATACAGTAAAACCCCAGGAGAAGGTGGCCCTCGGATACCTTTTTTTTTCAGGTTACGATGTGGAATCTGGCCCCTGGTTACGGTATTTGCTCCGCCTTATTTATGTTATTTGATTATATACTGTCTATTATATAATGTACTGTATTTTGTTAATAATTTTTGATGTCGTATCCCGAGATTCTACTGTAGTAGCCCTTTACGTTCCAAGTGGCAATATACCCAGCTTGATGTAAAAAAAAAAAGTTAAAAAAAACAGTAATAAAGAAAACGTAAAACAGAAAGTTTTTATAAAGTTTTAAAAAGTTAAAAAAAAAAGTTTAAAAAAGTTAAGAGTAAAATAAAAGAGGATAAAAAGTAAAAAAAGAAGATTTTTAAAAAGTAAAAAAAAAAAAAAAGTTTTAACAAAAAGTCCAAATAAGAATAAAAAAAGTTTTAAAGTAAAAGAAAAAAAATAAATATAAAAGTAAAAAAAAAAGTTTTTAAAAAAGTAAAAAATAAAAAAAAAAGTTTTAAAGTAAAAGAAAAAAAAATATAAAAGTAAAGAAAAAAAAAAACTCCTCATTTTGGGGAGCTAGATTTTTCCCCACACTAAAAACCGACCTTGTTCCTAATCCTCTTTCTTCCCATTTCATTGTCCTTCCCCCACCTCCTCCCATTTACTTACCTCTCACCGCCCACACCATCTTTTTTTCCCTAAATATGCTGGGAGCTGTTTTCATCCAATTTCAAAACATGTTTTAAGCATTCTATTCAGCTGTTGCGGTGGTGCATTTCTGCAGAATCCAGTTTGTAATTTCCTGCACGTCTAATTCCTGAAAATCTTCAGCGCCATTGTACCATTATACAATTCCAAAAGAAAAATCGACAACTTCCAATCTCATATATTCCTCATTTGCTACAAGACATATTCCAAAACTTAACCGCGTCCAACAATAGATCGGTCATATGAAAAGAACCACATTAACTCAAGATTTGCATGTCATTCAAACAATGAATCGATCAGTTTAAATTATTCGGATTCTTCAAACTACTGTTCGCACCGAAAGTGTTATCTTCAAAAATGTTCCATGTAATCTCCATTTTTTTTTTTCAGCCCTATCTTGTCGAACTCACAATGACCCATGACGTAATGAATAAAGTATTTAGATAGTATATATAAAGTATATATAATAATACTAGCCTGGATGCCCGGTGTTGCCCAGGTGTTTGGAAGTGTGTGTTGAGCAAAGAAAAAAATATAAATAAAAAAAATGGTAGTAGGGAGGCAGGCTCAAACCCGTACAAAGGAGGAAAAAATGCAAAAAAAAAACCAAAAACAAAAAAAAAACGTGACATCTTTGCTGTTGCACCCATCACCAAACCGGAAGTGGTGTAGGTTTGAATTAATCCTAGTAAATCGAAAAGAGGGGATTGCTTTAAAAAATATCGACGAAAAAAAGCAACCCCTCCCTGTAGAAGTGCCCAGTTGAGGGCGAAGGAATTAATGTTTTTAGCCAATTTTTCAATATTTGTCGTCCAAAGGGTTGAGCTTCAAAACGGTACTCGTGAAAATCCGTCACCTTTGTCAAAAGTTTAGGCATACATACATACATAATATAAATAGGCAGGTAAGATTTATATTATAAACTAGCATTTCAGCCTGGCGTTGCCCGGATGTTTGGACGTGTATGTTGAGCAAAACAACAAAAAAAAAACGGCCAATTTTTTTAAACTTTGACCCCTATTATGACCCCTTAATATTTATTGTTTTGGGCTCAAATCAAGTTATTAAGTTAGATCCATGTCCAAGGAACCTATATCTAAAATTTCAATTGTTTACACCCAAAAATTGGTGGAGGAATTTGGTAGAGTTCTCAAAGGTCAAATCGTTGAACTTTGACCCCTTAAAAGCCAAATTTCTGGCCGAAAACGGATTACAAAGATTTTCCCAAATCTCAGTACCCTGTATATCAAATTTCGAGTCTGTAGACCAGAGTTATTGCATAGGGAAATTTAGACACACAGACACTTTCACTTTTATAGATATATGGATAGATGTAGGTAGTAATAAATAGTATTAAAAAAATATATATCAATAATATGTATTAATAAGTAGTCATATATAATGATAAAGTAGTAAGTAAATCGGTTTAAGAGTCCTAAAACTTACGCTATGATTGTCCACAAGCACTCGTTTCATAGTAGATAATGTACTAGGTAAAAATCAGTTGTAAAGTTACACTCTTCTGGAGGTTGAAGGTTCAATTCTCAGTACGGGTGACACTCAAGATATAATTGTGAATTACTTAAGACTTCTCTCTAGTCATGGCTGATGGGACGAAAGCATGTTCCCGCCTTGGATTAAATGAATGGTTCAATTCGAAATTCTATACATATTCCTGAGTTCGACAAAATACACCTGAAGAAGGTTGGAGGTTACATCGACCAAAACGTTGTGTAAACAACACTCAAGATGAGAATAGTAGTCTGAAGAATCCAAATAATATGAATAATCAATCCTCATCTCAAAAATTGAGAATCGATCTGTTCAATTTGGGTTAAATAATTCTGCTGCTAAATCAATAAAAGAACTTTCATTTGTTTATTATTTGTTTTTTTAATGATATATCAACCGTTTGTGGGTTATATATATATATAATATAAAGCTGAATGTGTGTGTGTGTGTGTGTGTGTGTGTGTGTATCTGGTCACGAATAGGCTCCTATATGGTTGACTATTTTAAAAAACTGATTACATATGATAGAAGATGTATCGAGACACAGGAATGGGTATGTTTGATTTGCCAGAATGGTGGGTCATTAAAATTGTGGGGTCTGCGTTCGCGCCTGGTCCACAAAGTATGGAAAAAAAAAAACGTTTACAAGTGTTTTTTATATAGATGTATATAAGAATACTTTGATAAGTATGTTTTAACTTAAATAGGGATGGTATAATAAAATTGTGGGGTCTGTGTCCGCGCCAGGCCTCCATAGAATGGAAATAGGCACAAACTTTAATAAAGACTTTTCATATCTATCTGCATAAGTATACTTATGTTTCAGTTTGAAGAAATATGGTATAATAAAATTATGGGGGGTTTGCTCGCGCCTGACCTCCATAGAATGGAAATATGTCACAAAGTTTAACAAGTTTTTTTAATATAGATCCACAGAATATTGTGATAAGTGTTTCAGTGTGAGCAGGTATGGTATAAGAAATTATGGGATTTATCTATTTTATTTTTACTTTCATCATATTTTGCTTTGGTTTTGATACCCCCAAATTCGAAGCTATCTTTTTACAACCCTTCCTTTTCATAACCTATCATACTTTCATAAATCAGAGTCCATTTTCTGTAGGCTGTTTTTGAACCCAGTCAACGACGGGTACTTTTTCTAGTATATATACATATATATATATATATATATATATATATATATATATATATATATATATATATATATATCCATACTGCTGTGTTTGATTGTTTGTGCAAAACGCCGTCATGGATGATATCATAGCATATCTATATATGAATATTGGCTATACCTCCTCCTCCTTCCTTCCTTCCTTCCTTTCCATTCCCCTTTTCCCCCGTGTATGCTCATACTTTCACTACACCGATGAAGGCTGAAGGATCGGTCGAAAATATGTACCTGTAGAAAAAGTATTTTAATTTTTTTTCATAATATTATTTTGTATTCCTGCACGTCACCAATTGAAAACGAATAATGAAAAGTTATAAGCTTTTATACTTTTCGTATTCTTTTTTTATACATTTCCATTCATGTATATATGAATACATATATATAGATATGCTATGATCTTATACATGACGTCGTAGAGATGAGGCCATGTGGCGGGAGGGCAAAAATTTAAGATTCACTAGGTAATGCTGAGTAGATGACCGAGTGCCAAATAAAGCTGTCAAATATAATTCTAAATGTGATGGCATAGAGTACAAGGTATTTGAACGGTGGGCATATAAGACTAGTTTTATAGAAGATGAGGTTGGAAATTTCTTCTATAAGCTATAGAACTGGACATGCATGTCCACCTGCACGGAGCATGTCACCAAAGAGAGCAAAACCGATCAAGTAACCCGTGCCCAATGCCATCAAGTTTAACTTTCTTGCTATCATCATTCTCGACTTCAGGATTTGAACATGTTCTACATTTAAAATCTGCCACAGCATCCAACCTTCCATTCCACTGCAGCACTTGTGTGTCCAATGGCTGTAGTAAATACAAAATATAGTTTGTACCAACACTCTTCTGGCAGACTCCACATAAATGCTTTCCTGAGGTAAATGTTGGACATTCATTAACGCCACTGATCATCACCTTAGTGTTTGCCAGGTTCACTTAAGTCTCTTACTCTCTATTTCAATGTTCCATGCAGAAAATTTATTGCCTTAAGATTCTGCAATGATTACTGAATCCTCAGCATATACCATCTACCACAATAAACCATTTCTGCATTCTCTCAAAAGTGCCTCCAAAACAATGATGAACAACAAAGGATTCAAAACAGAACCCTGGTGAAGACCTACCTTGACACCAAACTTTGCGTTGTTTATCCTTATTATGCTAATACCATCCCTATACATAGCCAATAACTGTCCTGATTCGCCGCTCATCAATATCCAATTTTCTCACAGCCCACTCAACTATTTCCCTTCGGACCCGATCAAATATCATTTCTGGATCAACAAAGACAAAGTAAAACTTTATTCTTTAAAAAAAAAAAAAAAAAAAAAAAAAAAAAAAAGAAAGTCAAATTTTATTCCATGAATAGGTTGGTTGTTTTTGTTTTACGGCATATCAACCCTTTTCAGGTTATTTAATGCCGAATCCAAAGATTTTGAAGAAAATTCTTTTGATAGAATATATTTGTTTTCAAGTCAGTTTCTATTAAACCCATAGTTGGGACCCTAACAGGTACTACCAGTCCGGGCCAGAGTGGACATGGGAGCAATGGCAATTAAAGGGTGGCTCCACACTCTCCCAAAGCCTGCAAGCTGGGGCCTCACCACTGGATATAGTTTAAGGTCAGATCCAGGACCATCCATGAATAGGAGAATTATTTACATTCATAGAATACACCACTCTTAGACAGCCTGAGGGTACCGCTCTTGCAATACATTAATCTTAGAAGGAAATTTCACAGCATTCCCCGTCCAGGTTTCTGCTTCCTGAAACAGCCTGCCTGAGGAGGTTGCGATCATGATTATCATATCCAAGTTTAAAATGACAGTCAAAAAATTTTCAAACAGTGATGCTATATCTTTCGTCTTTTTACATGGCTTGGAGCAATTCGGTATGTTTTGCTATTAAAATTGATTGATTTACAACCCCCCACCCCCCCAAAAAAAACACATCTATAAAAATGTTAAATACTTACATATTTTATGATCAAATTGACTTGGAAAAATTATCTTATATTAAAAACAATTTTTTCAAATCTCTTGCTGCTTGTGTTCGATTAAATATACTGAATGAATTACGTTGCTTTATGTTATAAACAAAAGAGCAGCTATTTATGCATATATATATATATATATATATATATATATATATATATATATATATATATACACATATATATATATACATATATATATATATTGGGACGATTAATTGGAATCTGAAAAATCGAAAGCTTTGGGGTATCAGAATCAGTATCAGAATAAAAAAATCTGAGCCTAAATTTTGGTGCCAAATTGTTTTTTATGAACTTAATTTCCCTTTGCTGATACCCATGATGAAGTGATAAATATTTATATTCAACTCCCAGTAAAACTAAAATCTATAAATCACACCTTGCAAGTGTATTTTTATGTTTGTGAAAATAAATATATTACATCGATTTTTACGGTAATCTAAAAATTAAAAAAAACAAACAAAAAAACTATATTTATTCTAAGATTTAAATAGATTTGGAATTGGAAATATAAAACAGAATAGGTAACTTAATCGGAATCAGAAAAATATTGGAATCGTCCCATCACTAATATCTATATAACGAAACAGACTATAAGTATTATTTCATAAGAGATTAAAAATAAAGACTTACTTGCCATAAGTTTTCCTTCTCAACTGTTAAATCAACATAGCAAGAAAACAAAATTCCGTAATGGATGTACTCACCTGAAAGAAAGAAGAAATTTTATTAAAACAAAAATATCTCATCATTTGGATTTTTTTGGACTACTGTTCTCATCTTAATGAGTATTTTCAAAACGTTTTGGTCAATGTAACCTCCGACCTTCTTAAGGTCCCTTTTGTCAGATTTATTGAACTCAGAAATCTTTCTGCCAAACTCGGGTATCTGTACAAAATTTTTAATCCATTGTCAGCAATTAAATAATTCACAATTTTATTTTGAGTACCCTCCACACTGAGGATTGAACCTTCAACCTCCAAAAGAGTGTAACTTACAAATGAATTTTACCAGAGAGGTAGTGGTTAAAGTAGTTGGTAATATTTAATTATAAGTTACATTCTTCTGGAGGTTTAAGGAATACAATTGCGAATTATTTAGTCCAAAGTAATATGCAAGGATCCGTAGGATAGTGGATACGGTACTTGGTAAAATTCAGTTGTAAAGCTACACTCTCCTGGAGGTGGAAGGTTCGATCCTTAGTGTGAGTGACACTAAAAAATGCAATACATTGCTGACAGAATGAGAGTATGCTATACCCGTGGATTAGATAAATGGTTCTGTTCAAAATTCCGTATAGATTTCCACAGTTGAGCAGAATGATTGCAGAGTTTGACAATACACCTGGAGAAGGTTGGATATTACATCGACCGAAGTCATGTGAAAATAACGCGCAAGTTGAGAATAGGCTAAAAAAAAAAAAAAAAAAAAATGATCAATCTTCATCTCAAAAATTCAGAAACAAAAATTATTAAGTATTTTCATTTGGATTATCTAAAAAAAAAAAAAAAAGAAAAAAAAATCACATGCGATTTTACATAGAAAGGCCAGAAACAAGTATAATTTAATTAACAAAATATACCCCACATTTAGACCCGTTATATATATATATATATAGGCATTGTTTGTTGGCTGTCATGAATCTTGTGAGCTGCAACGTTGTTTGGCTGTGGAAAAAATATATATATATATTTACATACATAAACATAGCTATTTCATGACATAAACACGGGTACACAATTGTCATCATATTTAATATGTATAAATTATATAATTTGATTCAGTTTGGTGTAGAATCTGGTTGGACGAATTAATATTTTAGTAGGGGTAACCTTAACCTCGACACAATTCTCCCATACAACGGAAAATTAGTCCATAGGGAGTTTAACCGTGCAATGCGACTTGCGCTCAGGCATCAGATAAATTTAATAATGGCATGAAATATTTGCGATTTAGTTTAAATGAAAGACAGGAAGTGTTGATGACTGCAATTGCTTTTGGTAGGATGACCAAGGTGAGAAGAGAGCCTACCCCTCCCCTTGCTACACATAAAAAAAAAGAAACAACTTTGTAGAAATTGAACAGGCGAGAACACCTTACTGTCACCTTAACTCTTCTCTCTTTAGAAAAAAAATAAAATAAGCCCCACTCCTCCAAAAACATTTGTGGAACTGATCAGAAAAATTATCTTCAGCCAGATGGCTGCATATTGTGAAAGAAAAGCGAGTAATACAGTGTATTTACACAACCAATATATACGAAACTAAAGTTAGCAATTACTTATTTTTTCGTCAATTCTCCTGTAGCAGATGTCTCCTTAAACTACTTTAACAAAAAAAAATATTGTATTTTCAACCAATATTAACGAGAAAAAAAAAAAAATCTGAGATACATGGGTAAAAGTATTATTTTATTTAATTTAATGACCGGTGGTCTAAACTGACCACCCTGGTCAAATCAGAGAAAGTTTACTTTTTTTTTTCTTTTTTCTTCTTTTCTTTTTTTTTTAAATCAGACGGAGAAAATGAAAGTAATTAGTTTTAAAAAGTAAAAAAAAAAAAAAATATTGTATTTTTTCAACCAATATTAATGAAAAAAAGTATGAGATACATGGGTAAAAGTATTATTTTATTTAATGACCGGTGGTCTAAACTGACCACCCTTGGTAAATCAGAGAAAGTGCACTTTTTTTTTTTGGGGGGGGGGGTAATCAGACGGAGAAAATGGAAGTATTCATTTTTTAAAAGTAAACAAAGAAAATCTTGTATTTTTCAACCAATATTAATCGAAACCTTTTTACTTACTTTCTTTTTTTTTTTTTGGTTGCAAATTAGAAAGTCCTTTTTTTTTGTTTTGTTAATCAGACGGAGAAAATGGAAGTAATTTTTTTTTTTAAATAAAAAAAAATCTTGCACTTTTCAACCAATATTAATTGTTGACTGCTGCTGCTACTCCCACTGATTTAATGCTTCTCACCACCACTTTGCCTAACGACTGCTGATGCTACTCCCACCAATTTAACTCCTATCACCACTACTACTTTGCATTTCCATACACCAAACATGGACATAAATACCACTAAAACATCCGCTGGGTCATAAGCTTCATTTTGGTACCTAAATTGCCTGGGTGGGTTGCCTGTAGGCTAGCTTAAACCGCGTCACACACACACACACACACACACACACACACACACACACACACACAGTACAGAAATTTATAATAGGATATAAAAATAAGAAGCTCTTTCTTTCCCCATAAAAACAATTATGAAATTCTGGCCAGCGAAAGAAAAAAAAAAAAATGCCACCTTTCTAATTCTCTCTCTTTACAAAAAGAAATTAAAAAATACAAAAAAAAATGTCACCTTACTAACTCTCCTCTCTCTTTATAAAAAGAAAAAAAAAACAACAACAAAAAAAATGTCACCTTTCTAACTCTCCTCTCTCTTTACAGAAAAAAAAAAGAAAAAGCCTCACCAAAAGCAATAAGTGTCATTGCAAACTCAATTGCACGTGAAGAAAGTTTGGAGCATTTGATGTTTTATTCAGTTCCAGTTTTATTATTTCTAGTGTACAGCTTTTTATTTCCTTTTTTTAACACATATTGGTTGGAGTTGATACCAGAAAACTAATTTCCATAGTAGTTGAGCATTTTATTTGGTGATGGTAAATGTTGAATCCTGCAACCAAGTAATCCTAATCACTAATATTTCTGTGATGATAAAAACATAAACGCAGATCAATCACAAAGCTGGGTTAGATGTACAAATTTAGCCTTCCCTAATTTCTGGATGAGGTAACCAACTGATTTCTTGTATAGTATGATTTAATTAACAAAATATAGTCTACATTAAGATCCATTATTCATATCTATCTATATATCTATAAAAATGAACGTGTCTGTGTGTGTACACTTCCCTACACAATAACTCTGTCAATTTTAAGTCTACAGACTCGAAATTTGACATACAGGATACAGAGATTTGGGAAAATCTTTGTGATCGGTTTTCGTCCAGAAATTCGGCTGTTAAGGGGTCAAGGTTCAACGATTTGACCTTTGAGAACTCTACCAAACTCCTCCGACAATTTTAGGTCTAAACACTAGAAAATTTAGATATAGGTTCCTTGGACATGGATCTAACTTAATAACTTGATTTGAGCTCAAAACAATAAATGTTAAGGGGTCATAATAGGCATCAAAGTTAAAAAAAATTGGCTGTTTTTTTTTTTCCTTTTGCTCAACATACACCTCCAAACACCCGGGCAACGCCGGGCTGAAATGCTCGTATATACATAAACACCTAAAAAAACTATCTAATGAGCACTGAAACACACACACATATACACTAAAATAAACACAATTCTCAGCATATATATATATATATATATATATATATATATATATATATATATATATATATATATATATATGAGCTGAACGCAAAGAAATAAAAAAAATGGAGAACCTGATGAATAACTTAAAAATGACATGGTCTTTAAAAGAATTGTACCAATAACGGTAAAAGCAATTACTTAGACGCAATCCCTGGAAGACCGAGTTGCAACAATATACAAATAGCAGCCCTTATATTCTCAAAAACGTCATTGGATATAAATTTAATGAAGCCCAAGAAGGGTACCCCTTAATCATATCAAATTAAAAAAAACCCAAAAAAAACCCTGACTCATTGACCCCCATATAATAATCTTTTCTAAATTTTTCGACATTAATTACCCAGGGTAACAATGATAAAGATTATACCAACTTTGTAGGTGTTTGCTGTGCAGTTTTTACTTTTCACTAAACATGTAAACACACATACACACAGACAACTGTCCTTTATATAATAGACTAGCAAAAGTAGCCGTCGTTGATTGGATTCAAAAACAGCCTACAGAAAATGGACTCTGATTTATGAAAGTACTAGCGGGGGGGGGGGGATTATCCGGCGATGCCCGGGTGCTTGGAGGTGTGTGTGGTTTTGGGTAAATCAAAACTCTGGGGAGGGGGGGGAGGTTAAAATAATATTTTGGTAGGTGAGTATGAGAATCGAACCCGAACCCTTGAGGCAAAGTTGGAAATTAAAGTGTGAAAAAAAACACTGGGCCATGGCGACATACAACCGGATGTGTTTGAATTTATTTATTTAAGTATTGACAGGTGGGCGCAATAAAAGTTAACTCCGCTGCTTCTATTTGACCTAATTAATGAGGTCAAATAGAAGTCATGCACCAACTTTGACTGGTTTTTTCCCCAACCAGATGTGTGTGGTTGTTAATGAAAACCTAAGAATAAGCGAAGTAAAAAAAGAAAACAAAAAAACGAACGTTAAAACTTATGTGAAAAACAAAGCGGGGATACCCGGGTGGTGGGTAATCGAAACATCGAAAAAAATAAACACAAAAAAAACTAACGTAAGGCAAACGAACGATAGTAAATGTAAAAATCGAAAAACCAAAAAAGAAAACAGAAAAACGAATGTTAAAACTACCCCCCCCAAATAAAATGGCTTAAATAAGCCTGTTTCGATATTAAAATTTTAAAAAATCGGTGGGTACCCGGGTGTTTTTGGGGGTGTGTTTGTATGGTCAGGGGTGGGGGGTGTTAATGAAAACCTAAGAATAAGCGAAGTAAAAAAAAAAACCCAGAAAAACGAACGTTACGTGAAAAATGGCTTAAATAACACTGCTTCAATATTAAAATTTAAAAAATCAAAAAAAAAAAAAGACATCTCACACCACGATTAGAACCCAAAACGTTTAGATAATGACCCAACGCTCTAACCAACTGACCTAACACGACGTACATGAAATTTAGTCAGTTCTTCAACTATTTAAACTAAATCAGGTCATGACGTCATCTGACGCATGCGTAGAACCAATCTCGTCATGAGAGGACGGTATTTGTTGACCTCCTCCCTGTAGAAAATTGTTGATTTCAGGGTGAAAAAATTAACGTTTTTGGCCAATTTTTCGGGCGAAGGATGGAACTTCAATATGATACCAAGTTTTCTAATTTTTGTTCTGTCTGTCGAAAGTTTTTAGTGGACACACAAACACACATACATGCATACACACATTTTCGCTTTTATATATATAGATAATCTGTAGAATTAAAACTACATATCTTGCAAAATATCTTAACTTAGTGATTCGAATAGTGGTGAGAAGACTTAATTGACAGAGAGGTATCTGCTTCGACTATTACTAATTCAAACTAAAACTGTTGGTAAGATTAAACAGAAAAAGAAAAAAATCTGATTGCAGATGAAAATAAAGATTTTTTTATGGCGTGCTATTCCGGTTAATAAAACAGGGGAAAATTCACTTAAATTTATACATAAGAACACATCATTTTTCCTTATCGATTTTCCTAAATAAATGATAAAGACACTTAGTATAATCTCCTCAGGCTTCAATTAGACATTGCTTGAGTGACAAAGTATAAATTAAGTATTCATGCTTAAATTTTGAAATGTTGAAGGAAAAATTATGTAAACAAAATCTTTGTATATTAAAAAAAAAAGAAAAAAAAAGGTATTTTCGCCTTGCAATGTTTGGTGGTATTCTTTCTTGCAATATAATTCATTTTATAATGTTATTAGCATTACAAAAGATTTGGTTTTGGTTAAAAAGATTCCACTCATGTGAACCAGGTGCAGCGAAGTGGGATTGAACACACAACTTTAATTGAATTGATGACACCTGATCTGTCAAAATTACTTGGCAAATTTGACAACCTGACATTATCCGTTCCTTGTTTGGGAGCTTCTGAGTTGTTGGAAAGTCTCCATTTCAAAATGTGATAATCAGATTAGAGAACAAAAATGTTGGGAAAGAAAAAAGTAAAAGAAAAGGAGGAAAAAAAAAAAAAACTGTGTTTTTGTTTGCTTTTTGTTTCTATTGTTTGTATCTATTCAACATCGGACAAAGCTGATTCACTTAGCAGGTCATCTGCATTTCATCAGAATGAATTTTTTAAGAAATTTTATGTCAGATTTACTGTCATACAAATTGTGACCCCCACCCAACACTTTTTTTGCTTCCAAAATAATTTGAAAAGAATGTGACAATTTATTTCATTTTTGTCTTTATGAACCTCTCGACTTCTTGGTAAAAACAAGGGTTGCTGAGTCTCAAAACGTACAAGACCCAACTCCTTAAATTCCAAGACGGCCCAGACTCCTTAAATTCCAAGACGGCCCAGACTCCTTAAATTCCAAGACGGCCCAGACTCCTTAAATTCCAAGATGCACAGATTCTTAACTAATGAACATGCAATTTTTAAGTTAAACATTACATACCAACGAAAATGCCATTTCAAATTTAAGCATACTGACTCAAGAAAATGCTCTTTAAAACTGAAGCTCGACTGACCAATGAAAATGCCATTTCAAGCTTAAGCATAACCATCCAATGCTATTTAAAAATTAAGCATTACTGGCCAAAGAAAATACTATTTAAAACTTAAGCATAACTGAAAAAAGAAAATGCTATTTTAAACTTAAGTCTGGCAGACCAAGAAAAATGTCATTTCAAGCTTAAGCGTAACTATCCAAAGAAAATACTATTTTAAACGTAGACATGACTGACCAAGGAAAACACTATTTGAAACTGAAATGAGATATAGAAACGGTTGGAATTTAAAAAAAGGAAAAGGAGCGAAACTCAAGATTTTGTCAAACTTTTCTTCGTGGTTTTCACTTTTGTGAAAACAACTTATTCACCTAACATCAAACTAAAGAAAATCATCAAGTTCCTAAAGACAATGGAAGGAAAGAGAATAATTTGCTACCGATTATGGTGGGCATGACTGAAGACATGTCTTTGTCCACCTTTGTGTTCAAACCCTGAGGTACACTTATTGACCGCTGGGACTGACCAGCCATTGACCAATAGACTGCCGCTTACACAAAAGTGGAAATCAAATGTGAGAAAGTCTACTAAAGTACGCGGCACACAATAAGCACGTTATCGGGCATTGTCTCCTGATGAGAGCACATGTTTGTGTTGATTGAAAATTCCGCCATTGTCCAGCAGGAGTGGACAGGGGAGGTCCCGCAATCTAATTGTCTTAGGAAAGCCAAAAGACACCGGAACAGCATGGTGCAGATAATTGCAGGATTTAATTCAATTGTATATTATTACAAATCAGTGTTTTGCTACTTCTGTGTAGAAGAAGGGGCAGAGAACTCTTGAACATGAGAAGAAATAGACACGTCCTTCAGGCAAGAACAGGAAAAGCCTCTTTATAGTAGACTAGCGAGGGGTACCTGGCGTTGCTCGGGTGTTTTTCGGGGTATGTGAAAAAAAACAGGTGCCCGTGAAAAAAAAAAAAACGAAGCCTTCACGACGCGCAGTTGGAAAATAGCAAAGTGTTAAAAAAAAAAAACAGGTGCGCGTTTTTGATTGACGTGACGGCGATAGGTATTCAGCAGTAAGCATTTTGTGCGGGACAGTTTTGAATGAGGTGAATAAATCGGTTTGTTTGTTTTTAAAAACCCGCTCCCTGTTTATTAGGAGGAGCGAAATGAAAGCTACAGTCTGATATGACGAAGTCGACATTGAACAAACCTTACTTAGCTCTCTTGAGACAACTAGCTTTCGGCCTGTGATTAGAGTCGAGTTTCGCTTTTTTTATACCGAAAACCGAATGTAACGCGTGCCGATGCAGGAAATGTGGAATAATTAACGTTTGAAAGTCAATAAAATTAAATAGATAGGCGAGCTCCGTGGGTAACTCTGAGATATTACAATTTATAGATGATATAAAAAGTTTTAAGAAGTTGTGAACCGAGTAAGCGCTTCTCTGAAAGAAGCCTTTTGTGGACATCGAGGAAAAGCGTACACACATACATACATATATACATTTTCGCTTTTATATATATAGATGGATCTGTTTTTTTACGGGGGGGGGGGCAATAGGAAATTTGATTGATGCATGCGGCATGCCATCCGTCATTCAAAAGTATTTTTTCATTGACTTCTTTTTTTTTTTAATTCTTTATAACGCTATTAATATATAATCAATTTTTAAGATCGAAAAAAAAATTTTTTTTTTTTTTTTTTAACAATTGTTTTATTCTTGACAGAAATTTAGATTTCTATATTATTAATGGAGATTTGGAAATATATCTGCAGCCAGAACAATATTATTACTAGCAGGCCACCCGGCGTTGTCCAGTCATAAAATATGCATAAATACTATATTTTAATTCATACAGAAACTGAGACATGTGAATATTATGTTTTTTTCTAAACGGTTCACTCCTTGTAAAAAAAAAAAAATTACTGGAGCTGAGATTGAAACCAAAGCCTAAAGACAGTGAATCAAGTACGATAACCATTAGGTGTGCATTATACAGGGTGACTCCCCCCCAAAAAAAAACGGGCTCCCGCTCTAATTAGGCCCGTTTCTTAGTGTTTTGTCTGAATGAAATGAAACTTTGGTCATAACTAGTTTATTATATTCAAAACATCACATCAAAACACAATGGTCTTTGGCCCTTTTTTCTCCGTTCTACAGCATATGTTCTAGATGGCCTCCATTTAGCTTTTGTTCTTTTTGGGGGGAGGGGGGGATCACCTTGTATTTCAATTAAAAAACCGAATCGAATTTATTCCTCTTTTTGTTCCTTTGCAATTGTCTCTGCATGTAACATTGGGTTCAAGAGTGCTAAAATGTAACGACACTGCTGAAGAACATGTAACAAGAATGTTACATTCCAACATGTCTCTATTTGGATTATTCAAACTGCTGTTCTTATCTTGGATGTTATTCTCACAATGTTTCAGCCGATGTAACCTTCGACCTTCTCCATGTGCAGCTTGTTGAACTTTAGAAACGGTACGAAATTTCTAATAGAACTCGTTCTAATAGGGGTTGTTCTTGGAATTGTCTTTGTTGTTCCAATTGTTGTTGTTGGGATTGCTGTTGGAAAAGTGGTTTGTAGCATTTTAGTAAATTCCGAAATATGTTTCATTTTACTAATGATGTAACCTCCATCCTCCGTCATGTGCATCTTGCCAAACTTTGGAAGCGGTATGAAATATTTAATAGAATTCATTATCGAATCATATTCTTATTCTGTCAGTCATGACCACAAAGGTCCATGTTCTTGTTCCACTGATTGTTGTTGTTGTTGTTTGAATCGTTTTTGCTGGTCCAATTATTGTTGTTGGAATTGTTTTTGTTGTTCAAATGTTGTTGTTGGAATCACTTTTGTTGGTTCAATTGTTGCAGAAATTGTTTTTGTTGGTCCAATTGTTGTTGGAATTGTTTTTGTTGTTCTAATTGTAAATCTGTTCCATTTTACGAACGGATCCACAAAAAACACTTTCCCCAATTTATGTAGACAATAAACTTTTCTAAGTACCAACAAGAGGAAGAGACTTTTCTGTAAACGTTAAAAATATTTCACATACGTTGCTCCGTAACATTAAAAAAAAATGTGAAGACAAAAATTATTTATTTACATCTGCTAAATCACAAGTCCGCAAGAACCTGTCATATAACAGATATAAATACAAACTGATAATCAGTCCTAAGTGACAGTCTTCTGGGGGTTGAAGGTTCAATCCTTAGTATAGGAGATACTAACACAAATTACTTAAGGTTCCTACCTGATGGAACGAGAGCAAACTACCACTACGAATTAAAAAAAGATTTCTGCCCAAAATTCCTTAGTTTGACAAGATGCACCTGAAGAAGACTAGAGGATAAGTCGGCTGAAATATTTTGTGAATAACACCAGAGATGTGAACAGTTGTTCAAATTATGCAAATTATAAATACATATCTCAAAAATTCTGAAACATCCGTGTCTCTCCGTCTTCCAGCATTTCACAGTCCGATTATTAACATCCAGTTACAACCAAGATGGAATCGACTGAAATAAATATAGGGCGGAAGCAAGAATTTTCTTTGACAGCTGCATAGTTGTCAACCCTGATATTATAAAAGGCAGCAGACACTAATATCAGAAAGTCATTTCAACTCGCAAAGTATCAATCAAGTACCATTTGTCATGTTCCTCAAAAAAAAAGTCTACAAGAATCTAAAGAACAAGATGAAGAATCCTGTAATCATCTTGAATATAAAAAAAAGTGAAACATGCATGGTCCCCCGTCAGTGCACAGTGAACGAGGCATAAAAAAAATGACTAAGTTCAGCCCCCCCCCAAAAAAAAAAATTTAGCCCCAAAAGTCCCCAGGGGACGTCAAATCTTGGTGAAAATGAACAAACAATACAGTTTTAGGTCTTAACATATGTAAATTTGAGTTCTGCAACATGCAAAAAAAAGAAATGATTAAGTCCATCATTTGCCCCCACCCCCATTTATAGCCCCCCCCAATCCCAAAGGCCTTAACATATATACATTTGAGTTCAGCACCATGCAAAACTGCTAAATAGACATACAAAGAAAATAGTCCCGAAAAATGGAGTATTCTTATTAGTCCTAAAAGAGCCCCTGGGGCACACCCAAGAGTTATTGCAAAGTATAGATAGACAGAAATCAGTTAGTTCCAACTTTTCAGAAAGTTTTATAAAAATCCAAGGAATCAATTTTTTTAATAAGCACAAAAGTGTAAATTTTTTAATAAGCACAAAAGTGTAAATTTTAGCCATTTTAATGGCGGGAAGGGGGGGGGGGAGTACCGGAGTTTTCCCGGAAAATCAATTCTGTTACTTTTTTTTACTCATACCATGTTTAATGTTTGTGCAAAATTTTAAAAATTCCAAGGTGTAGCTATTAAGGAAAGTGCGGACAGACGAACGGACAAGGGTGAATTTACAGGTCCACCCTCCTTTTGTCGGGGGACTAAAAAAAATAGAAAGAAATCTGTGAGTGACAAGTGAAATGACAGTGAGATTCAGACATTTTTTTAGTGGAAATTGCACCAGACAAGATATAACGCCATTTGATGTAAGAAGCTATAAAAAAAATACTTTAAGGTCTAAAAAATTGGCAAAGATAAGTGTTAAATGGAATAGATTCTGATGCAGAAAACAGCAATTCTTTACTCTTTGTCAGAAACATCGCACATAGAATGTGAGGACTAAAGGATTAAATAAGGGAAATCAGAGTTACAAGACTGGCAAGATTCACTTCGACTATCCTTAAATTATAACGTGGGGTCAAATTAGTAAGTAAGAGGATCTAAGGAGAGTAGAAATTGGAGGTTAGGTTTGGCAATCACGTAACTTTCGCTTCCCTTATTTTGTCCTTTAGTCCTCACATTCCGGAAGTCGAACTTTGGAATTTGGACAGAATTTCGAGCGGACCTTTTATTTACTTCATACAAGGACCCATGGCAAAGTGGTTAAAGTACTTAGAAAAATCAATTGTAAAAAGTGATATTTTCCTGAAGGTTAAAGGTTCAATTCTCAGTGTGGGCAACCAAAAAATACAATTGCGATTTACTTAGGATCTCTACCCTCGTGAAGTAAATAAAATTTTCCACTTGAAATTACGTCCAAATTCCTGAGTTTAACAGAAATATTCCAGAGTTCGACAAGGTACACCTGAAGAAGGTCGGAGGTTATATCGACCAAAACGTTGTGAAAATCACACTCAAGATGAGAACAGTAGTCTGATGAATCGAAATAATACAAAAAAAAGGATATTTCAGATTCACAATTAAATTCTACAGACTTCCAATTCCACTAACAAGAAGTAAACCTTGCTATTCAAAAATGAACGGTTCTGTATTCCAAGATGGTGACAAAGCCAAATGAAATATTTTGGAATCATGAGAGAGGAAGAATCAGATTAAAAGAGTTGTACATGCATGGATAAAATGGACTAATCCGACTGTTGACCAGTAATGACGTTGGCATCCATTGGTGCTGCTACGAGTGTTGAGATTTTTCATTTGTATGCAGTCAATCCTGCAAGGGCATTTATTGAATGATGAAAGGTATAAAGTTATTTAGAATCACATGAGGGACAGAGAGGGAGGAAGGAATGAGGGGGAAGAAAGAGGGAGGAAGGGATGAGGGGGAAGAGAGAGGGAGGAAGGAATGAGAGGCAAAGAGATAGGGAGGAAGGAATGAGGGGAAGAGATAGGGAGGAAGGAATGAGGGGAAGAGATAGGGAGGAAGGAATGAGGGGAAGAGATAGGGAGGAAGGAATGAGGGGAAGAGATAGGGAGGAAGGAATGAGGGGAAGAGATAGGGAGGAAGGAATGAGGGGAAGAGATAGGGAGGAAGGAATGAGGGGAAGAGATAGGGAGGAAGGAATGAGGGGAAGGGTTAGGGAGGAATGAGAGGCAAAGAGAGGGAGGAATGAGAGGCAAAGAGAGGGAGGAATGAGAGGCAAAGAGAGGGAGGAATGAGAGGCAAAGAGAGGGAGGAATGAGAGGCAAAGAAAGGGAGGAATGAGAGGCAAAGAGAGGGAGGAATGAGAGGCAAAGAGAGGGAGGAATGAGAGGCAAAGAGAGGGAGGAATGAGAGGCAAAGAGAGGGAGGAATGAGAGGCAAAGAGAGGGAGGAATGAGAGGCAAAGAAAGAAAGAGGGAGGAATACGGGGCAGAGAAAGAGAGGAGAATGAGAGGCAGAGGGAGAGGGGGAACGAGAGGCAGAGAAAGAGAGCAGGAAGAATGAGGGGCAGCGAGACAGCAGGGAGGGAATAAGAGGTAGAGAGGGAGAGAGGAGGGAATGAATGGCAGAGAGAGAGAGAAGAGGGAATAAAGGAGATAGGAGGTGAGAATGAGGGGCAGAGAGAGAGGAGGGAATGAGGGGAAGAGAGTGAGGTGGATAATGGAGGGCAGAGAAAAGGATAGAAATGAGACAAGTAAAGGAAAGGAGAAAGAAAAGGGAAAGAAATAAGAGTGAGAATAGAAAGGGGAAAGATAACAGAAAAGGTAAAGAAGAACTGGGAAGGACGGGAAAATGAGGGAAAAGGGAAGTAGGAAAGGGATGAATAATCATCAAAGTCAAAAAAAAAAGGGGGAGAAAATAAAGGGCAAAGAGACAGGGAAATGGCGAAGAGGAGGTCCATAAGAGCCACTTATGTCCAAGGATGGAGTATTGTTGCCACATTTGTTTCTGCTTTATTGTTAGTGCTCGTCTGAGCTCAAATCTATGGTCTTCCCTTGCCAAACTTTCATAAGAAACACTCGTCTAGCTGAAACCACTATCAATAAATTCCCCCACTCTTTATCTGTGCCTAAACCTAAATGTAGATTCCATGAACAAAGTTTCTTTCTTAGAACTGTACACCTGTGGAACTCTCTTCCGTTTGCCTGCTTTCTGGCTGACTATAATATGGTCGTCTTCAAGTCCAACGTAAACAAGTTCTTGATGGGCCAGCCCCCTTAAGCAATCCAATTTACGAAATTTCCACCAACAATTACTACAACATTGTCCCATTGACCACTGTGTACTTATTAACTCTTATCTTCGAGTGGATTCTGGCCTTGATAGGTGGTGACTCCGTAAAAAAAAAAAAAAAAAAAAAAAAAGGACAATGAACAAAAGATATAAGGAAAGGGGAAGAGAAAAAAGGGGGGCATAAAGAATGAAGATGAACAGTGAGATGAAACAAAAAAAAGGAAAGATGAAACGCACAGTGCGTGTGGAGAGGGGGGGGATAGAGAAGATGGTTAAAAAGAAAGATCCCCAAAGAGGTATGAAAAACAGATGAAAATAAATAAATATATAAAATAAAAATTAAATTTATTATCAAAGAAAAGTATTTCCACAAAAGGAAAAATAAATCTGTCAAAAACTGATGAGCCAAAGAACGAAAGTCTGTCATAAACCCAACAATGGAAACATAAAAGTCAATATTCAACAGAATTATCTGATCTATTTCCTGCTTCTTTTGTTCAGTTCGTTTGACGCATTGCTATAGTGGTCTTCACCAACAATGAAAACATAAGAATCATTATTCAACAGAATTGTTAATTCGATTATGGCCATTAATAATCCTATTACAGCATTTCAAAAAAAACATGTTTTTTAATTTCTCTAATGCGTTTCTCACAAGAAGTTGCCACAATAACAATTGGGCCACAATATTATGAGTGAAATATTACCTTCTTTCCTTCACTCTCTCTCTCTCACACAGACGTGATGCTGCTAGTCTCAGTATTCTTTTCTATAAATACTATTATGGCATGTGTTCTTCAGAATTGTCTGATCTATTCCCTGCTTCTTTTGTCCCAGCTAGTTTGATGGGTTGGTCTAGTGGTCTTCGCCAACTTGCTGTTCTGATACCTACAGCTTCATATTCAAGTCGATTCTTCCAAAATCCTAGAATTCAAACATCATATGCATTGTTCTTTATGTCTGTTCTTTTCTCATTCCAAACACGTTCTCATATGTATCGCTAAAAATCTATGATCAGACCATGTATGTTGTCACTTTTCGGCTGGGGAATATTAGTTTCATTTGAGGGTTCTTGATAAGGCGTAAAAATACATCTGTAATTTGATTGGCTCCCTTACCTTTCTCCTTCGCTATATAATGTTGTTAGTCTTTTCCAAAAATTCTATTATGGCATGTGTTTTTCAGAATTCCCTGCTTCCTTTGTTTCAGCTCGTTTGATTCAATCCAATGGTCTTTGCCAATTTGCCGTTTTGATACCTCGTTATAATACAGTTTCCTATTCAAGTAGTTTCTTCCAAAGAACTTCAAGTTTGTGGCACTCTCTCTCTGCTGACTGTTTTCCTCTTACCTACTTGGATTTTCAAGACTAAGGTCAATAAGTATATCCTGTCTTTGCAAAAATCATTTTTCATTTTCTTTAGCTCCTTATATTAAGTGGCTTCATGCCTTGTATGGATCGATTTTCATAAAAACAAGAAAGAGGGCATTTGATGAAAAGGGTTAATAAGATAGAATGCTTGTCAATTGAGAGACAAAGGACCTTACGATAAGATTTGGAATGTTTGATGAGGTATTTATTTACCTCCTGCGCAGGTCAAAGAGTGCATTCAGGTCTACAAAAATGCCTGAGCATCTCTGTTGGCATTCTTATTGCAACAAATTCCAGAGAATGGTTCTGGTCTGCAAGTAATCAATAGTAAACGGCTGTTGTGGTAATGAAAATTAATTTACAATGGTTATTGAAAGAGAAAAAGAGCACTGGAAAACTGAGGGAAACTTGCTGTCACTCAGACTCCAAAGAACACCACTAGTTATTACCAGTAAGCAATGATAATGACTTGCAAGATTACTCCTAGTGCGTAAATCTATTTACTCATGAGGATTTAGTATCTGTCTGTCCGAAGACGAAATTAAACTATGATCATCTTTTAATGCTCAGTTCAGGGAGCTAAGTATAATATTGTAATATCTGCTTTGTTGTCAAGATATCATCATCCCATGCATTACCTCCTCCTTTGTTTGAGTACAATATAGTATATGTTTTTTATCATACATCGTAGCAAAATATGCTATGAGAAGGAGTATTTTTTTTTTTTTTTTTGCAACAGTCATACATTTTGTGTTATTCCTTTTGCAGTGTTGACTGCAGTGTTAACTTCATATGGTACGCAGAACAAGGAGAGAAAAACTGTATCATATGCTCAAATGGAGCACACACATCTACAGAAAGAATTAAGGAATAAAAAAAAAAAAAAGAAAACTTTCTTTCTCTTGTTAAGAGTGGACACAAAAAAAAAAGAAAGAAAAACCTCTAAAAAGACATTCGTATATACACGAAAGGATAACATTCAGAATATGTACGTTTTACTTATTCCATCCGTATTGGACACGATATTATTCTCGGGTGAAACGAAATAACATAAACGAAGAAACGCAAAAAATAAATTAAATCAAATTCCCAAGAAAGCAAACGAAGGAATCCACAGTTCCTGAACAAGATAGAAATAAATTCCAATTTGAGGTCAAAGGTTTTACATTCCAAAGAAATAAGAATCAAAATCATAGATAACATACGAAAAGAAGATTCTACAAAAAATGTAAAGCCACTCCTACCAAAACATGTTCACTCAAAATCATAAATACCACATTGAAAAAATAAATATCAATAAAATTCTGCCAAAAACACGAACACCAAACTAAAAATTGCACACCAAAAACACACAGACATCATAATAAAATGTGTCCTTTAAAAACCGTATGTACACTAACACTATAAAAAGCAACTGAAAAAAACATGGACACCATACTAAAAACATCCACTGAAAAAACATGGACACCATACTAAAAACATCCACTGAAAAAACATGCACACCATACTAAAAACATCCACTGAAAAACATACTAAAAACATCCACTGAAAAAACATGCACACCATACTAAAAACATCCACTGAAAAACATACTAAAAACATTTACTGAAAAAACATGCACACCATACTAAAAACATCCACTGAAAAACATACTAAAAACATCCACTGAAAAAACATGCACACCATACTAAAACATCCACTGAAAAACATACTAAAAACATCCACTGAAAAAACATGCACACCATACTAAAAACATCCACTGAAAAAACATGCACACCATACTAAAAACATCCACTGAAAAACATACTAAAAACATTTACTGAAAAAAAACATGGACACCATACTAAAAACATCCACTGAAAAAACATGCACACCATACTAAAAACATCCACTGAAAAACATACTAAAAACATCCACTGAAAAAACATGCACACCATACTAAAAACATCCACTGAAAAACATACTAAAAACATCCACTGAAAAAAAACATGGACACCATACTAAAAAATATCCATTAAAAATGATGTCGTACTAAAAATTCCTACTAAAACAAATGCTACTAAAAAATATGGACACGACTGAAAAAAAAAAATCCTACTAAAATCATATAGACCCTATGTCCAAAATATTTATTCACAAATATATGGGCACCATACTCAAAAAGAACAAAAAGAAAACTTGCACAGATATTTAATCTACATATTTATAAAAGCGAATTTTTGATGTTCAGACTTGAAATTTGGTATATAGTATATTCGGACATGCGGAAAACTTTTTAATCCATTTTTATCCACAAAAAAGGGGGGGGGACTAAGGGGTCAAAATTGAAAAATTGGTACGTGGGAGTCATCGAATTTTTATCTGCTTGCTGTTTCACGAATGTACATGCATGAATAGTTCACATTCAGATTACTTGTGTTAAGAATAAGTAGTTTTGAAAACACTTTTTAAAGATCGTGTCACGTTGGCCTAATGGTTATCGTACTTGATTCACTGTCTTTAGGTTTTGGTTTCAATCTCGGCTCGAGGCAAGAAGTGAACAGTTTAGATTAGAAAAAAAACATACTCGCATGCACATGTCTAAGTTTCTGTATGAATCAAAATATAATATTTATGCATATTTTACGAGCAGGCAACGCTAGGCGGCTTGCTAGTATTCTATATATCTATAAAAGTGAAAATGTGTGTGTGCGTGTGTGTGTGAGAGAGAGAGAGAGGACAACTCTCAACCTATATACTCAACGAATTTTTGATCTACAGACTTAAAATTTGGTATATAAGCTATTCAGACATGTGGATTTATATGGTTTTTATATGGAAAAAGGGCTGCTAATTAGTACTTGGGAGCCATCGGATTTTTTATCTGTTAGTCAATTGTTTCACAGCTGTGCGTGCACGAATCGTTACCATGACAACTTCCTTATATTAATAAGTAGGTTTGAAAACACTTTATAAAGATCGTATCAAGCTGGCCTAATGGTTATCGTACTTGACTCACTGTCTTTAGGATTTAGCTTCGGTCTCAGCTCGAGTATTTTTTTTTTTATTTATTTATTTACAAGAAGTGAACAACTATTTTAAAAAAAAAAACAACATAATACTCGCATGCACATATCTCAGTTTCTTTCTGTTTTTTTTACTTCATTTTATTTTTTTAAAGAAATTTAACGCTATGTTTAATACCTGAGAACGCCAGGTACATCTACTAGTCTAATATAATTTTTTTTGTTTTTTGTTCTGATAATAGTCAAGGTTTATTATAGATGCAGAGAACTTTTTAGAAAACATTGCTTGCACTTGGCGAAAAAATTCTTTACAAATCAAATTACGAAAGAAAACGAACAAGAAAAAAAAATTAAAAAAAAAAAAAAAAAAAAAAAGAATGTCTATGTTTTCTCTTGCGATATATGTTTTATTCCGACCACAAATCCCTTATGCTTTGGTAAAGTTAAAACTTTGTGAATGGTTAAAAGTCTCTTCATTTCGCAGATAAAAAAGCTAAAATATTTATTGGCAAAATGGGAATTTACACACGTGCAGCTCTTCTACACCAACGTTTTTTTATTCTTCTTCTCTTGTAATATTTACGTGCGTTGGTAGATCGGACGTCTTAGTACACGCCGTGATGCATCTAACACATCGATGCAGTTTCTGCACATTTGAAAATGCAGAAACTTCCAGTGCATACTTTCCCGTGTATATAAAGACAGAAAACAATCCATGCATTCAAAGGAAAACTTATTTTGTGTTCCTATATAATAAAGACTACAAACCTTGCATACATAGTGCTCATTATCCTTTCAGATAGATCTTAATGATGATAATCTTTACATCAATAAAATTGTGTAACCACTGCTTTGTGTCTGCATGTGTGTTCCTGGTATCTATGTGAGTTCCATTTTTTTTTTTTACACTATTAACTGAATTACTATATATATAAATCGGTCAATTCAGCTCTTATGCACAGATCATTATATAATGATTAGATCACTCTGACAGAAGTTAAACATTTAACAAATAAATATTTAAACCTCAACAGCATTTCTCGTGGTTAACGGTAGCCGAATCGATTAGGTCCTTGCTAATGAAGCCAGGGATGGCTTCTGTCGCCGGGTTTGGATCTATTGACTGGTATTAATTGTGACACCTTGGACTGATGATTATCGAAAGGATCAAACACCAGTGTCTGTAGGTATTTAATAGTTATTATAGTAAATAATTATATATATAATAGTTATGGGATGATTCTACTGTTATTCACAATTCTGATACAATTACCGATTCCGACTCTTAAAATTTAACTAGTTTATTTTATTATTATTATTCTAAGCACATTGATGCAGTTTCTGCACATATTAAAATGCAGAAACTTGCAGTGCATACTCTCCCGTGTACATAAGGATAAAAAATAATCCATACATTCAAAGACAAACCTATTTTACTTAGTGTTAAATATACAGAGTTTTCCAAAAGTCTTGGGCACATTTCAGGTCTGCATATCTGCTTAACTATGAATTTTATCAAGATGAAAGTGGTGCCATTTTAAATTTTTTTGTAAGGCTAATGATTTGTTTGTTCTATTTTCTTTATATATATATGTTTTAATTTTTTTATTTTACCGTTTTATCTATTTGGTTACATATGTTTCGGATGTTGGACCGACCATGTTTACGATCTAACAGCCTCGTCAGACCTTATAGAAATGGTTGGTTAGTATTAGGAAGAATTGTTTTTAGAAGGAATACGAGAGGAAAAAAAAAAGAGGGAAAGAAAAAGGACGGGGTTTTGGGGGAGGAGATTGCTCTGCAATAGTATTGAGCACTCTCTTCAGGTCTTTACTAATTACCAGTTTTACCAAATATATATCTATATATATATATATATATATATATATATATATGAAATGTGATTCTTGATTGAAATAAGTCGTCTAAAAATGCATAGTAAATTTACGTTATTCTATTACTGCTATTTAATGAATACATACATTAAGATTGTAATGTTATATGCAAGTACATTATGTTCTTATATATATAGTGGATAGATTGGAGCCCAGACGAGCATTTCCTACATGTAATAGTTTTGTAAATAATTAATGATTTAATAAAACAAGACTAAATTACTAAAAAATCTCAAAATATCATATTTGTTAATTTTCAAGGGAGATAATTCAAATTGAAATTAGTAATTTCTAAAACTACAATAGGTTTAAATTGAAGATATGTAATGTAACTAACAGATTTCAACAAAATACTTTAGAATTAAATTAATAGCCAGCATTATTTAATGGTAAGCTTTTGGTTTACTTCATATAAAACGGAACTATCTTGTAGAATTGTTGCCTTCAGTAATCTACACGTTTCAAAAACGTTTGAACTATAAAATAAAACTACCATTTTTTTTCAGAGTTCTGCTAGTGTAAGCAATGATGATATCTTATCCAAAAAGACCCTTGGCATAGTGGATAAAGTACTTGATAAAATTCAATTGTAAGTTACACTCTCCTGGAGGTCGAAGGTTCAATCTCTAGTGTAGGCGACACTCAAAATACAATTGCAAAATTACTTAGGACTTTTACCCATTCATGGCTGATGGAACAAAAACATGCTAACCCCATATATTTAATTAAAGGTTTTGTTCAAAATTCTGTGCAGATTCTCACGTTTGACAGAAAGAGTCCAGAGTTCAACAAGATACACTTGAAGAAGGTCGGAGGTTACATGGGCTGAAACGTTGTGAAAATAACATTCAAGATGAATTTCAGACAAAAATCGGTAAGTGCTAATAGAAATATAGGGAAATAAAAAACAAAAACGTTCCATAATAATCACTTTCACTTAGTATGTTGGCAACCTTCACGTGGTACTTCTCGTAAATACCCGATATCTTTTTAGAAAGACCAGAAAAATATCCGAGTAACCAATGCCAACAATAAAATCTTTGGATTTATATATGATATGATAATAATAAACTAGAGTAGCCGCCATCTTTTGCGACATGGATATCAACAATGCAAAGGAAAGAAAAGGTATCAATAATGCACGAACAATGATGAGACGAGAAGAAAAAAAAATGCATTGCAGAATACAAATGTGCAAACGGTTTCAAACAATGCAGAAACGTCTTCGGCAAGCAGCAAGAGGTTCTTTTTACAAGGTTCCTGCTAAGTATATCCATTCGGACGCGGCTTGCTGGTGCCATTGAAACAAAAACAAAAAAGAACTTGCAGTGGACCAAAAATTACCATATGGACAAACGAAAGCAACTGACAATTCAATTGTCGGAGAGTAGGAGACGCAAAGGTTATGTGTGTGCGCAGGTGTGTGTGTGTGTGTGTGTGTGTGTGTGTGTGCGCACGCGCGTGCGTGTAAAGGAGTAGGTTTGAATGAGTGATGCAACAGTGGGGACACCATGAGAGGACGGAGAATGGCAAAGCAGGTGAAGCAAAAATAAACCATAGAGAGAAAAAAATAAAATAAAAGGCAAAAGTAGTGAATAGAATTTAAAAGTGGGAACTAGAACATGGAAATCGGTAAGGATGAAAAAAAAGGTAGAGCGGATGGGAGTTGTAGAGGAAAGGTAGAGGGGGTGGGAGTTGTAGAGGAAAGGTAGAGGGGGTGGGAGTTGTAGAGGAAAGGTAGAGGGGTGGGAATTGTAGAGGAAAGGTAGAGGGAGTAGGAGGTGTAGAGGAAAGGTAGAGGGGGTGGGAGTTGTAGAGGAAAGGTAGAGGGGGTGGGAGTTGTAGAGGAAAGGTAGAGGGGGTGGGAGTTGTAGAGGAAAGGTAGAGGGGGTGGGAGTTGTAGAGGAAAGGTAGAGGGGGTGGGAAGTGTAAAGGAAAGGTAGATGAGGTGGGAGGTGTAGAGGAAATAGAATTAAAAAAAAGGCATAGTGGAAGAGTCGGGGAGGGTGTATAGGGGAAAGAAAGAACCAAAAAGTTAGAAATAGAGCAGAAAAGTGAGAGAGAGAGAGAGAAATCAGGAATAAAAAAGAGAGAGAGAGAAAAGAAAAAAATCAGAAAAAAGAGAGAATAAGAGCATAAAAGAGAGAGAGAAAAAGCATGAAGCAAAGAGAGCAGAAAAAGAGAGCAAGAGAAACGAACCATGTACTGCCTTTCTTATATACTCCATGGTTTACATTCTCTTATTTTGAAGCACGCATTCATTTATTTTGATTTCAACGCGCCTCCCTCATCGAAATGTTGCAAACTTACAGCCAGTCTATGAAACGATCTTATAACAACTGAACTGCATTGTCTTTCATTTTTCTCTGCAGAATATCAAGGTGGAATTAAACAAAGGACTTTTTTTGCTGGAGAAAAAAGATTAACAAAAAATGAGAATTCGCAACGGACGAATGATCAAAAAAGAAAAAAAAATAGAACAAAGGGGGAGACAACTCAGCGACAAATACTTCCTCCCTCTCTAAAAAATGGCTGTCATTGAAAAAAATAATTAGCGTCGTAGAATTCAATGAATATCTTCTACCTACACAGCAAAGATATCAATAGAAAACCGTTTCATGACTGATAATAGAATTAAGAAACTGAAGCCACCCACAGATGATTATTAATTCATTATAATCAAGAAAATTTAATTGTCGGAGAATTTTTAAAATAAATGAATGAAAAAACAAAAACAAAAACAAACAAAGAAACAACAAAACAAAAACAAGATTTCATTAATATTAATAACTTATAATTAGCATTCAAAGACAACATTCTTCCTCTCTTGAACGCGAAATTGTTTCCAATTTTCTCAAAAATCCAAACAACTAGAATCACACAAAAAAGAGTGCATACCCACGCCACGGCTCCCCCTGATGATGCCTGATGCAGCATTCACCGTGAGCGGGTTGAGCCAGCATCTACCTGGAAAACTATTAAAGCTTCGACTAAGAAATCTCTTAATAGCAAAAAAAAAGTTGTTTAGTTTTCTCCCACTGCAAGAACTTATAGACACCAGGGTCGGAAAGTGGGATTGAGAATTCATCCCCCACCCCTCGTGGAGGTGCACTCTGATCTGCAAAATATCCATGGGCAGCCTCGTCGGTATTCCCCGGTAAGAGCACCTCAGGCGATTAGCAATAAACTAATCCCTTCAAAGAGAGAAGGTAAAGCCTGGGAGGATGGACCTCCTAGAACTGCACAGAACGTGACTACCGCAAAATCAACAGGGACCAGATCATTATGGTCTAATCTTTGTGAACTTTGGGGGCCTAGGATAAAAATCCTGGGGAGAGCACACACACAAAAAAAAAAAAAGCTGAAATAGGAATTAACTTTCCAACCTATAAAAAAATAAGTCAGACTGCAGTGATTTGGAAGAAATCGATTTTTATTTTCACTTTTTTTTTTCTTAATAAAAAAAGACAAAAAACCTGGATTTCAATTTCAACCAAAAAAAGCACAAAACCATGGAAATATATATTTTTTTTTAAATTAAAAAACAAAAAACAAAAAACAAAACGATATAACTAGTTCCTTTAAAAATGTCATGAATCATAGTCGAGTGTTTGAAACAGATCTCCAAATTGTGCAGCAGAAGATATCGTAAAACCATTGTGAAAGGAGTCGGCTTCATTGCCATGCAGACTTTTTTTCTTTTGATGATTGTCGTTGACTATTTTTTAATCACTCGTCTTTTTTGTCCACAAACAAAAGCAACCACCCACGATAATGCATACTCAAGTTGCTTGTTGTAAAAGCATTCAATGGATTTGATCAATGCAGACGACAACAACTAATTGAACAACGAAGACTACGGGATTTGTATGGAGGAAGGAAAGAAGAAAATTAAATGCACGCCTCCAGTAAAAAAAATAGAGTGAAGTGTACTCTTATAGATTAAGGGAACATATATATATATATATATATATATATATATATATATATATATATATATATATATTCCACACTAACGTAATGTACTTGCAATAACCCTTATCCCTGAGTGGCTTCCGGGCCTTGATAAGCGGTGATCACTGTGTAAAATATATATATATATATATATATATATATATATATATATATATATATATATATATATATATATATATCTCCCCGAAACAGTGTTTCATGGTAAACAGCTGATGATCCCTTTAAGAACATTGGTACTATTGTTTGTTCATGTAAGCAAATCAATTCAGCGATACAGGAAATTAATTGACTTAATGACAAAATAATTTTCCACTGTAGGACATTTTTTTTTAATAGTTTTAAAGAAACTTCGGATATATACGCTGGGATGCCATGATTTAATAGACTGTTTTCTTTTAAAATCCCCGAAACAGTGTTTCATGGTAAACAACTGATGCCCCCTTAAATTAACATTAGTACTACAGAGAATTCGGGACAGCAAGTTGATGCAGTGATTTCAGGTTATTAAATGACTTAATGACTAAATAGTTTTCTAACGAATGATAAAAAATATAAAAATTACATAATTTTTTTTGTATAGTTTTAAAGATTATAAAACTTCCAAGACTATCCACATACAGTACTGTTTCGCAGCTCATCAGTGTGGCTAGACAGGCAACTGCCTCAAGCCAGGATCGAAACCCAACCGCCCAAATGACAGTCAAGGCTTCTCACCATTACGCTATAAGGCTGCTATATATATTTAAAAATTTGACTCATGTCTAGATAACCTACACCTAAAATTTCAAGCGTTTAGATTCAAAATTGTCGGAGGAGTTTGGTAGAGTTTCCAAAGGTCAACTCTGTAAACTTTAACCTCTTGGCAGCCAAATTTTCGCTCAAAAACTGGTTAAAAAGCTTGCTGCATGTCTGAAGAGGTTAAAAAGCTTGTTGCATGTCTGAAGACCCTGTATGTAACGATTTTAAATGTTTAGACCCAAAATTGGTGGAGGAGTTTGGTAGAGTTCTCAAAGGTCAAATCATTGAACTTTGACAACTAAATTTCTGGCCAAAAACGGATGTAAAAGATTTTCCCAAATCTCAATATCCTTGGATATCACATCTCGAGTCTGTAGACTGAAAATTGAAAATGTACACACACATACAGACAATTACACACACACACACACATATATATATATATATATATATATATATATATATATGAGAGAGAGGGGGTAGCGTGCGGATGAGAAGGGGAAGAACATGTGAAAACGCGATCTAGGAAGTGTAATGGGGAAGAAACCAGGAGCTCTACTGACATAGAGCGACTAAAAGCAGTTAAGTGAAAGAAACGATAAGCAAATGTATATGAGAGAGAGAGAGAGAGAGAGAGAGAGAGAGAGAGAGAGAGAGAGAGAGAAAGAAGAGTTATGAGTGTATGAAAGAAAGATCCCAATGAGATTGCGCGTGTGTATGAGAGAGAGAGAGAGAGAAAGAGAAAAAGAGAAAGAACTACAAAGAGATGTGTGTGTGAAAGAGAGAGAGAGAGAGAGAGAGAGAGTGAGTGTGTGTGCGCGCACGCGCGTGTCTGTGTGAAAGCTCACAAAGACATGTGTAGGGGAGCAAGAAAGAAGAGAGAGATGAAACACCATGATGTGTTCGAGTAAGAAGGCCACAAACCAATGAAGAAGAACCAATGTAAGAGAGAAGAGGAAAGAGAGAAAAAGCATATTTCTACGCGAGAGAGAAAGAGAGAGAGAGAGATAGAAAACTTACTGAATTAACGCCGGCAAGAGAAACGAAATACGGCAATTCTTTGAGCCGATTTAGATCAGTTGCAGTAATGAACAACAATAACAAAACGCAGCAGAGGGACTTAGACTCTCTCACATGTATTCGCATGTACTTGATGGCATTGTCGCACACGGAAGAACACGGAGAGCTTTTTCTAATACTTACCCCCAACCCACTCGCCAGAAATTATAAACAGACCGAGAAAAAAACAAACAACACACACACACACACACACACACACACACACACACACACACAAAGTAAATACAAACATAAATGTGTGTGAAGGAACAGAAAGATGCAGAAAGAAATTTTGTATTTTTTTTTTTTACCATTCTTGTAGACTAAGGTTTAATCTAATGAACCAAACTTTCGAAAAAAATTAGTTGCGTCGGATAACAGACGGTCGATAAGAAACATCGGAATAAGAGGGGGGGGGCAAATTCGTATTATTTGGATTCTTCAGACTACTATTCTTTTTTTATTCCATTTTCACCCCAAACAAGGCACAGTGCCATTGTGATGTAGGGGGCTACTATCGGGGGCATAAGTTGCAGTGAGCTGCAAGATGTCTGTTAAACAATTCGCTAAGCAAAGTTTTAGCGGGTTTCGAACTCTCAACCTTCTGCGTGTGAAGCAGACGTGATTACCACTACACCAGGAAACAAAGAGACTTCTCATCTTGGATGCTATTTTTACAACGTTTCAGCCGATGTAACTTTCAACTTTCTTCAGGTGTATATTGCCGAGATTCGAACTCGGCAATATTTCTGTCGGACTCTGCAATCTGCACGGAATATCGAACAGATCCGTTTATTTAATACATGAGAGTAGTATGTTCTTGTTCCATCACCCATAAGTAATTTGCAATTGTATTTTGAGTACTATCTGCACTGTGGATTGAACCCTCGTCTTCCAAAAGAGTGTAACTAGCAACTAAATCTTACCACGTACTTCATCCATTACACCACAGGTCTTTGCGGACCAAAACATTGTGAAAATAACCCTCAAAATTAGAACAGTACTCCTACGAAGTTTTGAGAGGAGGATTCATCCTTTGGATTATTTGGATGCTTCGAACTACTGTTCTCATCTTTGTTATTTTCACGTTTTGATCGATGTAACCTCTGACCTTCTTCAGATGCATCTTGTTGGACTCGAGAATGTCATACATAAATAATAAAATCACACTACAAGTTTTTATACACAAGTCACTACAAGTGCCTCGCTAGTGACATTGAAGAAGTAGTGTTCCCTAGAGTCTGAGTGACAAGAAGTTTCCGCCAAATTTACAATATGTTTTGCTTCTTTCAAGAGAGAGAGAGAGAGAGAGAGAGAGAGAGAGAATCTGCACGGGATTTTGAACAGAATCCTTTATTTAATCCACAGGAGTAGCATGCTCTCGTTCTGTCAGACATGACTGGGTAAGTCCTAAGTAATTCACTATAGTATTCTCAGTATCGCCAGCCCTGAGGATTAAGCCTTCAATCTCCGGAAGAGTAACTTTTACAACTGAATTTTACCAAGTATTTTCTCCACTGCATCACGAGTCCTTGCGGGATGAAACTTGGGGGAAAATAACAATAAAGATGAGGGCAAGAGTCTGAGAAATCCAAATAAAACGAATTGCAAAATTCTCATCAAATAAAATCAAAACGAGGCAGATATTAGAAAAGAGGTTAGGGAGTCAGAGTTTGGCAGGTGTTTTTTTTTTTTTTTTTTTTTTTTTTTTTAATATGTAAAACTCGAACTCAGGCAAAGTGTTATATATTAAAGTGGACAAAGACATGGGACAGGTTGTCAGGAAGTTCAATTCAATATTGATGAAGGTGTCAGTATGCTAGAAACAGAAAACCGAATTCAGTTAACGTTATAACGAACACACATGCAAAATATAAGCACATAAAAATAACTAGTAGGAGAATTTCTCGCTCTCCGTGTCTTTAGTTCTCTGCCCGAACAGTATTTGGGGTGATGAAATAAACAGCATGTATCTTGTATACAAAAATCGTCAGCTTAATTAATAACGACAATCCAGACAGACACGCCCACATAAAGAGTCACCAATCAGAGACGTATCCAGTAAAGAGTAGTTGAAAATAAGTCATACGCCATTCACTGTGACTATGTAATTTTTACAGCTATGTACCTAGAAAACGGAGCTGTTAAACCTGGCACAGTACTATGGTACAAGAGGGAGAAAGAAGCAACCTTAGTAGAAGTTAGTGTCTCCAATGATACCAAGAGGGAAAAAATAACGAAATGCCAAGGTCTTATGTACAACACAAAAAGAAACTGGAATCTTAGGAAGATCTCCAACATTCCAGTAATTATATGAGCAATCAGACTCATGAAAAAAGAATTTCAAAAACTGCCAAATATACCCCATGAACCAAGTGCAAGAGAGATACAAACAAGTGCACTTAAGGGACGGTTAGAATCTTAAAAAGATCTCTTAGTTAGAATATATAAAATAACGAGTGAATGTCAGACATCCATTAGGATGCCTCATCCTCTGCTAAAAGAAAATCATAAAATTAAAAAAATATATATATTATCGCATGGTTTAAATATGTCCTTATTTAGTTGCTGCTTACGAGAGCAGAGTTAGACACAAAATCGGTTTATATTGTGGAGAAATTTCAGCTTCCAAAACGGGGCACCTGGACTGTGACAACAATAATGCCTTAATCTAGAAACATCCTTCCTTCACCGACCGAGCACAAAAAAAGACGAAGTGAAACTTCAGAGTAGAAAACACACCTTGTTCGCAGCCAAGAGACGAAATGCCTTTTATCCTCCGTCATAAAATTATCCTCTGTCATCCTCGTCTCAGAAATTCTGAAACCCAACAAATAAATGTTTGATGATAGTAAAAAGCACAAACTCTTTTACCAAAAAAAAGAAGCTGATGGCACCATCAAAACTTTGATTGGAAGACCACGGAAAGTCTTGGAATCATGAAGAGGTTTACGGTTACTCAATTCCGGAGAAATCCATTCGGCGAATCTATCAGTGAAAGCTTAATGGTAAACGAGTTTTGCAAAAAAAAAAAAAAAAAAAAAGTACCAAAGCATTGTGAAAATAACACTTAAGAGCTTCAGTTTGTGCTCGAAAGAAGCAAAACGTATTGGAAATCTGGCGGAGACTTCTTGTCACTCAGACTCCAAGGAACACCCCTTCTTTCATGTCAGTAGGGATGCACTTGTAGTGACTTCTGTATAAAAATCCTAGTGTGATTGTATTATTAATGCATGACAACTGCTCCAGCCGATTCTTTGTCCATGTCATATTTAACCACGACAAATTGCTCCTGCTGTTTTTATTTTTCGCTAAAAATGTTTTTAAAAAATCAAGTTTTTTTTTTTCAGACTTAAGGGGATACATATATATATATATATATATATATATATATATATATATATATATATATATATATATATGAGTAAAACACGAGAAAATGTTTCCTTAAATTATCATAAAAAAGTGTCGGTTTACTTTTTAATGGTAAATGTTTGTTTTCGTTTTTTTTGTTGTTTTTTTTTTATAGTGCTTTGTTTTTTTAATAGTTAATATTTACCGACCCAAAAATGACCTTGAAATGTATATATATCAACAAATGTATATATATCAACAATTTATTAAATTCTTCCACACCTGAGCAGAAAAAAAAAAAAAAAGAATCCCAGGTTCCAGGAATGACGTGCCTATATACTACATAGATAGTGCCTCCATTTCCACTGAGGAAAAAAGAAAAAGTCAAAGAAAAGAGAAACAATGAAGAACAAGAAGAAAAAAAAAAAAGAAAAAGAACGAAAAGAAAAAGAATGAGAAGAAAAATAAAAAGAACGAAAAGAAAAATAAAAAAGAAAAAACGAGAAGAAAAAAGTTTTTTCTTCTTCTCGAAAAAGGAAAAAGAAAGAGACAATAAGACAAAGAAAACAAAAACAAAAAGAAAAAAGGAAAAACAGGAAACAAAGAAAAAGAAAAAAAACAAAGACGAAAAAGAAAAAAACAAAGACGAAAAAGAAAAAAACAAAGACGAAAAAGAAAAAAACAAAGACGAAAAAGAAAAAAACAAAGACGAAAAAGAAAAAAACAAAGACGAAAAAGAAAGAAAAAGAAGAGGAGGAGGAGCTTTTAACAGTTGGCACATAACGCTTGTTGATTCTTAAGAGACAACAATCCAATAAAGGTTTGTGTTTGGAAAATGTGCCGGTAGCAGTTTTGCTAAGAAGAAACGTTCACATCTGGTAATGGCATGATTCGCCATTTTAAGTGAGAAAGAGAAAAGGGAAAGATGATGGCTGGAGCATATTAGTTTGTAATGGCCACCTTCGGCGGTAAAGGTAGAGTCAGGGGGATATGGTGATAGGTTAGGGTTAGAATGATGAAGATGTGTTCGTAAGAAATTCAAACGAGATAAAGATAGAAAAGGGAGATTGAGAGTAGTGATATGAAAAAAAAGACAAGAGAGATAGAAATGTTAGACAGAGAGAGGAACAGAGGGATGGAGAGAGATAGAGTAAAAGGGTGGGAGAGAGATGATATATATATATATATATATATATATATATATATATATATATGCGCACACACACGCTATTACAGAACAGGAATTTTGTGTGAGAGTGAGTTTTCTATGAACTTGAAAACATCTGGGCTGGTTTTTATGAAATTTCACCCGAGAGTATTTTATGTGTCTGGCAGTGTTCTTAGATAGATTTTGTATTGGAATGTCTTCCACAAGTATCGATAATCAAAATAATTTGACGAAAGAAGAAACAGGCGATTTTTACCAAAGGTAACACCTTAGACAGCCTAACATCACAAGCGAATTTGAGTTTTATATACACACAAATCGAAAGGCTCTACATATAAAATCAACAGTAGGTTTCTTGATATGACAGGGGCACGTTCGAAATGAATGTTTCTGTTTATAGTACAATTGAAATTTCATAAAAACCAGCCCAGATGTTTTATAGTACAAAGTGAAATTTCATAAAAACCAGCCCAGATGTTTTCAAGTTCATAGAAAACTCACTCTCACACAAAATTCCTGTTCTGTAATAGCGTGTGTGTGTGCGCATATATATATATATATATATATATATATATATATATATATATATATATATATATATACATATATATATACATATATATATATACATATATATATACATATATATATATATATATATATATATATATAATCATCGGATGAAGTTATCGGATCGTTGATACAATTCAGTAATCAAAACGTGTAACTAAGCAGATAAAATTGTGAAAAAAAAAATATATATATATTTAATCTACAATAGTATTGAGCACTCTCCAGGTGTTTACGAATTACCATCTTTGCTATGTGTGTATATATATATATATATATATATATATATATATATATATATATATATATATAAGATTAGTGAGAAAGGTAGATATAGAAGGGTAGCTTACAATCTCTTTCTCTTTCTCTCTCTCTCTCTATATATATATATACACACACACACACACACACACACACACACACACACACACACACCGAGAGGGGGGGATTGATAGGAGGAGAGGATAGAGAGACGAGTGGGAGGGGGCACGTAAATCTAATCTTAATGTAAAATTCGTCCTTTCAGAACAAAAGTGAAAAAGTCGAACGTGGCTTGTCATTCATTTGTACAAATAAGCCTAATCTCGCGAGGGCGATGCGTGGACACTTACATGGCAGGTCTGGATTTCAATACAAGTCACCAACGAAAAAGAAAGACTACTAAAACCTAAGGCTATACGGACAATGGGGGTTCATCGCCTCCTTTCCATCATCGATATTATTTCTAATGGTCGAAAATTGGAGAATTTTAATTGAACTTCCAGCAAAAGTGAGAATGCCCATGTACGAGGACAATTCTCAAACTATATACTCAATGAATTTGTTATCTACAGACTTGGAATTTCGTATATTCAGACATGCGGAAAACTTTTAATCGTTTTTTTTTTTAATCTGAAAAACGCCTGCTAAGTGGTCAAAATTGAAAAATTGGTATGTGTGTGTGTGGGGGGGGGCTCATAAAATTTTTATCTGCTTGTCAACTGTTTCACGAATGCGCATACGTGAATCGTTCACATAACAGATTCCTTATGCTAAGAGTAACTAGGTTTGAAAACACCTTTTAAAGATCGTATCCCGCTGGCATATTGTCATGGTTGGGCTAATAAATCTCTATTCCGTTCGAGGGTTCCTGATAAGGTGCAGAAGTGTATCTAATTTGATAGGCCCTACCATTTTTTTTTTTTTTTTTTTTTAATTACATTTTCACCCTAAACAAGGTATATTGCCACTTTGATGTAGGGGGTTACTATCAGGAACCTAAGTTTGGGGTACTATGTAGGGAGTTTAGCAGCAAGATATCTATTCATATTACACTTGAATTTCTGCATGTCAGTACAGTTGGGGAAGCAGGCAACTGGAAGAGAATTCTAAAGTCCTGCAGTTCTGGAGAAGAAGCTATTACAGTAAAAAGCTTTCTTATATCTAGGGATCTCAACTGTGTAGGGATGGGACTTCTTGTCGGGGGTATTTTCGTCGAGGGGGTACAAGTGCTTGTAGTTCGTCAGAGCATCCACCATTAAAATACATTTTTCGCAACATAATCTCTCTGACAAACATGATGTTGCTAGGCTCAATCTTTTTCATAAATACTATTATGGCATGTACATATTTGTCAAAATTATCTGATCTTTTTCCCGCCTCCTTTGTTCCAACCTGTTTGGCTCATTGGTCTAGTGGTCTGCATCAATTTGCTGTTTTGATACCGAATTGTTATACAGCTTCCTATTTGAATAGCTTCTTTCTAAGAATTGCAAAGTTGTAGAACACTTCTTGTTGACTGTTTTCCTCCAATAATTATCTTTCGTTCTTACTAGCGGGGGGGGGGGCTTAGCTCAGGCATAAAATACGCTTAAATATGATATTTTAATTTGTCCAGATTTGTATATATTATTATAGAGTCGTGATTTCAAAAGTTAAAAAAAATATATATATTTGGGTGCCATCAGCTAGAATCGAAACCGAAACTGTAGCATTCAAAGCTGGTGACGTTACCACTGTACCAACATGACACACATACGAACTGATTAAAAATTAAAAATAAAATGAATGTACAAAATGTATAACGATTTTTTTCAATTTTGACCCATTTTTGACCCTTTAAAACTATTTTAACCGATTAAAGACCCGCAAAAGAACAATCCGTAAGAAATCCAATCATTTAAGGTCCCTAGTGTTGCTCTGCAACTTTTAATTTCAGAGGAGATAGAGTTTGAAAAAAGGGAGATAGCTTTTTATATATTAAAGCAGCTATCTACATCAAGTGATTTCATGTCTTGCCAAGGCCGCTGGAAAAATGGTGGGATCCTTCTATCGATCCAGTAGATATCTCACTACTAATGGAATTCTCTATCTATATAAGAACCAAGTTCGTCCAAGGATGGAGTACTGTTGCCACATCTGGGCAGGAGCTGCTAGAAAGGACTTATCCTGCCTTGATAGTTCAAAATAGACTTCATAGCCTCGTAGGAGATGTCCTTTTCTCTTCCTTGCAACCTCTATCTCACAGAAGTGATGTTGTGAGTTTGCTTTATCGTTATTTTCATGGCAAGTGCTCGACTGAGCTTCAATCTATGATCCCCCCTCACTAAACTTTCACAAGAAACACTCGTCTAGCTGAAAAAACCATCAATAATTCCCCCCCACTCTTTATCTGTGCCTAAACCTAAACGTAGATTCCATGAACAAAGCTTCTTTCTTAGAACTGCATGCCTGTGGAACTGTCTTCCGTTTTCCTGCTTTCCAGCTAACTAGAATATTGTCGTCTTCAAGTCCAATCTAAACAAGTTCTTGATAAGCCATTCCCCTCAAGTTAACAAATTTACTTAATTTCCATTACTGACAATTACTATATTGTCAAATTGACTACTATATACTCGTTAACCCGTATCCTCGAGTGGTCCCTGGGCCTTGATAAGTGGTGATGCCTATGTAAAAAAAAAAAAGGTGACTTCCATTAAAACGAAGAGGTTGGATTAGAAAAATGGTCGTGCATTTTATTAATTACATGGATTAAATTTTTGAGTGAAAAAGTCACCCTTAATGTTGTCTATGAATCTTTTGCCTCGTGCAGGTTGGATATATTTTATTTTTGCAAAGTTTTAAGTAAGCGATCATCAGACAATACTAAGAAGGACTCCATAGCACTGCTTTTCAATATATCCACCCGCCACATCTTTTCTTGTTAATAGATGAGAGTTCAAAGGTAGATAGTGGTAACTTTGCAGCAGTCAGATAAAGATGCAAGATAATCTCTTTGAGTAGAACTATAATTGGCATCCATTATGTTACAAAGCAATTAATGTTTGAGAAACGAAAAGATCTTTGGGGTTTAACTGAGAGAAAGAGAGAGAGAGAGAGAGAGAGAGAGAGAGAGAGAGAGAGAGAGGGAGAGAAGAAAAGAGAAATCGGGAAAGGAAAGGAAGGAAACAGAGTCGGGGCAATAGAGAAGGGAAACAAAGAAAACGTGAAAGGACGAAGGAAATATAGAAAAGGGTGGAAGAGAAAGGGAAGCAAAGAAAGAGGAGAAGGGAGAGGGGGAAGAGGAGAAGGGAGAGGGGGAAGAGGAGAAGGGAGAGGGGGAAGAGGAGAAGGGAGAGGGGGAAGAGGGAAAGAGGAGATGGAAAGATGAGAAGAGGAGAAGGAAGAGGGAAAGAGGAGATGGAAAGATGAGAAGAGGAGAAGGAAGAGGGAAAGAGGAGATGGAAAGATGAGAAGAGGAGAAGGAAGAGGGAAAGAGGAGATGGAAAGATGAGAAGAGGAGAAGGAAGAGGGAAAGAGGAGATGGAAAGATGAGAAGAGGAGAAGGAAGAGGGAAAGAGGAGATGGAAAGATGAGAAGAGGAGAAGGAAGAGGGAAAGAGGAGATGGAAAGATGAGAAGAGGAGAAGGAAGAGGGAAAGAGGAGATGGAAAGATGAGAAGAGGAGAAGGAAGAGGGAAAGAGGAGATGGAAAGATGAGAAGAGGAGAAGGAAGAGGGAAAGAGGAGATGGAAAGATGAGAAGAGAGAGGGGAAAGTGGGAAGGGAAAGGAAAACAGGGATAGGGGAAAAGATAGAGAAACAGGAAAGGGGAAGGGAGAAAGAAACAGAGATAATATAAATTAATATTTGTTAATAATAATATAAGATGATCACCTTTAACAATTACAAGAAGCCTCTCCAAGCACCGATACCCATGACAAATAACACCCTAACTGAGAATTCTTCCTTGAAACTCCTTGGCTTAACATTAACAAGCAATATGAACTGAAACAAATACATTGAGGACATTGCAAGGCTGCTGCAAAGAAGGTGGGTTCTCTCTATTGTGCTAGAAGACTATTCACACCTGAGAGTATCCTGTACCTCTACAAAGTCACCATTCGCCCATGCATGGAGTATTGTTGCGACAATTTGACCGGTGCATCTACTACTAGCCACTCCCTTTTGGATAGGGTCCAAAAAAGAGTCTTCAATCTAATAGGTCCAACTTTGTCAACTAAGCTCCAACCCCTGTCTCATCGCCACAATGTTGCATCCCTGTGCCTGTTCAACAAATATTTTAATGGAATGTGCTCTGATGAACTTATTGCACTTGTGCCCCCTCGACATACATATCTCCGACAAACCCGCTTAGCAACAAAACCACACCCCTTCACTGTTGAGATCCCTAAATACCAGAAAACTTTCTATTCTAATAGATTCTTCCCTCGAACTACTAGACTTTGGAATTCCCTTCCTGCTACCAGCTTCCCTGATTGTACTGATATGCAGAAGTTTAAATGTAACGTAAATCAACATCTTGCTAATCTTTCCTAGGCCTGGCACCATATAGTAGCCCCTTATGTCTAAGTATTCCTTGTTGGGGTGTACGTAAGTAAAATAAATAAATAAATAAAATAATATTCAAACAGAAACGAGAACGTCAAACCATTTTCATTGTCTATACTGAATTTTTATGGCGTTCTTCACTGACCGCAACCTTTAAACATTACCGGGGCTACAATTGCTTTTTGTTTTAAAATTGTCTGTCTGCTGGGGGTAGTCTGAATAATAAGGAGTGGCAATATTTTAAGGAGCAGTAGCTTTTTTTATTTCAAAAATTGTTTTTGTCCGAGTGAAATAAGGGATCATATTTGAGTTCGGCTTTCTACAAGAGAAGTGAAAATTCGTTGCTCTCGTGGTCTCCATCAATTCGCTAACATCAGCTTGTACACAGCTTCCTATTCAAGTAGCTTGTTTTCCAAAACACTGCTTGTTGAACGTTCTTCCTGCATGACTCCGGAGGGTTAAGGGACATCCACCCATTATCGACAGTTGTTGTAGCTAGACAAGTATTTGTTGCGAATGTTTTACAAAGAAGGGTATAGATTGAAGCTCAGTCGAGCAACTACCATGAAAAAAAATAGAACAGAGATAAACTCTCAACGTCTTTTCTGTGAGAAAAAAAGAAGTTCAGATGCAAAAAGGTTCTCGTCCACTAAATTTCGAAGACGATTTGTACACCGTCAAGGCAGGAAATGGTACTCATAGCACGCCTGTCTCCTGCGTAGGTTTCAACAATAATGGTCGTAATTTTCAGAACCGGATTCGTAATTACGTAAATATGCGGAATCCCTACTGTTAACGAATGCCATTTGATATGAATATACGCAGCAGCGCAGTTAAAATAACCACTTAGGATTTTTCTGGGAATAATTATTCATATTTATAATTTTCTGCTCATCGTTTATGCATTTTTAATTTTTTTGTAGTTTTTAGATTTAAATGTTTTCAACTTCCGCATTTCTTACATTGGAACACATTACATCGTAAAAAGGAATTTTTATCACAAACAAAACCAGAACTGATATTCTTAACAGGCGTCCATTCAATCTGAAAATGACAGACCCAAGAAAATGCTACTTCAGATATAAGCATGACAGACCAGAGGACATAATATTTCAAATGAAAGCAAGACAGACCAGAGAAAATGCTATTTCAAATGGAAACATGACAGACCAAAGAAAATGCTATTTCAAATGAAAGCATGACAGACCAAAGAAAATTCTATTTCAAATGAAAGCATGACAGACCAAAGAAAATTCTATTTCAAATGAAAGCATGACAGACCAAAGAAAATTATATTTCAAATGAAAGCATGACAGACCAAAGAAAATTCTATTTCAAATGAAAGCATGACAGACCAAAGAAAATTCTATTACAAATGAAAGCATGACAGACCAAAGAAAATTCTATTACAAATGAAAGCATGACAGACCAGATAAAATGCTATTACAAATGAAAGCATGACAGACCAGATAAAATGCTATTACAAATGAAAGCACGACAGACCAGAGAAAATGCTATTACAAGTGAAAGCATGACAGATTAAAGAAAATGCTATTTCAGCATAATAGACTAATAAAAATGGTATTTCAAACATAAGCATGACAGACTCCCCCAAAATGATATATTTAAAATGTGTGACAGACAAAAGAAACTACTATCCCAAGTATAAGCATAACAGACTAAAAAATTATATTTCAAATAAAAAGTTTGTCAGACTAACGTAAATGCTATTTCAAACTAAAGTGTGCCAAATAATAATGAGCATAAAAATTTATGGCTGAAATATTTGTCAGGTGAAAGATTTTAAAACCGTAAATCATATTACATTGAAATTATATGTATGTGACAATTAGCCGAATATATTTTTTATCTATTAGTCACCTCCACACAACCACCAAAACCCAAGAAACAAACACCATCCTCACCGCTGAGGGGTCATTGAGAAAGAGGGAGAAAGAGAGAGTTATACACGATTCAATTAAACCACTTAAATCTATGAATACGCAAAAATAAAAGAAATATGTTGACAAGCTGAAATGAAAATTTTGCATTTCAACATCCAAACAAAGACTTTTTTTTGTTATAAACTATTCTTAGTATATGATTACTATTTCCTGTTAATTTCAGTGTTATGTGACCAGTAGTTTAAGAGTTTATCGGTTAAATATTTACACACTGTAAAATGTTTTTTGTTCGCCGTTTACTACGTCACGGACCGCATTTAATTCTTCGCCGCCATCTTGGTTACTGATCTGAACTACGCCGCCATCTTGGTTACTGATCTGAACTACGCCGCCATCTTGGTTACTGATCTGAACTATGCCGCCATCTTTGTTCAACACAATATCTCAGAACTTAAGAGGTTAACTATGCCACGGACCGCATTTGATTCTTGGTCGCCATCTTGGTTACTGATCTGAACTACGCTGCCATCTTGGTAACTGATCTGAACTACGCCGCCATTTTTATTCAACACAATATCTCAGAACTTAAGAGGTTAACTATGCCATAGACCGCATTTGATTCTTGGTCGCCATCTTGGTTACTAATCTGAACTACGCCGCCATCTTTGTTCAACACAATGTCTCAAAACTTAACAGACACACATACATCTACAATTTTATTTATATAGATGAACGTGATGCGTATCTTGGCATTGGCGAAAGAAGAGGAAATGAAGATTCACAACTTCAAGATTGGCAAGAAATGGAAAGATTCTTTGAAACTCGAAATTCTATATTATTTCATTACTGAAATTCTTGGAGTCATTTGTATATTTTATTTACTTATTTGCAGACAGTTATCCTCATCCTTATAGTTGTTTCACGACGTTTCAGCCAACTATTCCTCTGACCTTCGTCAGGTTGTCAACCACAACAGGATAGGAATGCTGAGTCTCTTAACTGTATTCTCAATAATTACTACCTTCCATAGTTGTTGTCATTTCACCATGTTTTGGCTAACTAATCCTCTAGCCTGCTTTGTGTAGGATTGAAACCGCTATCTTCAGACAAACAAGATTAACGTTTCAAGATAAATGCTTTGAATGAATTATCCCCCCACCCTGTCTCAAAAAAAAAAAAAAACCCTCATCTGAGTCTTGTTAAAAAGAGGCTGAAAAGTTGATTGATTTGTTTTACGGCATATCAACCTTTTCTTGCCTACTCTTTTATATTTTAGTAAAAGGTTTTGGTTCTTGTGTGCATTACTGATGTTTTAAACAAACGATTTCAGGTGAAAACGTCATTACATACTTAGGTGGGATGTCGAAATTGTAATACAAATTCCAAAAATTATGAAACATGATCAAACAGAAAAATAATTTCAAGTAAAAATCAAGTTTATCAAATTATTGAGTTTCAGCGTATGTTTTAATGTGGAAAAGGTGTGACCAATTCAGTATAGCTGACTTATCTCCCTTGACTTGAACTGAATTAGGGGTCCGTCATTTTTAAATATAAAATGTCAGAACATAATTGTGGATGTTTTTTTTTTTTAGAACTAACAATTTATAACAATAAATAAACCTCGTGACTGCTAACTTATTCTGTTAAAAAAGCCCTGCCACTTCTTTCCTACAGAAAAGACGTAACAAGCCTGTCTCTGCCCTATCGTTATTTTCATGGCAAGTGCTTGTCTGAACTCCAATCCAGACTCCCCACTTGCCAAACCTCCAAAAAAAAAACAAAAAACAAAAACACACGACTAGCTACAACCACTATCAATAGTTTTCCACCATCCTCTATTTGTGCCTAAATCTAAACGTAAATTCCATGAACACAGCTTCTTTCCTAGAACACAGTTCCATTGGTTTAGTTCCCAGCCGACTACAGCATGGTAGCCTTCAAGTTTAATGTAAACAAGTTGTTGAATCGTCTGCTTAAATAATCAAATTGTACCCAACTTACACCATTAACCATTACTACACTACCCCTTTACATTCATTAACCCTTATCCGTGAGTGGCCTTTACGCCTTGATAAGGGGTGACCCCCTTGTGAAAAAAACAAAGCAAAACACTTGAAATTTATTGGTGGGTAGGAACTGAAGAAGCTGACAACTAAGATAAATACCCGCAATATGATAAAACTTATCATCCCCCTCCACACACTTATCTTCCCTTTCGAGTTCCGCCCCCCCCTCCAAAAAAAGAAAAGAAGAGAAAAAAGAAAAGAAAGAAAAGAAAAAAGAAAAGAAAGAAAAGAAAAGAAAAAAGAAAAGAAAGAAAAGAAAAAAGAAAGAAAAGAAAAAAGAAAAAAGAAAGAAAAGAAAAGAAAAAAGAAAAAAAAAGAAAAAGAAAAGAAAAGGAAAGAAAAGAAGAAAGGAAGAAAAGAAAAGGAAAGAAAAGAAGAAAGGAAGAAAAGAAGAAAGGAAGAAAAGAAAGAAAGGAAGAAAAGAAAGAAAGGAAGAAAAGAAAGGAATGATCAAATCAATATTTATGTGTAGCAATGTTTTGTCAATTATTTTTGTCCAACACAAAGATTATCTACCACTTTGTATGATTGACACAGCAAACGGCTTCCGCAATTACAATTGCAAATATTGTTTGCATAGGAAGCGGGTTATGTCTGCTAATAGCTCCAATTGTCCGACGATGCAAGAGGCCATTATATGCAATAAAATAATAAAAAAAAGATGGGAAAGTACACATTAATTCCGTCTGCTTTTACCTTCATTTACTAAAACGGAAACAAGGATGCCTGTTTTAGAAATACTTTTATGGAATGTGCTCCTATGAACTCGTAGCACTTGTGTGCCCTCGACGTACATACTCCTGACTAACCTGACAAGCAGCAAAATCCCACCACTTCACTGTTGAAATCCCTAGATGACGGAAAGCTTTCTACTCTACTAGTTTCTTTCCCCAGACTGCTAGACTTTGGAATTTCCTGTTTCCTGCTTCCCTGACTGTACTAATCTACAGAAGTTTAAATGCAATGTAAACATCTTGCTGCTCAACTCCCTCATAGTCTTATGTTAGACACAATCCTAAATAATAGCCTCTTACATTCTAGGTGGCAATATGCCGAGTTTAGGGCAAAAAAGAGAAACATATACACATGACATGCGAGAAAAAAATAGACACCCATAGAAACAGTTTATTTCAATAAACATATAATTTATAAAACAAAATCAAAAATAAATGATTGCAAATTTAATAACTAATACTAGCTTGACATTTTCTTTGCTGTTTTTAATGCTAGGACCCTTCTAGGCATGGCATTGATCAGTTGACGAATATCATCTTGAAGAATTTCTTGCCATGTCTTACACAATAATGCCAAAAGTTCAGACTTCCTTTTCTTTTTGCGAAAGTTCCAGTTTAATATGCCCAAAGGTTTTCAATTGGGTTCATATCCAGGGACTGACTTGGCCATGGAAGTTTATTGATCCCATTTTGGCTCAACCAATGTTGTGTCGCCCTAGTAGAGTGAGAAGGAGCTCCGTCTTCCATAAATAGAGAGTTAACTTGGTTCATTTTAGCACTTAAGAATATTGGTAGGAGTACTTCATATAGTATTGAAACATATTTAGCAGAATTGATGTTTTGTTTGCAATCCACCAGGTCTGAGCGACCATAACTCCCAATTACACCCCATACCCTAACCGAGAAACGCCCATGTTTCAGCATTGCTGCAGCTTTTTTTAAGTGAAACTCTTGCCAAAGGAGCCTCTATACCCATATTCTTCCACTTTTAGGAAATAATGCAAATCGTGATTCACCAAAGAAAATGATAGTGGTCCAAAAAGTCGTATCTGTCCATCATTACACAAGCCCAATCTTTTCTACACTTGATATTGGCAGAACAAAGATGAAGTTTCCTTTCTGCAGTTCTAGCATAGTAGCCCAGCTTGTGAAGATACCTGACAGCTGTTCTGGGACTGATACCAACTTGTATTACAATGTCAGTGACTTTTCACCGAGAATCCTCTTCAACATTTCTTTTCACAAGACGCAAAGTTCTTCAGAGGGCCTTCGGTGACCTGGTTGAGGTTTTGTGCACTCTTTGTCCTCTCGTGTGACTTGCACGATCACTTTATTAACAGTGGAAAGGAGTATTGAAAGATCTCCTGATATTTTGCGTTGACTAAAACCACTTTCATGTCGATCCACGATTTGTTTTTGCAGAAATGCTAATAAATTCTGATAATTTTTTTTTTTAAATTACATTTTCACCCCAAACAAGGCACATTGCCACTTTGATGTAGGGGGCTACTATCAGGGACATAAGCTACAGGGGTACTATGTAGGGAGTTGGGCAGCGAGAATGCTCCTTTGATTTTTGGCATGCTTCAATGTTGTTAGATGCAATTTTAATGAGATAAGTTATTTCAGCACTATTCTTATCTGTAAATATAAATAAGCATGTATTAATCTTAGGAAAAATATTTATCTTCGCATCTGTTCTTTTCTGTCATGGCTGAGTGTATGTATATATATATATATATATATATATATATATATACTATCAGGGTAATCCGGCGTTGCCCAGGTGTGTAAAGGTGGTGTAGCAAGACCTCCTAATTTTAATAAACGCCCACTGTTCAAAATGTCTTTGCCCTTGATACCTTTTCTATCATCGTATGCGGTTAGTTTAGTATAATAGCAGACCATATTGGAGCCTATTCGTGTACAGACACACAGCTTTATTATATATATATATATATATATATATATATATATGTAAAATTATTGAATACCCATCCCAGGAATGGTAACATTGATATCCTGAAGAGATATTTTATATCACCTTACAAATATAAAATTCGCCATATAATGTGTTACCCCCAGCTCCTAAATTAGGATGGGTAGTTATCTATCTCCCACGGTGGGAAAAGTGATACAAGAGTCTGAAAAGTGGAACTGAAGAATTAGTGCCCCCCCCCCTTCTCTGAAGAGGAGCACTCTGACCTGCAAAAAGTGCCTAGATAGCCCTGTTGTCATTCCCTGGTAGAGGCGCCCTGTACTAACCCCTTCTCAAAGAGAGAAGGCAAGGCCTGAGAGGGCGGACCTCTTAGAACTGCACAGACCCAGCACCATAGCACAATCAACAGGGAATAGCCATTTCAGAAATGACCTCGACTGTTAATTTTGGTGCCTAGGGAACAAGTCCCGAGATCTTAATGATCTTATGGTGACAAGTTAGGGTTAGGGTGTGTGTGTGTGTGTGTGTCAAAGAGAATTGAAGTTCGAACAGAGTTTGGCTTTTTCCTACTTTGAATTCCGGCTTCATTAATTGACGATGATACTCAAAAGCTGTCACCTGAATCGGTGCACGTATCTCAACTCATTTCATGCCTATCACGATTAATCAGACTCTATTAGTGATTGAATTACTTTTAATTGAATTTCTTTGAATATTCCATTATTCGTCTGCAAGTCTTGGAGGATTGAAAATCTGAGATTTGGAAATAGACTGCCTCCACCTTCCAAACACACACAAAGTTGGCTAAGTGCGGGGCCCGAGCGACAGAAGTCAACAATTATTGCTGTAGCTGGTGTCAAGTATTTGAAAACGCGGAAGATTCTGTGTAGCTTAATTGCCATATATCTGGAACTTTTTGGGGATATCTGAATTGGTATTGGAAAAATTTATGCCTATTTTTTTACCCCCCCCCCATTTTTTTTATTACACAAAACTTAATTTTCCATTACTGGTACGAATGATAAAATGATAAATATTTATCGATTTTAAACTACCAGTAAAGCTAAAATCTATAGACCAACTACCGTAAGTGGTTTTTTTTTTTTTTTACGTTAGCAAAAATATATTAACATATTAATATATGCTTTTATGAAGACCCGAAATTAATAAAAGAAAAGCAACAAGTCCATTAATAAATATTTTTTAAAAATCAGTAATTGCATCGGAATCGGGAATTTAGAACAGAATTGCTAATTGCATAACCGGAAGTGAAATATCAGTGAAAATTACTTAAAATGTGCCAGTTTAGCAAAGAGTACAAAATAACTTGAATTAAAATAATTTAAATAAATTAACTTTAAATAATACTCTTAAATAGAACAATTACATCAATTACATTACTATAATCAGTAATTTTAATTGAGCGAATTATTTAAAAAGATTTTCTTTAATATAATATGCAAATTAGATTAGTTCTATTATGTAGATTGCCTTCAATATAGTGTATATATATTGATCGTGATGCTATTTATTTATATAGAAAATCTTATAGTAAATAAAATTTATATAGATAACCGTTTTCAGCAGGAAGTTTTGTATATATTAATCAAATTGTAAACAAACAGACAGGATTACGGATTTATATATATATATATATACTAGACATTTTGCCCTTAAAAACGGGCAAAAGTTATCGCTCGTTAACTCAGATTGAGTGCTTTATGCCAAATTGATTGTTGAATATGGCTAAATTTGTGCTCATTTTCCATTAAATATTAATCGCTATTCATTCCTGACTGTATATCAAATGGATACCATAATCCTTAGTTTAGTGCACCTTATAACAAAGGTCTATACAAAATTGCAGCCAGATCGGCCCAGTAGTTTCCGAGAAAAGTGGAATGAACAGAGAGCGAGACAAAGAAATATATAATATAGATACATATATACACACATAGATATTGTTCTTTATTACGAGATGAAATGAGATCATAAAATACAAGAGATGGCCAAGGAATCATAATAAATAGATAAAATCCATAAATACTGTACGTTTTCATTTATGGGACCATCTCCAACGGCAGCTGACGCAGAATCAATTCTAACGGCACACATATACAACACACACACACACACACACACACACACACACACACACACACACACACACACCTGAACACAATGATAGAAAAGCTTATTCCAATAAAATGGAGATAACAGGATGTCATTGCGGATGGACACAATGCTGTAGGGCCACAGGAAATGAGAAATTTGTTGTCGGAAAGACAAAGCACCTAACAATCTGCATATAAGAAATTACATTAATATTAATTACTGCAAAACAGGACTCAAAATGCAGAGGGTCACCATACTGACATTTTATCAAATTACAAGAAACCAATGAACGAAAGCATTTTTTTTTTTCTCTATACGTACAAGGAAACCCATATTATCCCAAGTAGGATACTTAGTTTCCAGCTGACGAGCGATGTCTAAAAGCCTTTATTTTTATTTTTTTGTCCTCCGACAAAGGAGGGTGGACCTGTAAACTTACCCATGTCTGTTTGTCCGTTCATCTGTCCGCACTTTTCTCAATAAGTACCCCTTGGAATTTTTTGAAATTTTGCACAAACATTAAACATGATATGAGTAAAAAGGTAACAGAACGTATTTTCCAGGAAAACTCCAGTTGCCCCCCTAGGAGTGCCTTTCAGATTAAAATGGCTAAAATTGAAACTTTTGTGCTTATTAAAAAAATTGATGGCCTGGATTTTTATAAAACTTTCTGAAAAGTTGTAACTAACTGATTTCTATATAATTTTGTTTGTCTATACTTCGGGATGCCCCATGGGCTCTTCTAGAAGCTAATAAAAATACTCCAATTTTGGGACTATTTTACGATATTTATAAAAAAAATTTTGTGGATTTCTATTTAGCAGTTTTGCATGGTGCTGAACTAAAATTTAAATATGCTAAGGCCTTAGGGACTTTGGGGGCTAAATGAGGGAAGGGGGCAAATGATGGACTTTATTTCTTTTTTTGTATGGTGCAGAACTCAAATTTACATAGGTTAAGGCCTAAAACTGCACCGTTCGTTCATTTTCACCAGGATTTGGGGGCAAATGGAGAGGTGGGGGCAAAGATTTTCGAGTGTCGGCAGATGTGAATAACAAAGTGCTGTCGGGACGTCAATGCAAATCCGCGAGCCCATAACTGGCAAAAGTGCACTGAGAATGATGGTGACTATGTGGAAAAATAAATTTTGGAGCACAAGAGATCACTTATTCTAATGGTATGACTCACATCTTCATAGCTCTTCAACGTTTTTAGTTAAAAAATAGCATGCATTACTTTCGGAACAAACCTGATGATGATGGTGATAGTGATGGTAGGGATAATAGCGGTGGTGGTGGCGATGATGATAGTGGTGGTGGGGATAATAGCAGTGGTGGTGGTGGTGGTGGTGATGATGATGATAATAGTGGTGGTGATTTCACTCCTCAACAATCAATCCAAAGTATGAAAGAACAGAGAGACCAAAAAATTAAAAAAAAAACAAAACAATAAAAAGGTGACTAATTAAAAATCTAATAGCCTAAAAGGCTAAAACGGTTGAAAGCAATAAGAAGTTATCCTAATGAGTCGCATGTTGGTTTTCCCGGTTTTGCAGTCTGCAGAAATTTCTTACCGATATTGCAGCTTCATATTACACCGCGTATTCTTGCAGAATTTCAAAGATGCTATAAAACTATAAAAAATACAAAGGAATTAAATTTCAAAGGAAACTGAAAAAAAAATAAAAATAAAAAATAAATTAAAAAAAATAATTACGGAAACTTATTAAGAAATTAACTAATTTCAGGATGGAGAAAAAATTAGGATTTTCTTTTAAAAGTAGGAAGGAGGGAAGGGAAAGAACAAAAATATTCAACAGAACTATATATATATATATATATATATATATATATATATATATATATATATATATATATATATATATAGTTAGTAGAAATAGTAATTAATAAAAACCCGAAGAAAGTGCTCAATACTGTTGTAGAGCAAATATGCGTTTTATTTTTCATTATTTATTACCGTTTTTTTTCTGTCTTTAGGAAAAAAAGGAAAAAAAAACGGTAATAAAAAATAAAACGTGTATATATATATATATATATAGTGTATATTTAGGTAGCATTTTTTCATTTAAACAAACATTGTTAAAGACAACAAAGCTTTTGTTTAGTTATACCTTTTTAATTTTTTCAATTTTCCTGATGTTTTTTTGTGTATAGACCAAAAGTATTAATAAATGTTCTATAGTTAGATTTGTCTCTTTGAAGCATGTTGCAATTTGTTGCTTTTCCTCTATAGTCAAGACATCGTCAGGAGAATGTGTGAGATTTGATTGTGCTGTCAGGGTGAGTGGTAGAAGCAGTAATAGTCTCAAAAACGCTTCATGGGAAGCATAGCCGCTTGTGCCCAGTGGGGAAAGAGGAAGGGAGTGTCAAGTTTTGAGGTCAGGACAGGGTCATAAAAGGGAAAGGGATTACGATAGGCATTTTAAAATGTTTTGGCTGGCTTGAAACGTAATTATATTTAGGACAGGTTTCTGAGTTCTTATATATATACCGCTTTAAAAATGTTTCATCTTTTAACGTTAGTTTCATGGTGTATTATTTTTGTGTTGCTAACTAAAATTTCTCGAACTATGGAAGGGGGCAGCTATGTTTTTTCTGTAAATGTTGTAATATAGCACTAGATGCCACATTATGTATGGTAAGGTGATCATTGTGTAACCAATGTAACCACTGTTTTTTTTTTTTTTTTTTTTTTTTTTTGTAAGTTATTATAGGAGTTATACTCTCCCAGCAGGCATTTGAACTTATAGATGACGTTGGTTCGTTCTAGTCATTTGAGGATAGGTGAGGCATTGTTTTTTACAAAAGAAGTCTAAAATTATTTTTGTAAGTAGAGGAAATGTATCTATGAATAATATTTTTTATGGCCTTTTCTTCCAATTTAAATCCTGGTTAATTGTATTGGGATTTTGATGTTGATGGGTATTACTATTTGTGGTGGTATTTTCTAAGTTCTGTTTTATTTGCTTTTGGTCAACTATGTAGTTTGGAAATCCGTTATTGATGAGGACTTGGTTAATATTTTTTATTTTGAGTAGTGTTTTTTGGGGTTTTTTTTTGTCAGAGGAGATTAGGTTGGTGCAGTTAAGAAGGTTTTTGATTATGGTTATTTTATATCTGTAGTGGCATTCACTCTTAAAATTTAGGGGCAGGAGTTAAGGTTAGTAGTTTTTTTTTTGTAGTTGGAGGCGCCCATTTTAATCAAATCGATTATTTGCCTGCTCTGATCAGCGACCCCCATCAAATGCAGTGTAATAGGAGGAAGTATCACATGCCTTCTCATAGTGACTTACTCCACAATACATTAGAATCTACATTGCACTATAGAGAACCTACTGTTGATTTTATAAAATTATCTGTAAATGTCTTCACTTAAAGGTTAAAACACAAAAATCAAGTATCATGGTTCAACTGTGCTTTAAATAGAAACATTTATTTCAAATGCGCCCGTTTTACCAAAGAACTAACTTTGGTTTCGTGAAATTATTTTTATGTAATCACTTGAACTAAAGTGAAATGTACAAAAGTCAAGTATCAGGGTTCAATTGTGTTCTAAAAAATTCTCATTTTGAACACGCCCCAGTCTTATAATAGAATCTACAGTTGATTTTATAACCTGGATCTTTAAAAAAAACAAACTTCTCAAATGCATTTGTGATGTTAGGTTGTATGAATTATTAACTTTGATTGAAATTAGACTTCCTTCTTTCATCGGATTTTTTCGATTATCGATACTTTTCGGACACATTCTGATACAAAAACCTATGTAAGAACACTCCCAGATACACCAAGTATCTTTGTGTGAAATTTTTAAAAAGCAACCCAGCCATTTCCGAGTTCATAAGGAAAAAAAATCACACACACACACACACACACACACACACACACACACACACACACACAAAATGCCTTTTATAGAATAGTAGAGATTTTTTTTTTTTTTTTTTCTATTATTAAATTTTCACCTCAAACAAGGTACAGTGCCACTTTGAAGTAGGGGGCTACTATCGGGGACATAAGTTGCAGGGGTTTTATGAAGGAAGATGAGCAGCAAGATGACTGTTCACATTACACTTGAACTTCTGCATGTCAGTACAGTTGGGAAAGCAGAATCCCGGAAGCGAGTTCCAAAGTCTAGCAGTTCTGAGGAAGAAACCATTGGAGTAAAAGGCTTTCTTACACCTAGGGATCTCTACTGTGAAGGGGTGGGATTTAGTTGCTTGTCAGGTTTGTCGGGGGGGAGTATTCACGTTGAAGGAGTACAAATGCTTGTACTTCGTCAGAGTATTCACCATTAGAACAGGCAGAGGGATAAAAGACATTTTACTAAAACGAAATTATGAATGATATTTTTCCATATATATATATATATATATATATATATATATATATATATATATATAAAGTGAGCTTGTCTATCTGAGGAACAATCTCTACCAAACTCTTCACTCAATTCTTGATCTACAGACTCGAAATTTGATATATAAGAGATTTGGATCAGTGGAACAAATTCGATTTGATCTTTAGCTGGTAAAATTAGCTGTTAAGGGGGTAAAAATTGCAAAAAAAAAAAAACAAACAAAAAACTGGAACTTGGCAGAGGTAAGTCAACTGAAAGTGCTTTTGTATACATGCACAAGTATGCATTTATACACGTTAAAGTTGGTTTACTTTTGACTATTTCTTATCAAACTGATGGTAATGACCAAGGCTGGAGTGCTATAGGTTTCGGTTTCAATTCTACCTGATGGCACCCAAGTCGTTTTTTTTTAAACTTTCAAAATAACTATTATATATTAGGTACAATATAATAATTGATAAAGAATTGACTCTATAATACAAAATCTGCACGAATTAAAATACTATATTTAAGCATATTTTACAATCAGGCAATGCCGGGCTGCCTGTTAGTGTGTATATATATATATATATATGTATATATATATATATATATACACTCGCGTTTTTTTATTCAAAAGTAATGGACTAATGAACTCAACGAGGTTGTTAGATAGTGCTCAATAAAAAGAGCTGATAATACTTGTTTATTGTTATATAAACATCCTTCACATCGTTCATTGAACTTTTGAATAGGCAAGTCGCTGCCTGATGATATCTGTTGTTTGATTGAAACAAGTGGCTATTTGTAGCAGCAGGATGTGAGCATGTTTATATAACAATAAACAAGTATATATATATATATATATATATATATATATATATATATATAGTTGTGGAACAGAAGAGTGAAAAATTAGCTGTTATTTATCTATCTATCTATCTAACTGGAACAATGTTTTGATAAAGTTGTCAAAACTAAACTGGACAAGTTGCAGTGTAAGCTGTAAAAATAGCTGACCGGAAGAACGTGTCTGTCTATCATATGTTCTAGTTAGCTGGACATAGACTTGAAGTTGCAATTCGGACGTCAAGCAGGGTGAATGGGTTAATGGTTGTCCCACCCTCCCCTACTGAGAGGTAACTGATGTGTCTGAAAATGGAGACTAAGAGAAACCCACAGGCAAATATTCACTTTCCATCCTTCTCCGATCGACACCTGGGAAGTAATAAAAAAAAAAAACTATATAAAATCGATCATAGTCTGAGTTGAAATGCCTCCGTCCACAGGTTTCAGCTTTCATCGAAGACCAGATAAAATTCTCAGGTGGATCAAAAGATAGAGGACCAACAACGTAGAAGAAAGGTATGTCGAAAATACATGCATGACACACACACACACCGGCATAATAACAATAAGACAGATCACGGAACAGATAGACTAAACAAGTATATACACATCACGAACCCAAATAGGTCACAAAAACAACAAATGATTCAGAAAGTGAAGAAGCGCTAGATGTTAATATTTTAATTAGTTTTTTTTTTTAGCCTTATCCATTTACTCCATAAATTATATGAGATATACATCATTTTTAATTCAGCAGAAAAAGAGAAGGGGGGGGGAAACAGAGACAAAGAGGAGGAAGAGAGAGAGAGAGAGAGTCAGACAAAGAGGAGGAAGAGAGAGAGAGAGACAGACAAAGAGGAGGAAGAGAGAGAGAGAGTCAGACAAAGAGGAGGAAGAGAGAGAGAGTCAGACAAAGAGGAGGAAGAGAGAGAGAGAGTCAGACAAAGAGGAGGAAGAGAGAGAGAGTCAGACAAAGAGGAGGAAGAGAGAGAGAGTCAGACAAAGAGGAGGGAGAGAGAGAGAGAGAGTCAGACAAAGAGGAGGGAGAGAGAGAGAGAGTCAGACAAAGAGGAGGGAGAGAGAGAGAGAGTCAGACAAAGAGGAGGGAGAGAGAGAGAGAGTCAGACAAAGAGGAGGGAGAGAGAGAGAGAGTCATACAAAGAGGAGGGAGAGAGAGAGAGAGAGTCATACAAAGAGGAGGGAGAGAGAGAGAGTCAGACAAAGAGGAGGGAGAGAGAGAGAGTAAGACAAAGAGGAAGGAGAGAGAGAGAGAGTCAGACAAAGAGGAGGGAGAGAGAGAGAGTCAGACAAAGAGGAGGGAGAGAGAGAGAGAGAGTCAGACAAAGAGGAAGGAGAGAGAGAGAGAGAGAGTCAGACAAAGAGGAAGGAGAGAGAGAGAGTCAGACAAAGAGGAAGGAGAGAGAGAGAGAGGGAGAGAGAGAGAGAGTCAGACAAAGAGGAAGGAGAGAGAGAGACAGTCAGACAAAGAGGAAGGAGAGAGAGAGAGAGTCAGACAAAGAGGAAGGAGAGAGAGAGAGAGTCAGACAAAGAGGAAGGAGAGAGAGAGAGAGAGAGTCAGACAAAGAGGAAGGAGAGAGAGAGAGAGAGAGTCAGACAAAGAGGAAGGAGAGAGAGAGAGAGAGTCAGACAAAGAGGAAGGAGAGAGAGAGAGAGAGTCAGACAAAGAGGAAGGAGAGAGAGAGAGAGAGTCAGACAAAGAGGAAGGAGAGAGAGAGAGAGAGTCAGACAAAGAGGAAGGAGAGAGAGAGAGAGAGTCAGACAAAGAGGAAGGAGAGAGAGAGAGAGTCAGACAAAGAGGAAGGAGAGAGAGAGAGAGTCAGACAAAGAGGAAGGAGAGAGAGAGAGTCAGACAAAGAGGAAGGAGAGAGAGAGAGTCAGACAAAGAGGAAGGAGAGAGAGAGAGTCAGACAAAGAGGAAGGAGAGAGAGAGAGTCAGACAAAGAGGAAGGAGAGAGAGAGAGTCAGACAAAGAGGAAGGAGAGAGAGAGAGAGAGTCAGACAAAGAGGAAGGAGAGAGAGAGAGAGAGTCAGACAAAGAGGAAGGAGAGAGAGAGAGAGAGTCAGACAAAGAGGAAGGAGAGAGAGAGAGAGTCAGACAAAGAGGAAGGAGAGAGAGAGAGAGTCAGACAAAGAGGAAGGAGAGAGAGAGAGTCAGACAAAGAGGAAGGAGAGAGAGAGAGTCAGACAAAGAGGAAGGAGAGAGAGAGAGAGAGTCAGACAAAGAGGAAGGAGAGAGAGAGAGAGTCAGACAAAGAGGAAGGAGAGAGAGAGAATCAGACAAAGAGGAAGGAGAGAGAGAGAATCAGACAAAGAGAAAGGAGAGAGAGAGAGAGTCAGACAAAGAGAAAGGAGAGAGAGCGAGTCAGACAAAGAGGAAGGAGAGAGAGCGAGTCAGACAAAGAGGAAGGAGAGAGAGCGAGTCAGACAAAGAGGAAGGAGAGAGAGCGAGTCAGACAAAGAGGAAGGAGAGAGAGCGAGTCAGACAAAGAGGAAGGAGAGAGAGCGAGTCAGACAAAGAGGAAGGAGAGAGAGCGAGTCAGACAAAGAGGAAGGAGAGAGAGCGAGTCAGACAAAGAGGAAGGAGAGAGAGCGAGTCAGACAAAGAGGAAGGAGAGAGAGCGAGTCAGACAAAGAGGAAGGAGAGAGAGCGAGTCAGACAAAGAGGAAGGAGAGAGAGCGAGTCAGACAAAGAGGAAGGAGAGAGAGCGAGTCAGACAAAGAGGAAGGAGAGAGAGCGAGTCAGACAAAGAGGAAGGAGAGAGAGCGAGTCAGACAAAGAGGAAGGAGAGAGAGCGAGTCAGACAAAGAGGAAGGAGAGAGAGAGAGCGAGTCAGACAAAGAGGAAGGAGAGAGAGCGAGTCAGACAAAGAGGAAGGAGAGAGAGCGAGTCAGACAAAGAGGAAGGAGAGAGAGCGAGTCAGACAAAGAGGAAGGAGAGAGAGCGAGTCAGACAAAGAGGAGGGAGAGAGAGAGAGTCAGACAAAGAGGAGGGAGAGAGAGAGAGTCAGACAAAGAGGAGGGAGAGAGAGAGCGAGTAAGACAAAGAGGAAGGAGAGAGAGCGAGTCAGACAAAGAGGAGGGGGAGAGAGAGAGTCAGACAAAGAGGAGGGAGAGAGAGAGCGAGTCAGACAAAGAGGAAGGAGATAGAGAGAGTAAGACAAAGAGGAAGGAGAGAGAGAGTCAGACAAAGAGGAAGGAGAGAGAGAGTCAGACAAAGAGGAAGGAGAGAGAGCGAGTCAGACAAAGAGGAAGGAGAGAGAGCGAGTCAGACAAAGAGGAGGGAGAGAGAGAGAGAGTAAGACAAAGAGGAAGGAGAGAGAGAGAGAGTAAGACAAAGAGGAAGGAGAGAGAGCGAGTCAGACAAAGAGGAGGGAGAGAGAGAGAGTCAGACAAAGAGGAGGGAGAGAGAGAGCGAGTCAGACAAAGAGGAAGGAGAGAGAGCGAGTCAGACAAAGAGGAAGGAGAGAGAGAGAGTCAGACAAAGAGGAAGGAGAGAGAGAGTCAGACAAAGAGGAAGGAGAGAGAGCGAGTCAGACAAAGAGGAAAGAGAGAGAGCGAGTCAGACAAAGAGAGGGAGGGAGAGAGTCAGACAAAGAGGAAGGAGACAAAGAGGGAGTCAGACAAAGAGGAAGGAGAGAGAGAGTCAGACAAAGAGGGAGGAGAGAGAGAGTCAGACAAAGAGGAAGGAGAGAGAGAGAGAGAGTCAGACAAAGAGGAAGGAGAGAGAGAGAGAGTCAGACAAAGAGGAAGGAGAGAGAGAGAGAGAGTCAGACAAAGAGGAAGGAGAGAGAGAGAGAGAGAGTCAGACAAAGAGGAAGGAGAGAGAGCGAGTCAGACAAAGAGGAAGGAGAAAGAGCGAGTCAGACAAAGAGGAAGGAGAGAGTCAAACAAAGAGGAAGGAGAGAGAGCGAGTCAGACAAAGAGGAAGGAGAGAGAGCGAGTCAGACAAAGAGGAAGGAGAGAGAGCGAGTCAGACAAAGAGGAAGGAGAGAGAGAGTCAGACAAAGAGGAAGGAGAGAGAGAGTCAGACAAAGAGGAAGGAGAGAGAGAGTCAGACAAAGAGGAAGGAGAGAGAGCGAGTCAGACAAAGAGGAAGGAGAGAGAGCGAGTCAGACAAAGAGGAAGGAGAGAGAGCGAGTCAGACAAAGAGGAAGGAGAGAGAGCGAGTCAGACAAAGAGGAAGGAGAGAGAGCGAGTCAGACAAAGAGGAAGGAGAGAGAGCGAGTCAGACAAAGAGGAAGGAGAGAGAGCGAGTCAGACAAAGAGGAAGGTGAGAGAGCGAGTCAGACAAAGAGGAAGGTGAGAGAGCGAGTCAGACAAAGAGGAAGGAGAGAGAGCGAGTCAGACAAAGAGGAAGGAGAGAGAGCGAGTCAGACAAAGAGGAAGGAGAGAGAGCGAGTCAGACAAAGAGGAAGGAGAGAGAGCGAGTCAGACAAAGAGGAAGGAGAGAGAGCGAGTCAGACAAAGAGGAAGGAGAGAGAGCGAGTCAGACAAAGAGGAAGGAGAGAGAGCGAGTCAGACAAAGAGGAAGGAGAGAGAGCGAGTCAGACAAAGAGGAAGGAGAGAGAGCGAGTCAGACAAAGAGGAAGGAGAGAGAGCGAGTCAGACAAAGAGGAAGGAGAGAGAGCGAGTCAGACAAAGAGGAAGGAGAGAGAGCGAGTCAGACAAAGAGGAAGGAGAGAGAGCGAGTCCGACAAAGAGGAAGGAGAGAGAGCGAGTCCGACAAAGAGGAAGGAGAAAGAGCGAGTCCGACAAAGAGGAAGGAGAGAGTCAGACAAAGAGGAAGGAGAGAGAGCGAGTCAGACAAAGAGGAAGGAGAGAGAGCGAGTCAGACAAAGAGGAAGGAGAGAGAGCGAGTCAGACAAAGAGGAAGGAGAGAGAGAGTCAGACAAAGAGGAAGGAGAGAGAGAGTCAGACAAAGAGGAAGGAGAGAGAGAGTCAGACAAAGAGGAAGGAGAGAGAGCGAGTCAGACAAAGAGGATGGAGAGAGAGCGAGTCAGACAAAGAGGAGGGAGAGAGAGAGAGTCAGACAAAGAGGAGGGAGAGAGAGAGAGTCAGACAAAGAGTAGGAAGAGAGAGAGTAAGACAAAGAGGAAGGAGAGAGAGCGAGTCAGACAAAGAGGAGGGAGAGAGAGTCAGACAAAGAGGAAGGAGAGAGAGAGTCAGACAAAGAGGAAGGAGAGAGAGCGAGTCAGACAAAGAGGAAGGAGAGAGAGCGAGTCAGACAAAGAGAGAGAGGGAGAGAGTCAGACAAAGAGGAAGGAGACAAAGAGGGAGTCAGACAAAGAGGAAGGAGAGAGAGAGTCAGACAAAGAGGAAGGAGAGAGAGAGAGAGAGTCAGACAAAGAGGAAGGAGAGAGAGAGAGAGAGAGTCAGACAAAGAGGAAGGAGAGAGAGCGAGTCAGACAAAGAGGAAGGAGAAAGAGCGAGTCAGACAAAGAGGAAGGAGAGAGTCAGACAAAGAGGAAGGAGAGAGAGCGAGTCAGACAAAGTGGAAGGAGAGAGAGCGAGTCAGACAAAGAGGAAGGAGAGAGAGCGAGTCAGACAAAGAGGAAGGAGAGAGAGCGAGTCAGACAAAGAGGAAGGAGAGAGAGCGAGTCAGACAAAGAGGAAGGAGAGAGAGCGAGTCAGACAAAGAGGAAGGAGAGAGAGCGAGTCAGACAAAGAGGAAGGAGAGAGAGCGAGTCAGACAAAGAGGAAGGAGAGAGAGCGAGTCAGACAAAGAGGAAGGAGAGAGAGCGAGTCAGACAAAGAGGAAGGAGAGAGAGCGAGTCAGACAAAGAGGAAGGAGAGAGAGCGAGTCAGACAAAGAGGAAGGAGAGAGAGAGAGTCAGACAAAGAGGAAGGAGAGAGAGCGAGTCAGACAAAGAGGAAGGAGAGAGAGCGAGTCAGACAAAGAGGAAGGAGAGAGAGCGAGTCAGACAAAGAGGAAGGAGAGAGAGCGAGTCAGACAAAGAGGAAGGAGAGAGAGCGAGTCAGACAAAGAGGAAGGAGAGAGAGCGAGTCAGACAAAGAGGAAGGAGAGAGAGCGAGTCAGACAAAGAGGAAGGAGAGAGAGCGAGTCAGACAAAGAGGAAGGAGAGAGAGCGAGTCAGACAAAGAGAAAGGAGAGAGAGCGAGTCAGACAAAGAGGAAGGAGAGAGAGCGAGTCAGACAAAGAGGAAGGAGAGAGAGCGAGTCAGACAAAGAGGAAGGAGAGAGAGCGAGTCAGACAAAGAGGAAGGAGAGAGAGCGAGTCAGACAAAGAGGAAGGAGAGAGAGCGAGTCAGACAAAGAGGAAGGAGAGAGAGCGAGTCAGACAAAGAGGAAGGAGAGAGAGCGAGTCAGACAAAGAGGAAGGAGAGAGAGCGAGTCAGACAAAGAGGAAGGAGAGAGAGCGAGTCAGACAAAGAGGAAGGAGAGAGAGCGAGTCAGACAAAGAGGAAGGAGAGAGAGCGAGTCAGACAAAGAGGAAGGAGAAAGAGCGAGTCAGACAAAGAGGAAGGAGAGAGTCAGACAAAGAGGAAGGAGAGAGAGCGAGTCAGACAAAGAGGAAGGAGAGAGAGAGAGTCAGACAAAGAGGAAGGAGAGAGAGAGAGTCAGACAAAGAGGAAGGAGAGAGAGAGAGTCAGACAAAGAGGAAGGAGAGAGAGCGAGTCAGACAAAGAGGAAGGAGAGAGAGCGAGTCAGACAAAGAGGAAGGAGAGAGAGCGAGTCAGACAAAGAGGAAGGAGAGAGAGCGAGTCAGACAAAGAGGAAGGAGAGAGAGCGAGTCAGACAAAGAGGAAGGAGAGAGAGCGAGTCAGACAAAGAGGAAGGAGAGAGAGCGAGTCAGACAAAGAGGAAGGAGAGAGAGCGAGTCAGACAAAGAGGAAGGAGAGAGAGCGAGTCAGACAAAGAGGAGGGAGAGAGAGAGTCAGACAAAGAGGAGGGAGAGAGAGAGTAAGACAAAGAGGAAGGAGAGAGAGCGAGTCAGACAAAGAGGAGGGAGAGAGAGAGAGTCAGACAAAGAGGAAGGAGAGAGAGAGCGAGTCAGACAAAGAGGAAGGAGAGAGAGCGAGTCAGACAAAGAGGAAGGAGAGAGAGAGTCAGACAAAGAGGAAGGAGAGAGAGCGAGTCAGACAAAGAGGAAGGAGAGAGAGCGAGTCAGACAAAGAGGAAGGAGAGAGAGCGAGTCAGACAAAGAGGAGGGAGAGAGAGAGAGTCAGACAAAGAGGAGGGAGAGAGAGAGAGTAAGACAAAGAGGAAGGAGAGAGAGCGAGTCAGACAAAGAGGAGGGAGAGAGAGAGAGTCAGACAAAGAGGAGGGAGAGAGAGAGCGAGTCAGACAAAGAGGAAGGAGAGAGAGCGAGTCAGACAAAGAGGAAGGAGAGAGAGAGAGTCAGACAAAGAGGAAGGAGAGAGAGAGAGTCAGACAAAGAGGAAGGAGAGAGAGCGAGTCAGACAAAGAGAGAGAGGGAGAGAGTCAGACAAAGAGGAAGGAGACAAAGAGGGAGTCAGACAAAGAGGAAGGAGAGAGAGAGTCAGACAAAGAGGAAGGAGAGAGAGAGTCAGACAAAGAGGAAGGAGAGAGAGAGAGAGAGAGAGAGTCAGACAAAGAGGAAGGAGAGAGAGAGAGAGAGAGAGTCAGACAAAGAGGAAGGAGAGAGAGCGAGTCAAACAAAGAGGAAGGAGAGAGAGCGAGTCAGACAAAGAGGAAGGAGAGAGAGAGAGAGAGTCAGACAAAGAGGAAGGAGAGAGAGAGAGTCAGACAAAGAGAGAGAGAGAGAGAGAGGGAGTCAGACAAAGAGACAGAGAGAGAGAGGGATCGAAACAAAGAAAAACATAATCAGATAAGTATGACAATATTAATTGTACCGCATCTTTATTCGGTTTGAAAAGATGCAAGAGTTACGACATCATTCAGAAAACAAGCCTGGAAGTGAGAATCTCGAATCAGTCGTGCAGTATAAGCACCAGCCGAAAGGAATCTGAAGCACACAATCATATCTAACGAGGATGCAAACTTTCATTACGTCGACAGGAGGGCATTAAATAAGTCTAATTATATTTAATAAGCAGAGGATATCAGAGAAGATGGTAGTCTGGAAGCAAAAACATGTCATACACAAAACAAAGATTCTATAACGATAATTTGGCTTCTTTCCAATACAATAGATAATCCTTATAAAGGTGCTTGTGAATGGAGTCTACAGTAAAGCAACGGTTGCACAATCTCAAACTGCCGTTATCTTCAACTGATGACATTGCTTCAGTAGCAAGTAGAAATCGAGGGGGGGGGGGTTGGAGAGAATGCCGGGAAAAGCAGAGAAAGACTAGTGTTATTTTGGAATTGTTCATCTCCAAGACTAGCTGCACAGAGACTAGTCTAACCTATTATTTGAGCACTACATCATGTCATTTGGAAACTTAATAATAATAATCTCTCTCACTCTCTCTCTCTCTATATATATATGTAATTTAAAGATAACTTTGAAAACTTTAACTGGCAGGAAAATGATAAAATCATTTTTATTTACTTTTGTTGGTGTTGTAAGTCCAATATTTCGCTAAAAATAGCCTCATCAGGGTAATAAGTCCAGTCTATAGTTTTTTTTGGTTTTTTTTTTCTTCATTTTGTTGTTATGAAGGAGGTAAATCCTTGGAGAAGAAAAATCTAATTGTACGTGCTGTTCAATTTTTTTTTTAGCAAAACTGGAGCGATGCACACATTTCTCTCTAGCCGTCCCATACACATATTAATATTAGCAATATGTTGAAGTTATACGGCACAATCACGTTAACACACCGGTTCTCACCAGATCACAGAAGTTAAGCAACGTTGAACCTAGCCAGTACCAGATGGGTGACCATCTGGGAAGTCTAGGCACTGTATGTACCTTCAGGGAAGGTTGGGCATAGGGCCAGCACCCTCACCCTGTAAAAAGAACTCCTCGCTACAAAAACATCTACAAAAAGTTGTAGATGGCCTATGCACCTCCAGGGGCTTAACGGCTATGGATGGAATCTTTTGAAGTTGTGTCCCTTGAACAATATGCAAAGAGTTGATTCTCCTTGCCTGGTTTAGCTCACGTCTTTAAAGGTTTTACCTCAAAGTTACCTCCCCTTTGACTGTATATAAAATGAGTGACTGCATGCCACTCTCTTCTTCGTGTGCCATTATGTGAATAAACAGACGTGTTCTCTAACTCTCCGTGCTAAAAAAATGTTACGTTATTAATTAATTTTCTTTTGTCAACTGTTGATATGACTAACCATATGAATTTTTTTAGGTTAATTAATTTGCAACACCCACACACAACTTGCCTTTACAAAATGAAGTTCTCATGGAATTATTCAACATTGTCTTTTCCAATTAGTACATAATAATAATGAAAAAAATAATTTAAAAAAAAACAAAAAAAAAAAAAACGATGGGGGCTGTCTTTTTCTCTTGCCTGCAACCTCTTTCCCACAGAAAAGACGTTGCGGCCCTGTCTTTGCTTTATCATTATTTCCATGGCAAGTGCTCGTCTCCGATCTCTGGTCCCTCCTCGCCAATCTTTCACGAAAAACACCCGTCTAGCTGAAACTACTGTTAATAATTTTCCCCACTCTTTAGCTGTGTCTAAACCGAAACATTCCATGAACAAAGTTTCTTTCTCAGAACTGCACGCTTGTGGAACTCTTTTGTTAGTCTGTTTTCCAGCTGACTACAATTTGGTTATCTTCAAGTCCAATATAAACAAATTTTTGATGAACTGTCCCATCAAATAATCCAATTTACCTACTACTTTCTACTACTAACGATTACTAAGAAATTATCTCATTGACTACTGCACACTCAATAACTCTTATCCTCGAGTTGCCTCCGGGCCTTGATAAGTGGTGACCTCATTGTAAAAAAAAAAAGAAAAAAAAAGAAAAAAAAAAAAAAAAACGGCCCATCCTAGCGAAACCTAGCCAAGTTAATCACCAAAGAATGAATAAATTTTTCTGCATATTATATATTATTCATCCAGGGCAACGCTCATCAGAAAAATACAAATCTTGTGGGTATTTGTTTTGTAGTTTTTAATTTTTAGCAGGACATAAATGCAGACAACTGCCCTTTATATGTTAGAAGAAAACGATAACATTGGAAATGACTGAAAAAAAAAAAATAAAGAAAAAAAGGGGGAGAAACTTGGCCAGTTCACCCCAAAGATTGAATAATCCAACTACTCTTTATATAATAGATTATCCTAGAGATTTCTCCGTCCCACCCGCCACTCAAAATCCAAGGAAGATGAATGTGTTACGCTAAAATGGACAGTACAGGAAAGATTTTATAGTCCGAAAACTTTGGCATAATGACAGCCTTACTGTCTTGTCAGGATCCGCTGACCAGAAGATTGTTATGCAGGTTGACCTCGCCCTGCAATAGTTGCCAGACAGTTGGATGATGATGGGAGTCCAACAATTAACTATCTATAGGATTCATATTTTTATGCTAGTTCTTACATTCAAAATGTCAATTTGAAGTTTTCCAAAATATTACATACTAGCAGGGTACACCCTGCGTTTCCCGAGTGTTTGGAAGTGTGTGGTTTTGGGTAAATCAAAACAAAAGAATAATAAAAAATCGTTGCCCAGGTGTTTGTGTCGGGGGAGGGGGGGTAAAATTTAAAAAAAAAATGTTTTGGTAGGTAAGTATGAAAGATCGAACCCGATCCCTTGAGGCAAAGTTGAAAATTAAAGTATGAAAAAAAAAAATGCGCGACGTTAACCACTAGGCCACCACGAAATAGTAACGGAAACATGTTTGAATTTATTTAAGTATTAAGAATTGGCAGGTGCCCGTACTTAATGACTTAATGAGGTCAACTTTCACTGCGGGGCCGTATTTTATTTACTGCGGGGCAGATTTTTTTTAGTTTTTTTTTTGTTTCCCCAAGATGTTGGGGGGGAAACCAGCTCCTCATAAAAAGGGGATTGTCCAAATTGAATAGCAATTGTCTGATATAAGAAGAAACTCCACATTGATCAAAGCTGCTTTTGGACGTTCCCGGCACCGGGAACGATGTTTTAAGCTTCATTTCGTTTTTATTATTATACGAAAAAGCCCAATCTACACGCGGCGATCGAAAAATGTTGAACGTTTAGCTTTTCAAACTCGGGCAAATTAAATAGACAGACGACCCCCGTTGTTAACTCGTAGATATTATGATTTAGACGTAATTTAAAAAGTTTTAAGAAGAAGTGAGTCGACCGATCGCTTCTCGGAAAAAGCCTTTCTCGGACATACACAAAAAGCGAACATACATACACACACACATTTTCGCTTTTATATATATAGATGACTATCAGGTTTTTATAGTTACAGATTGCACAAATAGCCAATCATTTTTCTCTATCTCTTCAAAACAGTACCTCACTATAATAATAACTAGCGGGACCTGTAGAAATTCCACAGTGGCATTTTTCATATGTAATATATTACTGCCTTTTGTAGTTGTTGTCGTCTCACCACGTTTTAGCTAAGTAAGCCTCTGGCCGACTTTGGGTAGGATTGAAACTGCTATCTTCACACAATCCTCACCTGGAACCGTAGAGATTCAATGTCTCTATTAACTGCCCGAAGGGCAATCAAGTTTGAACTTCTTTTGGTCGTATAAATTCATGTTTATTTATTATCTTCCGTGGTCGGGTCCGTACCGAATGGTATATATTATTTGAATAAATAATATATTATTACTGACGAAGGCCTGAGGAATAGTTGGCCGAAACGTTGTGAAACAACAACCAATAAAGATGAGGATGATAATGGTCTACAATAAATAAAATTAATAAAACAATACTCATCTCAACAATGAATTCCGATTAAATAATCTAATATATTGATGTTAAGCATTCTGTGGACGTTTAGATATTATTGTAGCCCTTTTGTTAAAACTGTAAAAGTATTTACCTAAGTAATCTGGTTAATGTAGTGTCAGAATACATTTGGTTATTATGATTTATCTCCAATATTCTTATTGGAGTCTGTGACACAGTTCCATTGTATGGACGCCTGGAACAAACAGAAACCCCACGATATCTTGATACCATCTTTAGACAGAAGATATACTACCCTTGAATCCTAGCAAGAAGACCAAGAAGATATATTTTAGTTTCACTTACAGCTTAAAAAGCGACATGTTTTTTTGTTTTTTTTTTAAATTATTTTTCTTTTTTACATTGCATCTTCGATGATCGGGAGATCCTATTTATCAAAAAGGAGGACAGAAGGCAACAACATACTACGAACATTAAATTAGCATCTCTATATACTCATTTAATGTTACCAGTCTCCATCCCTGCCCCTCGATAAATAGGATCTCCTGATCAAATAATTTATAATCTGGAAAACGTGACGTACATATGTACGTACTTTAAAGGTACTATGGTATTAACATATAGTGGGACCTGTGGAAATTCCACAGAAGACTCATTCATATGTAATATAATGATGTTGGCATTCTGTAGATGTTCTGTGTAAATAGAGATGCTCTGATATTATTGGAGCTCAATGCAAAAGTATTTATCTAAGCTAGCAGGGACGCCCGACATAGCCCGGTCGTAAAATACACATAATATATTTTAATTCTTGCAGATTTCGTATATATTATTAAAGAGTTAATGTTCTATCGATTTTTATATGTTATAAAATTGTGATTTAAAAAAATAGAAAATATATCTATATGACTTGGGTGCATCAGCTTGAATCAAAGCCCAAACCCAAACTTATGAAGAATTCTTGGTAAAATTATTTATAAAAAATAGACGACTTAAGTGAAATCAGTTATAATCGAAACTGAAACCAAAACTTATGAAGAATTCTTGGTAACATTTACGATTACAAGAAATGGAATTTCATAACAATTAAACAACAGTCATTCAGATGTAGGCGTGAGACACAAAATAAATAACACACACTATCGTATTAATATATAGATACTAGATTGGTACACATACAAAAAAATATTAGATTAACACTTAAACTGGATATGAACGTAAAGTCACAGAGTGTACAAGCAAAAAAAAAAAACAAAAAGAAAACGAAGTGATGTAATAGAAATGCAGTCATGGTCGGAGAAAAAAAAATAGGATTTCTTTTTCTCCATTCACAATCATGAATGTAAGGAAGTGCACGTCTTTGTATCCTTTCCTTCTTTCTTTTTCTAACTTCAAATGAATCTTTCATTCAGTTTCCGAAACTTTTTAGATGAAAATTGATAATTGTGTATTATTTTGCTTAATCAGACTACAGTTCACATCTTGAGTGCTATTTTCATATAGTTTCAGCCGATGTAACCTCCAACCTTCTTCAGGTGTATATTTTCTAACTTGGGAATCTGCACAGAATTAGATTATGGCTGATCGAATGATTGCACGTTACCCTCATCGATTAAATCAAGAGTTTAATCCATGGGGGTAGCATGCTCTCGTTCCATCAGCCATGACTGGGTAGACCTCCCAAGTAATTCACAACATAGTGGATAAAGTATGTGGTAAAATTCAGTTGTAAAATTACACTCTTCTGGAGGTTGAAGGTTCAATCCTTACTGCGGACGACATTTAAAAGTACAATTTCACATTACTTAGGACTTCTACCCAGTCATGACTGGCAGAGCAAAAGCATGCTATTCTGTGGATTAAATAAAGGGTTCAACTCAAAATTTTCTGAAGATTTACAAGTTCGACAGAAAGATTCTTGAATTTGACAAGATACACCTGAAGAAGGTCGGAGGTTACATCACCCAAAACGTTGTGAGAATAACACTCAAGATGAGAACAGAAGTTGGAATAATCCAAATAACGCAGAAGTTTTTATAGCTGTTTTATATCAAGCAAGTAGTATTTGTGATATACTACTATACGACATAGATTATGTTGGTTGGTCGTTTTTGCTTTATGGCATATCAACCCTTTTCAGGTTATTTAATGCCAAATCCAGCAATTTTGGAGAAAATTTTTTTAATAGAATATATTTATTTTTTTCAAGTCGGTTTCTATTTAACCCATAGTTGGAACCCTAACAAGTACTATCACTCCGGGTCAGAGTGGGTCTGGGAGCAATGGCAATTAAAGGGTGGCTCCACACTCCCCAAAGCCCGCAAGCTGGGGCCTCACCATCAGATATAGTTTAAGGTAACATCCAGGACCAGTAGTATATGTAGAAGACATTCACAACATCACAGATTTATTTAAAAACAAATACAATTCATACAAACGTTAAAAGTTGTAGAAGTTCCTATTTACAATGCCTCCCCACGGGACAGAGTTAGACACCAAGGTCGTTTTTTAATGTGGAGAAAAGGAACAAAAATTAAAAATTGTCTTAGTCGTGAAGAACTTCTCAACTGATAGAAAACAAGAAATTGAAGTGCAGCATCTGAAGAACAGATACTACACTGTGATCTCGGCCCAAAGTTGTAGAAGTTGGCTAGAAAAATAAAATGCATTCGACTTGGACTTGTGTAAAAAATTACTGATTCTCAGCTTCTGAGCTCTGCTATTGGCAATTGTTCCTAGTGCTCTGCTCATGATTGGTACTACTGTAATCATCATAATATTCGATTGAACATCTTTTTTTACATGCTGGCAGGTGTTGAATGGCTTTTTAAAAAATATTCACACCGTAATTACCCCCATGCTCTATGTTTAAATAGAGTGTGTCTGATCGGAACCATTACTTCAATTGCTTTAAATGTAAGAGATATTTTGAAAATAAAATTGCCTTTAGAATTGCTTGCAAAATGATTATAGAAAATGTGAGAGTCATATGGCCAGTCTATCATGTCCAAAGTAGAAGGACAGAAATAACAAACAAGATCCTGAACAGTTGCATGTCCTCTATCCCGACCATTATCAACGGGCCTGAGATGACGTCATCAGCATCGGACAAAACCAAACTCTTTACCAAGAACTTTGTTTCAAACTCAACCCTATGCGATCAGGGCCATCCATGTCCAGAATTTCCTCTCAAAACCAAAAATAATTTTTTGATAAAAAATATAATTTGAGCAACATTCACATAACCCTGGTGTCTAACTCTGTCCCGTGGGGAGGCATTGTAAATAGGAACATTCACATATCTTTTTGCAATCATGAAGTACCTTGATGCCAGCAAAGCAACAAAGTCCTGACAATATTCCGGTTATAGTATAATCGGAACAAGCACCCATTCTTACAAATCTGTTACATTGCCTAAAGGGGAGATGCTTCCCAACACCTTGAAAAAAAAAAAAAAAAACTCATCTATTTTTTTTTGTTTTTTAATGTGACAAAACCAATTAAGTCCCCTTTTCTGCACACATATCCCTAATCTAAAATTTAATCTTCATTTGAGATCTCCGTTCTAAGCCTATGTTTAAGACTCATACGACACAACCATAACATCATTGTTATATCATTCTTTGTCCTCTCCATGCAACGCATATCTTTAACTCTCCCTGGCTATGTTTCACTTCCAGACATCATCACACAGAAACATCCATTTCGAAATGTACATACATTGTTCCTTTTCTCCACGTTAAAAAACAACTGTCCCATGGGGAGGCATTGTAAATAGGTACTCCATTGTTATTTAGACAAAAGATACTCAACTGTTAGCCATTCACAGCAAGAATTCATCTTTCTACAACAACTGTAAAGTACTATCGTTCCTTCCCTGTTGAACTCGGGAATCTTTCTGTCGAATTTGGGAATGAGCACGGAATTTCAAATGGAACCCTTTATTTAATCTACATGGGTAGCATGCTTTTGTTCCATCAGCCATGACTGGGTAGAAGTCCTAAGTAAATAGCAACTGTATTTTTGAGTATTGCTCGCATTGAGGTTTAAACCTTGAACCATCAGAACAGTGAAACTTTACTACTGAATTTTATCAAGTACTTTATCCACTATGCCAGGGATCCTTATGAATTATTTAGGATTTCTATCCAGTCATGTCTGATGAAATGAGAGCATGCTACCTTCGTGGATTAAATAATGTGTTCCGTTTGAAATTCCATGCAGATTACCTGAACTTGACAGAAAGATTCCCAAGTTGTACAAGATACACCTCAACCTTTTCCCTGACATTGTTCCTTAAAATGGAACATAATTTTGGAAATAGTGTAGAATTGATCATCTTGTTACACATTTTTTATCATTATAATTGCACTAAAATAACTTGATTTTAATAGTTAATATATTGCTTTCACATAAACTGCAAATAATTGTTTACGTAGTTTCCAAGCTATGATAAAGTATTATTTTAAGATAAGGAAACAAATTCTGGAATTAATAAGTTGTGGTTATTATTGTTGTTGTTATTGTGGTGGTGGTTGTTCTTTTTGTTATAGTTGTTATTGTTAAGGTTGCTGCTGTGATTGTTGCGGTTGTTAAGGTTGCTGTTGTGGTTGTTTGCTGCTGTTGTGGTTGTTGAGGTTGCTGCTGTCGTTGTTGTGGTTTCTGTTAAACTTATATTTAAAATAAAAAAATTACATCGAAAAATAAATTATATGGTTGGCAGGATAAAGGTTAAGAAAGATGGAGGACATTGTAATAATAAACTTCCAGACGAGAGTAATCTAAAGAAACTTCATTATTCCTAATGCCATACTCACGCGCACACGCACGCACACATTGCCATATTTGGAGTCAACGACGTTTATTATTCACTCTAACAAATGCTGCCGTCACGCAGGCACAGCATCGCTCACACATATTCGTATTTCAAGACCTGGTGAAGATAGACACCTCTGCTAGCAATACTAGAATAAGAACACAATAGACAGCGGATGTTTGTGCTTTGCTGCGTTTATCGACTTCAACTCAGCTCAACCTGTTATCTTAGAATTATTATTCATGTATTCGCAGCATTTTCATGCTTGGTCAGATAACTACGTCTTCGTACTTCCGCTCGCAGACAACCTGACCTTTCTGTATGCAGAGCGGATGGCAATCTCTTGCTGCTTATGCCTTACTCCCCTCCTTCCTCTTTCTCTCTATAAATGAAGGGGAAGGTTTTTCCATACCGGATGTTTCATTTTTTACTGGATAACTTTGTTACGTTTTTTTTTCTCTCCCCCCCCCCCCCGCTTCAATAGAACTAGCCGATCCGTTGCGATGTATCAGGATCTGCTGTATTCAATCAGTGTCTCTTCATCTGGTGGAAATCTTTCCAGGTTTTATGTTTTGTTCATGCGACAATCCTTTTCTTCTTCGAGAATTCTTTTTGTTCACAATAGCAGCCGGAGCAGAATTGGTTCTGGAATCTTCTCATCTCGACCAAATACGTGACATGAAAAACAAAGTGAAATTCAAGGGAGATAAGCCTTATTGGCTTATGTGCTTTCAATATTTCCTCCCTTTTTTTTTTTTATCTCTCTTTCGTATAGTTTCTATTGGAGATAATTATCACCTTGTTTAACGGTAGATCAACCCTTTTCAAACTATTTAATGCTAAAGCCAATCACTTTGGTAAAGGTATCGATTATGTTTTCAAAGGGACATAATAAATAAAACAAACATCATCAACGCTCTGATCCCCATCTGGCATCAATTGTGATGGATGGCTCTCGTCTGGGTGAGGCCCCGTGTTTTGACAAGCTTCTGGGTTTGACCTTTACTCCTGATCTGAAATGGAACACGTACATCAAGTCTGTTGACAGGATTGCTGGAAAGATGGTGGGATCCTTCTACCGCTCCTATAAAAACAACACTAGCGAATAAATACTGGGAACTCAAAGAAAGAGGACATTCGCCGGTAGTCGAATGGAAAATAATGAGACAAGCTACCACGTGCAGACATTTAGACGACCCATGTAAATTATGCCTCCATGAAAAATTTGCTATCTTGTACTTTAAAGAACCTCAAAATCTATTAAACTGTAGACGAGAAATAGCAAACAACTGTGTTCACAAAATAAAACTTATTCTAGGATAGCGATACAAAATAGCTTTAACAATAACAATAGAAAACAAACAAATAAATAAATTAAATAAACATGAATATACATAAACGATCACACATATATGTATATATATATATATGTATATATGTGTGCATGTGTGTGTGTACACATAGGTATATTCATATATATATATATATAAAAAAATACAAATAGGTATATTCATATATATATAAAAAAAAAAGGAGGGAAAGATCTACCTTAAACCACTAACCTAGTTCTAAAACAGATCCTTTGTTCGATAAAATGCATGCCCATTGGCTGATAGGAGGGGGCGCGGTGGATACTAGAAAGCTGATTGGCTAACTAGAAATCCTCAACATATATAAAAACAAGAAGCAACCACAAAATTCGCGCATAAGCCTGACGAATCCTACAGTGGATGAAACGCAGAATATTTCAGTGTAGCTTAATCACCATATATATTTTATAAATTACTAACTAGCTCTACCTACGTATTGAGCACTTTTGAAGTAAATACTTAAAGTTTACGCATAAATCTATACTTTCGTATATTAAATTTGTGTGAGTAAATGAAGTAGTTATATATATATATATATATATATATATATATATATATATATATATATATATATATCAAGTTAGGTATGTTCATATATTTTTATGTAAAAGATTTGTTCCTAAAATAACAAGTGAAGCATGCATGCTCCCCTGTGATTGCACAGTGAACGATGCACAAAAAGAAATGACTAAGTTCAGCATTTGCACTCCCCCCCCCATTTAGCCCCCAAAGTCCCTAGGGGACGTAAAATTCTGATGAAAATGAACAAACAGTGCAGTTTTAAGCTTTAACATATGTAAAATTGACTTCTGCACCATGCAAAAAAAGAAATAACTAAGTCCATCATTTGCCCCCCCCCAAAAAAGTCCCCAAGGCCTTAACATATTTAAATTTGAGTTCAGCACCATGCAAAACTGCTAAATAGACATACACAGAAATTTTGACAAATATGGTAAAAAGAGTTATCGTGAAGTATAGACAAACAAAATTATATAGTAATCAGTTATTTACAACTTTTCAGAAAGTTTTATAAAAATCCAAGGTATCAAATTTTTTTTTAATAAGCACAAAAGTGTAAATTTTAGCCATTTTAAACCGAAAGGCACTTCCATGAAGGGGGGGGGCAGAGTTTTCTCGAAAAATCCGTTCTGTTACTTTTTTACTCATGTCATATTTAATGTTTGTTCAAAATATGAAAATAATTCCAAGGCGTAGTTATTGAGAAAAGTGTAGACAGATGAACGGACAAGGGTGAATTTAGGTCCACCCTAGTTTTGTCGGGGGAACCAATTAACCAATCATTATGAACTTTTAAGAACACAAGTGTCCCTGGCATAATGGATCAAGTACTTTCACTGTTTTTATGGTTCGAGGTTCAATCCTTAATGTGGGTGACACTCGAAATTACAATTGTTATTAACTTAGGACTTCTCATGAAATAAAAGCACACTACTCCTGTGAATTAAATAAAGGGTTCCATTTGAAATGGTGTACAGATTCTCAAGTTTCACAGAAAGATTTCCAAGTTTGACAAGATACATCTGAAGAAGGTCGGAGGTTACATAGGCTGAAATCATATGCTAGTTAAGTGGCAAAAAAGGATTGGGGACCCTTTGTAAAATTTCAGATGCATCCACCTCACAAACATTTTAATTTGTAGCGATTAGACACCAGTAAAACAAGATTCCCAGAATTTCATTTTCTTCTTAACATTCCTTAAGCTTAATCCTCATATTTGAGACTTCTTGCAGAAGAAAAATCATGCAGTAGATTTTAACCAAAATAGGAATAAGGATTAGAGACATATGGTCTAGTGTCAACAAATGTTCATTTTAATCTTTGTAAAGGGACATAAAAATGGTGCAAAATTTGTTAAGTTTGGGGAAATTAAATTTACCTGTCCTGAGATGGTCGATTTTTTTCTCAATAAAACAATGTGAATGTCAAATGAATAAATCTGAGACTTTGGAATACTTACTATTATATATATATATATATATATATATATATATATATATATATATATATATATATATATAAAAGAGCAAATAGTTAATAAAACATGTAAAAAAACACTTTGAAAAAGAGTTAAAAACATATGTAATTTGAAAAAGAAACACTAAATAAGTGGACAGTCCTTAATCTGCGGAGTTTCGAAGAAATACTTTCCTTTTCTTCAGAGGGTAGGATTTAGCAAAATGCGGGATCGGATTTTGCTTGCAAAAGTATTTGATGAAACTGCAAGTAAGTCAAAGATCTTACTTGATAACAAAAAGTAAAGCAGAGGGAATAGGGTGAAGAAAAAGGTGATTTCACGTGAATGGATAGTCTGGTGAAGAGTAAAGTATCCAATGACGGTAAAATCCAAAAATGTAAATCCAAGAAAGTTAGTCAAATATCCATTCGCACAAGTAGAATCCAAGGGAATTGCGTAATTAGAAGATTATATATATATATATATATATATATATATATATATATATATACACACACACACATTAGTGGGGTGGGGGCGGGGACTTTGTCAAATCTTGAAATATGTTTAAATAGGATATTTTAATTTGTCCAGATTTCGTATATATTATTACAGGATCGTGATATCAAAAGTAAAAACAAAACAAAACAAAAAAAGCATTTGGGTGCCATCAGATAGAATCGAAAGATTATGACGAGTTACACCGCTAACCCACACCAATGAGTTGAGGGCCCTAGAGGTGTCACTTATAAATGGAAACCCTATGCACACTCACACCATTTGATGTAGAGCTATTGAACTTACCATAACAACCCCGCCATGGGAAAGGAGGAGTTAAACCTTTCTATTATTGCTGTTATGTCGTCACTTCACCCAATGACCCACGGTCGTCCAATCATTTTTTTTTTTTTTTCTTGGAAGTTCGCATTGGTTCTTGTTTTTAAAACCAATGGAGGTGGGTGGAGGGGGGTCAGGTATAATGGGGACCCTAATTAGTGTTCATACGTTTGTGTCAAAGATTTCCACTACTGCCCCCCTCACATTCGTTTGAGGAGGGCTGTTTTGATAGCCCAAAAGTTTGAAGCTATCTTTTTATACCCACACCTCCTTTTTCTGTAACATTTCATAAATCAGAATCCATTTTTGAAGATTCTTTTTTTTAACCCACTCAATGACGGATACTTGTGCTAGTATATATATATGAGAGAGAGAGAGAAAGATAATTTTAATTTTAGACTAGAAAAAAAGTTTGGTGCCATTACAGATTATTTACAACATTGAAATAATATCAGATTTCAGAAATTATTCTAAATAACGATTGGGTAAAAAAGAGGATTTAATATTCACTGCCACTGGCAAGAAATAAAGAAAAAGATGAACCCAAGTAGACCCCCCCCCGCCGCCTCCAGCATCTATAACTAATTTTATTTTACTTCGTATTTTCAGCATTTTGAAATGCTTCATAGCCAAAAGGCGGCCCACTAATTTTGAATAAGTATATTTTTTCGAGCATCATTTCTTTCTTTCAAACTTATTTACCATTCACATTCCAAGTATTTACTTCCCTCCCGCTTTAGGAAGTTGCAACACAAGATTGGAGGACGGGGATTGAAAAGATAGAAGAGAAAGTGTACTCTGGCCTACGTAAAATGCTCGAGAAACTGTCAGAATTCTCCAGTATGCGTGCCTCAGGTGATTAGCCTAAATCAAACCTTTTCTTAAAGCTGGAGAAGATAAAGCCTGGGATAGTGAACCTCCGAAAACTGCAGAACCATACTTCAGCCCGACAGAAGAAAGGCTATCTAGCTTCAAAATAATGGTTACAGGATATATCCTCAGGTGTTGATAGCCTAACCTCAGCACAAAGCAAGTATTGCATAATTTTCTTGCATAAAAAAACATTGCATATCTATCTTTGCTTCATCGTTATTTTCATGGCAGGTGCTCAGTTGAGCTTCCATATATGTTCACGTCCTGTAAAACATTCGTAACGAACCCTTTATTGGGTGGAATGATAAAATTCTTGCACAAGAAAAGACGACATGATTCCATTTCCGTTTGATGAAAACTAGTTTTCTTTTTTTTTTGTTGCAGGCCATCTACTAGTTAGCCAGTTATGTATGAATCCCAAGAGAGATAGGAGCCTTGTATCATGTCTGAAAATGACACAATGATCAACGAGCGAGATCAAAGCTGTGCCGTTGTACAACTAATGTTCTCTACCGATCAACAGCATTGCTAGCACCCTCAAAATGCATCGCTTGATTGCCACTAATAACAGGGACGTGCCCAGAGTGATGAAAACAAAGTTTCTAGCCACAGGTATGGTCTTTGGTGTGATTTCAAGTGAGGGCCACATCATACCACCTCACATCTTCAAAGTCAGCTTGAAAGTCAACACCAAAGTGTACCTGGATGTGATGAAGAGTGTGGTGATTCCCGGGTGCAATTAGGTGGCTGCTGCCAAACCCTGGGTGTGGCAGCAAGATTCAACACCAACCTACAAGTCCAAAGAGATCCAGGCTTGGCTTCAGAAGGAGTGCTATGACTGTACTCTTCTCTTACTGGAACCTCTCCTTCCTTACTCAAACCCACTGAACTATTTTGTTTGGTCATAGGTCAAAGACATCACCAACATGACCTCTCACAACATCAAAGACCGCTTGATTACCACCATCTGCCGAGTATTCACTGAGCTCCCGCCAGCTCTTGTGAAAAAAGCATGTTCCCAGTTCCGGACCTGTATCAAGGTGGTGATTGAGGCTGAAGGTGGCTACATTGAATAGATGTCAGCTCAACTACATAATCAAGTTATCTGAATTGATTTTTTCAATGAAAGTTTTAAAATGAAGCTGTATTGTTGCTTTCTTTAGGGCGACAATTTTATCGTTCCAACCTGTAGCTACCATCAGTTTTCTTCATCCTGTTGATGTAACAGAGCCACTGACGTATAGTTAACCACAGCAGATGACATGTATGCAAATGACGTTGCTGATGCGCACGCTGACATTACAGAGGATGAAGAAAAGAAAAAAATGAAAAGGACACAAATAGGCGACAAGTGATGAAAAAGCATGTGTGTGGCAACAGCAAAGAACTACATGGACAACCAGAGAATTTGGAAGCACGAGTCAGTATGAGTGGAACGTTTAAAACAAGAACCAATCCAAACTTTGAACAAAAAAAAAATGGTTGGAAAGTACCGTTAATAAATGCCTTTTATTTCAACTAGAAAAAACTGCATTGAATTTCCTTTTTTGTTCCTTTGCGACTATCTCAGATACAACGTGTTGTATCCGAGTGTTAATATGTAACGCCAACATTACATTAATACGTTTATTCAGAAGATTAACATTAATGACTTACACGGCTTCAATCAGTTTTAGAAATTTTCTTGGATTCTCTCTATTAGAAGATCTTTTCTAATTCCAAATTCTCCAAATTTCTTTTCATTTAAAACCATTCAACGGCGATGCTTCTGCTATTTCTTTGTTTTGCCACGATTTTCAATTCTGACGACGTAATTAAAGGGCGTAATGTACCCGTGCACTCCGAACAGCACTATGTGTCTTTCCCTGATTGTATCCAAAAAAGAATCTTCATAAAGAACCAAAACTAAGATCTTCGCCAATTTAATTATCACAAATGACCAAACTAATTAACTCTGAATCGTTTCGATAGCATCTCATAAATGCTTGTATGGAAAAGCACTTGAATAGAAGATGCGGGAGGGGAAAAAATATTTCGATATTTTGAATTTTAATGTGACTGTACAGGAATTATTCCAAAAGTAAAGGCTCCTATTTTTTTTACTCAAAAACAATGAAGAGATAAAAGCACAGGAGTGGTACTCTTGTTTTGTTAGCCATGTTTAGTTTCAGAACAATTTCCGGTGGTTAGTTTTTCTATATAAGTCCTGGAGGTGACTGGTTCTCAGTAGACAGTTCTTGAGTTGGAAGTCACAGAGCATAGATTCTTTTCATGTTGACACGAAGAAAACACATGCAAAGTTGCTAACGAAAAGGTTTAAGTTTTATGGAGCAATTCTAGTTTCTGATTAGTTAGTTTAATTTTTATGAAGTAATTCTGCTTTCTGATTGGTTGGTAGCAGAACATAAATTAATTTGACATGTCAGTTCCTAGCAGCATCGTTTATAAATAGAATCTTCTGTGAGGCACAATTCCCATTATTAGTCGAAAATATTGCAACAGGTACCATTAAAACTAGGGACTTTTTGTGCTCCAGAATTAATTTTTCTACATAGTCACCACTAATTCTCAAAGCACTTTACCAAGAATTCAATGACGCATTTATGCTTCTGCTACATGTCTATGACAGGTTGCTTTCTTAGAGTCTAACATCGTCAATATCCACAACAGAGAGATGAAACTTTTAAGTCATGAATGTATGAGGTCAGTCATCACAACAATGCGATTTGCAATCACACTATCATCCAACCAGGCAGAATCAAACAATAGGAGGCATTACTTTAGAAACGCCACTCGTAAATTAAATGTTCCACCTATGTTTGCAATGTAAACAAGTTCTTGTATAGCCATCTTTTTAATCAATTTCTACCCAATTTCCAATACTATTGATCATTACTCTGTCATCTCAGACAAAGATTCTGAACTCATCCATATTTTCAATGTGACCAAACCAACAAAGTCTCCTATTTTGCAGTTATTTCAATGTTTACACTATTAGAACAACCCTTTGGAAGACATCTTGCCATTTCGTTTTAGCTGTTGTACTCTCATGACTTCTTAGCTGGTGATGACTATGCAGAAAAATTAATTCCGGAGCACAAATGATCGCTTATTTTAATGGTACAACTCCCATCTTAATACTGCTTCGATCTTGGAGTTAAAAAAAAAACTAGAAGACTTTACTTTTGGAACGACCCTTATATAATAAAGCACACTCTGAACACCCATACAAACTCATCGTCCATCGCTGGCAAAAATATTGTTGGGTTGCATATTGCAAGTGTGTATATAACTGTAATTCACAGTCAGCTATATGATGTGTATATGGTTATATGTGTGTGTATAATGTTCGTCTGTCTTTCGTATATATAACTGTTCAATTTCTATTGTATATGTAATATATATATATATATATATATATATATTTTTATTGTATATGTAATATATATATATATTTTTATTGTATATGTAATATATATATATTTTTATTGTATATGTAATATATATTTTTTTATTGTATATGTAATATATATATTTTTTTATTGTATATGTAATATATATATATATATATTTTAATTGTATATGTAATATATATATATATTTTTGTTGTATATGTAATATATATATATATATTTATTGTATATGTAATATATATATATATTTATTGTATATGTAATATATATATATATTTATTGTATATGTAATATATATATATTTTTTTTTTATTGTATATGTAATATATATATATATATTTTTATTGTATATGTAATATATATATATATTTTTATTGTATATGTAATATATATATATATTTTTATTGTATATGTAATATATATATATATATATATTTTTATTGTATATGTAATATATATATATATATTTTTATTGTATATGTAATATATATATATATATATTTTTATTGTATATGTAATATATATATATATATTTTTATTGTATATGTAATATATATATATATATATTTTTTATTGTATATGTAATATATATATATATTTTTTTTTATTGTATATGTAATATATATATATATATTTTTTATTGTATATGTAATATATATATATATATATATATATTTATTGTATATGTAATATATATATATATTTTTATTGTATATGTAATATATATATATTTTTATTGTATATGTAATATATATATATATTTTTATTGTATATGTAATATATATATATATATTTTTATTGTATATGTAATATATATATATTTTTATTGTATATGTAATATATATATATATATATTTTTATTGTATATGTAATATATATATATTTTTATTGTATATGTAATATATATATTTTTATTGTATATGTAATATATATATTTTTATTGTATATGTAATATATATATATATATATTTTTATTGCATATGTAATATATATATATTTTTATTGTATATGTAATATATATATTTTTATTGTATATGTAATATATATATATATATTTTTATTGTATATGTAATATATATATATATTTTTATTGTATATGTAATATATATATATATTTTTATTGTATATGTAATATATATATATATATTTTTATTGCATATGTAATATATATATATTTTTATTGTATATGTAATATATATATATTTTTATTGTATATGTAATATATATATTTTTTTATTGTATATGTAATATATATATATATTTATTGTATATGTAATATATATATATATTTATTGTATATGTAATATATATATATACTTTTATTTTATATGTAATATATATTTTTATTGTATATGTAATATATATTTTTTATTGTATATGTAATATATATTTTTTATCGTATATGTTATATATATTTTTTATCGTATATGTAATATATATTTTTTATCGTATATGTAATATATATTTTTTATCGTATATGTAATATATATTTTTTATCGTATATGTAATATATATTTTTTATCGTATATGTAATATATATTTTTTATCGTATATGTAATATATATTTTTTATCGTATATGTAATATATATTTTTTATCGTATATGTAATATATATTTTTTATTGTATATGTAATATATATTTTTTATTGTATATGTAATATATATTTTTTATTGTATATGTAATATATATTTTTTATTGTATATGTAATATATATTCTTTATTGTATATGTAATATATATATATATATATCTCGTATATGTAATATATATATATATTTTTATTGTACATGTAATATATATATATATATATATATTTTTATTGTACATGTAATATATATATTTGTTAGGGTGGCCCAGAAGTCACTTTACATTTTAAAAATTAAATAACGTTTTTTCTATTAATGTATTTTAATTTCTCTTTTCAGAATTATAAAATAGAATCTTTGGAAATTTTTTGTATAGATAAGTTTACAACAGAACAAAGAGTGAGGATAATTGAATTTCACTTTGAAAATGGACGGTCAATTATTGCAATGCAAAGATCTTATATGCGCCATTTCAATGTTCAATATCCTCTTAAAAGATATGCTATCGAATTTGTTCAACCTCAGTTAGTAAACATGCCAGGGCATTGGGGGCAAACAAAATGGATCAACTGCACATACAGCTAGAGCAACGATGCAGTTGTTAACTGTGATGTTTCAGGATCGAAAAATCTCTTGAAATTTCGATTTTGAATGGCTTCCACGTTCATCTAATTTGACAGAACTAGACTTTTGGATTTGGGGATATCTTAAAGACAAAGTGTATGCAAATAAGCCTCGAAGCATCCAAGAACTTAAGCCAAACATACGCAGGAAATTCTTTCCCTACAACTTCTGATGTTAAGAACTGTCATAAAGAATAGCTTAGAAAGAGCTCTACTTTGCAAAGACGAGAATGGAGGCTACTTAAGAGACATCATCTTTCGTAATTAAGTCAGAACAAATTTCCACACTATAAACTGTGTAATAAAAAAAGAATTAAATACAGTCATTTAAGAAAAAGTTATTTGATTTTCAAACTGTAAAGTGACTTATGGACAACCCTGTATATACGTGTATCTTTGACCATCTAGTGTTGTGATTGTATGCGTGTGTCTATACGTGTCATAGTTTATCTAAAGCTCCTTGTGTGTGTATGTACATTTAAACAATGATATACATAAATACTTTTACAACACAAAGAACGAATAACATTTATTTGGGGTTTAATATATCTGCTCCAACTTGGGTCTTGTCTTGACGGAAAAACTGCAACGAAAATTTTCCCCAAGAACGACAGAGCCTCAGATTTTATTTTCCTCAACTTTTTATTCCACAGTGTTTTCCCCCTCTTGGAAAGTTGCACACTGATATAAGTCCTGTTTATATTCTGACTATTATAATTTTTGACATCCTCTGCTCACAGCCATCATGATCTGTCAACCGTCTCTCTCCTGCTGCTGCTGCTACCGACTAACTGTTTTTCTCTAACTAATTTCCATGTATCTCAAAAAAGCATCTCCCCATCTAAATGACGTCATTAGTATACGTCACTATGATAATCACCTGATGTTTTTACATGTCATTATTTCTAAGTTGTTAACTCAATTGTTAACATTTTTAAGTTAATGTAAATACCAAGTATTCTAAAATTACTTGAAAGTGCACGTAATCTCCATGCACACACAAGTTGGCAATCGAACAACTAGCGTGCAATATTAAATTGGAATTACTTCCCTTTTTTGTAGCAATTTTTTTTATGTTGTTGTTATTGTTGTTGCTGTTGTGAAACATTTCCCGCACAGTGGTGCAGCATACAAGCAATAGCTTTTTATTAGAATTTTATAAAAGCATAAAACACAAAAGCAGATTGCAATTTGTTTTTTTAAAAAAGTAAAAAGAAAAAAATAAAAAAAAAGGAAAAAAGAAAGAGACGAAAAGTTTGCCATTAATATAATAGCGTCCAACGCTGACCAGTGAATCAGAAAATCATATCAAATACCAATTTGTTTCCGCAGCAAGGGAAAACGTAACAACTGAAAAGATGTAAAAAGTTAAATGGACATTTAAATAGAATGTCAAGATATATTCAGATACACGCTTTTAACTTTACGGGACATTTTGTGGCCGTCCTGGTGGAGACCATTACTCTTAAGTCCTGCATATAATCTTCAACTTTAGCAATCTTTCTTGTCGTACTTGTTGCAAACCTGTCTCTACTCTATCGTTATTTTCCTGGAAAGAGTTCGACTGAGCTCCAATCTGTGAACCCCTCTCACCAATCTTTCACAAAAAAACACTAGTCTAACCAAAATCATTATCAATAAATTTACCCACTCTCTATCGGCGCCTAAACCTAAACGTTGATTCCATCAACAAAGCTTCTTTCCTAGAACTGCTCATCTGTGGAACTCTGTTCTGGTGGTCTGCTTTTCAGCTGACTACAATATTGTCTTCTAGGTCAATGTAAACAAGTTCTTATTTAACCGTCCTCGTAAATAATCTGATTATACCAATTTGCCACCAAAAACGATTACTATACTACTATCCCAATGACTACAATACACACATTAACCCTTATCCTCGATGACCTCTGGGCCTTAATATGTGGTAACCCTATTCACAACAAAAACTCGCCTTAATACCAACCTGCAAAGAACTTTTTTTTCCCTTCGTGTGATAAACATCAGAATTTACATGAGTACAATTTTATTTTAAACTATCCACTCACGGAACACGTTTCCACAGGATTGCTTCTGTGGGCTACAACATGGCTATCTTATGAACTAATCTAAGCAAATCCTTGTTATAAACTGTCTTCATTGGTAATCAATTTCGTTTATTTCATTCATCATTTTTCAATATTCTCATATTTTTTCTTGTTTTCATGAAAATTGCTCCAGACGAAACATAAAACCACTTGATGTAAACAACTAAATAATGCCACTTCATGGTCAAAAGCTAGCCAACAATAAGTGTTAGATGGATGGATTCTGACCCAGAAAACAGCAGGTCTTCACTCTTTGTCAGAAACATCACTCCTGGAATGTGAGGATTAAAGGGCAAAAATAAATGTAAACTGAAAATTAATCCATCACGTTAACTTTTATCCATCAGTTGCTTTTGGCCTTGATAAGTGATAATTCATTAGAAATGAAATTTAAAAAAATAAAAATAACAAAATACCATTAAAAAAAGCAACAAAAAATACTATTTAAAAAAGCAACAAAAAAATATATAACACCATTAAAGAAGAATTTTAAAAAAAATAGAAACAAAAGAGCCAATATTCCACATAGCAACACAGATAAATATGTAAATATATTCCTATCATTAAAATCGATCAATCAATCAATGAAGACATTCCAAAGGCACATACGGAAGGAGTCAATCGGATGACGACTGTTCTGTTGTGCAGACAAATCCAATCAGTTTGTGAATTTCCTGAGGGCAACTGTCAATCAACCGAGAGCGTTTTTGCCATAGCATTCACAATCAGCATATAGTGAAGAACATTTTGTTAGTTGCCTCCTGGTGGGACGAATTATGACATTCTAAAAAGCACAATTGAGTGTGATGGTAATGGCGATCGGGGTGTCATGAAAATGCACCACCAAACTAATATGAAGATTCACTTTAAATTTACTCATATACGAAAAAAGACAGGAAAAATTGAAAAGAAAATTTATTCGATAAAATACACTATTTCTAACTTAAGCAGAACAGATAAAGACACTATTTCGAACTCAAGCAGAACAGATGGGGACACTATTGTGAACTTAAGCAGAACTAACAAATAAATGATACAATTTTGAACTTAAGCAGAACAGATGAAGACACTATTTGGAAATTAAACAGAACAGACAAATAAAGACACTATTTCGAACTTAAGCAGAACAGACAAATAAAGACACTATTTCGAACTTAAGCAGAACAGACAAATGAAGACACTATTCCAAACTTGAGCAGAACAGACAAATAAAGACACTATTTCGAACTTAAGCAGAACAGACAAATAAAGACACTATTTCGAACTTAAGCAGAACAGACAAATAAAGACACTATTCCAAACTTGAGCAGAACAGACAAATTAAGACACTATTTTGAACTTAAGTAAAACAAATGAAGACACTATTTCAAACCTGAGCAGAACAGTGAAAATGCCATTTCAAACAAGTTTCAGAATGTTTTTGAAATGAGGATTGATCATTAGGATTATTCAGACTATCATTCTCATTACGTTTGATTTATTTTTATAGAAGACTGTAGAATAGTAACAATGCTTGAGACAAAAAAAAAAAAAAAAAAAATAATGAAAACTAATAAAATTTTTTGAGTTAAAGAACAGTGGAAAAGCCATTGGCACATTCTCCTGCAACACACTTTTCTTGTTCGATTTTTTTAAAAAGTATTTTTATTTAATTATTTTTTTTTTCAATATAAATCAAAAACTGACATTTCAACTCACGTATATTGGGTGTGGTTTGATCAACAACTGAGTTGACTGGAATATAAAGTTGACTTACCTGAAAAGAAGAAAACAGAAAACAAACATGAGTGAAATAAGGTGGTGGATGTGGGAGCCGTGGGGGGGGGTCATTCAAAGATGATAAGACAAAGGTCAATTAAATATGCACCAGCTTCTTCAAGGGGGAAATGTCATCAATCAACTGAAATAAATACCTAAGCAAATGCAGGTGTATGTGTACAGATGGAGAAATATACAAGTGCTTAAATACAAGATACCGTGAATGAGCACGGGGGGGGGGGGGGAGAACATCTAGAAAACAAATGTAAAGAAAAAGTTTGTGTCCATGAGAGCATGTGAAATTAAGGAGGTTGAAAGAATGTGTGTACCCATGAGTGTGAAAGAACCGCAGAGAGAGGGAGAGAGAAGGAAAGAAAAGCAAAGAGAAGGAGAGAGAATCAGAGCAAGAGAGACCAGTAGAACCATTTATATATATATATATATATATATATATATATATATATATATATATATCGCACATAAAAGCAAAGAGAGACAGAGGTAAAACCAGAGAGAGAAGAGAGATTATATATATATATATATATATATATATATATATATATATATATAGAGAGAGAGAGAGAGAGAGAGAGAGAGAGAGAGAGAGAAAGAGAGAGAGAGAAAACCAGAGAGGGACAGACCCAGAGAGAGAGAGAGACCCAGAGAGAGAGACCCAGAGAGAGAGAGAGAGAGAGAGAGAGAGAGAGAGAACCCCAGAGAGAGGCCCAGAGAGAGAAACCCAGAGAGAGAGAGAGACCCAGAGAGAGAGAGAGACCCAGAGAGAGAGAGAGAGAGAGACCCAGAGAGAGAGAGACCCAGAGAGAGAGAGAGAGAGACCCAGAGAGAGAGAGAGAGAGAGACCCAGAGAAAGAGACCCAGAGAGAGAAAGAGACCCAGAGAGAGAGAGAGAGAGAGAGGGATAAAACCAGAGAGAGAGAGAGAGAGAGAGAGAGAGATAAAACCAGAGAGAGAGAGAGAGAGAGAGAGATAAAACCAGAGAGAGAGAGAGAGAGATAAAACCAGAGAGAGAGAGAGAGAGATAAAACCAGAGAGAGAGAGAGAGAGAGAGAGAGAGATAAAACCAGAGAGAGAGAGGGATAAAACCAGAGAGAGAGAGAGAGAGAGAGAGATAAAACCAGAGAGAGAGAGAGAGAGAGAGAGATAAAACCAGAGAGAGAGAGATAAAACCAGAGAGAGAGAGAGAGAGAGAGAGATAAAACCAGAGAGAGAGAGAGAGAGAGAGAGAGATAAAACCAGAGAGAGAGATAAAACCAGAGAGAGAGAGAGAGATAAAACTAGAGAGAGAGAGAGAAAGATAAAATCAGAGAGAGAGAGAGAGAGAGAGAGAGAGAGAGAGAGAGAAAGAGAGAAAACCAGAGAGAAAGAGATAAAACCAGAAAGAAAGAAAGATATAAAACTAGAGAGAGAGAGAGAGAGAGAGAGAGAGAGAGAGAGAGAGAGAGAGAGAGAGAGAGAGAGAGAGAGAGAGAAATTGCTTATGAGAGACAGAGGGGATGTGTGCATATGAAATATGCGGATGCAAGTCGGCAAGAATATGCACGTGTTTTGAACAGCTGAAATGGAAATGTTGTAAACCACCAATGGCAAAAAACAAATGAAGAATTCAACTTTGAAATTTAAACCATTTGTTTCTTTCATAAAAAAAACATTTGTTTATGACATTTGCGATCGTACAAATGATTTAAAAACAAGATCACAAACCATAACACAAAAACGTTTACAAAAATAAGTCTCTAATCAGAAGATAATTTTTTAAAAATGTTTTTTTTTTACACATTCAATACTTGACCTTTTCAATGAAAAAACATTTTTTAGATGTTCAATCGTTAGTCATCTTGTCAACAGCTGGCAAAAATTAGTATTTTTTGCTAGCAGATCACTACCGTCCCATTTCTTTTAGACTCCACTGCCACTCCAGGGGATTTAGGGTCTAGTCCACCCGATTATTTTACACAGAGCTACAAGAGCTTGATTTGTACCCGTTTAAAAAAGAAGTTGTAGCATCGGTTGGCAAAAAGTGTTTGTTGCATCTGGTGATTACAGTATTTTTCCTAAGTCTGAAACAATTACCAATTCTGTTTTAAATTCTTCAATTCAATTCTAAATTACAGATTCTGTTCTAGATTACCAATTCTGATATAATTACAGATTCTGTTAAAAATTCCTGGATTCCAAAACAATTATTGATTCTTAGTATTGTTTTGGTTACTCGGACAATCATTCTCATCTTGGGTATTATTGGCATAACGTTTGAGTCATTGAAACCTACAACCTTCCTCGTGTGTGAAATTCATGTTTTTTTCTCTCAACTAAGGAAAAGATGGGTTAGTTCTGCATTGCAAGAATTCGGACTGGTGATTTGGGGGGGGGTCCGTAAATCATAAAGAAAGTCCAATTTTCAGGAGTCACAAACACGTGTGGGACGTTTGTCCACTGTTTTGTAAAACATTTTTTTTTTCACTAATATTGACAATTAGCATAGATATTGAATGAAATCGAGTCCTAAGAAAGTTTTTTAAAAATATTTTAGTGCCCCCTGAAAATTGGACTTTATGATTTACGGACACACCCTCAAATAACCGGTCCCAATTCTTGCAATACAGGCCTAATTAGTTTTCCTTAGTCGAGAGAAAAAAACATGAATTTCAAAAACACCAAGGATGAGAATAATTGTCCAAGTAAACCAAAACAATACAAATATTCATATTTCATCTCTAAAAATTCAGAATTGAATTACCGATTCTGTTCTAAATTCCTGATTCCAAAACAATTACCGATTCTGTTCTAAATTCCTGATTCCAAAACAATTACCGATTCTGTTCTAAATTCCTGATTCCAAAACAATTACCGATTCTGTTCTAAATTCCTGATTCCAAAACAATTACCGATTCTGTTCTAAATTCCTGATTCCAAAACAATTACCGATTCTGTTCTAAATTCCTGATTCCAAAACAATTACCGATTCTGTTCTAAATTCCTGATTCCAAAACAATTACCGATTCTGTTCTAAATTCCTGATTCCAAAACAATTACCGATTCTGTTCTAAATTCCTGATTCCAAAACAATTACCGATTCTGTTCTAAATTCCTGATTCCAAAACAATTACCGATTCTGTTCTAAATTCCTGATTCCAAAACAATTACCGATTCTGTTCTAAATTCATGATTCCAAAACAATTACCGATTCTGTTCTAAATTCATGATTCCAAAACAATTACCGATTCTGTTCTAAATTCATGATTCCAAAACAATTACCGATTCTGTTCTAAATTCATGATTCCAAAACAATTACCGATTCTGTTCTAAATTCCTGATTCCAAAACAATTACCGATTCTGTTCTAAATTCCTGATTCCAAAACAATTACCGATTCTGTTCTAAATTCCTGATTCCAAAACAATTACCGATTCTGTTCTAAATTCCTGATTCCAAAACAATTACCGATTCTGTTCTAAATTCATGATTCCAAAACAATTACCGATTCTGTTCTAAATTCCTGATTCCAAAACAATTACCGATTCTGTTCTAAATTCCTGATTCCAAAACAATTACCGATTCTGTTCTAAATTCCTGATTCCAAAACAATTACCGATTCTGTTCTAAATTCCTGATTCCAAAACAATTACCGATTCTGTTCTAAATTCATGATTCCAAAACAATTACCGATTCTGTTCTAAATTCATGATTCCAAAACAATTACCGATTCTGTTCTAAATTCCTGATTCCAAAACAATTACCGATTCTGTTCTAAATTCCTGATTTCAAAACAATTACCGATTCTGTTCTAAATTCCTGATTCCAAAACAATTACCGATTCTGTTCTAAATTCCTGATTCCAAAACAATTACCGATTCTGTTCTAAATTCCTGATTCCAAAACAATTACCGATTCTGTTCTAAATTCCTGATTCCAAAACAATTACCGATTCTGTTCTAAATTCCTGATTCCAAAACAATTACCGATTCTGTTCTAAATTCATGATTCCAAAACAATTACCGATTCTGTTCTAAATTCATGATTCCAAAACAATTACCGATTCTGTTCTAAATTCATGATTCCAAAACAATTACCGATTCTGTTCTAAATTCCTGATTCCAAAACAATTACCGATTCTGTTCTAAATTCCTGATTCCAAAACAATTACCGATTCTGTTCTAAATTCCTGATTCCAAAACAATTACCGATTCTGTTCTAAATTCCTGATTCCAAAACAATTACCGATTCTGTTCTAAATTCCTGATTCCAAAACAATTACCGATTCTGTTCTAAATTCATGATTCCAAAACAATTACCGATTCTGTTCTAAATTCATGATTCCAAAACAATTACCGATTCTGTTCTAAATTCATGATTCCAAAACAATTACCGATTCTGTTCTAAATTCCTGATTCCAAAACAATTACCGATTCTGTTCTAAATTCCTGATTCCAAAACAATTACCGATTCTGTTCTAAATTCCTGATTCCAAAACAATTACCGATTCTGTTCTAAATTCCTGATTCCAAAACAATTACCGATTCTGTTCTAAATTCCTGATTCCAAAACAATTACCGATTCTGTTCTAAATTCATGATTCCAAAACAATTACCGATTCTGTTCTAAATTCCTGATTCCAAAACAATTACCGATTCTGTTCTAAATTCCTGATTCCAAAACAATTACCGATTCTGTTCTAAATTCCTGATTCCAAAACAATTACCGATTCTGTTCTAAATTCCTGATTCCAAAACAATTACCGATTCTGTTCTAAATTCCTGATTCCAAAACAATTACCGATTCTGTTCTAAATTCCTGATTCCAAAACAATTACCGATTCTGTTCTAAATTCCTGATTCCAAAACAATTACCGATTCTGTTCTAAATTCATGATTCCAAAACAATTACCGATTCTGTTCTAAATTCCTGATTCCAAAACAATTACCGATTCTGTTCTAAATTCCTGATTCCAAAACAATTACCGATTCTGTTCTAAATTCCTGATTCCAAAACAATTACCGATTCTGTTCTAAATTCCTGATTCCAAAACAATTACCGATTCTGTTCTAAATTCCTGATTCCAAAACAATTACCGATTCTGTTCTAAATTCATGATTCCAAAACAATTACCGATTCTGTTCTAAATTCATGATTCCAAAACAATTACCGATTCTGTTCTAAATTCATGATTCCAAAACAATTACCGATTCTGTTCTAAATTCATGATTCCAAAACAATTACCGATTCTGTTCTAAATTCCTGATTCCAAAACAATTACCGATTCTGTTCTAAATTCCTGATTCCAAAACAATTACCGATTCTGTTCTAAATTCCTGATTCCAAAACAATTACCGATTCTGTTCTAAATTCCTGATTCCAAAACAATTACCGATTCTGTTCTAAATTCCTGATTCCAAAACAATTACCGATTCTGTTCTAAATTCCTGATTCCAAAACAATTACCGATTCTGTTCTAAATTCCTGATTCCAAAACAATTACCGATTCTGTTCTTAATTCCTGATTCCAAAACAATTACCGATTCTGTTCTAAATTCCTGATTCCAAAACAATTACCGATTCTGTTCTAAATTCCTGATTCCAAAACAATTACCGATTCTGTTCTAAATTCCTGATTCCAAAACAATTACCGATTCTGTTCTAAATTCCTGATTCCAAAACAATTACCGATTCTGTTCTAAATTCATGATTCCAAAACAATTACCGATTCTGTTCTAAATTCCTGATTCCAAAACAATTACCGATTCTGTTCTAAATTCCTGATTCCAAAACAATTACCGATTCTGTTCTAAATTCCTGATTCCAAAACAATTACCGATTCTGTTCTAAATTCCTAAAAAATATTTAGAATCAGAATGTTTTTTTTTGTTTTTAATTTTTATGATAAAACTATAAAAACTCACATAACATAAGCATATAAGCTTTTCAAACGTAAAAATACACTTGTTTCGGAGCGTGTGTGTGTGTGTGGGGGGGGGGTCCTATACATGTTAGTTTTACCGATAATATAAAAGCAATAAATTTTTCATTTATCATTAGTACAAGCAATGAAAAATTAATTGCTTACCTGCCTCCAAAAAATGAATGGTTTTTAGTATAAAAAATTGGTATAAATTCTCAATTTCTATACGATTACTGATTCTGATTCTTTTTTGGGTAATCTTGTTTCGTTTTAAATTTTTGGGATATTGTAAAAACCAGGGCTCTACAGACAAATTTATCTTTAGTTGACTTTTGACAACTAAATATTTTCGTTTACTAGCCAAATAGAAATGTTACTAGCCAAACCCATATGATTTTTAGAATATGACATCTTCGTCCTGCGACGATTATGCACATAAAGTTTTTTCTGTATTTTTTTTTAATAAGTGTAATTCTAAATATACAACATATAACAGCCTTCGTTAAAAATTATAATATATTGTTCTATTAAACTTTTATTGTTTAAATAATTTAACTTTGTTCGTTTTATAAAAAAAAAAGTTAAGATATTTTTCACTCAGTAGTGAGCTTTGCAAGATTTTCAGTGAAAAAAAAAAACACAATCGCCAAAAGATAAGTGTTTCATTATTTCTAGTCGCCATTTTGAAAAATCACTTGCAAATGCGACTGTTTAACTCGCAATGTAGAGCCCTGAAACCCCATATAATATGTGCATAATTATAAATACACTTGTGGTTGGGGGAAGGTTATCTATAGATTTTTGTTTTACTGGCAATTTAAAATCAATAAATATTTATCACTAATAACAGCAATGGAAAAATAAGTTTTAAACAAAAACAAAGAATGAAAAAAATTAAAAGAATTCTGGCATCAGAAAAGAGGCACAAATTTTTTCCGACTCCAATACTCTCAAAAGTTTGGAATTTTACAATTCCCAATTCTGATCAACCGTCCTAACACTAGTTGCATGCATATAATTATTAAATAAGTTACAAAACTATTGCAAAACTAATGATACACATTAGTATTATAATAAAAAGAAAAATTCTTCCATACGAGCAATGAAAATCGCTTCCATGTGGGCAATATCTATGATATTGTTGACTTCTCGTACGTAAGCAATCAAAGTTCTCCAGGCAGTTGATCGACTTCTGCCGAGGAATTAGTTCATCTTTAATAGTTCCAGGGTTGTTCACGTCCCACAAGCTGAGGTACCAGGTCACCTGCTGTTCGTCCAAACAGGATCGGCTCTTTCATACAAAACTTGTTCGCAAATCTGACAACTATTTAATAAATAGAATTAAATCCAATATTTTCATGTGTGAAAGCAAGCTAAAAAAAAAGAAAAAAAAAAAAAAGAAAATAACTATCATGATGATATTAAGAATCAATCGATTAAGAAAAAGGTATGATTAACCCCATTAGGTTCCACTATCCTATAAATTTCTTTTTAAAATCTATAAAATAATATAAAATGTTATTGCTTCTTGTATAATTACTTTGAAGAAGGTTAAAATTCATCTTCTTTCATCAACTTCTCTCCTTATCTATCTTTTTTTTTCTCTTTTTCACTCTCTCTCTCTTTCTCTCTCTCTCTATATATATATATCTCAGAACAAAACAGCCTCAAAGAAGAGAGCAAAAGTTTGAAATATAATTTAAATCAACACAGTTCCTGAACTAGATTTTACTGTCCTATAAATATGGGCTATGTCTGTGATATTGCTGACTTATGGTACGCAAGTATGGTTCAGTGTAATCAAAGTTCTTACGCCAGTTGATCGACTTCATGATGATATTAAGCATCAATCTATTAAGAAAAAGGTATGATTAACCCCATTAGGTTCCACTATCCTATAAATTTCTTTTTAAAATCTATAAAATATAAATTTTTACTGTTTATTGTATAATTATTTTGAAGAAATGTTACACTTCATCTTTTTTCATCAACTTCTCTTTTTATCTATTTATTCTTTTCTCTCTGACTCTCTCTCTCTCAACAAAACAGCCTCCAATAAGAGAGCAAAAGTTTGAAATATAATTTATATCAATCAACAGAATTCCTTAATTAGATTAATGTCCTATAAATGGGACACCAAATCATTTGTTTTTAAAAACTATGACATAATATCTAATAGTATTGCTTATTGCCGAATCAAGCTAAAAAATAGAAAATAATCATCATGATGATATTAAGCATCAATCTATTAAGAAAGAGGTATGATTAACCCATTAGATCCCATTATCCTATAAATAAGACACCAAATAATTTCTTTTTAAAATCTATAAGATATCTAATAGTACTAGCATGGGTGGGCAGCGTTGCCCGGGTGTTTGGAGGTGTATGTTGAGCAAAAAAAAAAAAGTGGTAGTAGGAGGGCAGGCTCGAACCCGTATGACGAAGAAGGAAAAGAACGTGAAAAAAAAAACGTGACGTCTTTGCTGTTACGACCACCTGAAAGCGGAAGTGACGTAGGTTTAAATTAAGGCTAGATAATCGAAAAGAGAGGATGACTGTCGAAAAATATCGGTGAAAAAAGCAACCCCTCTCTGTAGAAAAGTGCCCAGTTGAGGGTGAAGAAATTCATGTTTTTAGCCAATTTTTCGGTATTTGTCATCTGAAGGGTCGAGCTTCAAAACGATATTGATCTTGTGAAAATCTGTCGCCTCTGTCGAAAGTTTTAGGCAGACATGCAAACATACATACATAGATTTATATATTTATAGCTCAAATTTTCGACGCAAACCAATTAAAAAGCTTGCCCTATCTCTGAATACCCTTTAATTTGATAGAGACCACAGAGGTCAATTTTTTTTAAACTTTGACCACTATTATGACCTCTTAACATTTATTGTTTTAGGCTCAAATCAAGTTATTAAGTTAGATCCATGTCCAAGGCCCCTATATCTAAAATTTCAATTGTTTAAACCCAAAATTGGTGGAGGAGTTTGGTAGAGTTCTCAAAGGTCAAATCATTGAACTTCGACCCCTTAACAGCCAAATTTCTAGCCTAAAACCGATGATAAATATTTTCCCAGATCTTAGTACCCTGTATATCAAATTTCGAGTCTGTAGACTGAAAGTTGACAGAGTTATTGTGTAGGGAAATGTACACAGACAGACATTTTCACTTTTATAGATATATAGATTGCTCATTGACTACATAATTATTCTAATGAAAGCATAAAATTCATTTATCAGCTTCTCTCTGGCTCTATTCCTTCTTTTTCCCTTTCTCTCGTTCACCCTCTCCTTGTGAACAAAACAGTCCCCAAGAAGAGAGCAAAAGTTTCAAATATAATTTAAATCAACCAACAGAGTTCCTTATTAACCCATTAGGTTCCACTGTAAAATAAAATAATGTAAATAATTGTAAAATCTATAAGAATATGAATTGTATTACTTATTGAGAATTACTCTGGAGAAAGGATGAAATTCATCTATATTGATCAACTGTCCATTCGAGAGTTCTTGGGACTGTTTAAAATTCTTGTGAAATTTGCTAAAAATTCCACTTGTTCGGTGATGTATGAACTTAAAAAGGTCACGTAACTGCTAAGCGGAAGAAACATTGGCGACGTCAAAATGAGTCTTGCAATAGTATAATGAAACTTTTTGTGTGAACTGCTTTACTCCTTACCATAATGTAAAGCTCTTGATTTCTAAAATATATCACATGTACCCAGTGTCTTATTCCTAGGAGAGTCAGTACTTTGCTTAAAAAAAACAAAAAACAACAAAAAAAAAACGGATAACTTTTTTTTTTTTTTTTCAATTTATGTGTACCAACTCATTTTCAGTTATTACTAGCAAAAGTACCCGTCGTTGACTGGGTTCAAAAACAGCCCACAGAAAATGGACTCTGATTTATGAAAGTATGATAGGTTATGAAAAGGAAGGGTTGTAAATTTGGGTTGAATTTGGGGGATATCAAAACCAAAGCAAAATATGATGAAAGTAAAAATAAAATAGATAAACCTCATAATTTATTATACCATACCTGTTCACACTGAAACACTTATCACAATATTCTGTTAAACTTTGTGACATATTTCCATTCTATGGAGGTCAGGTGCGAACGAACACCTCATAATTTTATTATACCATATTTCTTCAAACTGAAACATAATTATCAAAGTATACTTACGTAGATAGATATGAAAAGTCTTTATTAAAGTTTGTGCCTATTTCCATTCTATGGAGGCCAGGCGCGAACGCAGACCCCACAATTTTATTATACCATTCCTATTTAAGTTAAAACATACTTATCAAAGTATTCTTATGTACATCTATATCAAAAACACTTGTAAACGTTTTTTTTTTTTTTTTTTAGTTTTTAAATTTTTTATTTCCATACTTTGTGGACAAGGCGCGAATGCAGACCCCACAATTTTAATGAACCACCATTCTGCCAGATCAAATATACCCATTCCTGTGTCTCGATACACCTTCTATCATTATATGTAATCAGTTTTTTAAAATAGTCAACCATATAGGAGCCTATTCATGACCAGACACACAGACATTCAGCTTTATATTATAGATTAGGGCTATGATAACAGAACATTCTTACCATTGTTTGGACTCTCGTATATATATATATATATATATATATATATATATGACACAGTTAATCAACAGAGAAACACATCACTCTATATAAAAGCATAAGATATAAAAGCATACACACTTGAGAGTCAAAACAATGAAAAGAATATGCTGTTGTCCTAGCCCTAGTTATTATGTGACGGGACACCGGACGATGCCGGGTGTCCCGTTCAGCTAGGTGAAGATAAGAATGCTTATGGCCGGGGGGGGGGGGCGTGCTGATACTGTGTCAAAGATTAAGACAGGCGTTTATGAGATGTTCGGGCGACATGATATCTGTTTTAATGGCGGAAAAAAGCAGATTATTTTTCTAGTTGGATCTGGTGAGAATGAGTTTTAACTAACGTAATTGATTCGGACAGTCTCGAGAATTGGGTTCCAAAATGTCTGCTCGGAGTCGGGGACCCGTGGTGTTTTAACTCAGAGACCACCAAGCTAGTTTGACAGATATGTTCACAAAACAATAGAGAAAGGGAAAAGAATAAGAAAATAGAGGGATAGAAAAAGAAATTCACAAGAGAAGAAAGAGGGGGGAATAGAAGATAATGGAGAAAAGGAAGGAAGATGCTTTTGATATAAACAATGATCGCCTACTCGAAAAAGATATAGAAGGGTTTTGGCAGTCTTTGGTCAGCGAGCGAAGCGTACACATCGGCTCTCGCCCCGCCTGGGGTGAGAGGCAGGGGCAGAAATCTCAATAAGGACTAACTTGAAAAGAACTTGTTCTTAGCTAGAGAATTAACCTGATATCTCAAGTATACAACCTGCATCACGAAGCGCGGATAACGAAAACATGACTTTAAACAAATGTAGAATGATTGCAAATAATTATTTTATTTGGTTTAAACGAAAATGACCTCAGAGTTTTTTCTTTGTTTTTCGATTGCCGGCATAAGTGAAGATGCAGTTTATTTCAGGTATGCTCTGACGCCAGACGACGAAGACACAGACACAAAACCAGAGTGACGGCCGAAGAGGACAATGTTGCCACACGGACTTTGGGTTATGCACGTTTAACGTGCCTGGAGCAGCGGAGGTATGTTTTCCAGGGACCAGTACGAGTCTGGTCACGCTGGAGGGGTCCACCACTAGACGACGCATGCCCGGGACATCATTCCCGTTACAATTACACAAAGTTTCAACTCAACAGTAAAAAGTTAAGATACCCTGGGACTTAATGAGTTAATAAAAATGGTTGGCTCATTCTACTGCTCCAGAAGGTATCTCGCTACTGACGCAATCCTCTACATGAATAAGAACCAAATACATCCCAAAATAGAGCACTGTTACAAAATCCTGGAGGAGCTGCTTCGAGCATCCTTTCCTGTCTTGACAAGCTTCAAAACCAAGTTCAAAACTTAGTAGATGATGTCCTTTTCTTCTCCTTGCAATCTCTTTATCTGATTTATTGTTATTTTCAAGACAAGTGCTCGACTGAGCTTTAATCTATAGTCCCTACTCGCAAAGCATTCACAAAAACACTTGTCTAGCTACAACCATAGTAAAAAAGTTTCTCTTACTCTCTATCGCGTAAGTCTAAACGCAACTTCCATAAATTTCTTTCCTAGAACTTTTCGCCTGTAGAACGCTTTACCACAGGTCTGCTTCCCACCTGACTACAATATGGTCGTTTGCATATAGCCGCCATACGTGCTTCTGGTTCCTGTTACATGTATTGCTATTGGTGAATGCACATATTTTCTCTTTGAATTTTATATCGATCAGCTTTCTTGTTTAATTCATTGAGATATATAAGCAAACCTGTTTGTCTAAACTTGTGTTATGTGTAGAAGTGTAACAAGAGCGTGTGTGCACGTGACGTGTGAAAACATCCGCAGGAACTGTAATATAGTTGGCTTGCAGAGATATTAGCAGCAGTATCCGTTAAAGCACATATGCAAATTAGGAAGTGTGCACTGGCTTGCATGATAAGAAAAAAAAAAAGGACAGCGCATGGTCAGGGAGAAGCAAAATACGTGCCATATGAGACAAACATGTGGCAGTGAGAGACTTTTAAGCTGGTGTTGAGACGACAGGGTTTTGTATATCTCAAGGCAGACGAAATGAACAGTAAAAAAAAAAAAAAAAGCGCAGGCATTGTTTGGAAAATAATGGTAATAAGTGTCTTTTGCTGAAAAAAAAAAAAAAAAAAAAAAAAAAAACGAGTTGAATTTATTTTTGTTTGTTCCTTTGCGACGCTACCATATGGCATGGGGAGAGACGAGAGAGGTTTAAATGTAACGAACACAGTTTGAGCGTAACGGCCATGTTACAGAAGGAAAACCTAAGTAAATTTTAAATTATTTTCATTATCTCAAACTTCTTCATTTGAAACCAGCACAAACATAGTTTGCCGGTTTCTTTTTCTATAAAACACCTGTGGAAACTGAGTCCCAATTACAGGCGAAAACAAACTTGTAATATCGAGGTAAACCTAATTACCGCCCTTTAATTCTGGCAATACCATTCTTTGCCGCAAGGTGGCGTTAACATCTCACATCCGCTTTCGCTTCCTTTTTCTCTCTCTCCCTTTTTCCCTTGGACATGCAACCATGCAAACACGTCAAAACTACGCTCATGTTTTGCCTAGACGCAAAAGGACATTCGCACTCCTGCAAAAAGACTCTCAGGATTATCATGCAAGTATATTTTTTCCTGTTACTCCTATAACAATTACTCTAAATAAATGTATACAGGTTGTAAATTATAATCCTGGCATCTTCGTGTATTCATTCTTGGCGACCATTGTAAATTATTCCTCTACACCCAGAGGGATCGGTAACTCTAATCCCAAACACAACAAATAAGCAAAAGTAGTTGATTTTGTTTAATCAAGCTTGCTTCAAGAGCTGTGATTTATTTAATAATTTCCTTAATTTCCATTCCATAAATATTCAGATAATTAATGTCTTATTTTGTGTTACTGTATTACGCCAGTGTATTTGTTTTGTTTTTGACTAAAAGTTACATTTCCGAATAGGGTCTTCTTGAATTGTCTCCCCTTGTACTGGAAGGAGTCCTTCAAAATAAAACGTCCCAAATAACCAAAATGCACAAGTGCCGTTATTTCATACTAAAGAGCGACCGGCCAACGGACAGAGCATCTTACTGAGATGTGTGGATACATCTAAGAAACATAAAAAAAATACACACTTGGCCCTGAGGTAGTGGTTAAGAAAATGGAACAAAAGGTGACTTCATAATTGGGTTCGAGTCTCATGACCGGCAGGAATTACCCTACACTGATGATTGCATAAGCATGAAACACTAGTGTCTGTAAATATAATTATTATTTAATTATAATAATCAAGCCTCTTTAAGAATACTTAAGGATGAGCACTGTCTACAGAATTATAACTAGTATCTATGCAATGTTCACGGCTTCCATTTGCGCGAACACTCTAGATTGTCATTGTACTTGTCTGAATTCGACATTTAATGGTTCTTAAATCCCTTCATTCCTGTGACAATTGTTTGGTGACACTGAGGTAGAGACTCAACAAATGGAGCAAAAGGGGGCTTCGTGGTTGGGTTCAAATCTCATAACGGGCAGGAATTGTTACCCAACACTGATGATTGCGTAAGCACGAAGCACTAGTGCCTGTAGATACAAATGAATACTTATTTAATTATATATACTAGCAGGGAAACCTGACGTTGCCCAAGATTGAATGGAGATCAACAAATGTTCCACACTTCCAATGCTTTTATTGTCATTGAAATCAGTGATTGGCACCGCGAGGAAGCTTTACATGATTTTTCTGCAGTCACAGTCCAGAATACATTGCAGTCAACATTACACTGTAGAGAACCTGTTCATTTTATAAAATCATTTGTATATTAACGGCCTGAATTATAGTTTAAAACGCAAAAATCAAATATCATGATTCAACTATGCTCTAAACTTGAACATTCATTTCAAAGCTGCTCTTGTTTATATGCCAGGCCCTTCTGCTTGTGCACTGATAAAACTTCTCAAATGCAACGGTGATGTTAGGCTGTATGAGGGTGTTAACTGGTCAAAATCGAACTGTTCCTTCTTTAATTGGATTTGTTTGATTATCCATTTTTGATACTTATCTGAGGCATTCCAATACGAAATCAATCTAAGAACACTCCTAGACACACAAAGTACATTTGTATGAAATTTAAAAAAAATATGCTCAGCTGTTACAGAGTCCATAGGGAATACACACACACACAGGTTCCTTCAGTCTTTGACAGACTATGGATACCCACAAAGGGGTGCCAGCGCATGAAATTTTTGTGGCTGGAGGTGCGTAATCCCCAACCACACCTTTCCTGAGTCCCGAGTTAAATACCAGTTGCAAGTGAAGTGTATGTACAGGACGACCGGAAACAAGTGCAGAGATAAGCGGAGAGCACATACAGCGCCTAAGATTCTCAAATAGTCACCCATCTGGTACTAACCAGGCTCAATGTTACTTAACTTTGGTGATTTGATGAGAACCGGTATGTCAACGTGATTATGCTGAATATATATATATATATATATATATATATATATATATAAATCCTTACTATAATTATTTTATAACACCTACAGGCACTAGTGTTTCATGTTTTTGGGAATCATCAGTGCAGGGTGTCATGATTACCACCAGTCAGGAGATTCGAACCCGGCAACAAAGCCATCTCTGACGCCATAGTGTTCTGCAAATCCATTGTTGTATAATAAAGAAACTTTGCTTTATATTTGTCACACTAATTGGGCAGTTTTTTTTTGTTTTTTGTTTTTTATATACATACGATCGACT
>NC_136519.1:15228411-15230911 GCF_053919585.1 Euprymna scolopes | reverse complement strand
TTAACCTTTTTTTTTTTAGTCCCTATTTGTTTTTCCACAAGGTTTTTAATGTGGGCAAAATTCAGCTCCCTAAAAAGGAGCATTTTGGATCGAGACAAAAAAAAAAAAAATTAAAAATTAAAAAAAGAAAATAAAAAATACTACTAATAATAATAAACGCTTCAGTCTAAAAAAAGATTTCTCTATCACTAATTGAGGGCAGAAAAGATGAAGTTTAGAATCAGAAACAAATACTACATCGTCCAAGAGATGGGATCAAATACGACAACAGATATTGGACTTTGATCTGACCCTATTATGTGTGTTCATCACAGCTGGAAGAGACAGAGCAGACAGAAACAAGTCAATGGAGTATGTAGACGAACTTGGTTCTTTCTTTTCTGCACCCACCCCTAAACTACCACCGGCTCAGTCTGTGCCATAGTCAGAATTGAGAAGAGAAGCGGTACAGACAGAACTGAAAACGTTAGGGAAAACGTCCTGAGTTAGCCTGGAGCTAAGAATGGGTAAGTTAATTCAGCGATGGAGAACGGTCGGTGAATAAGCGGATGGGATAGAGAGTTATTAGCAAGAGCGAAAGAGGTTAGAAGAGATTGCCATTTTTTTTTTTTTTTTTTTTGTTGAAGAGAAGGGGTGGGAGTTTTTTAATTCAGTTTTCTTCGAGTTGAATGTTCAATATATGAGAATTTGAAAGAGGATAGAAATGCAGAGGCTAAAATGGAAGCTATAATACAGCTAGAGGGAAAAGATAAGGAAAAGGGAGAGGGTAAAAGAGTAGGAAGAAAATAGAAGAGAACTGGGGGAGGGGGTAGAAGCGGAGGAAGCGAAGTGGGGAGGAGAGGGAGTAGTAGAGAAAAAAACATAGGTAAAGGAGAGAAAGGAGATAGCGAAGAGGGACAAGAAAGTGGAAAACAAGAGAAAATAATATATTGTTTTAAACAAATGAAGAAAACTATAAATGAAAAACAAAAAAAAAAAAAAAAAAAAGAAATATCCGAGAAAAAATATTTTTTAAACAAATGAAGAAACAAAAAAAAAAAAAGAAAAACATCCGAAGAAAAATTAAAAAAAAAAATTTTAATAATAAAAAAAGACCCCAATCCCCCACCCCCACCCCGGAGAAAAAATACTGAAAAAAGTAAAAAAAAAAAAAAAAAAGTAAAAAAGAAAAAAAAATTTGAAAAGATTGAAGTAGGAAAGAAAACAGATATGCAGATAAGTGAATTAGCAATAAAAGATGGTAAGTTTTGTAAGAAAAAAAATCTTCCATTTTGATTCAGCGAGGCAGAATGGGATTTGGCTGGCACCAAAAAAACTTGTTTTTTTTTTTTTTTCTCAGAAAAGAACATTAGCATAAAACATAAAAACGAATGCCGTTTTGAAGTGAGAAATTCAAAGAAATTCTGTCTGTAGGGTTATAGAAAAAAAACACGAAAAAAACCATCGAATTACAAGGACTTGACTAAAATAAAGAACAGGAACTTTATCAAATCCATTTTTCCTGCTTCATTTTAAATTCATACACAAGTATAAAGAGGTAGAAACACTCAAATTGCATATTCTCTCCGAAGAGCTTCTCTACATGACTGAGAACAGAACTTTCATGCAAGTTCTCTCCCACTACAAAAACTTAGACAACAGGGTCGGAAAGTGGAACTGAGAAGTCAGCCGCCTCCCCCGGGGAGCACTCTGACTTGCAAAAAGTGCCTGAGCAGTCCCGTCAGCATTCCCCGGTAAGAGCGCCTCATATGATTAGCAATAGCCTAATCCCTTCTCAATGAGATAAGGCAAAGCCTGGGAGGGTGGACTTCCTGGAACTGTTCGGGAACAGGATTACACCCGCAATTAAAAGGGACCAGGTCATTACAGGAATGCTCTAATCTCCGTAGATTTTTTTTTTTTTTTTTGGGAGGGGCGAGGAAAAAGATAGGTTATACTGAAGTACTTGTTGTAAAGGCATCTTCATGGGCTCTCTCTCTCATATATATATATATTGTATTTTTACAGAGATATTTCCCCGTCCTCTCACATAACACCCGGTATTCCTTAATAGTCACCCATCTGGTACTGACCGAACTCAACGTTGCTTAACTTCGGAGATCTAATGAGAACAGGTTTTTCAACATGATTATGCTGCATGGAAGGCTTCTAACAAAGGCTAAATATCATTTGAGCAAGGACATACCTAAAAGAGGCATAGCAGCGATGCAACTATAGTGGCAAGCATGCAAACGTCTACATTATTACTTATAACATCTTACCGAAAACATGTACATCATAGTACTTGTAGGGAATATCATGGGGAAGGGGTTGATAGTACATGTGGTAAACCACCAACACACGGATGTAAAGGACTTTATGCACTCATCGATAAAGTATGATATAACAGTTTGAACGATAAGTCATATACAAGGAATCCGTCTTATAAAGTTAAATAAACAGTTGAAGTAATTGCGAAGTTGCTGGTTTGATCTGATAAAAAAAAAAAAAAGTGTGTGGA
>NC_136519.1:15163411-15218411 GCF_053919585.1 Euprymna scolopes | reverse complement strand
TTCCCTTTACAAACAATTTCAACAGGTTTTGCCATTTTTTAAACAATTTCAACGGTTTTGACTAAAGAAACAATTTTAACGAGTTTCCCTTTACAAACAATTTCAACAGGTTTTGCCATTTTTTAAACAATGTCAACGGTTTAGCCTAAAGAAACAATTTTAACGGTTTTAGCCTAAAGAAACAATTTCAACGGTTTTAGCCTAAAGAAACAATTTCAACGGTTTTGACTAAAGAAACAAGTTTAACGAGTTTCCCTTTACAAACAATTTCAACAGGTTTTGCCATTTTTTAAACAATGTCAACCGTTCTATTTTTATAAAAAAAAAACTATGTAAATACTTTTATTACAGGTACTTACTCTTACGAATAACAAATATTTTCCACAAAATTTCTAATATTTGTCTTCGCATTAGCTATAAAGTATATAGAATTATTTATAGTTTTAATTAACAAATTTTTAATTTGTTCGCAAAAATATCAAATGGATGTAGAAAGTAAAAAAATAATGTAGTAAATTGGTCTAAAAAGTAACAAATACAAATCCATTCATTTATTATTCTTCAGCATCATCATCGATTCAACTGCCGATTTACTGGCATGTGTTGGACGGTAATCTATATATATAAAAGGCAAAAATCGGTGTGTATGTATGTATGTATGTATGTTTGTTTGTAACGCTAAAACTTTTGACAGACACAACCAAAGTTGACAAATTAGGTAGCATATTGCACCTTGATCACCCGGATGACAAATATCGAAATTTCACGTCAAACGGACAACTAGAAGGGGGTTAACTGATCATTTTTCTCCCAGGGGGGCCCCCCAAAAAACCTGTCATTTTAACATTATTCATTAGCTGTCACGTGACGTGACGTCAGCTCAGTAAAATGTCGGCTACGCTGAGCCTCTGACGTACATTAAAGCTGCCTGCGAGGAGTATCATTGATACTATAACACAGTTAAATATTAGTTTAAGAGTCGAACCGTTATTACCAACGGATTTATCGCACTTCAAAAAGAAGAATCCCAAAATTACATAAAAATTGACGTAGGGAAAATGTTTTTATTTTTGCTTGAAGTTTTTTACCGGCGAAGAAAGATGACTATGCTCTTTGCTATAGTTTACCATGTAAACAAGGCTTTAGCCATTTTGTTTTTACCTCCTAACTCTGTTAAACTGGAAGGGGGAGGGGTGGCTATCAGTATAAGGCCGCTTAAATACACGAAAATTACTTTTATACGAGTTTGTTTTCTTATGAATGGAACCGCGTTTATAGGGGGGAGGGGGGAGGAGGCAATGTGCACAGTCTCCCAAGCATTACCTACTATAAAAAAAGATGCACATTTACCCTCTTCTCTCACCCTCTTTCTCTCTCTCTCTCTCTCTTTCTCTTCTCTCTCTCACTCTCTTTCTCTATCACCCTCTTCTCTCTCTCTCTTTCTCTTCTCTCTCTCATCCTCTTTCTCTCTCTCTCACCCTCTTCTCTCTCTCTACCTTTTTCTCTTCTCTCTCGCACCCTCTTCTCTCTCTCTCACCCGCTTCTCTCTCTCTACCTCTTTCTCTTCTCTCTCGCACCCTCTTCTCTCTCTCACCCGCTTCTCTCTCTCTACCTCTTTCTCTTATCTCTCTCTCTCTCTCAACCTCTTCTCTCTCTCTCTCTTACCCTCTTCTCTCTCTCACTCTCTGTGTACACCTTTTTCTCTTCTCTCTCTCTCTGACCCTCTTTCTCTCTCTCTCACCCTCTTTTTCTGCTCTCTCTCACCCTTCTCTCTCTCTCTCTACCTCTTTCTCTTCTCTATCACCCTCTTTCCCTGCTCTCTCTCACCTTCATCTCTCTCTCTCTACCTATTTCTCTTCTCTCTCTCTCCCTCTGCTCTCTCTCACCCTCTTCTTTCTCCCTCACCCTCTTCTCTCTCTCTCTCTACCTCTTTCTCTTATCTCTCTCTCTCACTACCCCTCTCTCTCTCTGTCTTACCCTCTTCTCTCTCTCTCTACCTCTTTCTCTTATCTCTCTCTCTCACTACCTCTCTCTCTCTCACCCTCTTCTCTCTCTCACCCTCTTTCTCTCTTACCCTCTTCTCTCTCTACCTCTTTCACTTCTCTCACCCTCTTTCTCTCTCACCCTCTTTCTCTGCTCTCTCTCACCCTCTTCTCTGCTCTCTCTCACCCTCTTCTCTCTCTACCTCTTTCTCTTCTCTCTCTCTCACCCTCTTCTCTCTCTCTTACCTATTTTGTAATATATATATATAGATATATATATTGTACAAACTATTGTACAAACTATTACCACTTATCAAGGCCTATAGGCCACTCGAGGATGAAAGTTTAAAAGTGCACAGTAGTCAAATTCGGCAAAGATGACGGAACCGCTTTAAGAGGAGGATGAATTATTCAGTGACTCCAACCTATTTTGTTACATATATGTATGTATATATTTTTGTAAAAAATATATATTACTACTTATCAAGGCCCATAGGACACTCGAGGATTAGAGTTGAAAAGTGCACAGCAGTCAAATCTGGGAAAGAGGATGGAACCGCTTTAACGGGAGGATGAGTTATTCAGCGACTCCAACCTATTTTGGTATATATATATTTATATCTATATTTATTTTTAAATATATATTACCACTTATCAAGGCCCATAGGCCACACGAGGATGAGAGTTTAAAAGTGCACAGTAGTCAAATTCGGCAAAGATGATGGAACCGCTTTAGGAGGAGGATGAATTATTCAGTGACTCCAACCTATTTTGTTATATATATGTATGTATATATTTTTGTAAAAAATATATATTACTACTTATCAAGGCCCATAGGACACTCGAGGATTAGAGTTGAAAAGTGCACAGTAGTCAAATTCGGGAAAGAGGATGGAACCGCTTTCACGGGAGGATGAGTTATTCAGCGACTCCAACCTGTTTTTTTATATATATATTTATATCTATATTTATTAAAAAATATATATTACCACTTATCAAGGACAATAGGCCACTCGAGGATGAGAGTTGAATAGTGCACTGTATAAAAAATACGGTAAAGAGGATGGAACCGCTTTAACGGGAGGATGAGTTATTCAGCAACTCCAACCTATTTTTTTATATATATATATATATATATACTTTTATTAAAAAATATATATTACCACTTATCAAGGACAATAGGCCACTCGAGGATGAGAGTTGAAAAGTGCATAGTAGTAAAATTCGGGAAAGAGGATGGAACCGCTTTAACGGGAGGATGAGTTATTCAGCGACTCCAACCTATTTTTTATATATATATATATATATATATATATATTTATAACAAAAATATATTACCACTTATCAAGGCCCATAGGCTACTCGAGGATAAGAGTTGAAAAGTGCACATTAGTCAAATTCGGGAAAGAGGATGGAACCGCTTTAACGGGAGGATGAGTGATTCAGCGACTCCAACCTATTTTGTTATATATATATATATATATATATATATATATATTTTGTACAAACTATATATTACCACTTATCAAGGCCCATAGGCCACACGAGGATGAGAGTTTAAAAGTGCACAGTAGTCAAATTTGGGAAAGAGGATTTAATCGCTTTAATAGAAGGATGAATTATTCAGCGACTCACACCTGTTTTGGTATATATATATATATATATTTATAAAAAAATATGTATTACCACTTATCAAGGCCCATAGGCCACTCGAGGATGAGAGTTAAAAAGTCCACAGTAGTCAAATTTGGGAAAGAGGATGGAACCGCTTTAACAGGAGGATGAGTTATTCAGCAACTCCAACCTATTTTGTTATATATATATATATATATATATATATATATTTTTCATAAAATATGTATTACCACTTATCAAGGCCCATAGTCCACTCGAGGACGAGAGTTGAAAAGTGCACAGTAGTCAAATTGGGGAAAGAGGATGGAACCGCTTTAACGGGAGGATGAGTTATTCAGCGACTCCAACCTTTTTTTTTATTTTGTAAAAAATATATATGACCACTTATCAAGGCCCAGAGGCCACTCGAGGATAAGAGTTGAAAAGTGCACAGTAGTCAAATTTGGGAAATTTGTTATATATCTATTTTTTTGTTACTTAGGCATTTCCACTTATCAAGGCCCAGATACATCTCGAGGATAAGAGTTAAATGTGCACAGTAGTCAATTGGACAATAAGGCCCAGAGGCCACCCGAGGATAAGGGTTGAAAATGGCAGTAGTTAATTGGACAACATAGTAATCGTTAGTAATGGAAAGTCGGGAAATTTGTTATATATATATTTATATTTTGTTTAGATAGGCATTACCACTTATCAAGGCCCAGAGGCCACTAGAGGATAAGTGTTGAAAAGTGCAGTAGTCAATTGGACAAAATATAGTAATTGTTAGTAATGGAAATTCAGTAAATTTGTTATATATATATTAATATTTTGTTAAATACGCATTACCACTTATCAAAGCCCACAGGCCACTCGAGGATAAGGATTGAAAAGTGCACCGTAGTAGTCGGTTGTAATGGAAATGCGGGATATTTGTAATATACCTATTTTTTGTTACTTAGGCACAACCACTTATTAAGGCCCAGAGGCCACTCGATGGTATTACCACTTATCAAGGCCCAGAGGCCACTCGAGGATAAGCGTTTAAAAGTGCAGTAGTCAATTGGACAATATAGTAATCGTTAGTAATGGAAATTCAGTAAATTTGTTATATATATGTATATTTTGTTACATACGCATTACCATTTATCAAGGCCCAGAGGCCACTCGAGGATAAGGATTGAAAAGTGCACAGTAGTCAATTGGACAATATAGTAATCGTTAGTAATGGAAATTCAGTAAATTTGTTATATACCTATTTTTTGTTACTTGGTCATTTCCACTTATCAAGGCCCAGAGGCCACTCGAGCATAAGAGTTAAAAAGTCCACAGTAGTCAATTGGACAATAAGGCCCAGAGGCCACCCGAGGATAAGGGTTAAAAAGTGCAGTAGTCCATTGGTCAATATAGTAATCGTTAGTAATTACTACTTCTCAAGGCCCAGAGGCCACTCGAGGATAAGGGTTGAAAAGCGCAGTAGTCAATTGGACAATACAGTAATCGTTAGTAATGGAAATTCAGTAAATTTGTTATATATATATATATTTATATTTTGCTAAATACGCATTACTACTTATCAAGGCCCAGACGCCACTCGAGGATAAGGGTTGAAAATATTCAACAAATTTTTTATCTACAGATTAGAAAATTTGTATATAGGGTATTCAGACATATGGAATATATCTAGCATAATCTATCTATTATATCTATAAAAGTCAGAATGTTTGTGTGTGTGGGTGTGTGTGAGGTAGAGAGAGAGAGAGAGAACAATTCTTAACCTATATATTCAACAAATTTTTTATCTACAGATTTTAAATTTGTTATAAAGGGTATTCATACATACGGAAATATATCTAGCATAATCTATCTATTATATCTACAAAAGTGAAAATGTGTGTGTCTGTGAGAGAGAGAGCAATTCTCAACCTATATAATCAACAAATTTTTTATCTACAGATTAGATAATTTGTATATAGGGTATTCAGACATATGGAAATATATCTAGCATAATCTATCTATTATATCTATAAAAGTGAGAATGTTTGCGTGTGTGTGTGAGGTAGCAAGAGAGAGAGAGACAGAGCGAGAGAACAATTCTCAACCTATATATTCAACAAATTTTTTATCTACAGATTTGAAAATTGGTATATAGGGTATTCAGACATATGGAAATATATCTAGCATAATCTATCTATTATGTCTATAAAAGTGAGAATATGTCTGTGTGTGAGAGAGAGAGAGTAAGAACAATTCTCACCCTTTATATTCAACAAATTTTTATCTACAGATTAGAAAATTTTTATATAGTGTATTCAGACATATGGAAATATATCTAGCATAATCTATCTATTATATCTATAAAAGTGAGCATGCGTGAGAGGAGAGAGAGAGAGAGAGAACAATTCTCAACCTATATACTCAACAAATTTTTTATCTACAGATTTGAAAATTTGTATATAGATTATTCAGACACATGGAAATATATCTAGCATAATTTATCTATTATATCTATAAAAGTGAGAATGTGTGGGTGTGTGAGAGAGAGAATGAGAGAGAACAATTCTCAGCTTATATATGCAACAAATTGTTTATCTACAGATCCGAAATATCACATTTGTATAGAAGTAGAAATCTGGATACCTATTCTGATACCTAATAAAAGAAAGGACACTCTTTGGGGCGGATTTTGATGATAACAAGTCACTAATAAGAAATTATAATAAACATTGAAATAATTTAAGAATTTTATCAAAATAAAATTGCATGGTAATCACCCAATTTCTGCCACAAAATTTTGATTGGCAAAACTCATAAACAGAAAATATATATTTTCTAATTTCATCTTTTTTTTTATATAATCTGATTTGATGTTTTCCTTAATATTCAAATCACTATATTTTGCTGCTTAATATCAAATACAGCAAATGAGTTATTTTTTATGCATCAAACAATTACATTTTCTCATTCATCCAAACTAATCACTGAACATCAATTTCATATTTTCTTCACTAAAATATTACTGTGCTTGATGTCATCAAGTGGAGCGGATCATTTTTTTTTCATTTGTTCACACATTTTTCCAATTTATATATATTTTGTCTAAGATTCTTAGCCTATGTCATTGCATACCAAGCTGTTTATTAAAAGTTACGGTTCACTGTAAACACATACGTTACACCAAAATAAAAACGCTTCAGATAATGTCTTGATATTCAATTAAGTTTCTCACATGACATCTTATGAAGTTAGTAGAAATGTTACAGACTTTTGAATCTCAAACACTTTCAATACTGTGCACTGATATTTTCTTTTTTGGAATATAAGCACATTCATGATTTTTTTTTACAAACGTCAACAAATTTCACAATGTGTAGCAATGTACTGAAACAATTATAAAAATATTTGTTTTTATTTTGGATGATGCAGGGCATCCGAAGAGAGATTTTTCTAACAAAATGAAAGTATAATTTTTAGCAATAGGTATCTAGGAAAAGGCCACTACATACGTTATAAATTCCAAATTTCCACAACCTGGCAAATACTGGTACACGCTAGCAAATTTAGATTTGCAATTACAGAATATGATTCTAATTTTTTCCTTTGCTCTTTATTCTAACACTACACTAAGTTTACTGTTTTATTTCGCTACAGTTGATATTGTGTAGAACAATAAGAAAATCATAGTGAACAATGCATTCAACAAAATTTCACACACATTTCTAGATACCTATATCTAATAAGTTCAAAAGAAAGGACACACTTAGGGAGGTATTTTGGTGGTCAAGTCACTAAATAGAGATTAGCTGGTTTCCCGGCATAGCCCAGGATGTAATAAAGATTGACTGAAATACATGTTCTAGCTGGTTTCTAGGCGTTGCCAGGGATGTAATATAGACACATTCTGTTGTATATTACCTGTTCTCTTCTCCCTAAGGTAAAACAATTTCATATACATGCTGTAAATTACCTATGCTAGGGATAAAACATGAACAATACCAGTCCGGGGGTAGATAAAACAAATAATACATAGAGATGAAAGATTCGTCTCCCCTAAGAATAAAACATATGTTCAATATCTGCTTTTGTTTTTTCATTGTTTATACGGTCCCGAGCAACGCCGGGTAGCCCTGCTAGTCTATATATATAAAAGCCAAACGTCTCTGTGTATGTATGTATGTATGTTTGTTTGTAACGCTAAAACTTTTGACAGACGGAACCAAACTTGACAAATTTGGTATCATATCGAAGCCCCATCACCCGGATGACAAATATCGAAATTTCACGTCAAACGGACCACTAGAAGTTGGTCAACTGATCAGTTATCTTCGAGGGCGGCCCCCAAAAAACCTGTCATTATCTATATATATAAAAGACAAATGTTTGTTTGTAACGCTAAAACTTGAGATGAAAGATTCCTCTCCCCTAAGAATAAAACATATGTTCAATATCTGCTTTTGTTTTTTCATTGTTTATACGGTCCTGAGCAACGCCGGGTAGCCCTGCTAGTCTATATATATAAAAGCGAAAATGTATGTATGTATGTACGTTTGTGTGTCTGCTAAAAACTTTTGACAGACAGAACAAAAATTCACAAATTTGGTCTCATATGAAAGCCCCATCCTTCGCCTGACAAATATCGAAAAATTGGCCAAAAACGTTAATTTTTTCACATCAACACTTTTCTACAGGGAGGGGGTCAGCAAAAACCCGTCCTCTCATGACGAGATCAGTTCTACGCATGCGTCAAACGACGTCATGACCTTATTTAGTTTAAATATTTGAAGAACTGACAATTTTCATGTACGTCGTGTTAGCTCAGTTGGTTCGAGCATAGGGTTATTATCTAAACGTTTTGGGTTCGAATCGTGGTGTAAGATGTCTTTTGTTTTTTCGATTTTTAAAATTTTAATATTGAAGCAGGGTTATTAAAGCCATTTTTCACGTAATTTTCGTTTTTCTGTTTTTTTTTACTTCGCTTATTCTTAGGTTTTCATTAACACCCCCACCCCCAACCGACCACACACACCCAAAAACACCCGGGTACCCACCGATTTTTTAAATTTTAATATCGAAACTATTTTTCACGTGTTTTTTTTTTTTGGTTTTTATTTTTCAGATTTTTTAAAGAAGTTTTAACGTTCGTTTTTCTGTTTTGTTTTCGTTTTTTCGATTTTTACATTTAACATCGTTTGCTTGCCTTACGTTAGTTTCTTTTTGTGTTTTTTTTTCGATGTTTTGATTGCCCCCCACCCACCGCCGCCGCCCGGGTACCCCCCCCCCTGCTTTATTTTTCAGATAGGTTTTAACGTTCGTTTTTCCGTTTTCTTTTTTACTTCGATTATTCTTAGGTTTTCATTAACACCCCGACCCTCAACCGACCACCCACATCCAAAAACACCCGGGTACCCACCAATTTTTTAAATTTTAATATCGAAACAGGCTTATTTAAGCCATTTTTCACGTTTTTTTTTGTTTTTATTTTTCAGATTTTTTTTAAAGAAGTTTTAACGTTCGTTTTTCTGTTTTCTTTTTTCGATTTTTACATTTAACATCGTTTGTTTGCCTTCCGTGAGTTTCTTTTTGTGTTTTTTTTTTTTTTCGATGTTTTGATTTTCATGAGATTAGTATCGTTTTGAAGCTTTACGATTCGGGCGACAAATATCGAAAAATTGGCTAAAAATATTAATTCCTTCACCCTCAAATGGGCACTTTTCTACAGGGAGTGGTCACTTTTTTCACCAATATTTTCGAAAGTCATCCACCTCTTTTTGACTGACTAGTCTTAATTTAAACCTTTGCCACTTCTGGTTTGGCGATGAACGTCATGTTTTTTTTTCACATTCTTCTTTTCCTCTTTCACAGTACAGGTTCGAGCCTGACTACCTACTACCACTTTTTTGTTTTTTGCTCAACACACACTTCCAAACATCCGGGCAAATTCCGGGCACCCAGATTAATAATACAATATTATGCACAACTGGAAAGGAAAAAAGAAGGGGATAGATATAATGGACAGAAAGTGAGTAATTTGGGATATTGTCTTTATTTTTTTTTTAAATTTCACTGGCTTTGCAAACTCACTTTGTAGCACACACACACACACACAAATCTGTTGATCCATCTACACATAATTTAAAAATTATGTTCATATGCAATCAGGGCTTTATGTTTTGAGTGAAACAGTCGCTGTTGCGATTGCTTTTTCCAAGTGTCGACTAGAAATGAAAAAAAGCTTATCTTTTGGCGATTAAGTTTCTTTCACCGACAGAGAGAGAGAGAGAGAGAGAGAGAGAGAGAGAGAGAGAGAGAGAGAGAGAGAGAGAGAGAGAGAGAGAGAGAGAGAAACGCACAGAAACCCATCAACATCCACACACACGCAGACGTGAACAAACATTATATGCAGTTAGTAGAAAATAATAGCGCCTTTTTTTTTTCTTCAATTCAAAAAATTAAACACTAATCCTAAGAATTATCATCAAATCTTGTTTTTTTTTCTCCATTTCTTGTCAATTTGACTTAAGTTCATAAAACAGGAAAACATTAGAAGCCATCATAAATTTCCCTTTCCCTTCTTCCAATCACCATTCTCACCCTATTCCCCTTGCTTTAATTCAGTGGTAGGAGTTATCTTCATTAGGCTATTATCAACAAAGCACATTAAAGAAAAACAAGAGAAGATAACCATTTTAGATGCCGTTTTCTCCAGCGGACAGTTACGTTTATCTTCATTCAAAGGAACCTATTTAAACATTTATCAAATACAATTCATATAAACAAGTAGAATTAGTGTAATCGGTTACTAAAACTATGAACGCCTTATGATGTATTCACGGTTTCTCAAGGCTAAACAATAATTTTTGCTCATACCGTTCATATGAACCCACCTTCCCTTTTTTATGTAGATTGTTATTTAAGTTATCCCCCTTGAAACTAGAAATATTTACTTGCTTAAAATTAATATTTTAGCACTATACACCGTCTTCAGAATTTTATACATTTTTTCTCTCTCTTTCCTCGCCAAAATAAAAGAAGAAAAAAACAGTAAAGCGTCCGCATGTTGTTGTCTGCAGTGTTATTTTGAAATGCAGGAAGAATACGTTTGGTGAACGTTTGTTTCAAATACAATTCACATGGGAAGTCATATCGACGGTTGGCAAAGATAAATTGGTACTTACACATTTATTGAACTGTGCTTAAATAATAATGCTATTATTTAGAAAGCCATCCTTAACATGGGGAGAGGAGGGTGTTTTGTAACTATTCTGTACTTTCACCTAACAATTTAATGAAAACAGATATCGTAAAACTTTAATTAAACTTGAAAATACTATTTAAAAAAATAGCATGGTTTAATAAGTGTACAAGCACCGATAAATTAATTAACATGTAGCCATTTTAGTTTTACACACACTGACAAGGACCATCTTTATTTATTTACATGAGACGAAGTGAGCGAGTACACGGAAAACACTTGTTTATATACAAAGAGAAGATAACTTTAAATTACTCAGCAAATTAAATGGCTACATGGCTAATTAATCTCTTTGCCAATAGTCGATATGACTTCCTGTGTGAATTTTATTTGAAACAAACAAGGTATTTTTTTTTTATTTAATTCATATTTAACTATCCAAGGTTAATAATAAACTAATTAACCAACAACATCAACAACTCTGAAGAGGAGGATAACAGTCTGCAAAAATATGAATACAAAAAGCATTCTCTGGCCTTCAAGTGGTTAACTGCGACAGGATAGGAATTTTAAAATTTTAATAATGAAGCAGGATTATTAAAGCCATTTTTCACGTAATTTTCGTTTTTCTGTTTTTTTTTTTTTTTACTTCGCTTATTCTTAGGTATCCATTAACACCCCCACCCCCAACCGACCACACACACCCAAAAACACCCGGGTACCCACCGATTTTTTAAATTTTAATATCGAAACTATTTTTCACGTGTTTTTTTTTTTTTGGTTTTTATTTTTCAGATTTTTTAAAGAAGTTTTAACGTTCGTTTTTCTGTTTTGTTTTCGTTTTTTCGATTTTTACATTTAACATCGTTTGCTTGCCTTACGTTAGTTTCTTTTTGTGTTTTTTTTTTTTCGATGTTTTGATTACCCCCCACCCACCGCCGCCGCCCGGGTACCCCCCCCTTCCGCTTTATTTTTCAGATAAGTTTTAACGTTCGTTTTTCCGTTTTCTTTTTTACTTCGATTATTCTTAGGTTTTCATTAACACCCCCACCCTCAACCGACCACACACACCCAAAAACACCCGGGTACCCACCGATTTTTTTAAATTTTAATATCGAAACAGGCTTATTTAAGCCATTTTTCACGTTTTTTTTTTGTTTTTATTTTTCAGATTTTTTTAAAAGAAGTTTTAACGTTCGTTTTTCTGTTTTCTTTTTGTTTTTTCGATTTTTACATTTAACATCGTTTGTTTGCCTTACATGAGTTTCTTTTTGTGTTTTTTTTTTTTTTCGATGTTTTGATTTTCATGAGATTAGTATCGTTTTGAAGCTTTACGATTCGGGCGACAAATATCGAAAAATTGGCTAAAAATATTAATTCCTTCACCCTCAAGTGGGCACTTTTCTACAGGGAGTAATCACTTTTTCACCAATATTTTCGAAAGTCATCCACCTCTTTTTGACTGACTAGTCTTAATTTAAACCTTTGCCACTTCTGGTTTGGCGATGGACGTCATGTTTTTTTTTTTCACATTCTTCTTTTCCTCCTTCACAGTACAGGTTCGAGCCTGACTACCTACTACCACTTTTTTGTTTTTTGCTCAACACACACTTCCAAACATCCGGGCAATGCCGGGCACCCAGATTAATAATACAATATTATGCACAACTGGAAAGGAAAAAAGAAGGGGATAGATATAATGGACAGAAAGTGAGTAATTTGGGATATTGTCTTTATTTTTTTTTTAAATTTAACTGGCTTTGCAAACTCACTTTGTAGCATACACACACACACACACACAAATCTGTTGATCCATCTACACATAATTTAAAAATTATGTTCATATGCAATCAGGGCTTTATGTTTTGAGTGAAACAGTCGCTGTTGCGATTGCTTTTTCCAAGTGTCGACTAGAAATGAAAAAAAGCTTATCTTTTGGCGATTAAGTTTCTTTCACCGACAGAGAGAGAGAGAGAGAGAGAGAGAGAGAAACGCACAGAAACCCATCAACATCCACACACACGCAGACGTGCACAAACATTATATGCAGTTAGTAGAAAATAATAGCGCCTTTTTTTTTCTTCAATTCAAAAAATTAAACACTAATCCTAAGAATTATCATCAAATCTTGTTTTTTTTTCTCCATTTCTTGTCAATTTGACTTAAGTTCATAAAACAGGAAAACATTAGAAGCCATCATAAATTTCCCTTTCCCTTCTTCCAATCACCATTCTCACCCTATTCCCCTTGCTTTAATTCAGTGGTAGGAGTTATCTTCATTAGGCTATTATCAACAAAGCACATTAAAGAAAAACAAGAGAAGATAACCATTTTAGATGCCGTTTTCTCCAGCGGACAGTTACGTTTATCTTCATTCAAAGGAACCTATTTAAACATTTATCAAATACAATTCATATAAACAAGTAGAATTAGTGTAATCGGTTACTAAAACTATGAACGCCTTATGATGTATTCACAGTTTCTCAAGGCTAAACAATAATTTTTGCTCATACCGTTCATATGAACCCACCTTCCCTTTTTTTATGTAGATTGTTATTTAAGTTATCCCCCTTGAAACTAGAAATATTTACTTGCTTAAAATTAATATTTTAGCACTATACACCGTCTTCAGAATTTTATACATTTTTTTCTCTTTCTTTCCTCGCCAAAATAAAAGAAGAAAAAAACAGTAAAGCGTCCGCATGTTGTTGTCTGCAGTGTTATTTTGAAATGCAGGAAGAATATGTTTGGCGAACGTTTGTTTCAAATACAATTCACATGGGAAGTCATATCGACGGTTGGCAAAGATAAATTGGTACTTACACATTTATTGAACTGTGCTTAAATAATAATGCTATTATTTAGAAAGCCATCCTTAACATGGGGAGAGGAGGGTGTTTTGTAACTATTCTGTACTTTCACCTAACAATTTAATGAAAACAGATATCGTAAAACTTTAATTTAACTTGAAAATACTATTTAAAAAAATAGCATGGTTTAATAAGTGTACAAGCACCGATAAATTAATTAACATGTAGCCATTTTAGTTTTACACACACTGACAAGGACCATCTTTATTTATTTACATGAGACGAAGTGAGCGAGTACACGGAAAACACTTGTTTATATACAAAGAGAAGATAACTTTAAATTACTCAACAAATTAAATGGCTACATGGCTAATTAATGTCTTTGCCAATAGTCGATATGACTTCCTGTGTGAATTTTATTTGAAACAAACAAGGTATGTTTTTTTTATTTAATTCACATTTAACTATCAAAGGTTAATAATAAACTAATTAACCAACAACATCAACAACTCTGAAGAGGAGGATAACAGTCTGCAAAAATATGAATACAAAAAGCATTCTCTGGCCTTCAAGTGGTTAACTGCGACAGGATAGGAATGCAGAGTCTTGTATCCCCAATAATTGCTGCCTTTCATAATAGCTGTTGTTGTCTCACCACCTTTTCGTCAACTAATGCTCTAGCATGCTTTGGGTAGAATTGAAACCAATATCTTTAGACAATACTCACCTGGAACTGTAGAGACTCAATACCTCTATCCACTGCACATTTCCTTTTTATAAATGTCAAGCATGAACACAGACCTCACTATATTATTGGTATGAATAAATAAAAAATAAAATTCCTTTTCGTTTAAAAATGCCTAATAATTCTTTTAATGGCTCCTTGGCTAAGATCACAATGTAGTATCTGTTATCTAGAACGTCAGTGCCATTTGATGCCGGAAGTTTTCATGTAATTATTTCCCTTGAAAAATTCAAACATAGATATAAACTGCTATTATAAATGGATATACCATTATATAATGTTTTCATAAATTAGTTCAACAAAATTAAGTAAAAATGATCCCGGCAGTTTATATTTCTTAAACCAAAATAATTAGTTTCAAATCTTTTTTTTTTTTTTTTTTTATCCTGCAGAGAACGTTCCGCCATTCAGAAAGAGGCAATTAGGATTTGTTATATATAAATTGATCAGTTTTCATCATGGGAAGAAGAGATAGGAAACAAAAAGATGGGAGGAGGGGGGATGATGGATTTTCTCCAAAGGCGTTCTGATGTAATTAGAAAAAGAGAGGCCCAATTTGGGGAATTTGATGCAAAAATAATTAGTCAAGTCATTGGATATCGGTAAAATCTGCACAAAACCAACGGCAATCAATGTCAATATGATTCAAGGCATTCAGCTGAAAGTGTGTAACAATAAAGAACATAAAAATAATTTGCAATAAAGAAATTTACTTTATCGTAGAATTTATTGCCACAAAGAATTTTAATGAAATTGGCATCATGATTTGAAAGGGTTCCAGAAATGATACAGCTTGGTAGCAAGAAACTTTGAAGATTTATCATATATATATATATATATTTATTACAAGCACAATAAAAATGGCAGTGCTTTCACAAGAGGGATTCCAAATCGGGTCCACAGAAGCTTTAAAGATGCCAATGGGACCCAACGAAAAAAAAAAAAAAATTATTGGATGTAAATAGCTTCTGAAACTTTCAGTTTTTTTTAATAGCGGCAGATTTGCATTCTTGCGGATTTCATTTAATACTAAAATATTCAGTAAAGAATTACAATAAATAATGTTTTTTGTATTATTTCGATGCTTCGAAATACTGAGTGTTGTTTTCAAAAACGTTTCTGTCGATGTAACCTCCAATCTTACTTCAGATGTATCTTGTCAAACTCTGGAATCTTTTTTTTTTTGTTGTTTTTGTTGTTTTTAAGAACACAAAACCAATACTTAGCGTGCATGATTAAATAATTCAAAATATGCACCATTCATTAAAGTTCTCACATCGATAAAACAAGAGAAAATCTGATGGGACTTTATATACAACAGGTGGGGGTGCATATTTCATAGGGAAGGTTTGTTCCGTGCAGATCCAGACACCATGTTCATACAAGAATTGCCACGAAATTTAATGCTTGTGGCAAAACTTGATGATTATCTATTTCGAAAAGGTCTCTGAAACCTTTCCAGCAAGGGACGTAACTCTAGCTTATAATAATTTCATACAAAAGGGACATAACTCGTGTTCTCTCTAGAACTGCAAAAGCACAAATGACTAGTTTGTAAAGTTTAATGTTTTCGATTATAAGAGATTTTAAAATGTTTGTTTGATTAATTAATAAAGTCCGTCTCGTAGCTTAAGAGATTTAGATTATTAGGGTCAGATGACAAGTTAGAGATGTCAAGAAATAGACTATTATTAATAAATGAGCAACGTCTAGGCCATTTGCAGGTGTATAGCCAATGGAAGTTCATGTTAATTAACACATCTAATCAGAATTCAGAACGGAAAAATTTCTTGATTTGCAATTATGATAATAGCTGAAGAATGAGAGAAAAAAAGAAACTAACTTCTTATGTAACCCAAGAGTTTGTGAATCTTTTGCAGGGAAGTGGGGGGGGTGCATAGATTAAAGCTCAGTTAAATACTTGCTATGAAAATAACGATAGAGCAGAAATATACTTGCAAGTCTCTTTTCTGAGAAAGAGGTTACAATGAGGAGAAAAGGACATCATTTATCAGATGTCAAAGATGATTTTGAAACTTGACATGGCAAGAAAGGGTGCACTGAGCAGCTCCTCCCCGGATTTGGCAACAGTATTTCAATTTAGAATATATTTGGCTTCTATATAGGTAGATGTATGTGTAGGGAGTAAGGTAACTTCTAGAACAGTAGAATGAGCCAACCATTTTTTATTAACTGATTAAGTTCTAGTGTACCTTAACATTTTATTGTTGGGTTGAAACTGTGCAAGGACTCGGGCTATGGCAAAAGAATATTTTTTTTTTCATTATTTTGACTCTCGAGTATATATCAGTTAATATCTTATATGTTTTACATAGAGTGATGTGGTTCTCGATTGATTAAATGTCTAATTGTGTCGGATATATACTCGAGAGTCAAAAATAAAGAAAAGACTATGCTCTTGTCATAGCCCTAGTAATGAGAAAAAATTGGGTTAAAACACACAAATTGAAAAAAATAAAAAGTTATGTTTTATTTAAAAAGCGAAGTATTGACTTTTCTAAGAATAGGATACTAGGTCAGTGGGATCTAATGGGTTGATAAGGACTGTTGATTGACTTAGATTATATTTCAAACTCTTTCTCTCTTATTGGAGGCTGTTTTGTTCACAGAGAGAGGGGGTGAAAAAGAGAAAAGAAAGAATAGATAGAGAAAGAGAGAAGATGATGAAAAAAGATGAATTTTAACATTTCTTCAAAATAATTATACAATAAGCAGTAACAATTTATATTATTTTATAGATTTTAAAAAGAAACTTATAGGATAGTGAAACCTAATGGGGTTAATCATACCTTTTTCTTAATAGATTGATGCTTAATATTATCATGATAGTTATTTTCTTTTTTTTAGCTTGATTCGGCAATAAGCAATACTATTAGATATTATGTCATAGTTTCTAAAAACAAATTATTTGGTGTCCAATTTATAGGATATTAATCTAATTAAGGAATTCTGTTGATTGATTTAAATTATATTTCAAACTTTTGCTCTCTTATTGGAGGCTGTTTTGTTCAGAGAGAGAGAGAGAGAGAGAGAGAGAGTCAGAGAGAGAGAGAGAGAGTCAGAGAGAGAGAGAGAGAGAAGAAAGAATAAATAGATAAAAAGAGAAGTTGATGAAAAAAGATGAATTTTAACATTTCTTCAAAGTAATTATACAATAAACAGTGACATTTTATATTTTATAGAGTTTAAAAAGAAATTACTTGGTATCATATTTATAGGATAGTGGAACCCTTTTTTTTTTTTTAGCTTGCTTTCACACATGAAAATATTGGATTTAATTCTATTTATTAAATAGTTGTCAGATTTGCGAACAAGTTTTGTATGAAAGAGCCGATCCTGTTTGGACGAACAGCAGGTGACCTGGTACCTCACCTTGTGGGACGTGAACAACCCTGGAACCATTAAAGATGAACTAATTTCTCCTCAGCAGAAGTCGACCAACTGCCTGGAGAACTGGGATTACACGGAACCATACTTGCGTACCAGAAGTTAGCAATATCATAGGCATTGCCCATATGGAAGCTTTCATATTTTTCTTTTTATTATAATACTCAGGTGTGTCATTAGTTTTGCAATAGTTTCATAACTTATTCAGTAATTATATCGGTGCAGTTAGTGCTGGGACGGTTGATCAGAATAAACAATCATAAAAATCAAAACTTTAGGGAGTATTGGAATCAGAACAATTTGTGCTTCATTTCTGATGCCCAAAACGATTCTTATAACATTTATTATTATTATTATTATTATTATTATTCGTTTTTGTTTAAAACTTAATAAGAAAATGATAAATACTTATTGATTTTAAACTACCAGTAAAACTAAAATCCATAGATTATCGCGCACACACAAATGTATTTTTAATTTTGTGAGAATATATGCACATATTAAATGGGTTTTTACAGTATTTGGAAAATTCAAAACAAACAACCCAAAAAGAATCAGAAACAGTAATTGTATTGGAATCAGAAATTTAAAACAAAATGGGTAATTTAGAACAGAACCAGTAATTGTATCAGACTCATGGATTTTAGAATAGAATCGCCAATTGTAGCAAACTCGGGAATTTAAAATACCATCGCCAATTGTAGCAAACTCAGGAATTTAAAATACCATCGCCAATTGTAGCAAACTCGGGAATTTAAAATACCATCGCCAATTGTAGCAAACTCGGGAATTTAAAATACCATCGCCAATTGTAGCAAACTCGGGAATTTAAAATACCATCGCCAATTGTAGCAAACTCGGGAATTTAAAATACCATCGCCAATTGTAGCAAACTCGGGAATTTAAAATACCATCGCCAATTGTAGCAAACTCGGGAATTTAAAATACCATCGCCAATTGTAGCAAACTCGGGAATTTAAAATACCATCGCCAATTGTAGCAAACTCGGGAATTTAAAATACCATCGCCAATTGTAGCAAACTCGGGAATTTAAAATACCATCGCCAATTGTAGCAAACTCGGGAATTTAAAATACCATCGCCAATTGTAGCAAACTCGGGAATTAAGAATACCATCGCCAATCGTAGCAAACTCGGGAATTTAGAATACCATCGCCAATCGTAGCAAACTCGGGAATTTAGAATACCATCGCCAATTGTAGCAAACTCGGGAATTTAAAATACCATCGCCAATTGTAGCAAACTCGGGAATTTAAAATACCATCGCCAATTGTAGCAAACTCGGGAATTTAAAATACCATCGCCAATTGTAGCAAACTCGGGAATTTAAAATACCATCGCCAATTGTAGCAAACTCGGGAATTTAAAATACCATCGCCAATTGTAGCAAACTCGGGAATTTAAAATACCATCCATCGCCAATTGTAGCAAACTCGGGAATTTAAAATACCATCCATCGCCAATTGTAGCAAACTCGGGAATTTAAAATACCATCGCCAATTGTAGCAAACTCGGGAATTTAAAATACCATCGCCAATTGTAGCAAACTCGGGAATTTAAAATACCATCGCCAATTGTAGCAAACTCGGGAATTTAAAATACCATCGCCAATTGTAGCAAACTCGGGAATTTAAAATACCATCGCCAATTGTAGCAAACTCGGGAATTTAAAATACCATCGCCAATTGTAGCAAACTCGGGAATTTAAAATACCATCGCCAATTGTAGCAAACTCGGGAATTTAAAATACCATCGCCAATTGTAGCAAACTCGGGAATTTAAAATACCATCGCCAATTGTAGCAAACTCGGGAATTTAAAATACCATCGCCAATTGTAGCAAACTCGGGAATTTAAAATACCATCCATCGCCAATTGTAGCAAACTCGGGAATTTAAAATACCATCCATCGCCAATTGTAGCAAACTCGGGAATTTAAAATACCATCGCCAATTGTAGCAAACTCGGGAATTTAAAATACCATCGCCAATTGTAGCAAACTCGGGAATTTAAAATACCATCGCCAATTGTAGCAAACTCGGGAATTTAAAATACCATCGCCAATTGTAGCAAACTCGGGAATTTAGAATACCATCGCCAATCGTAGCAAACTCGGGAATTTAGAATACCATCGCCAATCGTAGCAAACTCGGGAATTTAGAATACCATCGCCAATCGTAGCAAACTCGGGAATTTAGAATACCATTGCCAATTGTAGCAAACTCGGGAATTTAGAATACCATTGCCAATTGTAGCAAACTCGGAAATTTAAAATACTGTCGCCAATTGTAGCAAACTCGGGAATTTAGAATACCATCGCCAATCGTAGCAAACTCGGGAATTTAGAATACCATCGCCAATCGTAGCAAACTCGGGAATTTAGAATACCATCGCCAATTGTAGCAAACTCAGGAATTTAGAATACCATCGCCAATCGTAGCGGAATCAATAATTTAGAATAGAATCGGTAATGAGTTTGCTACAATTGGTGAAATTAAGAATAGAATTGTCAACTGTATTGGAATGAAGAATTCATTAATTTACTATTACTTTATTATGATGTCAGTTTGCCACCAAACATGACATAATTTCATCGTGTCAAACTCCCATGAGGGTCACAGGATTTAAGTTGCAAAGTCCAAGAATCCAAATGACATAAATGAAAATGCTTACTTGTAAAATTATAAAAATTAAAAATCAAAATAACCAATAATCATTTTCCACGTGGTGTAGGGAAGTAATTTGTTTAATCGATCTCTCCTGGTTTCGGAATGATACATGGTTTAAAATTTTGCCTATTCACTGAATGTATCGACCACAACAATCAATACATGAACATCTTATTAATCAATAGATGTATATTTATATACTCCTCCGCTAAAAATGGTTTCATTCCAATCACATTACTCTCACCGAGACATATCTCATTGAACAGGAAACTTAAAAATACTCGAATTTGCTCTAATCAAATCTAATCCGATGCTGTACGCCAAACTCCTACGGCAAAACATGAATTGATGAGGATGACATCAGATTGATCTCGTTCATCACAACTAGTTAAACCCACCAGCAATCATTACCCCCCCCCGCCTCCGTTTCGATATTGGATTAGCGGTCTTTTTATTACAGTAGTTTTGGTTTGATATTTCTGCATTTGTGCTGAGCGCTGCAAGTAGTAGCCTGACAAGGCCACAGGGGAGACAACCAAGCTAAAAAAATAAATAAATAAAACAGAAAACTTCACCCCAAAGAAACAAAGCTAAAGCTGGCCTGACATGAGACTATATATACAAATGTAAGCAAATTGGGGCATATATTATTGGTTTGAAAATATAGGTTCGTTTTTACCAATTGTCATAAAATAGTATTATAATCTTCAAAAAGCTTGCAAATTTTCATGTAGTTTCGTCCCATAGAACCAAAGATGTTCAATATTCAATTTGGCTATGAGTAAAGATTATATATATATATATATATATATATGTGAATTAGTCGCCATTTATATTTTTATTGGAAGTATTTTTATTATTAAATATTATTACGTGAATAAAAGGTATGTAATAACATACACACACACACATATATATGTGTGTGTGTAATAGAGAATTAAAAGGCTATCACAATGTGAGGAATGAGATATAGTTGTTGTTGGAAGAAGACGAAGACAAGTGGCGATTTACAAATCAATAAGTACATACATATATGTCTATATATACATATATTTATTCAGTTGTTTTAAATACAAATATCTTACTTGTTATGTCTGCGACAATGTCCATTATTAATGGACATTGTCGCAACGACTATATCTCATTCCTCTCAATGTGATAGCCTTCTAATTCTCTACTACATACCTATCCCACACAATGCTTCAAGCAAACTTCATATCAATTCTATATATATATATATATATATATATATATATATATATATATATATATATGTCAGTGTGAAGCATCAATGCCTCCATTTAGTTTTGAAAGACAAAGGATACTTCAGTAGGGGCAGCTGCGCATGTAATTGGGAGCCAGGTGTTGCACAATCTCCAATGGTGTACTGACCAAGTTAGACGTTGCTTAACTTCGGTGATCCAGCAGGAACTGGTGTGCCAACGTGATTATGCCGTCTGAAGCATAATAGTTAAAAACCATAAAAATGAATAATTAAATACTTTTCTAAAGCAATATGCAAATTAGTTAATCTTCATAAAGTCGCCTGCATATCCATGACTGAGTACATTAAGTTCGTTTTAATATTTTTTAACTAAGAAAAAAGTAGGTATGTAATATTAATGCCAGAGCGAGAAAAAACTCAATTTTATACTTTTCATGTAGATAGATATTAGCCCCAATATTCTTACAGATAAATATTTAATTTGAAATTAAATATTTAATTCTAAATAGTAATTTATCTTTTTTTATTTTTATGTTGGTTTATATTTAAGAAAAATTAATCAAGATTTTAGTTAATTATTTATATAACTTTATGCATAGATACATGTGTGTATATGTGTTATATATATATATGTGCACGCATGTGTATATACATGTCTATGTTTATATACATATATGTGTGTGCATGTGTGAATATATATATTTTTTTGTTAATGAAAATTAATCAGTATTTGAGTTCATTCCTTACAAAACTTTATGTGCATATACATATGTGTACATGCATGTGTGTGTGTGTGTGTGTATATATATATATATATATGCATATATTTGTATGTGTAATAAAGATGCTGACCTGTATGTGGCATTTCACGTATGAATATGACCAAACCATGACGTAGGGTGATGTCACAGAAGCTGGAGATAGCAGACGGAGGAATAGAAAAACAGGGAGAAAAAAATGTATGTAGCGGCGATAGTGATTTTGAACCACGTGGCAGCATAACCGGACTTTTAAGCATGTGTCAGTGCGAGAGGAACTTTTAAATTAGATTCAGAACTTGTTAAAGCTGCAGACGGGGAAACTTAACTGACCCAGAGAAGGAAAAAGCAGGAATGCGACCATATTTAACTAGCTTGGAAAATATGTGGCAGTGGTTTGGAGAGGACATAACTGGTAATAAATGCTTTTTTTTTTTTTTTTTTTATTAAACTGGAAAATTTCTTTAATATTTGTTCCTTTGTGAAATAATTAATGAACATATACACTATCCACTATGACTATGCAATTCCTATACCTACGTACCCAGAAAATGGAATTATTACACTGACGTAGTGATATGGGTCAAGAAGGAGAAAGAAGCAACGGTTGTGGTGCATTTTTGAACACTGATATTTTTCCAGTCGAATAAAGAAAACACAATGGTGTCATTTTGCGCCAAAATTTAGCCACACGACCAGCATGTGCAATTTACGTGCATCTATATGCGTAGCCATTTTGTGTGGATGGATGTTATGTCGAATTGTTTCATTTTAACTGCAAACGAAGAAAAACATAAAATTTGATATTTTTTTTTCAAATAATTAATAACCATAGACTTTTGGCTGCAAATCAAATCGAACATAAACACAATCTGTACATTTGAGACTCTTTTTTTTATGACAAATTCGGTGGGGAATTAATTCTATTCGTTTGTTCTTTTTACTAAGAGCAACGTTTGCTGTAGCAAGACTCTCTCATGAATACGGTGGCCAAAAATCATTCAACGTGGCTAGGGAGCAGGAAGCCTCTGCGACTGACACTCCCAGTCAAATTGACGAGGCCAGCAACTGTAGAGTCTTAACAGCAGCAGCAGTAGTTCAAACAGCACTTTTCAGGACTACCTTTTCTACACTACTCCTGCAAACCACTTCTACAACCAGCGGACTCGCGGCTTTCTAGTGCCTCCTGCAGCCTTCCAGTGCCCCCTGCAAGCTACCGGTTTTAGTGCCTGTAGCTGTCTAGCTACCCTTTCCAGTGACAGTCACCGTCCAGCTATCCATACTAGTGACTATTGACGTCCAGCAGCCCTACCCCAGTATCCACTGGCTTATAGATATTAGTAAACACAAACCTCTTTCTATATATATTTATGTATGCATATATATATATATTTGTTTAAAAAATTTTACCTACCAAACTCTTCTGTCAGTTTTTGGTCTACAGACATGGAACTTAATATATAGGGTATTCAAACTCATGCAAAATTTTCTATTTAGGTTTTAGCTGGAGAAAATCGGTGTAAAAATTTAAAGAAATGGAATTTGGCAGGTAAAGGTCGAACGACAGCATTACGAATATACATGTGTAACATAATAGCTATTGCCCCATGTTTTAATTTTTAGCCTTGCACCCAAGCATGTCTGCATAGTTCAGGCATTAACATCAAAGGAAAAAGTAAATTGTAAGCTAAACGTTTCGGTTTCCATTCTCAGTGGTGGCACATGAGTAATTTTTATTTTTTTAACCTTAAAATCATTACTTTATACTAGGTTCAACATAATCTATAAATATAAAAGCGAAAATGTTTGTGTGTGCGTGTGTGTTTTCGTGTATGTCCAAGAAAGGCTTCCTTCCGAGAACCAATCGGTCGCCTCACAACTTCTTAAAACTTTTTATATCGCGCCTAAACGATAATATCTACGAGTTAACAACTGAGGTCGCCTGTCTATTTAATTTGCCCGACTTTGGAAAGATAAATATTCAACAACATGTGCATTAAGCTTTTTTTTCATATAATAATAAAAGCGAAACGGAGCTTAAGACATTGTTCCCGGTCCTCCGTAACCCGGGTGACAAGATCACAGTGTAGTATCTCTTCCGGCAGATACTGCAAGCAAAGAACATATGTGGGGGCAACCCCACATTGTCACTATCCAGCTCCCCTACTTCCCATGGAGTTGGTCCCCATTTCCCCTTCACTCCTCACTTTAAAAATCGGTATTGTGCCTAATTTGCTCAGTGGGGGAGCAAATAAATACCGACATCGTTCCCGCCGGGAACGTCCAAAAACAATCAGCTTTGATCAATATGGAGTTTGCTATTCAATTTGGACAATCCCCTTGTTATGGGGAGCTGGTTTCCACCCCGCCAACATCTTGGGAAAACAAAAAAAAAAATAAATAAATAAAAAAAGCGTTCCCACAGTAAATAAAATACTACCCTGCAGTCGAAGTTGACCTCATTAAGTGATTAAAACGGGCACCTGGCAATTCTAAATACTTAAATAAATTCAAACGTGTTTCCGTTAGGATTTCGTGGTGGCCGAGTGGTTAATGTCCCAATTTTTTTTTTTTCACACTTTAATCTCCAAATTTGCCTCAAGGGTTCGGGTTCAATCCTTCATACTTACCTACCAAAACTTTGTTTTTAATTTTACCCCCCGTCCCGGGGCACAAACACTGGGTGACGACACACACACCTCCAAACACCCGGGGCAACGCTAGTATGTATATAAAAATAACTATTTTTTAATTATTTGATCTTTTCAGCTTTAAAAAATGTTGACATTTTTATCGACGTATATTCATTTTATTTAGTTTTCGTAATATAAAATATAGGAGGGGGGGGATAGAACACCTAAAAAAAAATCCTCTATTATATTTAACAAATGTAAGTTTTTTTTAATAATGAATAAAAATCGAATATTTCAGGAAAATATGACAATTAACAAATTTTTTACATAGGCAACACCACTTATCAAGGCCAAGAGGCCACTCGAGGATAAGGGTTAAAGAGTGTACAGTAGAAATTGGACAATATAGTAATCATTAGTAATGGAAATTCAGTAAATTTGTTAACAAGTGGAACGGCTCATCAAGAACTTGTTTACGTTAGACTTGAAGACAATTATATTGTAGTCAGCTGGAAAGCAGGAAAACGGAAGACAACCAACCTACCACATGGAAAGGCATCTTTAATATAGGCACATATTCCATGCCCATGGCGATCTTGGGGGTCAGATTTGGAAGTTAAATTAGAGTATTTAATTACAAACTGATTTAGGGAAATGGTTTGTCCAATGCCAGTTTCGCTTAAAAATAAAAGGTCAGATTTAGTCTCCTGTAATTGGGTTTCAACCTCTGGAAAGTTAGAACGTAGACCCTTGATGTTGGAGAAGGAGACATAGTAGTGGGGGTCTGCGTTGGAAGTTGGAGAGACGGGTTTAATCGTGTATTTTTTCTTGAAACTTGTCATGATGGAATTTTGGAATTTGTTGACTAGGTCGTCAGAGAGGGCAAACTAAAAGAGAAAAAGAAACAAAGAATTTTTTTTCTTTGTAGAACATGATAAGGTAAAAACACCGGATGTTTACAGCTTAAAAAAACACGTTACTACATAGGAACATTGTTTTAAAGCGTCGATAATGTAAACATGATTTTTGTCTCGCATTTTCATTATTTTTGTATGTTGTAAAAATTTTTTAAAAAATATTAGCAGCTTATTTTAAGCTTCTTTTACAAGGTAAAAAAGTTAGGATGATAAATATAAAAGTGAAAATGTGTGTATGTATGTACGTTCGCTTTTTGTGTATCTCCGAGAAAGGCTTTTTTCCGAGAAAGGATCAGTGGACTCACTTCTTCTTAAAACTTTTTATATCACATCTAAATGATAATATCTACAAGTTAACAATAGGGTCACCTATCTATTTAATTTGCTCGACTTTGAAAAGATAAATATTCAACATTTTTCGATCGCCGCATGTGCATTAAGCTTTTTTGTGTAATAAAAGCGAAACTAATTCTGGCGGCATCTTTCAGGAAACGTCCGAAAGCAAACAGCTTTGATCAATGTGGAGTTTCTCCTTATATCAGACAATTGCTATTCAATTTGGACAAGCCCCTTTTTATGTGGAGCTGGTTTTCCCCACATCTTGGGGGGGGGGGGGAATCCTGCCCCGCAGTAAATAAAATACTGCCCCGCAGTCAAAGTTGACCTCATTAAGCATGGGCACGTGCTAAGTTTTAATACTTAAATAAATTCAAATATGTTTCCGTTACTATTTCGTGGTGGCCCAGTGGTTAACGTCGCACATTTTTTTTTCACACTTTAATTTCCAACTTCGCCTCAAGTGCGATATATATATATATATATATATATATATATATATATATATATATATATATATCACAGGTAAGGAAGACATTTTTATAGCATGGATAGTTTAGTAGATCCAATATCTGGAACATTTTTTTGTTCTTGTGATTAAGGGAGGTGGTGTTTGATCAACACCGCTGGGTAGCCATGATTTAATATACTGTTTTGTTTCTAAATCTCTGAAACAGTGTTTTATGGTAAACAACTGATGATCCCTTAAATTAACATTAGGACTATTATGAATTTGAGAGAGCAAGTTGATGCATTGATCGCAGGTGATTAAATGACTGACTAAATAGTTTTCCAACAAATGCTAAAAAATATAAAAATTAAATAATTCTTTTTTTATTTATATATATAGTTTTAAAAGTTAAAAAACTTCCAAGACACATATATATATATATATATATATATATATATATATATATACACACACTAGCATTTCAGCCTGGCTTTGCCCGGGTGTTTGGGGATGTATGTTCAGCAAAAAAGAAAGAAAGAAAGGTAAATTTTTTAAAACTTTGACCCCTATAATAACCCCTTAACATTTATTGTTTCTGGCTCAAATAAAGTTATTAAGCTACATCCATGTTCAGGGAACCTATATCTAAAATTTCAAGTGTTTAGACCCAAAATTGGCGGAGAAGTTTGGTAGAGTTCTCAAAGATCAAATCGTTGAACTTTAACCCCTTACCAGCCAAATTTCTGTCCGAAAACCGATCACAAAGATTTTCCCAAATCTCAGTACCCTGTATATCAAATTTCGAGTCTGTAGACTTAAAATTGACAGAGTTATTGCGGAGGGAAATGTACACAGACGCACAGACACTTTCATGTATATATATATATATATATCTATAAAGTTCAAAACCCGTCAGTGACTTTTTGGACACCCTTTAATATATCTTATTTTACCTGTCTTCAGAACAAGCAGTTCCAATGTACATAAAGGCAAGTCTAACAAGAAGCATCTCTAAGAAACCTCAAATATACGTGTTATCATATTTAAAAATATAAAAGATGTGCAATGTGCACTTTCCATTGGTTGGATGCCACGCTTTCGATGTTACGACAAGCAATTAACTGAAAAGAAGACATGACAGAAGCCACATAGCGGAAGCGTCTCAAAATGAACAGCTTGAACAGACAAGAATAAAACTCATTACGTAAGAAAGGGGAAAGGAAAAACAAAGAAAAAAAAAAAAAAAACGAAATCTGAAGAAGTCCACAGCCATTACTTCGAACCGAAGGTTGCTATTCATTCCACCTTTCATTTGTACAATCCAACACCTGTGGAGATTGATAACAAAACGAAACGAAATCTTCAGTTCTCTAATCTTTTCCTGATAAAGTAATAACCATCCGGCATCACCTGTATTCTTATTACGTCTCAACATTTAATATAAGGAATAATGTTAGCCGGATTTTAGAATTTAGGCTTGAATAGCATCGCTTCTGATACATCGATATTTGATTTTGCCTAGCCATTGTCTGTTTTTTATTTATTCCATACGGCATGGGCAGAATGTCATTTATTTGGGGAAAGAAAAAAATTTTTTTAAATTCCAGCTAGAAAGGTTGCTATAATGGAAACAATTTTCAATAATAAATTAAATATTGAACTGAGCAGACACATGCTTGTTCCATCAGCAACGACCTAGTAGCAGTCTGTAAGAGCCCATGGCATAGTGGATAAAATACTTGGTAAAATTTAGTGGTAAGTTACACTCTTTCGGAGGTTGAAGGTTCAATCCTCAGTGCAGGCGAGAATAAAACTACAATTGCGAATTATTTAGGACTTCTACCCAATCCTAACTGATGGAATGAGAGCACGCTATCTATGTGGATTAAATAACGGTTTCCGTTTGAAATTCTGTGCAGATTCCTGAATTCGCCAGAAAGATTCTGGAGTTTGAAAAAATACACCTGAAGATGGCTGGAGGTTACATCGGCTGAAATGTTGTGAGAATAACACTCAAGATGAGGACAGTAATACAAAACATCCAAATGATATGAATTGCATTTTCATTTTTTTGACGCTTTGGGGAAGGTAATGATATTTACTCCATCCTCATGCTGGCTTGATCTAATAATTTTTTTTTTTTTTTTTTTTTTTTGGAAATCACCACTCATCGAGGCCCAAAGGCCACTCAAGGATAAGAATTAAAGGTAGTAGTGTAGTAATCATTAATTGTGTAAATTGAGTAGAATTTGATTGATTATGGGTACGGCTTAACAAGAACATTAGATTTGAAGGTTGTATTCAACTGGAAAGCAGGCCAGTGGAATAGTGTTCCACAGGTGGCCAGTTCTGGCAAAGAAGCTTTGTTCATGGAATTATTGGTTTTATGATAATTTATTTTTTTATTTACAACAAGATGACATTGGATGTGCCGTGTTTTTTGGTTTCTGGATGAAGACAGTAAAATTTCCAAATTTCTAACAAATTTTGAATGATCATCAGGCTAATTGTGCTATCAAAATAAATTTAGTATCAGTGTTGATGTTTAGCAAAGATCTATAAGTTTTAAATATAATCTTTTTTATTAAACACCACTTTTCTCTGGCTCAAGAGTCAGACACTTTAATATTGAAACATAGCACTTGTGGCACGCGTGATAAAATCAGCAGCAGTCGTAGGATAGCTGACTAGCGAAAATATTAGCAGCAGCAATTTAAGCGATATGCAAATCAGCAAGTGTGTGCAAGCTTGCGTGGCAAGAAAACAAGAATAAATTATACATCACATGGTCAAGGGAAGATAGAAAATGTGTGCAGAAAAAGATAGAGGTGTGAAGTCGAGGCTGAGAAAGCGCTGGCTAGGGCCATGTGAAGTGGTGGGGAGAGAGACTTTTAAAAAGCACATGTCATATGGCATAGCATTGTAAAACGTGTGTGTGCAAAAAGACTTTTAAAAGATGATGAAATGCGTTATTGTTGGAAGAACAAATAAATGCATTTCATTAGCACTTAAAAAAAAATGCTGAGTCGTATTTTTATTTCTTTTTTGTTTCTTTTGCGACAATGTATCAGACAATGTGCGGGTCCGTCAACATAATCAATTTATCCTTAGAATAACCTCCATGCTGAAGGTTATAATGAAAAAAAAAAAATTCGTTTGAAATAGCTATTTTAACAGAACAATACCCTTCGTAGTGAATATCCATCTTAGTTCGTTAATGCCAAAACTAAATATATGATGCAAACGATTTATTTGGTGCCGTTAACTGAACAAAAGTTGTTATTTATCAGCAGCTCGAGCTCCTATTCTTAATCAGCAATATTAGATCTTAATTGATTGGATAAGTTTTCAACTTGGTGTTATAGATTTGATAATCCATGGCGCTATCCAATCGCAGCTGTCCTCACGATAAATGTGGAGAAAAGTCTGAAGGAACAAACAATAGATATCAGCAACCCTCTTCGCTTCATTAACGAAAACAAATAAAATGACTCCAGATTGCCTGGGGACAATAATTGCAGAAGCGACTCCATCAGATGTCCGTACACGCCTTCCTCCCACAAGTCACATATTCCTCCCCCCCCCCCAGCCCTCCTAATATATCAAGCATGTTTAGCAACGTGAATCTATGAAGTGAAAAAGATAAATTATTATTTGAAACGTATATGTTTACTAGCGATATGTAGAAAGATGAGAAAAGAAGGGTTTGTATTACTGTACACACAGATTCGAAAAAGTTGTCAAAAAACAAATATATAACAAATAAATGTTATCAAAGGCAAGATAAGTTAATTTTCTACCTAATGGATATGTTTTCAGTGTTTTTATTTAATGTAACATGTTTATTCAGCTCGAAAAACATACTGTGTTTACCGATGTATTGGAAAATTCAAAATGGCGCCCGACTCTCTCTTTAACACAGTAAGTTTGGGAAAAGGTGCTATAAATATAAAACTACACAAAATACTGTTAGAAACTCGCTCAATATATATTACCGTGACATAGGTTGACATATATTCGGTGTTTTTTTATAGTATTTTGTCTAGTTTATTATTTATAGCACCTTTCCCCGAACTTACCATGTTAAAAAGAGAGTCGGGCGCCATTTTGAAGTTTCCAATACATCGGTAAACAATGTATGTTTTTCCAGCTGAATAAACATGTTACATTGAATAAAAACATATATCCAGTTTGGTAGAAAAGTAACTTATTTTGCCTTTGATAACATTTATTTATTATATATTTGTTTTTTGACAACTTTTTCGAATCTATGTGTACAGTAATACAAACCCGAAAAGAAAAATAAATATTTTTACATATTCACAAACTTTTCAAATAGAAGCCATGTTTAATCTCAGAAGAGTTACCCATGGGTAGCTATTCTGTACAAGTCCTGGATATGAAGAATGTTCAGTGGCTTGCTGTTCTGTTCAGGTTCTGGACTTAATAATTTTGCAAGCAAAAGATCCTTCGCGTGTTGCCACGAAAAAATTATGTGCTAAAAGATTCAATTTTTAGGGAGCAATTCTGGTTTCTGATTGGTTGATAACAGAACGTGAATTAATTTGATTCGTCAGTTCCTATCGGCAGCGTTTATAAACAGAATCTCCCAACTTTCAGGGAGGATTCCCTCATTATAAGTCAAAAATATTGCAACACATACATGCAGGCCAAGAAATGAGGTTAAGTATTTTGCATTGCGATATTTTTTTTTTTTACTTGAGAGCCACCACTTTTTAAGGCCCGAAGGCCACTCGAGGATAAGGGTTAATGAATGTAAGTTGGATTGTAGTAATCGTTAATGGTGTAAATTGGGTAGAATTTTATTATTTATGAGGACAGCTTAAGAACTTATTTACATTGGATTTGAAGGCTACTATGCTGTATTCAACCAGGAAGCAGGCCCGCAAAACAATGTTCCAAAGGCAGGCAGTTCTGGGAAAAAAGCTTTGTTCATGGAACCCTTTTCCGGTTACTTTATACCAAATTGTTTTTCACTTTTTGAAAAGTTTCTTTTCTCTTCGTTTTCATTTGGAATATTAGAAACCAGGCACTGACCTCTTATTTCTTTTGTTTGTAGAATTCTGACTTAAGTGTACGGTAGTTTCCTAAAAAAGTGGAACAGTCAAATATATATATATTCATCTTATTTATTTTTACATAAGCAGTAATATGCTGCTGCACAGTCATGTGTATGTTTCGGTCAGCTAGTTATTAGTAAGTAGAAACTTCTTCAAGTGATACAGCTTATAAGAAAGCAAAGTTTGCAATGAAAATATGAGGTCTTCACAGGGAGTCACTATCAAGAGGTTCCGGTCAAATGTTATTAAAAATAGGAACAGAGAATAAGATTTGCTTGTATGTAAAGAAGACAAAATAGAGGTGTGAATTAGGGTCTGTGTTGAGATACACGAATAGAGAGGAATGGATGAGGGGGGGGGGAGTAAAAGCTGAGATAGAGATAATGAAAGACTAAAAAGAAACGGTAAATGTATGAGTGTGTGATATCCACCCCAAATCCTAAACATACTAGTTCAGCGTCAATTAGCAAGGGAGTGTGAATTTGACAAACGTTTTGAAATATTTAAGCCAAAATGGGATTTATATTAACCGGAATGCTTTTAATGATTAAAATTTGCCGCTGTCAGAAAGTAAACTTACTTTGCCCTCTTGCTCATCCCCCTCCCCACCACTATCATCCCTACATACATTTATAAGAGACAGGGAAGAAAAAGAAAAGACGTAAGGAAGAAAAGAAAAAAAGGAAAGAGAGCAATAGGGAAGAAAAGAAAAAAAAAAAGAAAAAATCGGGCGGGGGGGGGGGGCAAAATAATTTATTAATGGTGATTTAAAACATTTCTTTCTCCTTCCTACTCATCCCTGTTCACTCCTCCCACCTTCACTCTTATCACAGCCTTTTTTTATACTATATATGATTTTAAGAGCTGCAATCTTTTCCCCTCCCCAATAAAACGGTTGTAACAAATACTTGTCTAGCTATAAGAACCATCAACAAGCTGTACCATTGCCTACAACTAAACAAAAATTCCCTAAGCAGAGTTTCTTTTCTTACAATTATCCGTCTGTGGAACAAAATGCCGCGAGACTGCTTCCAACTGACTATAACATGGTAGTTTTCAAATCTAATGTAAATTAGTTCTTGTTAATCAGTCCTCTTAAATAATTAAGCCATACCCAAGTTCCACCATTACTGATCACTATGCCATTGTCTCATCATCTTATTAAAACTTATCCTTGAGTGACCTCTTGGCCTTGATAGAATTTGACCCTAAAGTAAAAAACAAAAACATTATCACAAAACTATTGAAAAATATAATAAAAGGTATAATCAAACCATGGATCATGTTATTTTTAACAATGCTTAAAAGAAACAATGCTGCCCAAGTAAAAATACAGATGAGATACATACACACACATATGTTATAAAAATATATATGGCAATTAAGCTACACAGAATATTCCGCATTTCACCTATGCTAGGATTCGTCAGGCTTATGCATAAGCCTAGCATGGATGAAACAGGGAATATTCTGTGTAGCTTAATTGCCATATATATTTTTATAACTTACTACCTAGCTCTACCTATGTATTGAGCACTGTTGAAGTAAATACTTAAAGTTTATGCATAAAATAATATGTTCTTACATTAATTTATGCGATTAAATGAAGTAGTCATGTGTGTGTGTGAAAACCTATCCCCGGCCAAAAAGAAAAAAGAAACAGTTGAATTAGAAAGAAAATGAATGCTTGCCTGATAAACATGTGCCAATTGACTATAATAAATAGCTGTGTGAATAACACAGAATCTGATTGGCTGACTAGCAAACCAAAGACCACGGGAACATATAAAAATTATGCAGAAACATCGATTCCAAGTAATTCTCATGAGGATGAAACACGGAAAGTTTAAATTGCCATATATATTTTCCAAACTTACTATATATGAACCCAATTATTTAATTAAATTTAACACCACGTGGACATATGAAAATAAAATCATAAATTTCTTGCATTGATGAAACAGGGACGCCTCTGTGTAGCTTAATTAAGAAATATATTTTCATGACTTACTATATAGCTATAAATTTATTTTTATAACTTACTATATCTTATAAATTTTCATACTGTCTGTCCATGTGTGTGTGAGACGAGGTTCATCTCAGCCTAAAGGCAACTCACCTAGGCAAGTGAGGTACTGAAATGAAGCTTATGACCCAGCGGATGTTTTAGTGATATTTATATCCATGTTTGGTGTATAAAAATGCAAAAAAAATAACGATTTACGAAACAACGTTTTATTTACTGGATATTTTTCCGGTACAAGGACTCGAGTTTGCCCAGCTGGGCCAACTTGGGTTCTTGTATATATAGATAAATATATTTTCAGAACTTACTATATATATATATATATATATATATATATATATATATATATAAAATGAATAAATGACAAAAGTTTATATTCCAAATTTCATGATATTGGCCATCTTACATTTATTCTTTTAATTCAGTTGATATTTACACTTCTTGACAGTATCTGTTTCGTAGCACAACATCATTCACTTCATTATTATATCAATCAGTGAATCTATTTTGCCCTTAACTCGTCAGAAGAAATAGCAACTATTAATTCACCAAAAGAAAATAAAATGCATTTGGGCATGATTAAAAAATTCAAAATTTGGAAGAGAAGCTGCAAATACCTTAACATTTGCTTACAATTATGCCATTTCGAATTTCGAACTTTTAAAATTCGAAATGTAAGCAAATAAGTTATTTGCAGCTTCTCTTCCAGTTTTTGAATATTTTTTTTTTTTTTTTTTTTTTTTTTTTTAAATCATGCCCAAACGCATTTTATTTCCTTTTGATGGATTAATAGTTGCTATTTCTTCTGATGAGTTAAGGGCAAAATAGATTCAATGATTGATATAATAATAAAGTGAATGATTTTGTGCTACGAAACAGACACTGTCAAGCCGTGTAAATGTCAACTGAATTCAAGGAATAAATTATAAGATGGCCAACATCATGAAATTTGGAATATAGACTTTTGTCATTTATTCATTATATTGCTCTGTAATTACATTGAGCTTCTTAAATAAGGATTGGTATATATAGAAAGGAAATATAAGTGAATAAAGAATATTTCCACAGAAATATGTGTGTGTGTGTGTGTTTCTTGACATCCTTGTTACACACTTAACACTTTAGAATGAAAACTAATCAAGAGACGATAACTCTATTTAACCCTAAACTAATAACTCATGTACAAGCTAAAGTTATAAGTATTATTAAACTCTCACTCGGAAAGTCCATATTGCTAATTAATAGTTTTAAGCGCATTTCTAGCGGTGTTCGTTACGAGCAGAATTAATTGCATTTGCTAACACTCTCGCTGATTTCCCGTCTGATTTGATCAACAACACAAGTCAAACGCTCATCTCTCCACAATGTTTACCGAATGTTTTGTGTTGCCTCTCAGCTTTTTCCGTGGACTTAATACACGGATTCCGTGGAGACTTTCACAACATCATTATTTTTAACGCAGACTCTGTCTCACTTTCACCGTTGTCTCATTTCATTAATTTACATGTTTGTATATGTATGTATGCTAAATTATCTGAATATACTATATGTAATATGTATGTATGCTAAATTATCTGAATATACTATATGTAATATGTATGTATGCTAAATTATCTGAATATACTATATGTAATATGTATGTATGCTAAATTATCTGAATATACTATATGTAATATGTATGTATGCTAAATTATCTGAATATACTATATGTAATATGTATGTATGTCATATGTATTTCACTTTGTCTATAAAAAAAAAAAGAAAAGTCCTATGACGATAAAAAAGCTGTGACGTGTGTACGCCTGAAATGCTGGATGCATGTAACAATTAATCTTCCATCATTATATGTATCTATGTATGTATATGTGCATGTATATTTATATGTGTATGTATATTTATATATGTATGTGTGTGTGTATTTATATATGTACATGTGTATATGTATGTATATGTGTGTGTATATATGTTTGTATGTGTATGTATATACATTTATATGTTTGTATGCATGTATATGCATATATGTGTGTATGTATATGTATGTGTATATGTGCATGAATGCATATATATGTATGTGTATGTAGGTAAGTGTATGTATATATATGTGCATATGTGTACGTGTATGTACATGTGTATGCATGCATGTGGGTATGTATATGTATGTTTGTGTATTATGCATTGTGTATGTATATGGGTATATATGAGTGTATGCTTATAGACATGTATGTATGTATGTATACCAATAACCGTCTTGTGTATGTTTGCATGTGTGTGTATGTATATGTATGTGTTCATAATGTGTATTGTGTATGTATGCATGTATATATGTATCTGTGCGTGCGTGTGTGTATATATATATGTATGTATACCAATGACCGTCTTTAGTGTCACGTCTGTTTGAGCATGTGAATTCGCCGGCAGGACTATATGTCATTTTCGAGCTCATGAACTTTCAGTGTCTGAGGGAGTGGCACTCGTCTAACAAGACATTGCAATCATCATGTCGTATGTATGTAATATGTATGTATGTATGTATGAGGTGCCTTCAATAAGTTTCCAGACTTTTTCCGTATAGCCACTTTCATTGATAGTACATACATGAACCTCTAGTCCCCTATGAAGTAATCTCCTCCAGCTGCAATGCACTTGTTGTAACGTTCTTACAACTGGAAGTCCTCTTGTGTGAGCGTGTCAATAACCCTCATCACAGCCTCTGTCATCTCTTCAATTGTCTCCTAACGACAGCCTCTAAGGTTTTCCTTGAGCTTAGGGAATAACCAAAAGTCACAGGGAGTAAGGTCCAGACTATAGGGAGGATGAGGAACTGTCTTGATGCCCATCTTGATGAAATAGTCTGTGGCAAGGATGAAGCACCTTGTGCCAAACTTTGCACAAATCTTCTGCATCGTTATTTTCATGGAAAGTGCTCGACTGAGCTTCAATCTATGGTCCACCCTCGCTAAACTTTCACAAGAAACACTCGTCTACCTGTAAACACTATCAATAATTCCCCCCACTCTTTATCTGTGCCTAAACCTAAACGTAGATTCCATGAACAAAGCTTCTTTCTTAGAAGTGAACACCTGTGGGAGTGTCTTCCGTTTTCCTGCTTTCCGGCTGACTACAATATGGTTGTGTTCAAGTCTAACGTAAATAAGTTCTTGATGAGCCGTTCCATATAAGTTATCAAATTTACCAAATTTTCATTACTAATGATTACTATATTGTCCAATTTCTACTGTACACTCTTTAACCCTTATCCTTGAGTGGCCTCTTGGCCTTGATAATGTGGTGATGCCTATGTAAAAAAAAAGAAAAAGAAAAAAAATCTCCACACTAACGTACTCTACTTGCAATAACCCTTATCCCTGAGTGGCTTCCGGGCCTTGATAAGTGGTGACCACCGTGTAAAAAAAAAAAAAAAAAAAAAAAATCTTCAGTTCCTTGCGAATAGTTCTTACACTGACATCAAACTGACGTACACGCCGACATATCTGCACACATATGAATCCAGATAACAAATAGACACACTTCCATAAAGCGAGTTGAATACTTTCGATTAGTAGCACCATCAAAATGGACATAAACAAAGGATTAGTTTTATTTAATGCAGTTCCTTCTATTCAGCATTATATGACAACTCGTGACGAGTTGAAAACTGTATAAGATTTGCTTTTCATATAATCTTTGAATTTTTGCAACCCTAAAATCTATACTTAAAAAAGAAAAGAGATAAAAAGGAACAAACAAAGTTATGTTTTCCTCAACGTTTCATCTTTATTTCGAGACTTCCTCTGGAAGAAATAAAGACGAAACGTTGATGAACACATAACTTGGTTTGTTCCTTTTTATTTTTATTTCTCTATTTCGTCGGAATACTATTTCCATTATTCTCATCATATATATAAGAAGTGAGAGACAAGAGTTTGAAATTGAATAAAAAACAAACAAACTTAATTCATCAAATCAATAAGACAGCAAAGCAAAGAAAAAAACCTTTAGGCTATGGCATTTCGAAACTAAGTGCTTCTCATCAGAAGAGGGAAAAAGAGACAGAATTATAAATTTAGAGAAAATCTGACTTAATGACATCAGCTTAGAAATAAGAAAGAATATATGGATACAGTGTAGGAAGTATAAAGGGTAGGTTGAAATGTAAGATAGAAAAAAGGTGTATACGAGAGATTAGTGAATACATAGAAAGGAGATATTAGAGAAATATAAAAAAAAATACATATAACCAGCAGAGAAAATATATATGCAAATAATAGCACAAAAGAATTGGCTAAATATGTTTTTTTTTTTTTTTTTTACACAGTGATCACCACTTATCAAGGCCCGGAAGCCACTCAGGGATAAGGGCTATTGCAAGCATATTACGTTAGTGCGGAGATTTGATGAAGTGTTTACTTAAGGGGCGGTTCATTAGGAATTTGTTAACGTTGGACTTGAACACATCCAAGTTGTAGTCAGGTGGGAAGCAGGCAGACGGAACAGAGTTCCACAGGCGTGCAGTTCTAAGAAAGAAGCTTTGTTCATGGAATCCACGTTTTGATTTAGGCACAGATATAGAGTTCTTAAGAGAAAAGAAATATCCTGAGAAAATAGGAACAATGGTGAGGAGTTCAATGGTAAGGAATCCCATGTGCAAATCTGGAAGTTATGTATCTATAGTGAAAATATATGCCTCTGTTCAGTTTCGAAAGACAATGGATACCCCCTGTAGGGGGTAGCTGCATGTGTAATTGTGAGGCAAGGGTAGTGCAATCACAAACCACACCTCTCTTGAATGAACACGGTTTTAGTCTAGTGATAAAGAGAAGTCCAGGACGACTGGAAACAATGCCGAGATAAGCGGAGAGCACATACAGCACCTGGAAGTCCCAAATGGTCACCCATTTAGTACTGACCAGGTTCAATGTTGCTTAACTTTAGTGATCCAGCGGGAACGGATATGTCAACATGATTATATATATATATTCTCCTAACGAGATGATAGTTAAAAAAGCTCTTCAGAGATTTCTGCCTATCATGTTCAAATGTATACTTAAATTTTGTACCTCTCAAAATTTGTTTATATATATATACATGCATGCTTGAGCGCTGTAAAAGTGGTGGCCGAATGTTTATTTGATAGACATTTGAAGAGATCATTTGCGAGCACCGACCCAATAGGCTAGTGGTTAGAACTGCCGTCTATCAACGTGATAGTTGTAGGTTCAATCTCTGGTTGAGGAAAGGTGCTAGTCTAGCCACACTGATGAGTTGTAATACAACAAAACAGTCCTTTATGTCGATGACTATAGGTTGTCCCAAAAGTTTGTGAAAATTTGAATTTTTTTTCAATTGTTTTTTGTTTTTTTGTATTTATATTCTTATAGCGACCATCTTTGTATTCCAGGTGATAATTGATAAAATTGAGCTGTGGGTTTTGATTCGTTACTGCTGGAAACAAGGTCTTTTCGAGCAGGAAAGCCACAGAAGAGATATGTGTTGCTGAAGGTGAATTAATTATGCATTTTGAGTTGGTTCCGAATGGTCGTGCCATTAGTGCCGAACTTTACTGTCAGCAACTGGAGCAGATCTACAAAAATTGAAACAAAACTACCCAGCTCTGATCAACCGAAAGTGCGCTTGATGCAGCAGGACAATGCCACGCCACACACCACCAGGAAGACTAAAGATAAGTCTGAAGAGTCGAATGGCGTTGAGATTTTGCCACATCCGGTCTACAGTCCTACGCTCCTTCTCCACTCAATGCAACATTTTCTAAAGGGCTACTGATTCGACTCGTTTGATGAAGTTTAGGAAATGCATCAAGAATTCTTTAATTCAAAACCGACTGAATGATACTTTGACCGGATCTGAAAGCTCACAGATCCATAGCAGAAAATATTGGAAAATGTTGGTCTTCATTTTCAAGATTAATTTTTTTTTTTTTTTGTTATTACTTGGCAAGTAAAATTTAAACCTAATAATAAAATTAGTACAATATCTATATCAGTTTAAAGAATTCAAGCATGACAAATATTCGGTGTACGATCATTTCCAAGATGATTAGGAATACACATAAATGTGTAGGTCTGTATATATGTTTAGGAATAAATAATTATCATTTTGCATTTCTTGATATATCTGTTCAGACATCTTCCTACATATTGATGTTGACTAGCAACACATATGTACGTATATATACAAGTTATAAAATATATATGGCAATTAAGCTACACAGAATATTCTGCCTTTCATCCACGCTAGGATTCATTAGGCTTATGCGAGGATTTTTTCGTTGTCTCGCATTTTTATATACGCACCTTCACCTGACGAATCCTAGCATGGATGAAATGCGGAATATTCTGTGCAGCTTAATCGCCATATATATTTTATAACTTACTACCTAGCTCTACCTACGTATTGAGCACTGTTGAAGTAAATACTTAAAGTTTACGCATAAATTTATACTTTCGTGTATTAATTTATGTGATTAAATGAAGTATATATATATATATATATATATATATATATATATATATATATATATATATATATATATATATGCAAAACAAAAAACATTCGCATACACGTGTATTACTTTTGCCAGACAAATTTCTTTTAATCAACACTGCAGTACACACGTTATAACAACAAAAAAAATGTGAATGCATGTTTCACAGCTGTTGACAACTTGTAGATTTATTGGTCGCCTGTCGCACACGATAAGAGGCTTGAAGGGAGCGAATCTACTGCATATATGCATGAAGACAGGGTGGACAATGGCCGGAAATTACTTGTATGCACAGGTGCGCAGTCTGGCTCAGGAATGGGCAATTTTAGCAGGAGTAACCCTCCCACCCACTCGTTCCTATTTTTAAGAACGGAAATAAAGTCGAATTTCATGTTTTGAGTGAATCCCGACATTACTGATTTCTGGTGCTGTTCGCTCGTCTCGTTCAGGTGATCTTTTGTTAAAGTCGGTAATTGACTGGACACAAGCCAATTGGATTAAAGGCATTTGTTAAAAGGGTTTTTACTGTGAATCCTATCAAGACATTGTGATTTGGATCCTTGGTAAAACAATTAGCAAAAAAGGCAGAGAACATGAAAGAGATAGAAAGAAAGAGTGAGAGAAAGAAAAAGAGAGAGAAAGAGAGAGAGAGAGAGAGAGAGAAAGAGAGAGTGAGAAAGAGTGAGAGAGAGAAAGAGAGAGTGAGAGAGACAAAGCGAGAGAGAGAAAGCGAGAGTGAGAGAAAGAGATAGTGAGAGAGATAGTGAGAGAGAAAAAGAGTGCGAGAGAAAAAGAGAGCGAGAGAAAAAGAGAGAGCGAGAGAAAAAGAGAGAGCGAGAAAGAGAGAAAAAGAGAGAAAAAGATAAAGAGAGAGAAAGAGAGAGATAAAGAGAGAGATAAAGAGAGAGAGATAAAGAGAGAGAGATAAAGAGAGAGAGTGAGAGAGAGAAAGAAAGAGAGAGAGAAAGAAAGAGAGAGAGAAAGAAAGAGAGAGAGAGAAAGAAAGAGAGAGAGAAAGAAAGAGAGAGAAAGAAAGAGAGAGAAAGAAAGAGAGAGAGAAAGAGAGAGAGAAAGAAAAAGAGAGTTAGAGAAAGAGAGAGTGAGACAGGGAGTGAGAAAGAAAGAGAGAGTGAGAGAAAGAGAGAGTGAGAGAGAACGAGTGAGAGTGAGAGAGAACGAGTGAGAGTGAGAGAACGAGAGAAAGAGAAAGAACGAGAGAAAGAGAGAGAACGAGAGAAAGAGAGAGAACGAGAGAAAGAGAGAAAGAGAGAGAACGAGAGAGAGAGAATGAGAGAAAGAGAGAACGAGAGAAAGAGAGAACGAGAGAAAGTGAGAGAAAGAGAGAAAGTGAGAGAAAGAGAGAAAAGTGAGAGAAAGAGAGAGAGTGAGAGAAAGAGAGAGAGTGAGAGAAAGAGAGAGTGAGAGAAAGAGAAAGAGTGAGAGAAAGAGAGAGAGAGTGAGAGAAAGAGAGAGAGAGTGAGAGAAAGAGAGAGAGTGAGAAAGAGAGAGTGAGAGAAAGAGAGAGTGAGAGAAAGAAAGTGATAGAAAGAGAGAGCTAGTGAGAGAGAGAGAGCTAGTGAGAGAGAGAGAGCTAGTGAGAGAGAGAGAGAGAGCTAGAGAGAGAGAGAGCTAGAGAGAGAGAGAGCTATTGAGAGAGAGAGCTAGTGAGAGAGAGAGAGAGCTAGTGAGAGAGAGAGAGAGCTAGTGAGAGAGAGAGAGAGAGAGCTAGTGAGAGAGAGAGCTAGTGAGAGAGAGCTAGTGAGAGAGAGAGCTAGTGAGAGAGAGCTAGTGAGAGAGAGCTAGTGAGAGAGAGCTAGTGAGAGAGAGAGAGAGAGAGAGAGAAAGAGCACGAGAGAAATAGTGAGAAAGATTGGAAAAGATTGAGAAAGAGTGTAAGAGAGAGAAGGCACGCGAGAGAGAATATGAGAGAAAGAACAAGAAAAAAAAGAGAAAAAGAGAGAAAAGGAGAAAGAGAGAAAGGGAGAAAGAGAGAAAAGGAGAAAGAGAGAAAGGGAGAAAGAGAGAAAAGGAGAAAGAGAGAGGGAGAAAAGAGAAAGAAAGATAGAGAAGGAGAAAAAAGAGAAAGAGATAGAAAAAGAGAGAAAGGGGGAGAAAAAGAGAAAAACAAAAAAAGAAAAAGAAAGTAAAAAAAATGAGATAGAAAAAAAAGTACGAACATTGACACTGTCGATTAGGGAAAAAGTTTATCAGTCATATGACGCATTGTGATGTCTGGAAGTGAAAACCCTGAGGACATGTGTTGCATGAGAAGAAACGATATGAGAATATGTTGCATGTATAATGTGTGTTAAAAACAAGCTTAGATTCGATAAGTTCAGAGGAAGCTACAATGTGGAGAATATGGAGAGATATTTGCGGAACAGGAGACTTTGTTGGTTTGGTCGCACTGAAAGAATAGACATTAATGTTCTGTTTTAATAGACGTAGAACAGCTGAGGTAGCAGGGCCAGTTGGAAGGGAAATGTCTAATGAAAACTATGAAAAAAGGTGATAAGAATGGATTTGAGAGAAGGAGGGATGGAATACCTGGTCAGAGATAAGTCAGATTAGAAATCAATTTCTATAAGCTGTACAACAACGATATTCATTTGGTAAAAATAAGTTTCACTGAAAGGAACTCAATGTTTATACAGTGAAGCTTGGCAGATAAACTAAGGTAGAGAAATAGTTGGAATGGGAGGGGGGGTAGATGTATGTAGCGAGTTAAGTATGCGAGGAGGAGGAGGTTGAGAAGCATGGCGAGTAAAGAGTTGGAGGGAAGTAGTCAGAGTGGAGCAAATGAGAGGAGTGGGAAGAGGGATAAGCAAAGCTGCGGGATGTGATTAGAAGTTTCAGAAATATAAAAACATTTGTGTGAAACAGACGATAAAATGATGATGACGATGATGACCATAAAAACTTCATTCTTTATTAAAAAATATTTTGAAGTCAAAAAGTTTTTTTTTTTTAATTCCAATTTCTGAAAAAAAAAAAAAAAAGATTTTCAAAGAATGACATTTTTTTGCAGGTGACCTTTTATTCCCCAACGATTTTCCAATGCACGAAAAAGGAAGATGGACCGCATGGGAGAGTGGCTGTCTTTCCGCTGCACTTGGTATGCCGCCAAGACAACATTCACAAGAACTTCTGGTGTAATAAGATAAACAAAGACTACTCCAAGAACAAAGGTCAACAAGAACGGAGAAACATAGTCTCGCATGACTTTGGTACAAGAAGAAAAATGGACTGAAAATCCTCGCAGAGTACAGATATCGCATAAATTTTGAATATGGATTTTAAAAAGGTGTAATGCAGTTGTTACATGTCAACCCTCGGGACCCACACATTGTAGGCAGACAGTCGCAAAGAAACAAAGATAAAGAAAAAATTTGATTTACTTTTTTTTTAAGTTGGAATAATAGACATTTATTTACAGGTACTTCCAGATTAACGCATCGTCTCTTGTTCTAAAGTCTTCTCGTACTTCAACTGTTGTGTCGAAGACATGGTATTCTGCCATACTTGGCTATGTTTAGGACATGGTATTCTGCCATACTTGGCTATGTTTAGGACATGGTATTCTGCCATACTTGGCTATGTTTAGGACATGGTATTCTGCCATACTTGGCTATGTTTAGGACATGGTATTCTGCCATACTTGGCTATGTTTAGGACATGGTATTCTGCCATACTTGGCTATGTTTAGGACATGGTATTCTGCCATACTTGGCTATATTTAGGACATGTCTTTTCCTGTTGCTCTTGGCCCATGTGTATAATATGTCTATCTCTGCCTTTTATAATCTTTCTCTTTTCCACATAAGAGGGCTGTGATCCTCTTCTAGTCGTTGATCTTCTGCTTAACTCAAGACTCATGCATGGAACACAATGGAGGCTGGTTGGCTTTCCAAGATTTTATTTAGAGAATGGTTGTTCATGGCAGGGGGAGAGACCAATCTAATTCTCATTCTTGTGTTTTTCTACTTGAGGATTGGGAAATACAGAGGATATCACCAGGGTGATAGTCATTTAGTTTCTCTCGATATTTTCAGAATGTGTATCGTCTCTTTCTTGCTTTTTACTGTTTAGAGCAGGGGCACCAATTACATCGATCGTGATCAACCGGTCGATCGCAAGGGCATTGTGGGTAGATTGCATAGGATTGAAAAAAAAAACAAACAAAAAAAAACAACGTTGGCAAACTTTCAGAACCTCACAACAGAACTGGAGACACAAGAGCAGCCATGTGTTCAGAGCTTGATAGTGCACATTAGATAAAGAAAATTGGCAATTGTCTTTCAGAGTTCAATAAACATTTTCAAGACATTGTTTTACTTGAATTAATCGCTACATTTATGTGCTGCCCTTTCCAGAAGGATGCTGCAGTTTTTTCAGTCACATCAAAAATTGCAACACTGTCTCACCTGAACTGGAGTGAGGGATGAGATTCTGACACTATTATCCGACATTCAGCTGATGCAGAGCTCTTGGACAATTATGGAACTTCCTCACAGAGGACCACAACATCAGCAAATGTGCTGCCTTTTTGACTGCATTATTTGGGAGTACTTATTTATGCGAGTCAGCCTTTTCTGACATGAAGATCATTAAGTCCAAATACTGCTCCACCATGACTGATGAGCATCTCTAAGTCAGCTTGAGGCTGGCCATTAGCAGCTACTGTCCGAATTATGCATCCCTGACGGATTCCATCTAATGCAAGTCATCAGAGTAATGTCAAAAAATGTGCAGAGTTGTACAATGCAACACAGGTTGATATAATAACACCAAGTACAAATACGCTGTATATATAAAAATAATTTACAAAATATTTATAAATAATGTGTTTTGCGTTTTTAGTAGGTGGTAGATCATTTAGACTTAAGCATGTCATAAGTAGCTCTCATACCAAAAATATATGTGTGTGCACTCTTGGTCTAGAATAGGGGTTCTCAACCGGGGTCCACATGGACCTTAGGGGCCCATGGAATATTTCTGGGGGTCCACAGACAAAACATAAAACTTATCATTATTATTATAGTTGTTGTAGAATACTTTATTTGCATTAGTTTTCATTTAAAAATAAAGCTTAATTATATATTTCTTTGATTATTAAAACCACAAAATTTATATGAGTGAAAAATAGAAGATTGTCTTATTACGAATAGTTATGAAGGGGCCCACCAAGATAAAAAGAAGGGAAAAGAGGTCCATGAGTAAAAAAAAAAAAGGGTGAGAACCACTGGTCTAGAAACTCTTATTCTGTATCCTGACCATGTGACGTGATTTCTATCATATCATCTGACACCTACATTTCTAGCGTGTTTTGTTTGGAAGAGCTAACCTTTGAACTCTGCTTAAATCATGCTAGCTGTAGGTGGTCTATTTTTGTTTGCCGTCAGGTTACTCTGTCATGCACTTTACCTCATTGCCAAATTTCATACTAGTTAACAATCTTTACTTATCGGTGTAGGGTCCCTGTTGACCTGCTGCAATTAAGACAATACATATTATTGCCAGTGTCTCTCCAGGATCAGCATGAATTCAATATTTCTGAGTTTTACCAACAGGTTCCCTTTACATTTAAGGGCATCTCTAAAAAGAAGTCAGGGTAATCTTTAAAATTTGCAGTCAGAGAAGAATACAATAACAATTTTCTATGGGCATCAAAAATGGTTTTTATGTTGTTTTTGTTAAATATTAATAAATGAGGAATCATTTCCATTTAAGATCTATTTAGGATTATGCATGTAAAATTGAGAAGTGTGACCTTGAAATGTGTCAATATTATGTAAATAAGCTAAATAAATTGCCACCGAATTTTACCTGATGTGTTTATAAAAAAACAAAACTTGAATTTTTACTCAAAATTATTCCTAGTTTAAAAATATTTATTAATATTAATGCTTTTATAGAATTCTTCTTGCACTTTTTTTAGTTCTTCAGTATTAACGTTTCCGAAAAAAAAAAAATCGGTGTATAAATTAGACAAATATTTTTTTTTTATTTCACTTTTACTTCAGAAGCATAGACCAAAAAAAATAGAAGAATTAAAAACTGTGTTATCTTTCTTTTAAAACTTCTACAAGGTACTTTCAATAAGTTTTCAGCCTTTTTTTCATACGGCTACTTTTATTGACGGTACACACATGCAACTCTAGTTCCCTTTCAAGTAATCTCCTCTGGCTGCAATGCACTTGTATCATTCCAACAACTCTGGGAAGACCCCATAGAAGTCCTCTTGTGTGAGCGTGTCAATGACTCAGTTTCTTTCATCTCAATTGTCTTATGACGACAACCTACAAGATTTTCCTTGAGCTTGGGGAATAATCAAAAGTCACAGGTAGCAAGGTCTGGACTATAGGGAGGGGCAGAACTGTCTTGATGCCCATCTTGATCAAAAAATCTGTGGCAAGGATGACGCACCTTGAGACAAACTTTGCACAAATCTTCTGCATCTTCAGTTCCTTGTAAACAGTTCCTACACTGACATTTCCCCCACTCTTTATCTGTGCCTAAATCAAAACGTGGATTCCATGAACAAAGCTTCTTTCTTAGAACTGCACGCCTGTGGAACTCTGTTCCGTCTGCCTGCTTCCCACCTGACTACAACTTGGATATCTTCAAGTCCAACGTTAACAAATTCTTAATGAACTGCCTCCTTAAGTAAACACTTCATCAAATCTCCACACTAACGTAATGTACTTGCAATAACCCTTATCCCTGAGTGGCTTCCGGGCCTTGATAAGTGGTGACCACTGTGTAAAAAAAAAAAAAAAAAACATGAAACTGTGTACTTATTGTCTCTATAGAGACATGACGGTCCTTATCCATGAAATTCTTTATTTGGCCAATCAACTGGTGTTCTTTTTCCTCTCACACCTCTTATCATCCCTCCCAGACTCTCTGCCTTCCTTGAATCTCTTATGCCACTCAAAAACTGATGCTCGATTCATGCAAGATGGCCCAAAAGCAATCTGAAGCATTTCATACGTTCTATGGCATTTTTTTTTTCAAGTTAAAAACAGAATTTTATTTCACATCGTTCTTCTAAAGTGTCCTCACGTCCAGATTGCATGTTTGAAATTCACCAGACATTAACAATCAGGCTTTAGTATGGTGTATTCCAATTCCTGCTGTAGCCGTTTATTTGAACCTGTAGAGGTAGGGAGTACTGGGTCGGGTCTTCAGATTTTGGTGGAGACCCCCTCAGATCAAAATATGCACTAAACCTAGGTAAGAATCGAAAAAATTTTGAAAAAGAAATCAAAATTCATCTGTTGGCGCCATTTTTTAGATTTTTAGGCTCCGGGGGCCCAAAAACGCCCACTTACCCATCTTTGCAAAAGAAGGGATAAGAAATAGCAGTTGAAACTTAGGTATTTTCACTTCTTTTGACTTGGTCAATGAATTAGGATAGGAATGACACAATGTATAGCTAAATTGAGTTTTATTTTAGCATATAAAAGTCATTTTTTAGTACAAAATCGGGATTTTAGCACAATTTTCACGGTGATTTACACCCTAGATGTCATTCATTTTGCGGAAAGAAATACCCTTAATCGTCCAGTGTTCCAAATCTGGTAAATTTTACATAAGAATGTTTCTTACAAAGCTTCATACAAAAATTGTAAGTGTTATTTAACTAGTTTCCCAAGGGGCTTGGGGACTAGTACTAGTAGAATCGAATGATTGATAACATTGCAGTGTTATCTGAGAAAGGAGTTGTTTTGTTTATTTGGTCAGTTCAAAATGAGACTCTGAAATGTAGAGTCTCCTTGCTATGTTATTTTTATCATAATCATAGCACACAGTTGAAATCTCCTTCTCCTTGGGTCCATTCATATTTTTATTTGGGTCCATTTTGAATATCCTGACACAGTTATATTTCTCTTTCAGGATTGTATTGAAGAGTCAGCCGGTAGAATGAGTAGTGTTGCAGAGCAGTCCACAACTTTCTCTTTTGGTGATGTTCTTCCTTCAGAATATGAAGTCATTGCTAAAATTCTTGAAGTCGCACCATCTGGACAACCAACTGAAGAGAAAGAGACTAGACTCAGAAAACAAGCTGTGTCAGATTGCGCCAAGGGATTAATGATAACCAACATGTCGAGATCGTGAGGATGTTACTGGATAGTGAATTGCTACTGAGTCAGTTGAACTGTCTTTCATTGTTCACGTACAAATCTCATTACCTCTCCTAAATCTTGTTGAGGTAGGAACGCAGGATGATCTGTGCAAAATTCTTCCAAAGTTGTTTGAGGATCTTTCAGTTGGAAAACTGGACACCTTGGAAGCGTACACTGTTCAATACAGACATATAGATATTGAGGAACCGACATCTGAGTTGGAGATAAAACTTTTGAAAGATATGTGTGTACATGCATCCAAAACGATCGAACTTCAATGTGGTAGAGAGTACGGATTTAGGCAGTACAATGACATTCGTGCCACGCAAATACACAAGTTGACCGTGGAAGAGCGAAAAGACTTGGAGAGCAACAATGTTATGTGTGAACGAGAACTTGGAGTATTCGATCATCGTGCTATTGTTTCGAAATGTAGGAATAACAAGTTCAAAGCAAAATCCTTGAGAAATGATATGGTCTTGCACAGTGTGTCATTGGATGGTGCATCAAAAATTTCGACGGCAATTGCAAAACTTTTGAACAAAAGAGAAGACGAATGGAATGAAGAACAAAAGACTCTTCTCCGTCTAAAAGTTGAAGAGAAGATAAAGAAAGTGATGAACGCAAGCAATTACACTACTAAATTGCTCATAAATTGTAAAAGTTGGCGTGGTCCGTGTGTTAGTTCTGAAGAATTGATGTCGGTGCTAAAAGATCATTCAGAATTACAAGAGAAGATTGTCATGACTAAGTTAGCATATTACAGAGACACCCACAAATCAGATGTAACTGCAAATCCTGAACTATTCAAACTCAACAAAATCACTCATGAAGAGCGGCTTATGAATCTTTGCGCACTCCTGGATGGTTGCCCGGTATCCACAAGAATTCCTCTGCCCACTAATGATGATGCCCTAAAAGCCATCACTTGCATTCCACGAGTTGCAGAGGAAATGGTTGAGTTACCTTTAATCCTGAATGTGAATCAGATGTGTGTGGTGTTGTGGACAGTAAAGGGGGTGCCAACATGGTTTCTGGGGTACTGTACTAAAATCCTAGACAACCAGAAATACGAAATTGAACATTTGGAGCGTGTTTATGAAAAGAAGAACTTAAAATGGAGGTACCCAAACCCAGACGATAAGCAAACTATCGATGCAGATCAAATTGTCGAATGCGAAATCAACGGAGACTGGGATGTTCTTTCGGACCGAAACATGCAATTCACACTGCACAACCACAAAGAGATTGCAGCCAAGTTTGATGGATTATTGTAGTGCTTGTAGTGTATATCTGAGTCACTTTTGTTAAGTCTGTTAAGCACTTGGAAATCATAAAAGGACGGGATTATGTCGATTTCGGCCTATTTTCAGCAATTTTAGGTCCAATTTGGCCAAATTCACCCCTAAAATTGCCCTTAAAGACCCCAAGACCTGTCAATAATCATGGTTCTCTGCCTTATATGTGTGTCTGAAGTCATTCATATCCATTGGGAATGAACAAGGATCGATTAAGTGACCGAGAACAGGATTTTGGCAATTTTGTCCTATTTTTGGCAATTTTGGGTACAAAATTTGGTCTATTTCTCTTCAAAAAAGGCCCAAAAAGATCTGAGACCTGTATATAATCGTACTCCAATGTCTATTTTAGGTATTTACAGCAATATATACCTTTATAAAGGTGGACGAGGATAATTTATGTGACCCAAGATGGTTTTTGTGATTTTTGCCTGTTTTTCGGCCAATTTTGGCCATTTTTTGACCGAAATGGACCAAGAATACCACAAAACCTGTTTAAATACATGACCCTGTGTCATTTGAAACTATTTATATCCATTAATGGGCATTGGAGATACACAAGAAGCAAAATTATGCCTTGAAATCACTCATATTGACATTTCGGACACATATTTCTGGAAAAACCAGCCCCAGATCTAAAAAATGCCGCCAACAGATGAAAAAAATTTTTTTTTCAATTTTTTTTTCGATTTTGACCTAGATACACCTTATATTTTGATTTGAGGGGGTCCCCACCAGATTTTGAAGATGTGACCTTTTTTCGACCCAGTACTCCCTACCTCTAGAACCTGAAATCATAAAAATCGGTCAGTCAACTCATAAGATGTATAGCAATAACATACTGAAATTTCAAGAGTCTATGACAATTTTAAATGCCTGTACAAAAATAGTCTGGAAACTTATTGAAGACACGTCGTACCTGTCTATCTACACTACCCTATTCACAATTACCATTTAACATCAAACTTTGATTGGAAAAAAAAATCGTTCAAACTGTCCCCCCACCCCACTTCTGATTAATTTTGTTCCCGTTAACCTTTTCTGCACCCAAATGTGTCTAGATTCTGTCCAAGGCAATCCTAAAAACAATATCTCAACTTGGTGTCTTATGTAGTTTTTAACATTTAGGTGGTTTGATTAATTTGTTTCACAGCATACTGGTATTTACTTGCTTCCTCACGAGAGCAAAAAGGTGACACAAGGTCGTTTTTAGTGTGGTGAAAAACCAGCTCCCCAATAAGGGGCACTCTTGAAGCAAGCAAAAATAAAAATTGCCTTAGTATAGAAGGGTTGTCCCTACATTGACTAAGGAAAAATTAGCATCAGAACATGTAATACACTGTGATCTTAGCATATTAACCATTTTCAGGTTATTTAATGCTGAATCCTGTGATTTTAGAACAAAGGTTTTATGCTTCAAGTTTTTTATATCGTCAAATATTTATTCATGTTTGGTTTGGTTGTTTTGTAGTGAAATATTTAGTGTATTTATTTTTTGGCTTTGCAGAACATCTTCAGACAGCCTGATTTAGTAGCACTAGAGATTTAGATGGACATACACAACACAAAAACAACTGCCTTATATATGAGACATGAATTTAAGTTAAAAAAAAAAACAAATAAAATAATGGTTGCAAAGTAAGTCGTCAATTCAGGAAAAAAAATTACTTAGTTTCCTACATAAAGTATGGGAACCTAGAAGCGATAAAAAACAAAAAAAATAAAACAAAAAGGTCACGACTCAAGTGGCCGTTACAAAAGCTAACAATATTTAAGTTTATGGATGGCAGCAACGCAAGAGATCAATAAATGGGCCAGGTTGGAAGAATAGTGCCTAAAAATTAGCATTCACTCTTCTACAAGAGGAGGATGACTTGGAGGAAAATACAAAAAGAGGAATGTCAATAAATTTCCCATGTCAATTGGCAGGAGATACACGTCTCCATCTAGAAAAACCAGATGCCAAAAAAAATGGTTCTACGTTACTAATGACCATGAAAGCATTTCAATCCTCTGCTGTATAATAAAGACCTATCTGCATTTATATCTCTCTGTCAGAGTATATATATATATATATAAGTTTAATTTACTATATAAATATTAATATTATATTTATTCCAAGTTTACAGATTCTTTTAGCTTTATTTTTAATCAGTGTGTGTGTATGTAGCGTGTCAGGAGGCGATGAAAAAAATCTAATAAAGTGCTCGATCGTGGATGTGAGAGCTGAAGATACAATATTTATTATGACACTATATATACATATTTCAAGGTCGTACCTTTGGTTTCATTACGCTAAATCAACCATAAGAGGTTGGAAAAAAACGGCGTAAGTTCTGAAACGCTCATTTAACGTTTTTTCTCTGTTCACTTTGCATTGGTTCAGTTTTTCATCGTCACTGACGAACTTACGCTGTTGTTTCCAACCTCCTTATGGTTGATTCGGCGTTACGAAACCAATGGTACAACCTTGAAATATGTATAGTGTCATGATAAATATTATATATATATATATATATATATATATATATATATATATATATATATATAACGACACCAGATACAATGGAAAAAAATTCTTATACCAACATTGTTAATAAATTGATTTTTTTGTCATGCAATGCGTTTCTAACCGCTTCATAGAGTATAATTTTACTCACAAGGCTTGACTACAAACGCACATGCATCTAAAATAAACCAAGGCGAGCAAAAAAAAAAAAAAAATGAAAATACAGGAAGAGGGAGAAGACAATCTGAAGTGAAATGAACACAAGTTAAAATTTAGTTCAAAAAAAAAAAAGGAGGGGGCAAAAGGGTGGAGTGGTTAACTAGAAACAAGTACAAAAAAAAAACATAAAAGGAAAAAAAAAGGAAAAAAAAAGAAAAAAGCAAGAAAGAAAAGAAAAAAGCAAGAAAGAAAAGGAAAAGCAAGAAAGAAAAGGAAAAGGAAAAAAGAAAAGAAAAGAAAAAGGAAAAATAAAAAGAAAAGAAAAAGGAAAAAAGAAAAAAGGAAAAAAGAAAAGGAAAAGGAAAAAAAAGAAAAGAAAAAGGAAAAAAAGAAAAGAAAAAGGAAAAAAGAAAAAGGAAAAAAGAAAAAGGAAAAAAAGAAAAAAAAAACAGGAAAGAAAGCATACGACAAAATCAAAATGTCATATTTATTGACAATGTTTCAGCATTGGGATCATTGAAAAGTATTGAGACTTTCAAAGTTTGACAACCCTGGTTGCTATTACGTAAAAAGAATCTACATAAAGCAGCACCCTTTAAGAAAAATCCATCTAGCAATATCTCTACATTTAGAAGAATATGTTCTATCCATGTCTATTTATATAACAATTATCTAATGTATAAAGCAGAATTGCAGAGTCAGAGGTTTGGGAAGGAATCAAAGAGTCGGATTATTGAATATTAGAAAAGTTTCAAACAAGTCGACCATGCTCTCCACGAGTGAAATATTTACTTTCGCCATGACTAATGTTTGTGCAATTTCTTTTTTTTTTTTTTTTTTTTTTTAAATCCAAGGTTACTGAGAAAAATGCGAACAAACGAACAGATGAACGATTTGGGGGCAAATTTACCCCTATAATGGCATCGGGCGAGGAAGAGGGGAGGGTAACCAGAGTTATCCTGGAAAATCTATTCAGGCAAAAATTTACTTTCACCATGACTAATGTTTGTGTAAAATTAAAAAAAAAAAAGAAAAAAAAGAAAAAAAATCCAAGATGTGATTTTTTTTTTTTTTTTTTTTTAATAGAAAAGTATGAACAGATGAACGAGAGTGAATAACTAGGTTCAATTCCTCCTTTGTTGTCGGTGGGGGAACCAATAAGGAGTCAGAGTCGGATATTTTGGAATTCTAGTATCATATATATATATATATATATATATATATATATACACACACACACACACACACACACACACACACACAAATACATATTACGTGTGCTTGTGAGTATTATGTTTTTTGCTAAACAAGTCACTTCTTGTAAGTAAAAAAAAAATACTCGAGCTGAGATCGAATCCAAAACTTAAAGACAGTGAGTACGATAACCATTAGACCAGCTTGCCATGGTCTAATAAACGTTTTCAAACCTCGTGAAACAGTTAACAAACAGATAAAATAAGGTCACACACACACGCACACACCTGACTCTGCAACCCTGATAAAAAGTTTAACCAATTTGTTTCCTGCATCTATGTTTATTTTCCTATAAAATCGATTTTTGATTCTGGATCGTCAACTTTTTTTTTATGGATCGTTACAGCATGTTGTTATGAATAAAGTATAATGTGATTTAATTTCTTTCATAAAATACTTTAATAGGATTGAAATTATTTACAAATGGCTGTTATCTTAAAAATGAAACAAAAACTATGTAAGTACTCCTCCATATAGAGCTATTTTTCTTTAATTGTAATAAAAAAAAAACTATTTCAAGGAAAAATGTTGTTCTTGTTCCAATATTTTCTGTTTGTTCCAATCAAAGGGAAGTACTTATACTGCTTAGACAAAGCTGATAACATTGGAGAAACGAATAGATCCCGGGCTATGCTAGGTAGGGAAAGCTAGTATCATTAGCTGAAATTGAGACATCTAATCTAGCTAATATTAAATAAGACTATCACTACTTATGCACAAATAGTTTTAAGTTGTGTTGGAGTATTATATTCCTGCAGAGTAAATTATTAACAGATATTTTTAAAAAATTTAAACGTATTTAAAATTTGGCATATTTTACACCTTTGAAACATGCAGAAGCCATCTACTAAGTTTTATTTTATTGAGAAATGCACGAAATAGTTGTTCGAAAATAAATATGGATGCATAGAAAAAAAACAGCAATAATAATGATAAAGATGTATAATGCTATAAAGTCTGCAAATGAACTTCTAAATTTGCAAAAGATAATTTTATTACAGCAAAGAAGAGAAGGTTAAAAATAAAAAAATAAAAAAAAACAATTGACTCGAGAGGCGTATTAAAATAAAAAAATTAAACATGAAAAAAAAAAAAACAAACAAAAAAAAACAAGCCATAAAAATACCTAATTTACATAATTGAAAAATTGCATAATTGTCTATCTTTTTGCCTTTTTAAAAAAAAATTTTTTTTTTTAATTAATCCGTATCATTAGGGATTTTTTTTATATTAAAGAGAACGGGTGGATGGTCGAGGGAAATCGGAGAAATGAGGAGATCGAA
>NC_136519.1:15143411-15158411 GCF_053919585.1 Euprymna scolopes | reverse complement strand
TAATAAAATGAATAATAGGTTCTCTACAGTGCAATGTAGACTACAATGTATTGTAGATTAAGTCACTGCGGGGAAGCATGTGAAACTTCCTCCCCATGCACCACGGTGGGTCTCCAACTAGAGCAGGCAATCAATCGATCTGATGGAAAAATAGGTAATTTCACCGTTTTCTATGACAATAAAAATATTGGAAAGTGTGGAACATTCATTGATCTTAAAATCAGGTCTCCCAATTATGTGTTTACGCTCAAAAAATTAGGCCAATCATTCAGATCTAAAGGAGACTACCTCCCGGTGTCTTAGGAGTAGACAATTCCTACCGAATTAAATTATCATTGAAATTAACAAAAATTAACATTTGTTTTATGGTATATCAACCCTTTTCTTTAATTAATTTAATGCCGAATCCGGTCATTTTGGTACAAGTTTTTATGCTTCAGGTTCTTTGTATTTGTGTCCGTTTCTTGAAAGCTCGGGTATCGCAATAGAACGAAATTATGTGTTTAGACAGTTTTGCAGATGAAGCTGATTGTCAGAAATGAAGATGAGAAAATCTTTTAATGGTTGCGTCAAGTTATTATGAAGAAAATTGATGAGGTTAGGGTCAGCAGGAGTGATTGAGTTAGGGTTGGTTTGGTTAAAACGAAAATGAAGTAGAAGAGAAAAATAGATAGAAATGGACATAGATGGAGTTCAGATAAACGAAAAGAAAACGGTAGACAAAAGAAAAGAGAACATTAATGAAAAATGAAGAAGAGATGGCTAAGAGCATTCGTGAAAGTCATCAGAATATAACCACAATGTAATCACTGTAAAAAAAAAAAAAAAAAAGTTACTTTCATTTCTTTCTTTTTTTTCTTCTGCTAAACAAATAATTTCGAAAAGTAGAATAAAAAGTCCGCAATGATTTATGGTAAATAAATAGATGACTTTTCACTGTCAATTAGGTCTTTGTGATTCTTTCCTGAATGCAAAATGGGTTAGAATGAGATTTAGTTATCCTACCTGCTTCAATCTAATCGAGCGAGCACTTGATAAAAATATATTTTCACATGGATGATTTCAAAAAGGGGTATGAAAACGAAAGTTAAAAAAATTGGGCCGATAGAATCACATTAGAAAGAAAAAAAAATTGGGCCGATAGAATCACATTAGAAAGAAAAAAAAAATTGGGCCGATAGAATCACATTAGAACGAAAAAAAAAAATTGGGCCGATAGAATCACATTAGAACGAAAAAAAAAAATTGGGCCGATAGAATCACATTAGAAAGAAAAAAAAAAAATTGGGCCGATAGAATCACATTAGAAAGAGAAAAAAAATTGGGCCGATAGAATCACATTAGAAAGAAAAAAAAAATTGGGCCGATAGAATCACATTAGAAAGAAAAAAAAAATTGGGCCGATAGAATCACATTAGAAAGAAAAAAAAAATTGGGCCGATAGAATCACATTAGAAAGAAAAAAAAAATTGGGCCGATAGAATCACATTAGAAAGAAAAAAAAAATTGGGCCGATAGAATCACATTAGAAAGAAAAAAAAATTGGGCCGATAGAATCACATTAGAAAGAAAAAAAAAATTGGGCCGATAGAATCACATTAGAAAGAAAAAAAAAATTGGGCCGATAGAATCACATTAGAAAGAAAAAAAAAATTGGGCCGATAGAATCACATTAGAAAGAAAAAAAAATTGGGCCGATAGAATCACATTAGAAAGAAAAAAAAAATTGGGCCGATAGAATCACATTAGAAAGAAAAAAAAGGAAGAGGGCCGATAGAATCACATTAGAAAGAAAAAAAAATTGGGCCGATAGAATCACATTAGAAAAAAAAAAATTGGGCCGATAGAATCACATTAGAAAGAAATAAAAAGGAAGAGGACAATGAAAAAAAAAAAACAAAGAGGAAAAAATAATGCATAGTGAAAAGGAAAACAAAAGTAAAAGAGAGGAATCCAAGTGAGTGGATGTAGCAATACTTTGGATGTGAATATGTAAAAAAAATGAATGATGTAAAAAAAAAAAATGAATGATGTAAAAAAAAAAATGAATGATGTAAAAAAAAAATGAATGATGTAAAAAAAAATGAATGATGTAAAAAAAAATGAATGATGTAAAAAAAAATGAATGATGTAAAAAAAAAATGAATGATGTAAAAAAAAATGAATGATGTAAAAAAAAATGAATGATGTAAAAAAAAAATGAATGATGTAAAAAAAACAAAACAAAAAAAAAAAAACGGAACTTTCCACATTAGGCTAGAATCAGTAGAGAAGTGGAAACTTCCATTAAAAATTAAAAAGATTAGAATTAGGGCTATATGGCAGCATAATACGTCAAAGACAGGCTTAGTAGTTTTGTTTTAAAGCATATCAACCCTTTTGGGATTCTTTAATGTCAAAATTCGGTCATTTTAAGAAAAGTTATTTATGATTCATTTTGTTTTAATCTTCGAATGTTTGTTTTGGTTTATGACATATCAACCTTTTTTTAAGATTATTCCATGTTGAATCCAGTTATTTTAGTAAGTTTTTATACTTCAAGTTCTTTATATCTTCAAATATTTATTCATGGTGTTTGACTTGATTGGGTCGCTTTATATCATATCAACCCTTTCAGGTTCAACCATTTTGGTAAAAGTTTTTATGTTTCAAGTTCTTTATATCTTAAAATATTTAATTATGGAGTTTGGTTTGGTTGTTTTGTGGAGAAATTTTTTTTTTGCGTTGCAGAACAGAGTTTTGTCAAAGACAAGAATTTGACAGAGACATAGAGAAATAGAAAGAGGGAGGGAGAGAGAGATAGAAATAAAGAGAGGGATATATATATATATATATATATATATATATAGATATATAGATAGATAGATAGATAGATAGAGAGAGACAGACAAACAGAGACAGAGAAAGAAAGAGATAGAAATAGAAAGATAGAAACAGAGAAAGGGCGAGAAAGATAGAAATAAAGAGAGGGAGAGAGATAGAAACAAAGACAGAGAGGGAGAGAGACAGATAGAGAGAGAGACAGAAAGAAGGAGAGAAAGAAAGAGGGAGAGAGAGACAGAAAGAGGGAGAGAGAGATAGAAAGAGGGAAAGACAGAAAGAGGGAGAGACAGAAAGAGGGAGAGACAGAAAGAGGGAGAGACAGAAAAAGGGAGAGACAGAAAGAGGGAGAGAGAGAAAGAGGGAGAGAGAGAAAGAGGGAGAGAGAGAAAGAGGGAGAGAAAGAGGGAGAGGGAAAGATGGAGAGGGAGAGAGAAAGATGGAGAGGGAGAGAGAAAGAGGGAGAGGGAGAGAGAAAGATGGAGAGGGAGAGAGAAAGATGGAGAAGGAGAGAGAAAGATGGAGAGGGAGAGAGAAAGATGGAAAGGGAGAGAGAAAGAGGGAGAGAGAAAGAGGGAGAGACTCGCTATTATAGATATAGAAGCACTTGCTGCCACCCCATAATTTTCGTACTTTCTGTAAACACGTACCATTGTTGACTACCTTCTTGTTGTCTTTATTTCTATTTGGCCATTTAACGTCGCAACAGTATTTAATCTTACAAACTTACCGTGATGATGGTGGTGGTGATGATGTTAAGACAGTAAAAAAACAATGTTGATTTCCACTAGGTTCCTCAAATACAGAGCTTAAAACTTGTCCTTCTGTGACCCACTAAAAACGGTTCTGTTACGGACAGTATTATTGTGTTCTACCCTATTGAAACTTTACATGGTTTCTTCCTAGCATTATGGATGATGATTGTAATAGACAGCTTCGCATAAACAATCCAGAAGAAGTCTGATAGCAAAAGGATAAAATCTGACAGTATGAATGAAAAAAAAAAAAAAAAATGAATACTAAATATCTATCTATTATATTATAAACTTCAGATCGTCTTGTTTGAGTGTTGAAACCGTTCATCCAGTTTACAAAATTCTGCGCATGATAAGTAATTAAAAACAAAGTCACAAAAAGTAATTGTCTGTATTTTTGAGATGAGGTGTTTTCATTTATTGAGATTGTCGGACTGACTTCCTCAGCTTGGTTGTTCCGAAACGTTGTGACTATAACAACCAAGATGAGGAAACACCTGATAAAGGCCGGGGGGGGGGCAAAACGGCCGAAACGTTGTGACTATAACAACCAAGATAAGGAAGTCAGTCCGACAATCTCAATAAATAAAAGTCACAAAAACGTTTCTTCATTCTTTTTTTAAATCGAAAATTTTTTCATGTTTAAAATATACAAATAAAAACAAAACTTTCCTTGCAAGTTGGAATCGTTTTCAAAACAAAAACAAAACAAATGTTTATGATTTTAAATCTTTTGTATATTCTTTTAATGACAGTTTAAAGACGTGAAAATTACTCAGTTCAGCTTGCCCAATCGTTGAAACCGTGTTAATAAAAAGAAACTACTTAACTATCAACACATAATAGCATTTAACTTTTTTATAAATGGAACAGAAGAAAAAAATCGTACACTAAGTAACTGTTACCAAAGGCAATAAAAGTGACATCTTATAGTTAACTGGTCGGTTAAGGAAAATTGAAGAAATTAAAACTATTTAAGCAGTAAATCCTATTTCTCACTTTCACTGTAACCAAACGCAATAGCAGTTACCTTGCTGACGTATTTGCTTTAGTTTTTTTTTTTTTTTTTACGATTTAACCTATTTTTACGTCTGTTTTATTGCATTAGATTCTGTAATTGGCAGTTTAAAGACGTTAAAATTACTTGCAAATGTTTATTATTACTTTGAAGATTATGCAAACAGTAGACTTTTTAGCCTGTTAAAAACGAACAAAACTAATAGCCGTTGACTTGTGGTAAGTGATTTATGCCATGCTGGTTTTCGTTAAGAGTCGCACTTCTTTGTTTATAACGTCATTCGGCGGAAGTGACGTCATATAAATTTTAAGGTACGGATGACCAACACTGCATATAATGTAACTTTTTTTTTTTTTCTTTTCTAGAGCAAATAAAAAAAAAATAGAAGTTTTGATAAATTTTTACTTGGTTTCCACCTTAACAACGAATATCGTATTTAAATTTTCTTCAAATAAGTAGTTGTCTCGATATTAAGCAATTCCATGTGATAAAAGTGGTGGCCATTGTTGTACGTGCAAGCGCGCATGTTTTTAGCATTATTAATATACTCATTATTCCAAAGCTAGCTGTAGCATATACTGACCCAACAGATCATGGGTATTCTGCTAAATACTAAATGCTTCACCCAGCTGCTGTACGAGATTTATCAAGAAAAAAAAAATTACTTTTTGTAAATCTGTTCTTGCTAACTCCCTCCTCGTTTCTCTATGGCCCTTAAATAGCTACAACAGTTACCACGTCTCAATTGCATTAAAATTGATGCTAAACTAAGTCCGAACCACTTTGCAGCATATATTATAGATAAGACTTAAATATGGTGAAAAAATATTCCCAGAATTCTTTAAACTGCTCTTCCCCCCCCCCAACTATTTTGTCGGTTTTAGAATTCTGTACAGCTATTATTGAGATTAAAGTATCATTAAAAATTTTTACAATAGGTGTTAATGACATTTCTTTCCTGCCTGGAGTGATCCGTGGGACTTTTGGAGGATTCTCAATTCACAAATAACGATGCATCCCGCGAAAGATGACTTCTTCTGATTATATTCAGTCACGTCAAAATTGTTAACAGATGCAGCTTGAACAGATGTTATTCATACCAGTCAAGGACACGTCCTTGACAATCAGTCAGACAGTGGCCTGGTGTCTGTCAAGATTAACGCATGGTCCTGTTCAGTCCTTGAATGTCCACCATTCTCTTTGAGGAGAGCTTAGAGCTTAGTTTATTGGTAATTGCCAGAGGCGCTCTGAAATGAGAAATGCCAACAAGCCTACTCGGGCATTTTTTGTTGATCAGAGTTCTTCTAATATACTGACATTTCAGTACCAATCTGACATGGAGGAAGTAAATAACCACAATTGTCTCGGACGTTTCTGAATTTTTGAATATCCAGTCATGGCTGATGGAACAAGAGCATTCTACCCCTGTGATGTAAATAAAGGGTTCTGCATGAAATTCCGTTCAAATTCCCAAGTTCAACAAGATACACCGAAAGAAGGTCGAAGGTTACATCAACCGAAACGGTGTGAAAATAACACTCAAGATGAAAACAGTAGTCCAAATAATACGAACAGTTGTCTCTGTTCTTCAAATGGACTTTCTATGATCACAATACAGTGGGGTTGCTTCCCAGCTAACTATAATGTGGTTGTTTCAAGTCTAATGTGAATAAGTTCTTGTTAAGCCATCCTCTTCTATAATTAAACCCTACCAAAGTTCCACCATTACTGATCATCATGGCATTGTCTATCGCCCTAACACTTATTAACCCCTTACCCTTTGGGTGGCCATGGTGAGTGAAACAACAGTCGGTGTTCAAACCCTTACAATCAATCTGACAGAAACTGGGCCATTTTGGTGGTCTTTTAGCTGTCGGAAGGTCCACCTTCCCACGTCTTCTCACATGGCTTTTGGGTGGAGCAAGTTTATTGCTTGTTGTCTGAGGTGCTCTCACTGGGGAATGCTGACGGGGCTACTCAGACATAGTTTTGTAGGATAAGAGAGCTCTTCCTTTAGGGGCACTGGCTCATTCATCCCACTTTCCAAACTTGTATTATATGAGGTGCCTGCAATAAATTTCCAGATTTCTTTGTACAGGCACTTAAAATTGTAGACTCTTTAAAATTCAGTAAGTTATTGCTATACAGCTTACGAGATGACTGACCAATTTTTATGATTTCACGTTCAAATGAACAGCTACAGCAGGAATTGGAATACACCCTACTAAAGCCTGATTGTCACAGCTGGTGAATTTCAAAAATGCAATCTGGACGTGAGGACACTTTAAAAGAACGATGTGAAATAAAATTCTGTTTCAAACTTGCAAAAAATGCCACAGAAACGTATGGAATACTTCAGACTGCTTTTAGACCATCTTGCATGAGCTGAGCATCAGTTTTTGATTGGCATAAGGGATTGAAGAAAAGCAAGGAGTGTGAGGAATGAGAAATGTGGGAGGAGTTGATTGGCCAAATAAAGAATTTCATGGTTAAGGATTGTGGTGTGTCTATAGAGACAATAAGTGTAAAGTTTGATGTCAGTGTGGGAACTGTACCCATCATTCTTGTCACAACTATTTGACCAAGATGGGCACCAGGACAGTACCTCATCCTCCCTATAGCCAGACCTTTGCATCTTATGACTTTTGGCAATTCTATAAGCTTAAGGAAAACCTCAAAGGCTGTCGTTATGAGGCAACTGAGGAGATAAATGAGGTTGTGATGAGGGGCATTGACACGCTCACACAAAAGGACTTCTACAGGGCCTTCCAAAAGTTGTTGTAATGGTATAAGTGTATTGCAGCCGAAGGAGATTACTATGAAGGAGACTAGGATTTCATGTGTGTATTATCAATAAAAGCGCCCATATGAAAAAAGTCTGGAAATTTATTGAAGGCACCTCGTAGCTTACAACATCGGAAATCTTTGCAAGTGGAATTTTTTTTTCTCTAAATCACCAATCACGTGCATGCACTGTCAGACATAAGCAAAATGCTGCTTCTTTCGCCTTCAAATTTGGTTTCTTTTATGCTCATTGCATCTCGCCACTTCATGTGGCCTTATCGCGTTCCCCATAAAACGTGTCCCACCTATTGCATCGTTTTCTGGTTTCCACGTGCTTTTAGCAGAGAAAACACACCTTCTGTTTCTTCCACAACTCCATCCTTGTCACAAACTATTTGATCAAGATGGGCATCGAGCTTCCTGTCACTTTTGGTTATTCCATAAGCTCAAAGAAACCCGTGTGGTTTAATGATGCTGTTGTTTGCCACATCCTCATCTGTACAGCTATCATCATCTTTATTACCGGATGCATCTTATAAAAATCAAGGCACTGCAGTAGCCAAGTGTGGGGAGACACTATCATATATCTTTTCGTAATCAATCCAAGCCATGTTTAGGTTCCTCTACCTATTTCTACGGTCCTCAAGAATTGTCTTATTCTTCAATATCTGGCCCTTTGTGTCTAAACACTTCTTTCTGCACCTTGCATGTTCTTTTTCCAAGTTTGCTCCAGAAGGGAGGTGTTCATAGATGCTATCTTCAATCAGTGGAAAGCTTGTAGGTTTGGAGACAGCAGATGCATCTGTACTTACTAGGACATCGTGTTTCACTCGTTTTGGTTTTATCTCCTCTCAACGGCCATGTTGGTGTGCCCTCTTCACCTCTAATCGTCTGTTGAAGCATTTTGTTATTTTTATGCTCATTAATAGTAGTAGTGTATGGATTCTATACTGCTTTCTTTTTTTTTTAGCCAGTCTGAGAAATTGTCTTCAGATAGATGGACTATCACATAGTCTCCTTCCAGTCAGATGACTGGGCAGTGTAGGATGAGGTGATCTATGTCCTGGGGGGTTTCCTTGCACTTTAGACAGATTGGTCTGTACTTACTAGGGCATTGTGTTTAACTCATTTTGGGTATGAGGGTCATAGTTCCTCTTAACGGCCATGCTGGTGTGACCTCTTCACGTCTCAATCGTCTGTTGAAGCATTTTTTTTTTTTTTTTTATGTTCATTAAATCGTGCCATTTCACGTGGGCTTATGCATTACCACATGCCGGTAGCAGAGAGAGCACACCTGTTTCTTTAAGGTAAGATTGTTTGTGGCATTACTACTACAATAAAAATTCTAGGTTGCTTGAATGATATAAATAATTATTGCCCATCTTATTTTACTTGTAATTAAAAAAAAACAAAAACATTGTCACCTTATTAGTTTTTAACTTGAAAAAAAAATTTTTTTTTACTTTCATTATTCATCAAATAAAGATAATATCAATATTCTATGATTAGGAGATAAAAAAAAAATTAATTGTAATTTATAATTAGTGTTGTTTGTCTGTTGCTGGAATATTGAATTGGGCAATATAGTTTTTTAAATTGTTCACACGAGGTCAAAATTAGTAATGCAGTTTAGCAAGGGTTATCACGATTGTCTCCCTTGCACTGTCAAACTTAGATCACTGATTCTATAATATTTCTCATTTAAATAGTGGATTCGGCCCCAATTTCTCCCTTTCTTTTTGTTTTTTCTTTCTTGATGACAATAATTTAACGTTATCGGAGAATTATAACGTGTAGTTTCACACTTTTTAAAATTTTTATTCCCATGTGGGAACGACCATTTTGATCTTTCGTTAATTGGGTTATCGGTTAGTGTCATCATGGTTAATTTGAATAAAGCATCAGCAGGAGAAGTTGTCGTACATTTGTGGTCCCTTAATTTGTCGTACACAAATAGTAGGAGCCAAAAATGGCAAAAATCTACATTGTTTCGGTAAGGAATCAAATTATGTCATCGTGAAAAGTGAAGATAAGCCGTGTCGCGAATTATGTTTTTTTTTTTTTTGTATCACTTGAAACGAATGCGATATGAAATTTGTTGAAACAACGCAAGGTAAGATAAGAAACCATCCATTTTCGTTCTGCCAAGTTCTCCCGATAATAAAACCAAAGATTTGGTTATAATGCCAACACTATTCGATACAGTCAAAGAACAATCGACACATACAACAGTAAACAGAAGGAATATCTTAGGTTCTTTGATAATTACCATATTTTTCAGTCAGTCGATAAGACAACTTGTTTTTGCAGAGAAGAAAAAAAAAAGTCAAACCAAAAAGAAAAAAAGGAACTGAAAATTATGGAGTGTCTTATAGTCTGAAGGTTGGTGGAACTTCCAAGGAATTCGGTACGATTTATCAATTGTTTCTATAATTTTTTAAGTTCACCCCCACCCCCAACCCAAACGAAGAAATTACATGTCATCTCTATACTTATCATCTCTGCTGATGTACTGAATAACAAATTCCACTCATAGAATCTATTATATAAAGGCGTGTGTTTGTATGTTCAGCTAAAAATCTAAAACTACAAAACAAAGACCCACAAAGTTTGTATTTCCTTGATCAGCGTTGCCCTGGATATCTAAAATTGCAAAAGAAGATATTCATTCTTTCAGTCTTTAAGTGGTAGAGAATGCACCAGAAAGGTCTGGTTTTCCAGTCATTTCACGTACAAACATTTGACGCATCTACAACCAAACTTATATCTTTTCACCACTAACGCTCATACCCCCACTTGGTGTCAACCGATATGAACGGCACTCATTCTGAAGAAGCACCCTGCTTCGACAAACTTCTGAGATTAACCTTCACTCCTAACTTGAAATGGTAAACCTATATCAAAAGCACTGTTTTTTTTTTTTTTTTTTTTTTTTTTTTTTTTTTTTACAAAGGCATCACCACATTATCAAGGCCCAGAGGCCACTCAAGGATAAGGGTTAAAGAGTGTACAGTAGAAATTGGTCAATATAGTAATCATTAGTAATGAAAATTTGGTAAATTTAATAACTTATATGGAACGGCTCATCAAGAACTTATTTACTTTAGACTTGAACACAACCATATTGTAGTCAGCCGGAAAGCAGGAAAACGGAAGACAATTCCACAGGCGTGCAGTTCTAAGAAAGAAGCTTTGTTCATGGAATCTACGTTTAGGTTTAGCCACAGATAAAGAGTGGGGGAAATTATTGATAGTGTTTACAGCTAGACGAGTGTTTCTTGTGAAAGTTTGGCGAGGGGGGACCAAAGATTGAAGCTCAGTTGAACACTTTCCATGAAAATAACGATACATCAGAGACAAACTCGCAACATCTCTTCTGTGAGATAGAGGTTGCAAGGAGGAGAAAAGGACATCTCCTACGAGGCTACGAAGTCTATTTTGAACTCTATCAAGGCAGGACAAGTCCTTTCTAGCAGCTCCTGCCCAGATGTGGCAACAGTATTCCATCCTTGGACGTACCTGGCTCTTATATAGGTAGAGAATAGCATCAGCAGTGAGATATCTACTGGATCGATAGAAAGATCCCACCATTTTTCCAGCGGCCTTGGCAACAGATTTGATATACGTGTTCCATTTAAGATCAGGAGTAATGGTCAAGCCCAGAAGCTTGTCAAAACTTGAGGCCTCCTGAAGACGAGAGCCATTCATTTCAATTGATGACAAATGTGGATTAGAATGTTGATGATGTAAAGAGAGAAGCTTGGTTTTAGATGCATTAAAAGTAACCAGCCACTCCTTTCCCCATTGTACTACGTGCTCAAGATCAGAGGAGAGAGAATTGGAGAGAACTTGCTCGTTTACTGTCTTAGATGTGGTACCATAAATGGTAGTGACGTCAGCATAAATGTCTACAAATGATGTAAGGATATGATTTGGAAGATCATTAATGTAGATCAGGAAAAGAGTTGGGCCCAGGATGGATCCCTGAGGGGCACCGGCATTAATACTGTGAGCTTCTGATTTTTGCCCCTCAACTACTACTCTTATGAACCTATCAGAAAGAAATGATTTAATAATTAAGAAGACTTTTCCAGCTATACCATAGCTAGCGATCTTATGAAGTAAACCTTTATGCCATACCCTATCAAAGGCTTTAGATATGTCAAGAGCAATTGCTCTAGAAAGATTGCCACCGTCGAGAGATTTGCTAATCCTATGCGATATAACTGTAATGACATCTGCTGTAGATCTAGCAGAACGGAAACCATATTGAGTGTCACTAAGAAGGTTATTTTTGTTGAGATGTTTGATTACTTCTGTATTTAACACATTCTAGCAACTTACTCATGACGCACAGGAGACTTATTGGCCTGTACTGAGAGGGGGATGAGCGATCACCTGAATTCTTAAATACAGGGCATACTGATGAGGTTTTCCAGGGAGATGGGAAACTATTCTCCTTAAGACAACGTTTAAACAGTTTTGTAAGTATGGGCGCTAATTCAGGTTGAAGTTTTTTGAGTACTATAATTGGAATACCATCAGGGCCAGTTGCTTTACTCGAATCAAGGTTTTTGATTAGCTTCGCAACATCACGTACAGATATACGTATATCACATAGCGTGTTTTCTGATACAGGAGGAAATATTGGGGGTTGGCGGTCTTGGTCGCAAAGGGTAGAATTTGCTGCAAAGTTCTTGACAAAGAGTTTAGCTTTGTCTGATGCTGACGAGATTACCTCAGGTCCATTGATAATAGTTGGGATGGAGCACACGCTTCTGTTCAGGATTCTGTTTGCTATTTGCCAAAACTGGTGGGAACCAAGCCGCTGCTCAGCTACTTTGGACTTAACAGATTGAGCATACAACTCTCTTGCGTTCCTTATTACTTTCTTACAATGGTTGCTGGCAGTCCTGAAAACGGCTTTAGTTTCCATACATCTATTACGTTTGAAGCAGTGGAAAAAGTGATTTCTGTGCGCAATGGCAGCAGCACATTCTGGAGAGAACCATGGTTGGCTGTTAGGTTTTTTCTGAAACTTTTTAGAGGGTATGAAATGGTCAATACCTACAATTAACCATTCAGTTAGGTCTAATACTATAGAGGACACATCCTTTTTAAACATGGAATGCAGAGGTAGATCAGATATAAATGTACGGAAGCTATCCCAGTCAGCCTTAGTGTATCGATATACTGTACGATGAAGAGGTACATCTGGGGACTTATTACATTTCATTTTTATCTTAATTGATACAACAGAGTGGTCGGAAGATCCAAGAGGCGACAGAACAGAAACTGAACATAGTTCAGGGCAAGTTGTGAGAAAAAGGTCTAGTAGGCTCGCATACTGGCCATCATTATCGGGCACACGGGTAGGTTCCTGAACAATCTGAGTGAGGTCATAGGCAATGGAGAAATCATGACAGAACCTCCCCTCATCATCGGTCTTGTTTGAGTGGGTCAACCATTCAACGTTGTGAACATTGAAGTCTCCACATACGTGAATGTTAGCTGAAGGATAAGTAGAAAGGACTTGGTCAATTTTCTCAGATATGCTTTGAAAGATAGTAACTCCACTGTTGTGGGGGCGATAGAGAGTAAATATAAATGCAGTAGTGTGAGCTAAAGCAACCCGGAAGCACATATAGGGTAAGTTAGGATCTTCCCTGGAGATGTCCCTCCCACATGGAAAGCTATCTTTAATATAGGCACATATTCCATGCCCATGGCGATCTTGGGGGTCAGATTTAGAAGTTAAGTTAGAGTATCCTGAAATTGCAAACTCATCTAGGGAAATAGCCTGTCCAATGCCAGTTTCACTTAAAAATAAAAGGTCTGGTTTAGTCTCCTGTAATTGGGTTTCAACCTCTGGAAGGTTAGAACGAAGACCCCTGATGTTTGAGAAGGAGACATGGTAGTAGGGGTCTACGTTGGAAGTTGGGGAACCGGGTTTAATCGTGTATTTTTTCTTGAAACTTGTCATGATGAAATTTTGGAATTTGTGGACTAGGTCGACAGATTTACTTAGAGCAGGACAGAGAGGGGAAATTAAGAGAGAAAAAGAAACGAAGAATTTTTTTTTATTTTTTATTTGTAGTTAATGATAAGGTAAAGCCGTAACAATTACCCACTAGTATGGCATCGAGAGGCCCCACCAGAAGCTACTGCATGGTCCAGAATCCATTCACCAAATGGCAATACAGCAGCCCCAGTACTTTGCACCTGCTGATAGGACAGCCTCCTTAGTGGTTAATCCAAGGTTCGGGTCCCTGACTATCAGGCGGATAACGTCAGCCCAGACAAAACGTTTACCTCCAGCACCCTTACTAGTGACATGGCTACAAGGATAGACATAGAAACAGAAAATTTCCGCCATCTCAGCCAACTGTTCGCAAAAATACTGCCAACCTAGAAAACAGCTTTTTCTTCTCCCTTTGTCCGAAAAATCACTCATTTAAAAAAAAATGAGGACTGAGGGACAAATAAGAAGAAGCGAGAGTAACAGTTGCATCATTCTACCGCTCCAGAACGTATCTCACTCCCAACACAATCCTCTACCTGTACAATAGTCAAATACGTCCTCAGATAGAGTACTGCTGCCACATCTGGGGTGGACCTCCTAAGAGTACCCTTTCCCGCCATGACAGGGTACAAAACAGTCTTTGAAATTTACTGGCCGAGGATCCTTTTTACCTTCATACCTTTTCTTTTGCACAGAAGAGACACTGCTACTTTTATGGTAGGTGCTCGACTGAGCTCCAATCTATTGTTTTCCACAAATACTGGCTTAGCTACAATAACTGTCAACAATTTCCCTTACTCTCTATCCGTGCCTAAAACTAAACAAAAATTCCACAAGTAAAATTTCTTTCCAATAAATTTCCGCCTGTTGAACACAATACCATAGGGTTCCTTCCCAGCTGACTGCAGCATAGTCATGTTCAAATCTTATGTGAATAAGTTCTTGTTGAAATTTAGCCCAACCCAAGTTTGACTATTGCTGATCATGGTGTTTCACTATCTACCTAACACTTAACACTTATCCTTGAGTGGCCTCCAGGCCTTGATAAGTGGTGACTCTCTAAGTAAAAAAAAAAACTAAAGAGAAATAACTCTGATTTTAACCAAGAAGTTATTCCACTTTGACTAATTCCTTGAGGAATCTATATAAAGAAAAATTGTGTGTATATATGTGTATGTGTGGGTATGTTCAGAAAGAGTAATGGGCTGGGCAGAGGAGAAAGAGGTGCTGCAAAAAGGAAACAAGAGAAAAATAGAAAGAGGTAAAGTTTTTTTTATCTAAATATGTTAACGGCCAAGACCGAGTATCCCTGCTAGTAATTAAAAAAAAAAAAAAATCACAATCCTTTCTGTAATGTAAAACTTACATATAAATAAACTTAAACCCATGATTGACTTGCCCACCAAGGTCAAATCATGAATATTCAACAGTTTTACTACCCAATGATATGCAGGGACACTTTAGTGATTCTGAATGAGCTTCACATTTACTGGATCCTAATCCTCCAGATTTTTATCCGTTGGAATAATCTCCAAGATAATATATATCAAAACAATCCACAGATTATTCCTGAAGAAGGTATTCACTGCAAAAATCAGACC
>NC_136519.1:15105911-15138411 GCF_053919585.1 Euprymna scolopes | reverse complement strand
CTTGTTATTTTTTCTTGTTACTATAAAAACATGTTAATTGTGCATATATTTTCTCAGGCCTAAAAATACACTTGACTGCATAATCTATAGATTTTAGTTTTACTGATAGTTAAAAAATCAATAAATATTGGTTATTGTACCATTATTACCAATAACAGAAGATTTTGTTTTAAACAAAATCAATTAAAAAAGACAAAAGAATCGTTGTTGGCATCGGAAAATAGGCACACATTTTTTCAATTCCAATACCTCCAAAAGTTCTGATCTTTCCAATTCCTGATTAATCATGCCAGCACTAATATATATATATATATATATATATATATATATATATATATATATACAGGGTGTTTCAAAAGTCTTGGGAACATTACTAGTTATTAAAAATCGTTATGTTCCCAAGACTTTTGAAACACCCTGTATATATAATGTAACCATCTATATTTTCCTTATTGTGCCCCACTGTATGTTTGATATACTTGCTTTGTAAACTTTGATACAATGAGTAGGACCACTCGGCCATATGTCACTAGGAAACTTCTTAGTTGCCTACCATACATATGAGGCATCTCCGAAAAGATTCAGAGAATATGTGCCCCCTACAACATCAGGACGGTATTCAAGAGCAAGTCAACACTCAGACGACACCTGGTATGAGTGAAGCCCCGCATGGAGGAGAACATGACCAAAAACTGCATATACTCCATCCCATGCAGTTGCAGAAAGGTTTAAAAGGGTGAAACATGCTGCCCCCTTAAAGTAAGGGTGGAAGAACACCGAAAAGCGGGAATTAAAGGGGAGACGGAAAAATCGGGTATAGCCAACCATATCTGGATGGAGAGGGGGGACCATCGCTCCCTATGGGATGAAGTAAAAATAACAGAGAGACCCACTGGAAAGTGAGAAAACTTAAAGAAACAGCTCACATGCTCGGACATAACAACCTACTGAGCAAACCAAGCATAGAGCTGAATGCAATTTGGACACCTCTGATAGAGAGAGAAAAATCTATGTTGTCATTCAAGGTACACATTAACAAAAATCAACTAAGAATTGTCCTAGTGACATATGGCCGAGAGGTCCTAGTCGTTGTATCAAAGTTTACAGTTACCCAAAGGTGCTGAGTTCAATCCTGAACGAAGGCAGTAAAAAGTAACATTCAAAACAGAGAATCAGCAACTATGTCCCAGAGCCTAGCTGGAGTCCGAACACGGTACCCCCGTAATAATAATAAAGGGTTGGGTTCGAGACTCTTAACAAACGGTTCCCCAGTTCGATACAAAACACCTGATGAAGGCCGGAGGGCAAAACGGACGAAACGTTGTGACGATAACAACCAAGATGAGGATGTCAGTCCGACAATCTCAATCAATAGTAATTGCAATATATGTATGTATATATATTAGATTAGTACAAAAATAATGTTTTTTGACTTTAAGTTGACCGTCAAAAAACATTTTTGCCCTATCCAAACACACACACACACATACATACATACACGTACGACTACAATAGCAAGCACTGTGTACCAGCGTTGCCCAATAGAAAGATTGCACAAAGCTATAACAGATTCGGTAAAAGACCGCCCACCTTGAAAACAAATTAAACTCTGATTATCTAATTCATTATCGTATGCAAGTCACGTAAAATAGTGATTGTGGGTAAACTGCTAAAAAGTTTTTAAATATTTATTAAAATCTTGAAAGTTGAAATGAATGTTTTAAAAAATAAATGAAAGTAACTGTCCAAAAAGAAAGAATAAAAAAAACAAAAGTGAAATTGTCTGATGAAAAAACGAAAATTTAGTTTGTCATAATTCCAGACATGGAACTATGGTAGTTAACTTATTGTTCATACTCATTCATAAAAAATGCAAAAGAATGTATACATACTGTTAAAACCTCACTTTCTCCAAAAAATGAAAATATAGAAATGTTTTTGAAGAAATATTGTAATAAATTTTGAAACCATTTGTTCTGGAGTTTTTCCACGAACAAGAAATCCTTCTAGACTAAGATAATTGTTTCTTTTATGAAGTCCTGAACTGTCATCCAAGCTTCAGCCTCTGTCCCATTGACGAAATGTAGCATCCCTCTGCCTGTTCTACAAGTAATTTAATGGTGATGCTCCGACGAACTGCAAGCACTTGTACCCCCTCTACATAAATACCCCCGACAAACCTAACAAGCAGTAAAATCCCACCCCTTCACAGTAGAGATCCCTAGATGTAAGAGAGCCTTCTACTCCAGTAGTTTCTTCCCCCGAGCCGCTAGACTTTGGAGTTCCCTTCCAGGTTGCTACTTCCCCAACTGTACTGACATGCAGAAGTTCAAGTGTAACGTGAACCGACATCTTGCTGCCCAACTCCCCACCTAGTACCCCTGTAGCCTGTGTCCCTAATAGTAGCCCCCTACATGAAAGTGAAAATGTAAAAAAGTAGTTGGTAAGAGTTGAGGTCTCCATCAATAAAGGTATGTTATAAATACAAAATTCAATAAAAAGATATGTTTAAAAGCACGTTAGCTAACATATAAACAAAGTGCAATTCAGCAAAAAAAAAAAAAAAAGAAAGAAAAAGTGCATCCACCTCAATAAAAAGGAAAACAATGAATAAAAAATGCTTACGAAGAACTATTTTAATCAACGTTTCTGAATTTTTGAGATGAGGATTAGTTACTTGTATTATTATTCATCGGACTACTGTTCTCATGTTGAGTGTGATTTTCACGTTTCGGTCGATATAACCTCCGTAGTGGTTAGAGTACTGGAAAAAATCAATTGTAAAGGTGATATTCTCCTGAAGGTTAAAGGTTCAATCCTCAGTGTGGCCGACCAAAATATACATTTGCGAATTACTTAGGACCTCTATCCAGTCATGGCTGACGGAACAAGAACACGCTACTCCCGTGAAGTAAATAAAGGGTTTCGCTAAAAATTCCGTCCAAAATCCCAAGTTCGACAGAAACATTCCAGAGTTTGACAAGATACACCTGAAGAAGGTCGGAGGTTATATCGACTGAAACATTGTGAAAATCACACTCAATATGAGAACCGTAGTCCGATAAATATTAATCAATCCTGAAATAATTGGTTTTGTAGTAGTTCCATGAAAGAGAAATTCTTCTTCGCCAAGGTTAATTTTGTTTTGTATTTATAAAGTGATTGGGTGAAGACTCACCAATAGAAAGAAATGTCAAAAAGCCCATAAGTTCACGTATAAAAAAGTGATTACAACAACAGAAATGTGCAGCCTTAGGTGTGTCAGAAACTGACCTTACGAATGTGTGAAATATATTGAATAATTCGACCCCCTGTCTTTCCAAGCTTATAACTACTTGAAAAATGTAATTCAAACCTTAATTTTTTTTTTCAATTAAAGGAGCAAGGACAAAGGTTTCATTTAAAAAAAAAAAAAAAAAAAAACGTGTTTAAAAAAAAAAAAGGTTTTAAACTTCGGACTTTACAGGTAAATTTCTAAAAAACACTTTTTTGTTTTAAATTTGAATATATTATTTATTGATCTTTTATCTTCAATTTGTGATATATAAAACTTTGGTGAGTAAATTATTTACTATTTAATAGACATTTCAAAATGGTGGGGGGGGCGTGAATTTAAAAAAAAAAACGTTCGTCTAAAATATATTCGGTTTATTGGAAAGAGTATAAAATTTTACATTGACCCTGAAAATATCGTAAAAATAGAATCAATAGAAAAATTTTGATAGATTTTTAAAGTTTAAAAGTTGAAAAATACTTAACTCGTAAAATTCAATTGATTTCATTACTGTTTTTTTAAAAATAAAAAAAAAATATTTCTATTACTTTTTATACAACTTTAATAGTTTATTTTGGAAGTATAATCCATAAAGAAAATAAACAACCCACTTTTAAAAGAGAAATTACAAATTTTTTATATTTTATTCGCAGTTTCGTGTTAGGGGTGTCAAAAATTCTGATACACCTAGTGCAGCCTACAAAAAAAAATTTTCCAACTACGCATCGTCAACGCTTTTTTTTTTCACGGGCACCTGTTTTTTTTTTTATTTTTACACACACCTACAAACACCCGGGCAACGCCAGGTACCCCTCCCTAGTAATAAGGAAAGGAGAAAAAGATGAAAGACAAAGACTTCTACTCGATGAATAATAATGAAAATAATAGACAGATGAATAAGAAAAAAAAAGTGAAGACACATGGAGTTTTCTTCTTCTGAAAGCCCTTTCTCTCTCTGGGAGTTCGAATGGCATTTATTATACAAACCTAGATCGTTATCAATACGTAAAAGATATTTCTAAAATTAAAGCGTTTTTTTTTGTTTTTGTTTTTGTTTTTTGACGATTAATTGAATTATCTACTGAGTGGAGAGAAATAAGTTTTAAATTACGTTGGATAAGTAATGGTCGGCCTCATTGTTTTGAAGGAATAGAATGTGGACAGGTGCTATGCTTAATTTTACAAAACGTATTCTTTACACTTTTGTAAATACAATCTATAGAATAAAGGTTTATGTTTGAGTAACTAATGAAATTGTTCTCAGAATTAAAAGTTAAAAGGAAGGGAATAGTTATTATTTACTTAGAATCACAAAGGTTGAATAATAGCAGTCATGACAAATAAGTTAATACTATAAAGTATTTGCAACAGTGAATCATAAGAGTAGAAAATAATGACTGAGTACGTTATCCTCCTACGTGCTGTTATTACCTGTTTGAGAGAATGACTCTTCCTAGAAAATATAGGAATTTACAATATCGAATAAAATCGACTGACAATATCAAGAAAACATGCATCAGATATTGGCAGGTAGTGCGACCATATTGAATTTATATATGGTGTTTTTTTTCTATAATGTTTTTTTTTTTTTTCTAGTGGGGGAAAAGCGTCTATTTTATTAATAGATCAATCTCTCTCTCTCTCTCTCTCTCTCTCTCTCTCTCTCTCTCTCTCTCTCTCTCGACTTTATTCTGACTCTTTATCTTTACCATAAAAAAACAAACAGAAGCTGAAGAGAGTCCGGTAAAGGAGACCCTTGATTTTTGAGAACTTCAAGTAAAATGAAACAAAGGGTCTGGATTTTTATTGGCTCCAGAAACCAGTGATCCTTCACCCTAGCATAAAACTAAACTGCATTTAATAAAAAAAAAAATAAAATAAAAAAAAAAAAAAAAAAAAAAACAAAGCTGTTTGACTTTAAAATGACCCTTGAATAAGTTGATGAGGCTGTTAAACCCCAAACAAACAAAGATTCGATAAATTGCTGCGATTATAATCAATGCGTGGAGTGGATGTGTGTAAATATATGCATTTTGTTATCGTATAATAAAACGGTCATTTACTAGTGAAAAGCAAGTATACAGCATGGTTCGAGATGGAAAAATGGTGAAATAGTAGCACAATAAAAATGTAAATATGTGCCCATAAGTTAGTGCATTTACATACGTTGAAATGGCACACCTGACTAATGGAAATCTTTTTGATGTGGTTAGCGAATGATAAAAGCCATTATCGACATCAAATGGTACATGTTTCGACAAATTACGAGGGACAACAAATTCGGCCGATGAATAAGGAAAGCATACACAAACCTATTAGATGCATAAATGTGTATACTATAAAAACGCACATACATATGCAAAACACACGCATGCACACATATACATACATAGAGATATTCTTAAAGTAATGCCTCATTTTTTTTCTTCCACCCGAATGAATTAGAAGGGATTACAACTTGGATTGTTATGATGACTGACCTTATGCATTCATGACCTGAAAGTTTTATCTCTGCTGCAGATATTGATGGCCTGAGGCTCCAAGAAAGCACCCCTGCCACGGACGTAAGTTAAAAGCCGAAATGTATCCTTGAATTCCTCCATGCAAAAAAATTTGAACCAATCAACATTCACTGAGTGTGTTTGTTTAACGGCATTTCAACCTCTAAGGGTCATTTAATGCCAAAAAAGTTTTGTTGATATAATAGGTTTTCAGTTTCTTGTAAAAATATTTTAAGTTTCTTGAAAAGTTTATCTTTTGAAGCAAGATGCTTTAGGTTTTCCGAAAAATTGTTTTCGTTGTAAGAGAGTTGTTTTTCTAAAATGAATTTTACTTGTTTACTTTATAGGAATTTGAATACATTTGTTTCTTTTAAATAGTTTATGATTTGTTGGGGTTCCACTTCTTGGAACACTTTTCTAATGTTTGTTGTTTTAAAACATTTCTTCCGAGTGTGTTTGTGTTTTCTACATTCCGTCAGCAGATGTTTAATTGTTAGTTGCAGAGTGTGCAATTTGGTGTTTCCTCCGCTTTGATTAGGTAGGAATCAGTTAATTTTGTATGTCCAATTTGTAATCGGTTTAGTACAATTTCTTCTCTTCTTCCTTTAAAAATATTTTGTTTTTCGTTTTTAATTATTGGTTGATGTTCATGCAGTTTGTTTGCAGTGCATTTGTTCCATTCCGTTTGCCACTTGTTTTCTATATATTCGTCGATTTTTCTTTTTAGGTCTGTGTGTGGTATTTTAATTTTTTTCATTTAGTGGTTTGCGGCTTCTTTAGCCAGTTTGTCTGCCTTTTCATTTCCTGGGATACCGACATGGCTTGGTACCCAGGCTATTATAATTTTTTTATTGTTTTTTTTTTTTTTTCGGTTATTTCGTTGTATGTTTGTATAGTTTCTGTGATAAAAGGGTGTTTAGATTTTTCTTCAAGGGCCATGATACAGGATAGAGAGTCTGCATATATTATGAATTTTTGTTCGTTGATGTCTTTGAGAGCTATTTTGATGTCCTGCAGCTCGGCTGTATATATTGAAGCCTCGTTGGGCAGTCGTATTTGATATTGATTTTGTCCATCTGTACATTCTGCACTTGTTCCATTTATAATTTTAGACCGATCGGTGTATATTTCTATGTATTCTGCGTATTTTTCTCTTAGTTCCCCGAAGTTGCTTCCGTTTGTTATATTATTTGTAATGTTTTTCTGGTAAGCAGTCAGTTTTTGGCTTGTGTAATGTCCATGGTGGTCTGTCGTTTATTTTTTGAGTGATTATATTGTCGGGGTTTTCATTGATTTGATGCATTATTTCTTTGATTCTGTGTCCAAAGGAGGGTATACTTTTTGGTTTCCCTGAATAAAAGTTTGTACATTGTGGGTTGAAGGTAGTTTTGTATGTTGGGTTTTCGGGGTTGCTTTGTAGTTTTGTTGCGTATTGTAATGCTAGTTTTTCCCATCTTAAATGCAGGGGTAGTTCTTGAGCTTTTACATGCAGGCTTTCCATTGGTGAAGTTCGATAGGCTCCCAAGCTAAGTCTTAAACTTTGATTCTGTATTGTTAGTAGTTTGTTTTTGTAGGATTTGTAAGTAGAGCTGTATATGGCACAACCATAGTCCAGTTTGGATCTGATATGTGAGCGATATATTTTGAGCATTGTAGCTTGATCTGCTCCACAGTTTAGTTTGGATACTTTTTTTAAGATATTTATTGCTTTTAAGCATTTTTGTTTTAATTTGTTAATTTGTGTTCCTTGAAGTGTAGTTTATTATCAAAAATGATCCCTAGAAATTTGGTATGTTGTACTACTGGTATTAGTTGCCCATCTAGTTTGAGCTGTCGGTCAAGGTGGTATTTTCCTTTCTTACAAAAGTGGATACATGTGGTTTTGCTTTTGGATATTTTGAATAAATTTTGGTTAACCCAAGGATCTATTTTGTTAAGGCAATGATTTGTCTTTCGATAGTTGGCATATTTGGTGATGAGCAAGTTATTGAAAAGTCATCAGCAAATAATGTTTTTTTGAATCCCATGTTAACATTTTCGATTATACCGTTGATTTTAATTAGAAAAAGGGTGGCAGATAGTACACTACCCTGTGGTACCCCTGTTTCTTGTGTGTATTGATCTGATGTTATATCTCCTAAGCATACTTTAAATGTTCTGTGGGATAGGAATTCTTGGATAAATTTTGCTAGGTTTCCTCTGATTCCCACATTATGAATATCTTTCAAGATTCTGCCCCTCCACATGGTGTCATATGCTTTTTCGAGATCAAAAAAGATTAAGACCACATGATGGTTTCTTATTAGACTGCTACGAATATATGTTTCTAGTCGAATAAGTTGGTCGTTAGTATGTTGATTTTGTCTAAATCTGCTTTGGTGTGTAGAGATGAGGTTATATTTTTCTAAATGCCACATTAGTCTTGTATTGACCATCCTTTCTGTTGTTTTGCATATACAGCTTGTTAAGGCGATAGGACGATAATTGGTAGGGTTGGAGTGATCTTTTCCTGTTTTAGGAATTGGGATGATATTGGATTCGAGCCAGTGGGGAAATTGTTAGTCCACCATATGTATTTTATTATCTGTAAGAGAATGTTGAGAGATGTGTTTGCCATGTGTTTTAGAAATTGATAGTGGATGTCATCTGGACCGGTAGCTGTATCTTTACTTTTATGAATTGCATTTTTTAGTTCTGTTATAGTGAAAGAGATGTTATAGTATTCTTTGTTATTGGATGTGAAGTTGAGTTTTTCTTTTTCTGCGTTGTTTTTATGTTTTTGGAATTTGGGGGAGTAGTGGTTGGATGATGAGCTTTGGCTGAATTCATTTGCGATTATGTTTGCTATTTCTTTTTTGTCTATAATTTGTCTACCATTTGGTGTACTTATATTATTTATTGCTGTTCCAAGTTTTCTTCCAGTCATTTTTCTTCTTATTTCCCATGTTTTTTTTTTTGATGGCGTGTTGTTGTTCAATTTGGAAATAGTTTTGCCAGGTTTCTTTTTTGCTTTTTTTTTATAATATAGCGCGCTTTTGCTCGTGCTTGTAGGTATTTTTGGAGGTTGGGTTTTGTAGGATGTTGTTTGAAGTGTTTTAGCATTTTTTTCCTGTTATTGCTTCTTTACATTCTGTTGTGAACCATGGCGTTAATTTTGGGTGTGGTTCAGTGGAAGATTTTGGGATTGTTTTAATTGCTATTTCGTTTAGTATATTGGTGAAAGCTAACATAGGATCTGGTTTGTTAACTATTTCTTGGTTAATTAAGTTTGTACAAAGTTTGCTAAATTCAGTCCAGTTAGCTTTATAGATTTGCCATTTTCGTTTTGTTTCTTCTGTTGCAGGTTCTTTAGTTTTGAGAAAAATTAGGAAGTGATCGCTACTGCACTGGTCGTTATGTACCTCCCATAGGAAGTCCATAAATATTGTGGGGGAGCATAGTGTTAGGTCAATAGCTGATATTGTTCCTGTGCCTGGGTGAAGGTATGTGTGTGTTTTGTCATTAAGTATGGCTATTTCGGGTGGTTCCAGTAATGATTCAATGATTTTCCCATTGGTCGGTTATCTATTTGTGATCTATATTTGTTTGGTTGTAAATGTGGTATCCTTTGAAGTTGATGGTGTCCGTTTCTTTTAGAAGAGTTTCCTGTAAGCCAATTATACTGGGGTTATATTGCGCTATTATATGTTTGATTTCTTTGTAGTTTGGTTTTATGCCTCTGCAGTTCCACTGTATGATGTTTTTATTCATTTGCATAAAGAATAACAGCGGTTGTTTTCTACTATTTGATTATGGGGGTTCCAAGGCTTTGTCGTCTGTTTCCATTATTTCCAAGGATTTAAATTTGTTCTGATCTGTAGTTCTGGCTTTTGACGTGGAGCAAGATCTGTCTTTTTTTGGGGGGGTTTTCATTTATTTTCTGTTTGGTTGGTGTGAGATTTGATTTTTTTTCTTTGCGGAGGGTACTAGGCGATTGTTCTTTTGGTTTTCGGATGTTTTCAGTTTGTGTGGATTTTTTGCTAGAGGATTGTATTTGATTTTTGGGATCTGGTGGGATTTTACTTTCAACTGTTTGGTAGTTATTTTCAAGTACAGCTTGAGTTGACGGCAGTTGCTGTAAGGTGGCCCTCAATACCTCAACTAGTTCTTGAAGTGATTTTATGAGGGTAGAGATTTCCTTTAGTTCAATGTTTTCTATTGTTTTTAATTGGTTTTTGGTTGCACCTGCGTATGATCTAGTTGGTTCTGTTGTGGTGGCTGTTTCAATAATTTTTCTAGCTCCGGTAAAACTTATGTTTTTGGTATAATTTAGTTCATTTTTTTTCTTGGATCCAGTTTTGGCAGAGCGATGAGTATGCTGGATGGTTTTCACCACAGTTTGGGCATTTTATATTTCCTTGGCATTCTGTTTCCTGGTGTTCATTACTGCTACATTTTGGGCATACTGTTTTCCTGGTGCAGTATTCTTTGAAGTGGCCAAATTTTTGGCAGTTTAGGCAGCGAAGTTGTCTGGGGATATATGTTTCTACTTTAATGTTAATATATCCAATCTTGAGTTCAGTTGGTTAGGTAGGAGTATTGAAAGTTAATATGTATGTGTTGGTGTTTATTGTTTGTTCGTTTCTTTTTATTGTAATTCTTTTAGTATCTATAACTTTTTGATTTTTTAGGTTTGTTTTTATTTCTTCTAGAGAGCAGGTGTTTAATTCTGGACATCTGATGACTCCCTTTGAGGTGTTGAGGGTTTTGTGAGGGTAGGCTTTGATGTTTATATCATGGAACTTTGTCCATGTTAAAATTTCTTCGGCACTACTTTTAGTAGATACTTGTATAAGTAAAGTTCCATTTTTTAATTTGTTTTGTGTTCAGATTTTTATTGATAATTTTTTCGATTTTGAATAGGGACAGTTTAGTTATTTGTGTGTTAGCTTGCGATTCCAAGATTATATACTCTGGAAAGTTTGTGTTTTCATCTTCATCACTTCCTGGATAGGGTCTTTTAATTTTTTTGGAAACCATAAAATATTTTTTGTCTTTTGTTATCATCTTTGCTCCCCACCCTTCTCGGAGCCCTAAATTGGGAGATGGTTGGGGGGAAACCCATTCACCCAAGCATCTCAGGGATACAATGATGATATACTCAAACAGTGAGTATAGCTGCTTATGACAATTTTTTCATTTCTTCAGACCCAGCAAGATATAGAAAGGGTTAGTTATCAAGAGCATCAGTTTTCACCATCTGATTGGCCCTTGCCATCGCCTTCTAATGATAGTATGGTTGTGTGTGTGTGTGTGTGTTTTTAAGTGTAATGTGTTTGTATTTCTCTTTTGGGGGTTTACTATTATTAGGGACTGTCATGACTAGCCGGTTGATCGGGTCAAACCTGCCCAACTGCCCGTCTAGCCGAAGTAAGGGCCAAAGGGAGTGTTGCTAACTCACGGCCACTTGGTTCCGAGGTCATGAGGTGGTCAGCCACCAGGATTCCGTTCTAAGGTATTATGGGTCGGCACCTACGGCCTACAGGTGGCTCCATTGAGGGACTTTTACTCTCTGCAGGGGGGCAGTCGGTGTAATCTGATACTCTGACAGGGTCTGGGAGTGGGGAGGGGGAAATAAAACAAAAAGGGGAGGGAGAGGGGCTCTTGTTTCTGGTTTTGGAGAACAAAATTAAGTTTTACAAAAAAGATCAGAAAACAAAAAACGTCAATGTAGGTGCACTTCGTCTCAGGAAGCCAAAGGACAGCCTGATCTGGTAGCACCAGCAACATTCATTGGTGCCTGAACATTTACAAAGCTGATGTGGTTCATGTCAGCACAGTTAGATGGGTTTGTCGATTTCAGAGTGGCTTTGTGAGTTACAAAGTGGGATGCAGACTTTTTTTTTTTTTACAAGGTGCTTACCAATTATAAAGGCCCGGAAGCTACTCATGGATAAGGGTTATTGCGTGTACAGTATGTTAGTGTTGAGATTTGATAAAGTGTCTTATTTAAGGGGGGCGGTTCATCAGGAATTTGTTTATGTTGGACTGGAAGACATCCAGGTTGTAGTCAGGTGGGAAACAGGCAAACGAAACAGAGTTCCACAGGCGTGCACTTCTAAGAAAGAAGCTTTGTTCATGGAATCTGCGTTTTGGTTTTGGCACAAATAAAGAGTGGGAAAAATTTTTGACAGTGGTTTCAGCTAGATGGGTGTTTTTCGTGAAAGATTAGCAAGGGAGGACCAGGGATTGGAGCTCAGATGAGCACTTGCCATGGAAATAATGATAAAACAAAGACAGGCTTGCAACGTGTCTTCTGTGGGAGAGAAGTTGCAGGGAAGAGAAGAGGTAATCCCCCACTAAGCCACGAAGCCTATTTTGTACTCTGTCAAGGCAGGATAGGCTGTTTTTAGCAGCTCCTGCACAGATGTGGCAGTAGTACTTGGACGTACTTCGTTTTATATAGAGAATTGCATGAGCAGTGAGATATCTTCTGGGGCGGTAGAAGGATCCTACCAATTTTCCAGTGACCTTGGCAACAGACTTGATGTACGTGTTCCATTTCAGGTCAGGAGTAACGGTCAAGCCCAGAAGCTTAGCAAAACATGGGGCTTCCCCTAGACGAAAGCCATCCATTTCAATTGATGCCAGATGGGGATCAGATCGTTGATAATGCAAAGATAGGAGCTTGGTTTTAGATGCATTAAAAGTAACCAGCCACCTCTTCCACCACGCGCTCGAACGAGGCATCGCTCATCGCTGGCAAAAGTGCATTGAGAATGATGGTGACTATGTGGAAAAAAAAAATACTGATGCACAAAAGGTTGCTCATTTTAATAGTACTTCTTCCCGCTTCAAGACTCTTCATTTTAGTTTTTGTGTTAAAGATAGGAGGCTTTACTTTAGGAATGATTCTAATACATATTCTTTGTTTTACATAATTATATATATATATATATATATATACTAGCTTGGGTGCCCAGCATTGCCTGGGTGCGTGTAAGGGTGTTGGTTGAGCGGTCGAAATAATGTTTTTTATGTGACGGCGTTGATGCAAGGTTTGAATGGCTTGCAAAAATGTTGACGAAAAGAGTGTCTCCCTCCTTGTAAAAAAAAAAAAAAAAAAAAAAAATCGGCCCAGTTGACGGTGGGTTAGTTTTTGGATATTTGTCATCTGCCGAGACATCAAGCTTTAAAACAATACCAATTTTATCATGGTCCGACACGTCTGTCAAAAATTTCTGGCAAACATACAAACACACACACACTTTGCCTTTTATATAATAGATTTCTATGTAGGAAAAAAAAATCAATACAAAAAATATATGTCTATATCTTTTCTCTAACCATTACTTATTTGTTGTCGTCTAGGAATATAAAATGCCTTTTGAAAAAAAAAAAAAAAAAATTTTTCTAAAAAAGGAAATTCTTTTAGCAATTCTTCAGTCTCTCCAGTATAATAACGGATAAGTGAGTATAGAGTGGATGTTGGGAGTAGCAGGAGAACAAAGAGTATAGCCAATCAGATGCTCAAAGAACAGTTAAAAAAAAAAAAAAAAAAAAAAGGTGAAATAAATTCCCCAAACTGAGGGTCATGGCTTACTGTATGTATGTATGTATGTGCATGGGTGTGTGTATGTATATATATATATATATATATATATCATGTCAGGAGGCAATGAAAAAAATCAAAGTGTTCGATCGTGGATGTGAGAGCTGAAGATACAAATATTTATTTCAAAACTACATATACATATTTCAAAGGCGTACCAGTGGTTTCATTGCGTTGAATCAACCATAACAGGCTGAATGGAATCAACGTAAATTCATCAGCGACTTTGAAAAGGCGAAACAATGCAAAGTAAACCGTTACTAAAGTCTATTTTAAAATCAGAAACTCAGAGTTAAAACGCCTGTTAAAGAGTTTTTTTTCTCCGTTTGTTTTACCTTGCGTTGTTTTGCCTTTTCAAAGTCGCTGACGAATTTGAGTTGATTTCATTCAGCCTCTGAAGGATCTTGATTCAATGCAATGAAACCACTGATATGCCATATAGTTTTGAAATATATATATATATATATATATATATATATATATATTTGAACTAAATGCCCTCATGGTTAAGAAGAAAAAAATTTTCCTGATGAAGACTCTTAAGAGTCGAAAATTTGAATTTTAAATAAAGAAATGTGTTTACTTGAAATAAAAAGATACACTTATCTGATCTTTTAATCGTCATGTTTTGAATTTCAACACCACAGTGCTTCATAAACAATGGATTCTCTTATTTATAAATATACTGGGGGGGGGATGTATCAAAACAAAAAACAATGTTAAACTTCTTAAAAAAAAGAAAAGAAAAAAAAGCGAACATGCCCGGCGATTGAACTCAGAACCTTGAGGCGAAGATGGAAAAAAAATCCTGGCATGTTACCCGCTCGCCCACGACGGCAGAGTAACAGAAACATGTTTTAATTTAACAATAAAAACTTAATTGACAGGTGTGCGGATTTAATGATAGTGAGCTCAAATATATCCTGCAGTTAAGTTTTGCTGCGAGGCAGTTTTTTTTTTTGTTTTCTTTTGTCCATTTGAAAAGCAATTGTCTGATATGACGGTTTTCACCGCATTGATCAAAGTGCCAGGGAGTGAACTGATGCTACGGATTCAGTTTCACTTTTATACTGAAATGCGAAACAAAGATGCGGCGAGTGAAAAAAATCTAAAAAATAGCATGTAAAAGTCGGCCAAATTAAGATAGACGCGACCTCCCTTCGTAACTCGTAGATATTATAATTTAGACAGTATATAAAAAGTTTTAAGAATGAGTGACCCCAACGAGCGCCCCCCGTAAAAATGCCTTTGCCGAACATGCACAAAAAATGCACACACTAACACACATTTTGCCTTTTATATATATATAGATGTGTGTGCATGTGTGTCCATGTTTGCGTGTGTAAGGAGGGCAGCCTTAAACCCTATATTTTTCTTACACAACTCATGAAAGACAAAGTGCATATGTAGAGGGAAAGAACGTAGTCATTCTTTGACCAAAGGAAAAAAAAAAAACATATTTAACTTCCATCTTGCCTTTTATATATAGAGATGTGCGTGCATGTGTGTCCATATTTAACTTCCATCTCCCTTCATGAATTGCTTGAAGTTTTTACCTTTACAACAAAATTAACAATTTTAGCAAAAATAACACTTCAGATGAGAACAATAATCCAAATAACACAAATAATCCGAATTACCGATCCTTACCTAAAAAATTTCAAAAACAAATAATGCAACAACTTGTTGAACCGCATAAATTGACATCATGCTGATAATGTTTCCTAATCATAACGGCACTTTTTAATAACAGCTGCATGCAAGCATTGATGTCGGGTGAAAAATACAAGTCAGTTACCCCCCCCCATTCAGAAGCAACAAAGAAAGCTCGCTATTAAAGACCCACTTCCTGGAAAGCCAACATTTTGGAGTGCGTTCAAGACAACGGATTCTTTAAACATGCTGCGGAACCTTGCGCAAAGCCTGTAATTAACAAATCGTCCATTGTCACAGGTGACAGGTAGCCAGAGCTCGGATCCACGAGGTGGTTGCATACACTCAAACACGACAAGAGACACAAAAGGATTTAACAATAATGTTATCGGCAGTGCAAACACGACATTTCAACCAACAAACACATGTCAATATCCAACCAGTCTTCAGCGCAAAACCTACTTGACAATATCAGCTCTTTGTCAGTGAAAAAGACAAATAAAAAGTTTCTCTTTTCCTTTCAGAGGACACAGAGAGTAATGCTTGTCACCTTGGATTGACTAAATATTGCATCCATTAATAGAAAGAAGCAAGATCTGTTGCAATAAATAAAATTCAATTACTCTCACATGTTAGTCTCCAGTTTTTGGAAGAGTTGCAGAATAGGTAACCTTTGTCAACTAGGCTCCAACTCCTGTCCCATCACCGCAATGTTGCATCCCTATGCCTGTTTTATAAGTATTTTAATGGAATGTGTTTCGATGTACTCATTGCACTTGTGCCTCCTTGATGTACATATCCCCGACAACTCCATTTAGCAACAAAATCTCACCTCTTCACTGTTGAGGTCCCTAAATCTTTCTACTCTAATAGTTTTTCCCTCAAACAGCTAAACTTTGGAATTCCTTTCCTGCTACCTGCTTCCCTGACTGTACTTATATGTAGAAGTTTAAATATAATGTAAACCAACATCTTGTTCATTTTTCTTAGGCATAGTCCCAATTAATAGTCCTTCGTTTATGTTTAAATAGTGATTGGCCTTGTTTAGGGTGAAGATGAAAAAAAACAAACAAACAAAAACAAAAAACAAGTGAAGCATGCATGGTCCCAGTGGGTCCACGGTGAACAAGGCATTAAAAAATGACTAAGTTCAGCCCCCCCCCCTATTTAGCCTCAAAAGTCGACAGGGGATGTCAAATTCTGCTGAAAATGAACAAACAGTGCAGTGTTAAGCTTTAATATATGTAAATTTGAGTTCTGCACCATGCAAAAAAAGAAATGACTAAGTCCATAATTTGCACCCTCCCAATTTAGCCCCAAAAGTCCCCAAGGCCTTAACAAATTTAAATTTGAGTTCAGTATCATGCAAAACTTCTAAATAGACATACACAGAAAATGTTGGACAAATATGGTAAAATAGTCCCAAAAATGGAGTGTTTTTATTAGTCCTAAAAGAACCCCCTGGGACACACCAAACAGTTATCACGAAGTATAGACAAACAAAATTATATATAAATCAGTTAGTTAAAACTCTTCAGAAAGTTTTATAAAAATCCAAGGCATCATTTTTTTTAATAAGCACAAAAGTATCAATTTTAGCCATTTTAACCCGAAAGGCACTCCAGAGAGAGGGGGGAGGGTAACGGAAAATTTGTTCTGTTACTTTACAGAGAAGTTTTTTCACATACCCCGTTTATTTGTTCTGTTACTTTACAGGGAGTTTTTTTCACATACCCCGAAAAACACCCGGGCAACGCCGGGTACCCCTTACTAGTCATATATAAAAGTAACATGTGAGAAATTGTTTTATGTTATATATGTGAGATATTGTTTTTGCACCAACCTAATATAACGGAACTCTGTATTTAACCAACATGTTCTCGTTCCATCAGCCATGATTGGGTAGAAGTTTTAAGTAATTAGCCATTATATTCTTATTATCGCCTGCACCGAGTATTGAACCTTCAACCCCAGAAGTGTCACTTAAAACTGAATATTTACTTAATATTTTATCTGTAATGCTTGGGTCCTTGCAAATTACTTAAAACTTCTAGCCAGATCTTCCGTGGTATTCCACGTACACTCGTGTCTAATGTTATCGAGTTGTTGCAGAAGGTGGCCCACCACTCTTTACAAAATCACCTGAGATGCTAAGCAAACAGACAAGTCATCTATAATTCAAGCTACCGATAAAGTAGAACCCAAGGAATTCTTTCCTCTATTTTTCTGCCATATATCATCCTGACCATGACATGGTTATCATGCCAAAACCGATACAAATCAGAAACATTTACGGAACACGTCTTGCTGCTATGATGACCGAAAAGACACAGCCTCAGTTCTGGAAGAAATGTGCCTCGATGTAACTACTGATAGTACTAGTAGAAATATAACAGTAAAATGCTCTCATAATGTAAAAGATAGGGTTCGTCATTGGTGTGGCGGCACCCACTCATTTACGTATGTGGATAATATTACACATAAATAGCAAGACTCGGTTAGTCTGAGTGTGTGTTAACCAGAAGCCACCGAAGGCCGAGCCGAGAGCAGATATGTTCTCCAGCCAAGACTCTCTTACCTGACAACCATTATGTAAATATACTGTAAATATTCTTTTCCTAATACACTTCTTACTGATCTACCTTTTTTGTTGAGTCTTCATTTGTATTGCCTTGCTATTATTTGGTTCAACCTGCAAACCTAACAGTTGGCGACGAAGATGAACGTCAAATATAACAGTCATTAAATGTCAGGCATTTTTGCTAGCGTTAGGTTCCCTTTTATATTTACCAATTTTTGCTAGAGTTAGGTTCCCTTTTATATTTACCAATTTTTGCTAGAGTTAGGTTCCCTTTTATATTTACCAATTTTTTCAGCGGAGTTAGCTGATACAAGTTGTCAGTCTGCATTCATAGTTAGCATTCTTAGCATTTTCTTTATTATTAGTATCTTTTTTTTATGTATTTCTATTCAATCTAAAACTACTCTGATGGAACCATGAATGTAAACACAGGCATGTTGATATAAACCATAATATTCTGATATAATTATCATTATTAATATATACATATACCAGCAGGCCGTCCAACATTGCCCAGTCGTAAAATATGCCCAAATATTATATTTTAATTCATACAGAAACTGAGACATGTGCATGCGAGTATTGTTTTGTCTAAACAGTTCACTTCTTGTAAGTAAAAAAAAAATATAGTCGAGCTGAGATTGAAATCAAAACCTAAAGTGAGTAAAGTATGATAACCACTAGGCCAGCCTGCCACGATCTTTAAAAAGCGTTTTCAAACCTACTCATTCTTAAAGAATCTGTAATGTGAATGATTCACACGTGCGGATTTGTGAAACGGTTAACAGATAGAAATCTGATGATCTTCACCAATTTTAAATTTTACCCCTTAGCAGGCCTTTTTTTCCGGATGAAAACTGATTAAAAAGTTTTTCCACATGTCTGAATACTCTATATACAAAATTTCAAGTCTGTAGATCAAACATTCGTTGAGTATATAGGTTGAGAATTGTCCTCACATACACACACACATTCTCACTTTTATAGATATATGCTGCGAAAATCACTGGAAAGATGGTGGGATCATGTGACTACTCCTGTATAAGAGTTAAAGACAGCCGAAGATGTGGCACTGTTGCCACATTTGTGGTGGATCCTCCAAAAACACATGTTCCTGCATGGGCAGGGTACGAGGCTGTCTTTGAAATTTAGTGGGCAATAATCTTTACTGTCTCTGATCTATCAATACTTTTATGTGTTTGACTGAGCTCCAATCCCTCCCCATAAAATGTTAACGACAAATACTCGCCTAGCTCAAACAATCACCAACAACTTTTCTCACTCCCTATCTGTGCCCAAAATTAAAACAAAATTCCATGAGCAGAGTTTCTTTTTTAGAGCTATCCATATGTGGAAGACAATATCGTTGGTCTGCCTCCCAGTTGACTATAATATAGTCATCTTCAAGTCTAATGTGAATAAATTCCTATTAAATCATCCATTTAGATAATTTAGCCCTACTCAAGTTCCATGTCTGGTCAGGTCTCTATATCTTTTTTTTTTTTTTTTTTTTTTTTTACACAGTGATCACCACTTATCAAGGCCCAGAAGTCACTCAGGGATAAGGGTTATTGCAAGTACATTACGTTAGTGTGGAGATTTGATGAAGTGTTTACTTAAGGGAGCGGTTCATCAGGAATTTGTTAACGTTGGACTTGAAGACATCCAAATTGTAGTCAGGTAGGAAGCAGGCAGACGGAACAGAGTTCCACAGGCGTGCAGTTCTAAGAAAGAAGCTTTGTTCATGGAATCCACGTTTTGATTTAGGCACAGATACCTAATACTTAACTCTTATCCATGAGTGGCCTCGGTATTTAGTTCAACAGTGCTTAATACATAAGCAGAACTAGATAATAAGTTACGAAAATATATGGCAATTAAGCTACACAGAATCATATGCGTTTCATTTCCATGTGGAATTGTCAGTGTTAAATGCATTCTAGAATAATAATTCTCTATGGGATAAAATGCAGAAGATTTTGTGTAACTTAACTGCCACATATTTTCATAACACCCCCCCACACACACACACATATATATATATATATATATATATATATATATATATAGCTTTAAGTAAAAGGAAAAGAGAAAGATCAATTCAATAAAAGGAGACATAACCGGATGTCAAGCTCAACAATAATTTTAGGAGCTTATATAATAAGACAAGAGTCCCGTCTATCCCCCAAATTTTGCCTGTATTCCACTATTAAATAAATGATCCACTCTATATCTACCTATATATAGTTTTCATACTCTTGTCTTACATATATATATATATATATATATATATATGAACTAAAAAGAGAGCTTATAACCTGACCTGATATTCAACAATTAATATAGTTAGAGCACATGGCAAAGCTATGACAAACACGTTTCCATGTAGCTATGTATTTATGAGGTGTGCATAAATAATCTATGAGAAGAACAAATTGAAGCAGGTGAATTAGGAAGAAGGCATGTCAACGCACTTTGTTCTTGTAAACCAGCAACTCGGGTGGCGTGCAAACCTTTCCTTTTGAAGAATTCATAACAGTTGGACCATCGACTAAAACTACACTCATCAACTATGGACACTTCTTTCAATGGCACCAGGCAGTCAACACACACACACACACACCAAAACATTGTTAATTCACTACCCGCACAGCAGCTGTATAGCGCAATGGTGAGAAGCCTTGACTGTCGTTTGGGCAGTCGTGTTTCGATCCTGACTTGAGGTAGTTGCCTGTCTAGCTGCACTAGTGAGCTGTGATACAGCAAAACAGTACTGTATGTGGATGACTATATATTTTCTATAGAAATGCTTTTATCAATTATATTTCACCTTTTATTTATATTTGGAAAAAAGGATTCCAGCAGAGTGCTCTATTATAAGGAAAAATTCTGAAAATAAGAATGTATTATTTATATTTTTATTTGGAGAAAGTTTAGATAAGTCATCAGGACCGTCGGTTTCAAATCTGATAATAGGGGACCGTTTTAGATACCCATATCAAGCTCTCTTCAACCGATATTCATCTCTGATTTGATTTATCTATTTACTAACGTTTTCATGAATCCTCATGCGCGAATCATTCATATTACAGATTGAAATCAAAACCTGAAGACAGTGAATAAGTATGATAACCATTAGGCTAACCGAAGCAGATGAATATCGGTTGAAGAGAGCTAAATATGGGTATCCCCTAATATCAGGTTTGAAACTGATGATACCGATGACTTATCTAGTCCAAACTTTCTCTAATATAGATATATATATATATATATATATATATATATATATATATATATATATTTGTGTGTGTTATTGTCAGTATTTACTTCAACAGTGCTCAATACGCAAGTAGAGACAGTAAATTTTGAAAATATATATGGCAATTAAGCTACACAGAATTTTCCGCATTTCATTCTTGTGAGGGTTCGTCAGGCTACTGCGTGGAATTCATGTTACGTGTTTTTATTCATTCCAAAATAGCAAAATGTATATGATTTGGGGAGTTGGGAAAATAAAAATTTTATATGCAACAAGAATGAAATATTTACAATGAAGAGATGTTGCAGGCCTGTCTCTGCTCTACTGTTATTCTAATGGCAAGTGCTTGTTTGAGACCCAATCTATGGTCCTCCCTTGCCAAACTCTCACGAATAATACTCGACTAGCTACAATCATTATCAACAATTTTCCCCACTGTTCATCTGTGCCTAAATCAAATTCCATGAACAAAGCTTCTTTCCTAGAACGGCCCGCCTGTGGAACACTGTTTCACTGGTCTGTTAACCGGGTGTTTGGGGAGGTTGAAAAAAAAAAAAAAAAAAAAAAAAAGTAAGTATGAGGATCGATCTCGAACCGTTGAGGCAAAGTTGTGAAAAATAAAAATGTGCGATGTTAACCATTGCCCCACTGCGACATGCTAACGGAAATGCGTTTGAATTTATTTAATTACTTGGATTTAGCAGGTGTGCGTTTTAATGAGTTAATGAGGTCATGTTTGACTGCAGGATTTCATTTACTGCTGAATGCTTTTTTCTGCTGGTCCAGCCGACTACAATATGGTAGGCTTGAAGTCCAATGTAAACAAGTTCTTGTTAAGCCGTCCTCTTAAATAATGCAAATCCTAGCCAATCAATACGATTACTACACTACCACTTTACATTCATTAACTCTTATCCTCGAGTGGCCATCGTGCCTTGATAAGTGGTGATTTTTGTTAAAAAAAAAAAAAAAAAAAGTTCCAAGTTCAACAAGATACACCTGAAGAAGGTTGGAGGTTACATCGACTGAAAAGTTATGATGAGAACTCAAGATGAGAAGAGTAATCTGAAGAATGCAAATAGGATGTAATTTGCAGCAATATTTCATGAAGGTTTTCTAATGTGATATGCTTATTGAAAAGACGTAGGAAACAGCTTATTTCATCTCTTTGCCAGAATGGCAACATTTTATGAAACGTGGCATTAATGTTTTATTTTATTCTTCAATATTGAAAAAAAAGAATGATATAACATGAAATTGGTTTGTAGCGCCTTGCATCAGCCCATTAGCCAATTTGTATACATGCTCGATTTTCTTTGGACTTGGCATGCATCACATTTTCCCTTCTGCGGACTGGATCTCTTTCGCTGGACATCAATTCTACTTTACTTGTTCATTTCCAAATAAATACTTGTAAAAGAAAAAAAAACAAAAAAAATATTTAGTTTGGTTATTTGGTTTCACAGCATGGCAGCCCTTTTTAAGTCGCCATTTACTTGCCAAGGAATATCGAATGTAGCAGCAAGTCCTGGCAACATGTTTACCAGAAAGAACAGTTGGAAATAAGTCATACACCATCCACTAGGACTATGCAATTCCTATAACAGAGTGCGTACGGTAGCTATATGTGAAAAATAATAGTAAAGAAAGGAAAAGACTATAAAAAGGAGAGAAAGTATGTTGGATAGGATGATCACGTCAGAGACGTTGGTGACATCACTAACGTAATGAGAAGTCACATGTGGCAGATTGAGGAAATAAATGCCGTTGTTAAAAAAAATAAAGGAGTCAAGTTATTACTTGTTCTATATTCCTTGCAATGCACTCTGCTACAATGTGTTGAGTCTACATGTATAAACATATGTAACACTACAGATTATTTGGTGCCGTGACCAGGACCTTTTTTTTAAAAAAGGTTTAAAAAACATAAAATGGGTCACCACAGAGGAATACAATCTTAAAGGAGGGACTTACAAATACCAAACAGAAAGAAAACTTGAAAATAACATTTTTTTTTGCTGTTATATGCCTACATATACATACCTAGAGAATGGGGCTACTAAATCTGACATGGTGATATGGAACGAGGAGAAAAAAAGCAACCTTACTGTCCTCAATGATGCTGGGTCAGACAGAGCTGAGAGGGAAAAGATAAAATACCAAGGTGTAGGGGTGGGAGAACGGTAATTTTTATTCATGGCAGCCACAACTACGCTCCCCAACTAAAAATAAAAATATAAATGAAAGCAAAAATAGAGGGAGATTTAACCAAAAAAATGTGAGAAAAAATGATAATTGAAACTAGGGCCAAAAAAAAAAATTTTAAAAGAAATGGAGTTATGTCCCTTTATCACAAAACTACTTCAGGTAGTTTTGTGTGATAATGTGACGTAACTCTTGTATCCACAATACTACAATGCAATTTCAAAACAATGTATTTCGATTTTATTTTCAATATTTATAAAATATTTTAATGGTACTTTTATTAATACTTAAAAAATAATTTAATAGTGTTTATTTCGATTTTATTTTTAATATTTCGACACAAATTTTTACTGGACATAAAGAATACAATTTTTTAAAAGACATTTTCCATATTTTCAAGGATTTTTCAAGATAATAGAAATAAGGCCGTTTCAAGGCAAAAATCAAAATTCAAGGACTTTTCAAGTCTGTACGGACCCTGTTAAAGTAAGACCACCTATTAATTCAGAACAAAAGGGCACATTATGCCAATACAAAATAACAGGAAGTGAAGTCTTATTAATGACTGATGAAACATTTACCCTTGAGAGAGAATAACAGTGAATCTGATTGGTTAGCTAGCTAGACTAAACACTACGTGCATACACGAAAACATCCAGTTACACGCATTGCATACATTTTAGTCTGTCAATTCTTTATGGTGATAAAATGCGGAAGGCACTGTGTAGCTTAATTGCCATAAATATATGGTTAACAAACAAACAAACAAACAAACAAGAAAGAAACGAAGCTCCTGCAAAAATTGCTGACATTGATTCTCCATTTCAGACATGAGAAGCCCTGCAGGGATGCAAAAAGAACAAAAAATCTGACTGTTAACTTGTTAAAAAAAAAAAAAACACACACACACACAAACAAACTTGTCACTGACGCAAATGCCATACTTATAAACAAACATTGCTCATAAAGACTTTTGCTTTATCAAATTTATTTTCCTTTATTCATTCAAGCGTGAGCAGATTCGAAATGGAAAAATTCCAACTCCATCATCTCGTGCGGATCTGGACAGTGCAAACATGTTCATGACGATCGAGGTTTTTGATTTTTTTCATTTTCTCCACATTTTGTTTATAAGTATTCGCATCTCATGTCTTGTCGAGCGCTCTTCCGTTTGGCATTTCGGATTATCCAAACTGACCTTGTTTTGTTTCCACCAAAAGGCAGGTTTTTAACGTAATTATGCAAAACTCTACAAGAATCAAAGCGAAGAATCTGACTTTTTTGTTTCTTTCAAAAGCGTGTTTTATATTTAACAAACAGAAGAAATCTGTTTATGTTGTGTTATTTTTTCCGTGTCACGTTTAGTAACCCGACGGGCAACACGACGAGTACGACACAGAGAAAACTGCTCAGATCACAAAAATAATCTCAATTAAAAACACTGGATCAGGCCAAAAATAATAAAAACAACAAAAAGATGCACGTTTCTTTCCTAGAACTGCCCGCATGTGGAATACTGTTTCATTGGCTTGTGTCCTGGTTAATTACAATATGATAGCTTTCCAGTCCAATGTAAACAAATTCTTGTTGAACTGTCTCCTTAAATAATCCAAATTATACCCAATCTACACGATTAACAATTATTAAACTACCACTTTATATTCATTAACCCTTATCCTCGAGTGGCCTTTCAACTCTGATAAGTGCTAAGTATTATTACTCCTATGACTACTACTTCACTAATTTGCATCATCGTTAATGTGTTCGCTAATACGCCGGGAGACGAGGGGTCAATCTTTGACCGAGTCATACCGAAGACAAAAAAAAAAAATGGTACTTGATGACTTATTGATAAATACTCAGCATGGGAAGATCAAGGGCAAGTGGAGTAATCCTCGGAATGGAGTGGCACTACATCTTATTGTGAATTCTTTTACATGCTTCATTTTCAACATAATATTATCATGTTCATGTCTTTCTAAGAAAAATTTCTGTTCTTTTTTTCTGATGAGTATACGTAAGGAAAAATTCAATACTGACATAAAAATATTGATCGTTTTATGTAAACGAAACAGGTCTATAAAATGTACCAAAGATTTGATATGTTGAAAGAACTGATTGTTAAGATAAATAAACCTTGGATCTTCGAATATAGCTATATTGTTATTCATATTTATGTGTGTGTGCGTGTGTATACGTGTGTGCATGTATGTGTGTGTGTATATATATACATACATATATATATATGTGTGTATGTTTGTGTGTGCGGCATATACTGTAGTAGTGATTCTTTTATGTGATTCAGAGGTAGATTTTTCACTTCGCAAACAGGTGACTTGAATTTTAAATTTTAGGTAAAGGTTTATTCTCCTAACTAGCAGGGTGGGGGCGCCCTACCTTGCCGGTCAGAAAATATGATTAAATGTACTTTAACTCATGCAGATTTCATATTTATTATCACTGAACAAATTTTCTATTGAATATTATATTGTACCTAATATATAGCACTAATTTTAAAAGTAAAATAAAATGTCTTGAGTACCATCAGCTAGACTCAAAACCAAAACCTTTAGCCGCATTCTCTCATTTAGCACTCCAGCTGCTTTCCCTACCGTTTGAGCTAACCTGACAGACAGATAAGAAAGTTTTACAATGAAACCACTTTTAGCTATGATTAATTTTACGCATGTGCAAGCTAACACAAATTTGTCGGCAAGCTGAAATGAACTTACATTTCAACTTTCTTTCTGTATGCGTTATCCATCGATCCAAACAAAAATTTTACTCATTATAAACCATCCTTGGCGTAGGAGTATTATTTTCTATTAATTTCAGTGCTATATGTCTAGCAGTTTAGGAGTTTACCCGTTAAATATTTACACACACACCTATTGTTCTATTTATAAAGAAGAGAGAGATGAACACCGAAATTAAACAAAAACTGAAAAGAAACAATAATACTTACCAAAAAGTAAATGGACTAATCCAGTGAAAGGGGAGGTAATCCAGTGAAAGGGGAGGTAATCCAGTGAAAGGGGAGGAACCCTCTCCTATATTTTGGTGGGTTAGCCAATGAAAAGGGATAATCCGTTTATCTGTCGTAGTTTATAAATAATTAAATCGAATAAATTGAGGCTGTTACATTAATAATGACCCTTAACTGAACTAGTTGGTGTAATCATATGAGTGTTTGCTAACAGGCTGGGAAACAGGGTTCAATTCTTGGTTAAGTCCAACCAAAAGGCTTAAAGATGGTTCTTGATACACCTTTTTCAAACACTCCACAGTATAAAGGATCATGGGTAAGTGGAGTAATCCTGGAAAAAGGAGTGGCATCATTACCTACAGTTCGATTAATGGAAAAGGAGTCTTAAGGTAGCTCTCAACCTATGGTCAACTACTTAATTTTTATATTACTGTTATTTTTATTATTACGTGGCGCAGTGGATAGAGGCATTGAATCTCTACGATTCCAGGTAAGCATTGTCTGAACATAGCAGTTTTAATTCTACCCAAAGCAGATTAGTTGCCCAAAACATGATGAGACGACAATTATGGAAGGCAGTAATTACTGAGGATACAGTTAAGAGACTCAGCATTTCTATCCCATCACGGTTAATCACCTGACGAAGGCCAGAGGAATAGTTGGTCGAAACCTTGTGAAACACCTATAAAGATGAGGATAACAGTCCGAAAATAAATAAATAAATAAATAAAATATGTAAATCAAGTAATTCAGGATACCAAAAGCATTTAATGTATTTTTATGCATCAAGTTCTTTCTATTGTCGAATATTTATTCATGGTGTGTTTTGTAGAGGAAGACTGTTCATTTAATTTTTTATTTGTCGACTGTTGTCCTCATCTTCATAGTTGTTTGTTTAACCGCGTTTCGGCCAACTAATCCTCTGGCCTTCTTTAAGTGATTAACCACGACAGAATAAGAATGTCAAGTCTCTTTATTGTATCCCAAGTAATTACTGCCTTCCATAGTTTTTGCCTCACCACGTTTCCAACCTTGATCGAGAAAACATCGTGAAACAACAGTTCTGAAGATAACAGTCCACAATTAAATAAATAGATAAATTATTCATCGCAAAGGATTCCAATAAAAAAATAATATGTATGAAAAATTAGTATTTTTGTTTTTGAGACTCTAAGAGTGAGACATTAGTGGCAACAATGCTCCATGCATGAGCGAATTGCGGCTTTTTTTTTTATTTTTTTTTTTTACACAGTACCCACCATTTATCAAGGCCCGGAAGCCACTCAGGGATAAGGGTTATTGCAAGTACATTACGTTAGTGTGGAGATTTGATGAAGTGTTTAATTAAGGGGGCGGTTCATTAGGAATTTGTTAACATTGGACTTGAAGACATCCAAGTTGTAGTCTGGAGGGAAGCAGGCAGACGGAACAGAGTTCCACAGGCGTGTAGTTCTAAGAAAGAAGCTTTGTTCATGGAATTCGCGTCTTGATTTAAGCACAGGTATAGAGTGGGGGAAATTTTTCACAGTGGATTCAGCTAGACGGGTGTTTTTCGTGAAAGATTGGCGAGGGAGGACCAGAGATTGGAGTTCAGACGAGCGCCTGCCATGAAAATAACGATAAAACAAGGATAGGCTCACAACGTCTCTTCTGTGGGAGAGAGGTTGCAGGGTAGAGAAAAGGGCATCCCCCACTAAGCCACGAAGTCTATTTTGTACTCTGTCAAGGAATGATAGGCTATTTTTGGCCGCTCCTGCCCAGATATGGCAACAGTATTCCATCCTTGGACGTACTTGGTTTTTATATAGATAGAGAATTGCATCAGTAGTGAGATATCTTCTGGAGCAGTAGAAGGATCCCACCATCTTTCCGGCGACCTTGGCAACAGACTTGATGTACGTGTTCCATTTCAGATCAGGAGTAAAGGTCAAACCCAGAAGCTTGTCAAAACACGGGGCCTCACCCAGACGAGAGCCATCCATCACAATTGATGCCAGCTGGGGATCAGAGCGTTGATGATGTAAGGAGAGGAGTTTGGTTTTGGATGCATTAAAGGTAACCAGCCACATCTTCCCCCACTGAACCACGTGCTCGAGATCAGAGGAGAGAGAATCAGAGAGAACTTTGTCATTTACAGCCTTCGATGTGTTGCCGTAGATGGTCGTGTCATCAGCATAGATGTCAACAAATGATTTAAGTATGTGTTTAGGGAGGTCATTGATGTAGATCAGGAAGAGAGTTGGGCCCAGGATTAACCCCTGAGGGACTCCAGCATTTATATTGCAGGCCTCCGATTTTTGTCCATCAACCACTACTCTTATGAGCCTATCGGAGAGAAATGATTCAATGATTGAGAAAACATTTCCAGTTATACCGTAGATGGAAATCTTGTGAAGTAGACCCTTATCCCATACCTTGTCGAAGGCCTTTGATATGTCAAGAGCAATTGCCCTAGAAAGGAAGCCTTTGTCTAGAGATTCACTAATCCTGTGGGATATAACCGTCACCATATCTGCGGTAGATCTTGCAGAGCGGAAACCATATTGTGTGTCACTAAGAAGGTTATTCCTGCTGAGGTGGTTGACTATTTCTCAATTTAATATGGATTCCAGCAACTTACTCATAGCACACAGGAGACTTATAGGTCTGTATTGAGAGGGAGATGACTTATCACCTGAATTCTTAAATACAGGGCAAACTGATAAGGTCTTCCAGGGGGTCGGAAAGCACTTCTCCTTAAGGCAGCGCTTAAATAGTTTTGTAAGTATGGGAGCAAGTTCTGGTTGAAGCTTTTTTAACACTATAATTGGGATGCCATCAGGGCCAGTTGCTTTACTGGAATCTAGGTTCTTTATTAGCTTGGCGACCTCATGCACGGATATTTGTATGTTACCTAGCTTGTTCTGTGTTATAGGAGGAAATATGGGGAGTTGATGGCCTTCGTCGCATAGGGTAGAATTAGCTGCAAAGTTCTTGGCAAATAGTTTGGCCTTGTCTGACGATGACGAGACAACCTTTATAAAGATATAGGATGCTCTCCAGTACGAGTAATTTTCTAGCATGGTAGAGGGAGCCCACCATTTTTGCAACAGATATAAGAAAATGTGTTGCCCAGCTAAAATTTTAGATTTCAATTTTTCATACTATTCAAACATTTGTTTGAATGCAAATAATAGAATTGCCTCTCACCAATAATGACCCCCCTTTTTTTTGGGGGGGTATAGGTTTGGAAAAACCCCTCTCTCTCACATGAAATTTACATATGTTGCACGCTCTCAGTCTGGTTCATCAACACAAGCACCTTTCATTCTTTCGCTGAGGTCGTTGAGATTAACATCACCTCTCATCTCTACGTCTCTACCACAAAATGAACCTCTATTACACTTACCTCAGATCTTCAGATCAATCAAAACAAGCAAAATAAAAAAGCAGGTTTAATTTATTGTAATTGAAAGCTCAAAGGTATTTCTTATCTGCAAAGAATGTGTGTCGATTGATAAGATATATCCAACCCTAACCCTAACCTACCCGAGAGGAAACCTTTAAACTTTTTATTCCCAATTTACAGATAGGAAGAAAAAGCCAGAAGGTGACGTTGTGTGCGTGTGTGTGTATTTGGGTGCACAAGTGACTATGTGCGTCTGTTTGGGTGCACAAGTGCATACACGCGTCTGTTTGGCCGCACAAGTGCATACGCGCGTCTGTTTGGCCGCACAAGTGCATACGCGCGTCTGTTTGGCCGCACAAGTGCATACATGTGTGTGTTTTGGAGCGCAAGTGCATTTGGGCATGTATTAAGGTGAACAAATGCATATATGCATGTATTTAGGTGCACAAGTGCATATGTACATGTGTATTTGGGTGCATAAGCGCATATGTGTGTCTGCATATAAAAATGGAGGACAACAATCTTTCATAAATATTTATATAAGAAGTTTATAGAAGGCAGTGAAACCAGCTGTGCAATTTTACTTTTGTTCATCCAATTTAATATGGCCGTCTTCAAGTCCAATGCAAACAAGTTTTTCATGAGCTGTTCCACTTAAGTTAACATATTTACCGAGTTTCCACTACTAATGATTCTGATACTGTACACTCTAATCCTTATCCTTGAGTGGCCTCTGGGCCTTGATAAGTGGTGACTCCTATGTAAAAAAAAATACACATGCATGTGTTTTTTGGTTTGTTTTAATACAATATTTTACATGTAAGAAGTTCTTACTTGTGTCAGGCAGTCAGGTGGTGTTCCTATGATGCTATATTTTGGGATGTTCTCCCTTTATCAGACACGTGTTCGATTTTCAAACACGCATGGCATGTTTTATCATAGATGTAGACGTCGAATTGGATCAACGAAAGCGAAACTGCATAGCTGGTTCCACCATTATATCTTCAGTTGCGTCAGTTTAAGTCTATCTGTCACATCTTTGCATTGTTCTGCCTTTTATCAACTTAAATTTCTTATATACAGATTAAACAATGCTTCAAGCAAACTATTTCAACCTATTGTAAACAATTGTCTTCTATGATTGGTTGGGCCTCACACACGTCAACAGCTTAATCAGATTTTCGTGAGATCGGTATCATTTTGAAGCTCGACCCTTCGGATGAAAAATACCGAAAAATTGGCTAAAAACATTAATTCCTTCACCCTCAACCAGGCACTTTTCTACAGAGAGGGGTCGCTTTTTTCACTGATATTTTTTAAAGTCATCTCCTCTTTTCGATTGACTAGCTTTAATTTAAACCTTCCTCACTTCTGGTTTGGCAATGAATGAAACGGCAAAGACCTCATGTTTTTTTTTTTTTTTTCAAGTTCTTTTCCTCTTTCACGGGTTTAAACCTGCCTACTACCACTTTTTTTTTTTTTGGCTCAACACACACTTCCAAACACCCGGGCAACACCGGGCGCCCAGGCTAATTCAGTAATAAATCAGAGTCAAACTAAAAAATTAGACTGCCATCTCAAATATTCTCACAAAAACCTTTCCTTTGAAAATGTTCAACTCCCTCAGACTCTGCAACTTTGATAGCGGCTCATAAAATAAAATAAAAAAAAAAGTGGTCAACTGTATTGCCAGATTAACTCAGGTTTGATTTTTACATTTGTTTGCTCGAGTATATGACGTCTATGACTTAAACAAGATGGCGCCAGACAATATCTTTCAAAGTTTACACTTTCTGAATGTTTTTTTTTTTCTTTCCCTAGAATTATAGTCTACTATCAAAAGTGCAATTGTATAGATATCATAGTCCGTTTTTGTTTTCCTTTCTTTTAAATCAAGATGAGACATGTTGGAAATGCGAGGACAGAGAGGAAAGAAATGGCTCCTAATTTTGGCCAGATGTAGATCCATTCAATTCGTTGGACAAAAGAATAGAAAAATCAATAGTTTTCAATTTGTTAAAGTACATTAAAGAATTAAAAAAAAAAAATGGAGACAGTCTTGAAATGGACAACTCTGTCCATCGAGAGACAATCATAATAAAAGAAAACAAATATATTTTGATCTTTAATTCAACAGATGTAAATAATACAAAGGAACAATTAAAGAAAACGAAATAGAAATAATTTAAACATAAAAAAAAAATAAATATGAAAAAGCTACAAAAATACAGTCTATATTTTTAAAAGTAACTTTCTTTCGAAATAAAAAAAAAATGTAATGTGTCCAGTTTGAAGACATTGAGACTTCTCATTTTAGTAAAACAAAAATTTTGAATGGCGATGTTAAAATAGAATCTATGCTAGTGTGTGTGTGTGTGTGTGTACACAAGCAGGTCGGCTGGCGTTGCCCGGTCCTAAAATACGTATAAATATATTTTAATTAAGCGAGTCAAATATGATAACCATTTGGCACGACACGATCTTTAAAAAGTGTTTTCAAACCTACTTATTTTAGCACAAGGAAGCCGTCATGTTTCACGACTGTGTATGCACAGTTGTGACAAACTGATCATCCAGAAGTACCAATTTTTCAATTGAGTCTTTAGCAGCCCTATTTTTTGAATGAAAACTGATTAAAAGGGTTTCCACATGTCTGAATACCCTACATACCAAATTTCAAGTCAATAGATCAAAACTTCGTTGAGTATATATGTTGAGAAGTGTCCTTACACACACACACACACTTATTTATATATATATATATATATATATATATATATAAATGTTTTGAAAATATATATGGCAATTAAGCTACACAGAATTTTTTGTATTTTATCATAGTGAGGATTCATCAGGCTATTGCATGGAATTACTGTTATTGCTTGCTTTTAGATATTCTCGTGGTGCTAAGTTTGCTAGTCAGCCAATCAGACTTTTCATTATTCACGCACCCATTTATCACAGCTAGGAAGTATGGAAAGACTTAGAATGGAAGAGCACCACTCAAACCTCCACTATAAGAGTGTAAAGAGTACCAAAACATCAGGTAGTCCTATTATAAC
>NC_136519.1:15073411-15098411 GCF_053919585.1 Euprymna scolopes | reverse complement strand
AATTCACTGTTGAATTTGAACAAGTGCGAACAGAACATGCTCATCTCCAAACAATCAAACTCCAAAGATCCTCCGGCAAAATACGAGCGAAAATAATGGATTTCCTTTTGTGCAAGAATTGAAAAATTTTAAGGTCACGCTCATCATAGCGTCAACAATATCCCTTAATATATAATCTATTAAACAAAAAAACAATTCGTTTGCCATCAAAAATCATTAATCTCCTGAGTAGGTATCGGTGCATTTATCAAAACATTCGATGCCTCTGTTCAGATTCGAAAGATAAAGAATACTCCTTAGGGGCAGCTGCACATGTAATTGTGAGGCAAGGGTTGCGCAATCCTCAACCACAACTCTCCTGAATCGACACTGAGTCCTGTGGCAAAGAGAAGACCAGGACGACTGGAAACAATGCCGAGATAAGCAGAGAGCACATACAGCACCCGGAAGTTCCAAATGGTCACCCATTTAGTACTGACCAGGTTCAACATTGCTTAACTATATATCGAAACATTAGTCATGTGATTAACTGATATTTGGCGTTTTTCTATCTGGAGCCGGAACTATACTATTCTATTAATCTATATATGTATGAGAGGAAGAGAGAGAGAGCGAAGACACTTCTCAACCTATATACTCAACGAATTTTTGATCTACAGACTTGGAATTTGGTATATAGAATATTCAGACACATAGAAAACTTTTTGATTGGTGTGCATCCGGAAATAAAACAAAAAAAAAAAAAACAGGCTGTTAACAGGCCAAAATTGAAAAATTAGTATGGTGTAGGGGGTTGTCAGATTTTTATGTCTGTCAACTGTTTCACGAATGCGCATGCGTTAAAGGTTCACATGACAGATTCATTATGTCAAAAATAAGTAGATTTGAAAACACCTTTTATGACTGTGTCAAGCCAGCCTAATGGTTATCGTCCTTGACTCACTGTCATTAGGTTTTGGTTTCGATCTCAGCCAGAGTATTTGCTTTTTTTTTTTTTTATAGCTTACAAGAAATGAACTGTTTAGAAAAAAAAAACATACTCGCATGCACATGTCTCAGTTTCTATATAAATTAAAATGTAATATTTATATGCATGTTATGCCCAGGCAATGCCGGGCATCCTACTAGTTTACTATATTTAAATTTCGTTGACTATACTATGTTATACTAATGTACTATCTTTTGAGGCTCTATTCAGAGAAAGGTAGTTTAGTATTTGTTCTGTTGTCATAATGTTTCCAGGCATTACCTCCACAGTTTTTGAGGGAGTAAGTATAGTCTCTGTAACGTCACAGAAACGCTAACAAAAAAAAAAAAAAAAAAAAAATCAAAGAGTATCAGATCTATGTATGAAACTTAGAAAAATCAGAAGTTGAAATTCCACTAAAATTTTTTCCGTAACTTTCTAATAAAAAAAATCAACGCGATATAAGATGCAGAACTTTATGTTGCCTATTAGCACATCCAAGGTTTTTTTTTTTTTTTTTTTTTTTTTTTTTTTTTACATACGCATAACAACTTATCAAGGCCAAAGACAACTCGAGGATAAGGGTTAAGAATGTACAGTAGTCAATTGGACAATATAGTAATGTCTAGTAATGGAAATTCGGTATTGCCGAATTATCTGATCATTATTATTATTATCGTATAGATTGAATTAGATTTGTTTTAAAGAGTTGGTCACAGAGCAAGGGTAAACTGACACATTTTCCTCATTGCCAAAACATCTGCACCACACCCTCGCCACGCGCCTTCACTGATGCCAACATGTAACAGAGCGCATATGTGTGCATATGAAAATATCAGCAGCAACCAAAGAATGGATGGCAAGCGATTATAACAGTAGCAGCAGCAGCGTTTGAATGCATATGCAAATTGGCAAGTGTGTTTAGGCTTGCGTCTGAAGAAAAAGAAAAGGACACCACGTGGTTGGGAAGAGACAAAGTCAACACTGAAGGAGATAAACGCTGTAGCCAGCGTGCGGTCGTCAGACAGAAAAATGCCGGGTATAGTGGAGCAGAAGCGAGAGACTTAAGCTACTGTCAAGAGGGGAGAAAGAAAAACGGTAATAAATGACTTGAGTTAAGAAAAGAAAGAAAAGTGTTAGGTTTTCTTTTTGCTTGTTTTTTTGTTTGTTGCTTTTCGACAATGACGGACGGCGTAAGAGATTTGAACTGTATAATGACCACGCTACAAACACCCGTCATACTAAATCAAAAACTCATCAGCGTGGAATAAACGAAATACTTTTATAAATCAGCTGTGTTGTGCTTTATTCGCTGCCAGGTGTATATACTGTAAATTAATGACAAAAGTCAATTTAGAAATTATATAGACTGAAAAGCACATTTGAACGACCAACCGCAGCAAATATATAACATTCATTAGTTAAAATATTTGACCAATACTGTCTACAACGAATTCTGCTGGTCCGTTGGCACCATTTTGCCTACAATGCTTGAATCGAGACACGATACAGAATCATCCTCCCTTAATTAAGTGTTTTTAAAAAGTAAATTTTGCTGATTCTGTATTTTCACCAAATTGTTTTTTTGTTTTTTTTTCATAGGATTTTGAAAATTATATTTAACTCTTATGGTATTGTTTAGTCATTAAATTCATTTAACCAAATTGCAATAAAACTTATTTTTCTTAAGGTAATGTTTTCTTAAATCCATCAATAAAACGATTGCATGCAAATAACTTCTAATATTTTCAGATCGATTTCTTAAATGTGTGGTTTTAAGCCAAAACAACAGTACTTACTTGTCAAGTCGAAAATAGTAATATACCCTAAAATTATAAAAATTCATTGAGTAGAATAACTGCTATTCTGTTTTTAGTAAAAACAAAAGTCTATCGTTATTGGCTACAATTTAAAAATTTTTAAACTTCCTATTCGACCGTTTAGACAATCTTTTCATTTTTCAATAAAGGTAACAAAGTATTACATTATTTTTTTATTTTTCAAAACTATACATTACCAAAAGATTAAAATAGTAAACCTGTTTACAAATAAACGGAAAAGCATTCTGGTGGATTTAATTTCATAATCGAAAATTTTAAATAGGATTTAAAAAAAAAATATTATAGGCTATTGTATTTCTGATTTCAATAAATCTTCGATTAATAGTAAGCAGAAAAAAAAATCAATATTGAAGTATCAGAAAGTACGTTGATGGAAAACAGATATACAAAACTGTTTAAAATTTATCAATGTAGAGAAAAATAATAAAACAAAAAGTAGAATGATTAAATTCTCTTCAATTTCAATTAGGCTTTCCATTGCACAACGAAAAAAAAAAAAAACATCGACGAAAAAAAAAAAATCAAAAACAAAATGGCTGAACAACAGAAATGAAAAAAAAAAAAAAAACTCTTTCACGGCTTCACATTTTAAAAAGTTCATAGAAATACACTTTCTTACCCCTTCCTAAAAAACAAAAACCCAAATAAACAAAAAGCAAAACAAAGGTTCTGTACTTAAATAACCAGAGTAAACAACGTTCAAGATGGCGGGAACGGCCTCTTCAATTTTATTTTCTTAAAAACTCAGAAACGTATGAGACAAGAATCTACTTATGCTTCAGAGAAAGTTTTGAAATAATCATCCTTTTTTGAAAGATAGAATGAAGGAAAGTTTTAATGGGGGTCAACATAGTTGACATAACATGAACAAGAAAATGGCCAAAATTGGAAGAGGGATAAAAATTATCAATGAACGCTTTGATATGAGTTCTTATAGAAAAAGTAGAATATTGTTCTGTTAATTGTATTGCACGAAAAATAGCAATATTATTTCTAAGTACCTTATCCGTGTGTGTGTGTTTATATAATTTAATGACGTTTAAATATATTAAGAACATGAACTTAACATTTTTTTTTTTTTAAATGCTCAATACAAAGTAGACCTTTTATAAACAAACTTAAAAATAGTGCGCACAAATTAACCCGTGTTTTGACATTAAAATTTCTTCGACGGGACTGAAAAGCTTTTACAGTCCTGTTTGGACACTTTCTTTTTCTTTTTTTTAACTGGTGTTCACCCCTAACAAGGCAATATCGCCACTTGGACGTAAGGGGCAACTATTTGGGACAAAGCCTAGGAAAGATTAACAAGATGTTGGTTTATGCTACATTCAAACTTCTGCATATCAGTACATTCAGGGAAGCAGGTAGCAGGAAGGGAATTCCGAAGTCTAGTTGTTCGTAGGAAGAAACTATTAGAGTAGAAAGCTTTCTGGCATTTAGGGACCTTAACAGTGAAGGGGTAAGATTTTGTTGCTAAGCAGGTTTTCGCGGATATGTATATTGAGAGGGCACAAGTTTTAACGCCAGAACGTTAGTTGATACACACACATATATAAATATATATATATATATATATATATATATATATATATATATATATATACATACACATATACATATAGATATATATACATACACACACATATACATATATACACACATATATATACATATAGATATATATACATACACACACATATACATATATACACACATATATATACATATAGATATATATACATACACACACATATACACACATATATATACATATAGATATATATACACACATATATATACATATAGATATATATACATACACACACATATACATATAGATATATATACATACACACACATACATATATACACACATATATACATATAGATATATATACATATATACACACATATAGATATATATACATATATACACACATCGATATATATACATATATACACACACATAGATATATATATATACATATATATACACACACACATATATATATATACACACATATACACACAAACATATATACACACACACACACGCACATATATTCAAGATACCACGTTGATAGCAATAGACACAGCAGTATTTACTCATTTTCAGAAAGTTTTTTTTATTGGTCGCAAACGGTTGGGGCTGAAACAATTGTACGCAATGTTGTGACCAATAAAAGAAAAACTTTCCGAAAATGAGTAAATATTGCTGTGTCTGTTGCTATCCATGTGGTATATTGTAAAGAAAAAAATATAGCTCTAGTATTGCACTATTGAGCTATCTAAACGAGAACCTTATGTTATTCAATCATATGTAATTACTGCCCCAAATTACATATGAAAATTATATATAATTATATATATATATATATATATATATATATATATCGTGCATGTTCTCGTTGAGGCAGGTGTTATTTGAAAGCACAGAGTATTTTGGTTGATTTTCTTTTTTACCTTTTCCAATCTGAATTTTTCTTTTTATATTTTTATCAAAGTTGTATAAATTGGATCCATACGTTTGCTTAGCGAGCGCTTTCGACTGGAACATTCTGTTAAAAATTGTCTACCCATTTAATAGCTAGGGCTATGACAACAGCATATTCTTTTCATTGCTTTGACTCTCGAGTATATATCCGACACAGCCACAATTAATCACACGAGAACCACATCATGCTATATAAAAGCAGACAAGATATCAACAGATACACGCTCGAGAGTCAAAACAATGAAAAGAATATGCTGTTGTCATAGCCCTATTAATAAACGATCCCAGCAGGTGACCATCAAAGAATAAATAAATTTTAAAAGGAAAAAAAAAAAAAAAAAAAAAAAAACGTCAAGATTTGGTGTATTAAAAGGCAAGGAAACCAGTATCATCAGACAGCCGGATCAGGTAGCACCAGATGCAACATATATATATATATATATAAATCCAACAATTTATGGAGGTTGCAATAGCACTCCTCACTTGAATCGTACCTTAGAAGAATTTGAGATACCACAAGTTAGCCATCCCAACCCACTGAACCAACAGCAGCAGACACAAAATTCTAATTGTCTCACAGCCTCAGCCCTTGAGCGACCAATTTCATTGTCTCGCAATGACAACATTATTGATTTGATTAGTCCGAGTTCATTAGAATGCGTTCGCATCACCCTAAACATTGCGAGCGACAAGCGATTCGCTAATCTAATCACTTTACAAAGCGACATGTTCACCTTTTTTTGCGCGTCTTTTCATTCGAGCAGGTTGTGTGTTCGGTTTATTGATATTACATAAAATCAATTTATAACTTTGACATCGAGAAGATGATAATTGGAAGGCAAGGCGAACGGGAATAGCAAAAACAATATAGAATTTCAATATTCCTCAAGACAAAAGATGAAGATTCTTCCACAGTTACAAGATCCTTGTTAAGATTCGTTCTTAAAACAAAGAAAATCATTATTTCAAAGTGTGATTTTACACGCACGCAAGAGCGTATAAAGTTAGGCATTTGTAATATCTGTATTATAAAAGGGAAAAATGACTGTTTGTAATATCTGTTATATAAAATGGAAAAAAACATCAGGTAAAACTTGAAAAATACAGAACAAACATTCAAAGTTGAAATTTTCTTTTTCTTAAAAAAAAGAAAAAGAAACTCCATAATCCCAGATGTATAACATTTTAAATTTAAAGAAAGAAATTATTCGGGGGATCAACTAGCCATTTATATTATTTAATTTTATTAATACATACGCACATCTTTTAATGTTATCAGATAGTCTTTTTTTTTTTCTAGCCAATGAAAGTGACTGATTTATTTTCATATAGATATTTCCTTAACGTCGACTTGTGTGTGTAGGTGGAGAGGGTCGATTGTCATTTTTTTAATATAAAAAAAAACTTTTGCCTATTCTAAACTAACTACCACCAAAATACCGCATTCACTTCATAGCTTTATCAAAATTTTACTTACAATAATAAATATACATGAATAATCAGGACAAACTAGAAACACCTAAAACGATAGAAAAATAAAGTTAAACAAAGTGTCAACAAACAGTTCAGTAAGGCCCTTCCACCGCTTTTTTTTTAAGTATAAGATCGCCCAGCGTTTTCAGAGTCAAGTGAAAAAAAGCAGAGAAATTTCTAAATGGGCGTGGTTTTACAAAAGAAAGAAAATTTGTTCATTCTTAGAACTTCACGCCCGTGGAACGGTCTTCCGTTTGCCTACTTTCCAGGTGACTACAATATGGCCGTCTTCAAGTTTACTGTTTAATTCTTGATGTACCGTTCCGCTTAAGTTAACAAATTTAACGAATTTCCACTACCAACGATTACTGTGATTCTGATACTGTCCACTCTTTAATCCTTATCCTTGAGTGGCCTCTGGGCCTTGATAATTGGTGACTCCAATGTAAAAAAAAAAAAAAAATTTGAATTTCACGTTATAAGAATAATCAATGACTATTAATTGCAATTTTTACGTTACCCTAATTATAACTACAACAAAAATAAAATAAAATAAACGAAACATTACTAAAACGAAACGAATTAAATATATTTTGTAAAATTTTTGTTACGTAAGTTTGGACAGCGCTTGGTTCTTCCTGGCTACGCCCTTGTCTTCAATTGTCGTCACCTATGCCTTCAGCTGCCCATTGACACGTGTGCGCCAACCACTCCCATTGAGAGATTTCTCTGCTTGTTTTCACTTGATTCTGAAAACGCTGGGCGATCTAATACTCCAGCAAAAGGTTGGAAGGGTCTTACTGATCTGCTCATTGGCACTTTATTTAACTCTTTATTTCTCTATCGTTTTAGGTGTTTTCGGTTTATGAAATTTGTTTATATAATTACTTTGTCAAATTATTCAACCTGATTAATAAATGCAATTTTTGGATTGCTCTAATTATAACTTTTCATGTTTCATCGCTGGGAAAAGTGCTTTGAGAATGGTGGTGACTATGTAGAAAAATTAATTCTGGAGCACAAAAGGTTACTTGTTTTAATGATACCACTCCTGTCTTCGTATATCTTCAACATTTTGAGTAAAAATATACGGTACGGATGAATGATGCAAAGACCATTATTTGAATGCATAATTTGCACAATTATTCTTTTTTAAACATTTCATTATAAATTGCTGCTTAGCGTGATTCAATTGTAATTTTATTGTCCAATTTTGTGCAAAATTTCATTTCGTACAAAAAAACAAAAAAATAGTAAGTATTTTGAACGAAACAAAACGAATCCAACCCTGCAAAATATGCTAATGAGTAGATTAACTTTGAGGCGCTATTGTGAAATGGCAGGGAAAATCAATTCGCAGTACATAATTCCCGCATTAGCAGGAGGATTCTATCTCCACTGTTAAGAGTGGTTTTCAAATTCATCAGAGGAAAAATAATCAATATCAGCTTGCCTAGGCCAATCAGCTAATTCTTTATTTCCTGTCACCTAACGTACGTACGCACTTTGCCATCGTTTAAGTAACGAAATATACCTTCATTATAACTGATCAAACCAGCTCCTAGTCTAGGCACACAATTTTAAGAAAAAGCCCTCCAAAACTTTTTTCTTTTCTTTTTTTCGATTAAATGCCGGAACTTGAGTAAGACCAGAGGTTTATTGTCGTCCAACGATATCTTTAGACTGAAACAGTAAATTTATTGTAGCGACTTATGGTAATTCTGTTGACTGAAATTGAATAAAATAATATCCTGCTTTTTTCATTGAGCACTATTAACAACTTCGTTGAAATTCAATGGTTTTTAATTTAGGATATATTTTTTAACTTGAGTATATATATATATATATATATATATATATATATATATATATATATATATATAACTAGAGAGAAAGGGCGCATAAGCTCGAAGAGTCCTAGAGTGGACGAAACGCGGAATATTCAGTGTAGCTTAATCGCCATATATATTTTATAACTTACTATATATATATATATATATATATATATATATATATCGTCATAATTACCCATGGCAGCCAAGGTTTAATAGATTTTCAGAAAGGAAATGAATGGATTTTTGTTTTCGAACAGACCCCCTCCAACTACCGCAATCCATAATTATGTACAAGGCGCAGGTGTTTGATTGGAGCTTGAGCATCAGGAGGGTTGAGGGAGAATGCACGCAGTTGAAATGCATTGGTTCTTATATTGATATGACAAAGAGTGTCATCCTGGGAATACAACATTCATTTGGCAATAACGATGGAGATTTACACAAACCTGAAACAGAAAAGCAAGGCAGAAAAAAAAAAAAAAAATGAACGATTCCATTTGTGGTGTTTACATATAATACCACTATTGGCTTACATGCAAAAGAGATGGGAACAGTGGAAGAAAGGGGTAGACAGAACGTCAGGGGAGGGAGAAAGCAAAAGAGAAAGAGGGAGATCGAGGGTGAGAGAGAAAGGGTGAGGGAGATCCGAGAGAGGGAGTTCAGAAAGAGAGAGAGTTTCTAAGCGAAACTAAGCGTTCTAGCTGACTACAATATGGTTGTCTTCAAATCCAACGTAAACAAGTTCTGGATGAGTCGTTCCACTTAAGTTAATAAATTTACCGAATTTCCATTACTAACGATTACTATATTGTCCAATTGACTACTGTACACTGTTAACCCTTATCCTCGATTGGTCTCTGGGCCTTGATAAGTGGTTATGCCTATGTAAAAAAAGAGTTCAAAGTTTGAAGAGAGAGAGAGAGTTCAGAGAGAGAGAGAGAGAAAGGGAGTTCAGAGAGAGTGAGTCCGGAGAGAGAGAGAGAGAGAGAGAGTGAGTCCGGAGAGAGAGAGAGAGAGAGTGACTCTGGAGAGAGAGAGAGAGAGGGACTCCGGAGAGAGAGAGAGGGACTCCGGAGAGAGAGAGAGAGAGAGAGGGACTCCGGAGAGAGAGAGAGAGAGAGGGACTCCGGAGAGAGAGAGAGAGAGAGAGGGACTCCGGAGAGAGAGAGAGGGACTCCGGAGAGAGAGAGAGAGAGAGGGACTCCGGAGAGAGAGAGAGAGAGAGGGACTCTGGAGAGAGAGAGAGGGACTCCGGAGAGAGAGAGAGGGACTCCGGAGAGAGAGAGAGAGAGAGAGAGGGACTCCGGAGAGAGAGAGAGAGAGAGAGAGAGAGAGAGAGAGAGAGAGAGAGGGACTCCGGAGAGAGAGAGAGAGAGGGACTCCGGAGAGAGAGAGAGAGAGGGACTCCGGAGAGAGAGAGAGAGAGGGACTCCGGAGAGAGAGAGAGAGAGAGAGAGGGACTCCGGAGAGAGAGAGAGAGAGAGAGAGAGAGGGACTCTGGAGAGAGAGAGAGAGAGAGAGAGAGAGGGACTCCGGAGAGAGAGAGAGAGAGAGAGAGAGAGAGGGACTCCGGAGAGAGAGAGAGAGAGAGAGAGAGGGACTCCGGAGAGAGAGAGAGAGAGGGACTCCGGAGAGAGAGAGAGAGAGAGAGAGAGAGAGAGAGAGAGAGGAACTCCGGAGAGAGAGAGAGAGAGAGGGACTCCGGAGAGAGAGAGAGAGAGAGAGAGAGAGGGACTCCGGAGAGAGAGAGAGAGAGAGAGGGACTCCGGAGAGAGAGAGAGAGAGAGGGACTCCGGAGAGAGAGAGAGAGAGAGAGAGAGAGGGACTCCGGAGAGAGAGAGAGAGAGGGACTCCGGAGAGAGAGAGGGACTCCGGAGAGAGAGAGAGAGAGAGGGACTCCAGAAGAGAGAGAGAGAGAGAAAGAGAGTTTGGAGAGAGAAAGAGAGAGAGCGTTCATAGAGAGCGAGAGAGTTCGTAGAGAGAAAGAGCGAGAGAGTTCGTAGAGAGAAAGAGCGAGAGAGTTCGTAGAGAGAAAGAGCGAGAGAGTTCGTAGAGACAGAGAGTTCTGAGGGCTCAGGAGAGAGAAAGGGATCAGGAGAGAGAGAGATCGGATACGGGAGAGGTAGGGAGAGAGATCGGATACGGGAGAGGTAGGGAGAGAGATCGGATACGGGAGAGGTAGGGAGAGAGATCGGATACGGGAGAGAGATCGGATACGGGAGAGAGATCGGATACGGGAGAGAGATCGGATACGGGAGAGAGATCGGATACGGGAGAGAGATCGGATACGGGAGAGGGAGGGAGAGAGATCGGATACGGGAGAGAGATCGGATACGGGAGAGAGATCGGATACGGGAGAGGGAGGGAGAGAGATCGGATACGGGAGAGGGAGGGAGAGAGATCGGATACGGGAGAGGGAGGGAGAGAGATCGGATACGGGAGAGGGAGGGAGAGAGAGCGGATACGGGAGAGGGAGGGAGAGAGAGCGGATACGGGAGAGGGAGGGAGGGAGAGAGAGAGAGCGGATACGGGAGAGGGAGGGAGGGAGAGAGAGAGAGCGGATACGGGAGAGGGAGGGAGGGAGAGAGAGAGAGCGGATACGGGAGAGGGAGGGAGGGAGAGAGAGAGAGCGGATATGGGAGAGGGAGGGAGGGAGAGAGAGAGAGCGGATACGGGAGAGAGGGAGAGAGAGCGGATACGGGAGAGGGAGGGAGGGAGAGAGAGCGGATACGGGAGAGGGAGGGAGGGAGAGAGAGCGGATACGGGAGAGGGAGGGAGGGAGAGAGAGCGGATACGGGAGAGGGAGGGAGAGAGAGCGGATACGGGAGAGGGAGGGAGAGAGAGCGGATACGGGAGAGGGAGGGAGAGAGAGCGGATACGGGAGAGGGAGGGAGAGAGAGCGGATACGGGAGAGGGAGGGAGAGAGAGCGGATACGGGAGAGGGAGGGAGAGAGAGCGGATACGGGAGAGGGAAGGAGAGAGAGCGGATACGGGAGAGGGAGGGAGAGAGATCGGATACGAGAGAGAGTAGGGAGGGATATCAGAGAGAGAGAGGGTGGGATATCAGAGAGAGAGGGAGGGATATCAGAGAGAGAGGGAGGGATATCAGAGAGAGAGGGAGGGATATCAGAGAGAGAGGGAGGGATATCAGAGAGAGAGGGAGGGATATCAGAGAGAGAGGGAGGGATATCAGAGAGAGGGAGAGGGAGGGATATCAGAGAGAGGGAGAGGGAGGGATATCAGAGAGAGGGAGAGGGAGGGATATCAGAGAGAGGGAGAGGGAGGGATATCAGAGAGAGGGAGGGATATCAGAGAGAGGGAGAGGGAGGGATATCAGAGAGAGGGAGGGATATCAGAGAGAGGGAGGCATATCAGAGAGAGGGAGGGATATCAGAGAGAGGGAGGGATATCTGAGAGAGGGAGGGATATCTGAGAGAGGGAGGGATATCTGAGAGAGGGAGGGATATCTGAGAGAGGGAGGGATATCTGAGAGAGGGAGAGGGAGGGATATGAGGGAGAGGGAGGGATATCAAAGAGAGGGAGAGGGAGGGATATCAAAGAGAGGGAGAGGGAGGGATATCAGAGAGAGGGAGGCATATCAGAGAGAGGGAGGGATATCAGAGAGAGGGAGGGATATCTGAGAGAGGGAGAGGGAGGGATATCTGAGAGAGGGAGAGCGAGGGAGGGATATCAGGGAGAGGGAGAGCGAGGGAGGGATATCAGGGAGAGGGAGAGCGAGGGAGGGATATCAGGGAGAGGGAGAGCGAGGGAGGGATATCAGGGAGAGCGAGGGAGGGATATCAGAGAGAGAGGGAGGGAGATCGGAGGAGGAGAGGGAGGGATATCAGAGAGAGAGGGAGGGATATCAGAGAGAGAGGGAGGGATATCAGAGAGAGGGAGGGAGATCGGAGGAGGAGAGGGAGGGAGATCGGAGGAGGAGAGGGAGGGAGATCGGAGGAGGAGAGGGAGGGAGATCGGAGGAGGAGAGGGAGGGAGATCGGAGGAGGAGAGGGAGGGAGATCGGAGGAGGAGAGGGAGGGAGATCGGAGGAGGAGAGGGAGGGAGATCGGAGGAGGAGAGGGAGGGAGATCGGAGCAGGAGAGAAGGAGATCGGAGGAGGAGAGGGAGGGAGATCGGAGCAGGAGAGAAGGAGATCGGAGCAGGAGAGAAGGAGATCGGAGCAGGAGAGAAGGAGATCGGAGCAGGAGAGAAGGAGATCGGAGCAGGAGAGAAGGAGATCGGAGCAGGAGAGAAGGAGATCGGAGCAGGAGAGAAGGAGATCGGAGCAGGAGAGAAGGAGATCGGAGCAGGCGAGAAGGAGATCGGAGCAGGAGAGAAGGAGATCGGAGCAGGAGAGAAGGAGATCGGAGCAGGAGAGAAGGAGATCGGAGCAGGAGAGAAGGAGATCGGAGCAGGAGAGAAGGAGATCGGAGCAGGAGAGAAGGAGATCGGAGCAGGAGAGAAGGAGATCGGAGCAGGAGAGAAGGAGATCGGAGCAGGAGAGAAGGAGATCGGAGCAGGAGAGAAGGAGATCGGAGCAGGAGAGAAGGAGATCGGAGCAGGAGAGAAGGAGATCGGAGCAGGAGAGAAGGAGATCGGAGCAGGAGAGAAGGAGATCGGAGCAGGAGAGAAGGAGATCGGAGCAGGCGAGGAGATCGGAGATCGGAGCAGGAGAGAAGGAGATCGGAGCAGGAGAGAAGGAGATCGGAGCAGGCGAGAAGGAGATCGGAGCAGGAGAGAAGGAGATCGGAGCAGGAGAGAAGGAGATCAAAGCGGTAGAGAGGGAGATCGGAGCGTGATAGAGTGAGATCGGTAGGTATCCCCAAAACTATTTTGAAAAATGGATCGCATGTTCCCATGACGTCAGACTTTTGTTAACTATACGAACTATGAAAAAGCAGAAGCGACTTAATGATTTTTTAAAACCTTTGTTTATCTTCTTCAAACTGCAATTAATAATTAATCTTTGTTATAATTTTGATTTACACAGTTTAATAATTAGTAATATTATAAACATTTGTATATTAAATATGAAATACGGCTTTACTGACTGTTCTTTTGGTTACCTACGGGTTTCCATATTTTGTTCGGTAAAAAGAGACGAACAAATTGGGGGGGGGCTACAAAATGCTTTATATTTGTGCAATAATATTTTCAAATCGGTTTTAATCTGGCGATAAAATAGCTGACAAGAGCCATGTTTATATGAAAACTTAATATTTAAAAAAAAATTTAAACACAAAAATCTATGTCGTAACGGAACATTTTGAAATAATGGAGTTTTAATCTTTTAAAAATTAATGTTTACGAAGTTTCTTTTTCTTGGCAATTCAACTGATTATAGTATATATTAATTCGAAAAAACGCTATTTAAAAAAAAAACATAATAATATTAAATTTATATCATTTTTTAATTGTAACTTCAAAGGTAAATTTTTGTTCAATATGTGTATTTAAATTTAAAAAAATAAATATGTTTTACTTATTTAACTCTTATGTTCCATAATAAATAGAAATGTCGATAGATTTAAATATATTTTGGTCGAATTTCGAAAAAATAAATGAGGGGGTAGGGACACGCACTAAAAAAATATTTCTCCTCATATATTTTACAGAAACTGCATTTTATATGTAATTTCATTCTAAAATGGATAAGTATAAAAAATTTCACGAAAATCTGACCATTAGTTGATTTTTGCTAGATTTATTAAACACGGGTATGTTTTCACGTTCGGAATGTCTACTACATGGGAACGTTATTTTAAAGCGCCAATTATGTAAACACGATTTTCGTCTCGCAATTTCATTATTTTCGTTCGATGAAAAAAAAAATTGTTTTTAAATTATTACTGGTTTATTTTGCCCTTCTTTTAAATGGTACAAAAGTTATATTGATAATATTAATTTATAATAAAGTTACATCGTTTTACATGTAGGGTGGGGTAATTCTGTGGTGAATTTTGGTAGGCCCTGGAGATCGGAGAGGGAGAGAGGGAGATCAGAGAGGGTGGGAGATACATGTCAACGAAGACAAAGTGCATCTCTTCCAGTGGAAGATTTCGCTTTAAACAAAATCAAATAAAAAAAAATGCCAATTAAAGGAATCATGTACCTCTCCCAGTGGTTTTGCCCTCATATACTAACCTGGAAGGTTCTACATCCTGGCTCAATACATACAATGCCTAGAATTTCCAAATCTGGTATTAGGGAGGCTCAATGTTGTTTAACTTCGGTGATCTAACAAAAACCACAATGTTAACGTGATTATGCCATATATGCGCGCGCTTTCGTGCGTGTGCGCGCGGCATAAACACACACACACATATATATATATATATATGATTTGAACATCGTGATTATATATATATATATATATATATGATTTGAACATCGTGATTATATATATATATATATATATATGATTTGAACATCGTGATTATATATATATATATATATATATGATTTGAACATCGTGATTATATATATATATATATATATATATGATTTGAACATCGTGATTATATATATATATATATATATATGATTTGAACATCGTGATTATATATATATATATATATATATGATTTGAACATCGTGATTATATATATATATATGATTTGAACATCGTGATTATATATATATATATATATATATATATATATATGATTTGAACATCGTGATTACATATATATATATATATATATATATATATATATATATATAAATAATGATTTTTTTCTAACTGATGAGCCCAAATGAGGGCGAAACTAGAGTTTTAGACTTCCGGTTTGTTGACTGTATGGCTCTTGTGGGCTGCGACGTTGTTTGGCTGTGGAATTTTTATATATATATATATATATATATATATATATATATATATATATATATATATATATATATATATATATTGATGGGACGATTCCAATATTTTTCCCGATTCCAATACAATGACTGATTCCATACTAAATTCCCGATTTCGATACAATTACCGATTCCGATTCTTTATAAATGTTCGATTACAAAGTTGTTATTGATCCGTAAAAACAAATGTTAAATGTGCAAATATTTTCTCAAACATAAAACACACACACACACACACACACACACACACACACACACACACACACACACACACACATTTGTGGAGGATGATCTCTAGATTTTAGTTTAACTGTTAGTTTAAAATCAATATTATTTTATCATTACTACCTGCAGTGGAAGATTTTGTTTTAAACAAAATCAAATAAAACATGATAATTAAAGGAATCGTTTTTGGCATCGGAAAATACGCAGATTTTTTCCGATTCCAGGTTAATCGTCCCAACACTATGTACATGCAAACATAATACAGAGTTAAACAATATATAAACACAAAATATAGAACACATGCAAACAATAACAGACAGGCACACAATACACATACAACGTATGAAAATATACATGTGTGTGTGTGTGTGTGTGTGTGTGTGTGTGTGTGTGCGTGCGCACACACATCCAAACACACATACACATTTGTCCAGTCTACTAATGTTGGCATCAATACAAACAGATCCCATTTCAGGAAAAAGATTGTCCGAATGGAATACAAAAGACAACAAAAGTGAAAAGTCTCTGAGAATAAGGGGGGGGGGATGATGGCGGAGGAGGTGAATATACTTCGGTTGCCAAAAGAGAGGGGAGAGGAGCACGGTGTTAGAGAGAATAATGTTAATGACAATGACTGGCGCCCCCCACCCACCCACACTTTCCCCCCAACGCTATGCTCTTTAGCCAACCCATTAAATAATTCATCTTCATTTGAAAAGGCAGCGTATTCTGCAGGCGATAGATCCGCAACCTGATGGAAAGTAAGCACAGAGTTTTAGCATATGAATAGATGGCCTTAGAAAAATTTCCAATAGTAAAAGAAATTTAAAAAAAAAAGATCTGCAAGCTTATCATGTGTATTAAATTGCCCGGCTTAATACTATTAAAAAAAAAAAAAAAAAAAAAAAAAATATTGGGAAAAAAATAAAATACGATAATCTAGACTTCTATTAAAAAAATTTTTTTTAAATTTAAAAATTAAAAAAAAAATTTTCTTAAATAAAAATAAAAACATTAAAAAAAATTAAAAAAAATAAATAAATAAAGAATTACATTTTTGAATTTTTGAGATGAGGGTTGATTATTCGCATTATTTGGATTCATCAGACTACTGTTCTCATCTTGAGTGTGATTTTTCACAACGTTTTGGTCGATGCAACCTCTGACCATCCTAAAATCTATCTTATCGAACTTTGGAATTTTTGTATTTTTGAGATGAGGTGTTTTCATTTATTGAGATTGTCGGACTGACTTCCTCATCTTGGTTGTTATTGTCCTAGTGACATATGGCCGAGTGGTCCTAGACGTTTTATCGAAGTTTACAGTTACCCAAAGGTGCTGAGTTCAATTCTGAATGAAGACAGTGAAAAGAAAGTAACATTCAAAACAGAGAATCAGCAACTATGTCCCAAAGCCTAGCTGGAGTCCGAACACGGTACCCCCGTAATAATAATAATAAAGGGTTGGGTTCGAGACTCCTAACAAACGGTTCCCCAGTTCGATACAAAACACCTGATGAAGACCGGGGGTCAAAACGGCGGAAACGTTGTGGCTATAACAACCAAGATGACAATCTCAATAAATTTGGAATCTTTCTACATGGAATTTCGAATGGAACCCTTTACTTAATCCATGAGGTGTAGCATACTCACATACCATCAGCCATGACTGAGTAAAAATCCTAAGTAATTCGCAATTGATACCCCGTGGCATAGTGGATAAAGTACTTGGTAAAATTGAGTTGAAACTCACACACGTTTGGAGAGGGGAAGATTCAATCAGTGCAGGTGACACTTAAAATACAATTGTGAATTACTTATGGCTAACGGAACAAGAGCATGCTACACCCATGGATAAAATTAAGGGGTCCATTAAAATTCTCGATTCCTGAGTTTGGCAAGATACACCTGCAGAAATTCGATTGAAACGTTGTAGAAATAACATTCAAAATAAGAACAGTAGTCCGAAAAATCCAAATAAAACAAAAAGAATCTAGCAATTTTTACCCCACCTCACACGCATCCATATTTGAAGGTTTGTGCACTCTAGTAAGTGAAATCACTGGCTATCACAAACAATAGTGCAAATCACTTTGCAAAAGAATAGACTTTTGGCAGCTTGTAAATCCTGTTAAGAGTTCACTTATATTTTAGTTTGGCTAGGAAGGTTGGGTTTCGATTTTAGCTTGAAGCACTTGTGAGTCTTGCTTTCCTTAAGACCCAAGTAAATGTTTGTTTTTCAATTTTGACCCGTTAGTAGCTATGCAACGAAAAACTCAACTTATAAGATAATCTATATATATATATATATATATATATATAGCTTTAGTTAATTCTTATGTGGAAATAATTATATATTCTCTCTCACATACTGATTGATATATATATATATATATATATATATATAATTGATATTCATATTAAAAACCTTTTTTTCTATCAATTTAAAACGAAAATAAAACTTTCTCATATATGCTTCGCTGTTTGTTTTTGTTTTACAGCATATCAACCCTTTTCAGGTTATTTAATGCTGAATCCAGTCATTTTGAAGAACCGATTTTTCAACAGAGTATATTTGTTTTGTTTTTTTAAGTCGGTTTCTATTTAACCCATAGTGGGGACCCTAACAGGTACTACCACTCCGGGTCAGAGTGGACTTGGGAGCAATGGCAATTAAAGGGTGGCTCCACACTCCCCAAAGCCCGCAGGCTGGGGCCTCGCCATCAGATATAGTTTAAGGTCATATCCAGGACCTCTTATATATGGTTCGTGGAATTGCATTCATCTGCAAAAGATCTAGCTAATTTGCATATTCTTCTAAATATTCATTTCAATGAATTCCTTATTAGTTTTTTGGTTTTCTTATGGGATGATCATATTTAGTTAACCATTACGTGTAATTATATTCATGCAGATATTCTACATGATTTATATTTGCGTAAAAAGGTTATAAACACAAACTTCGTTCTATATATATTTATGTATGCGTATATATATTTGTTTAAAAAAATTTGCTTATCAAAATCTGTCAGTTTCTGTCTACAGACATATAACTTAATATATAGGGTATTCAAACCCATTCGAAACATTATATTTGGGTTTTAGCCAGGAAAAATCGGTGCAAAAGTGTAAAAATTAAAGAAATGGAATTTGATAGGTGAAGGTCGAACGACGGCATTACAAATATGCATGCGTAACGTAATAGCGATTGGTTCACGTTTTAATTTTTAGCCTTGTAGCAAACATGTCTTCATAGCCCACGCATTAATGTCGAAGAAAAAAGTAAATCGTAAGCTAAATGCTTTGGTTTCGATTCTCGGTGATGGCACACGATTCATTTTTATAACTTTCTAAATCATTACCATATATTGGGTCCAATATAATATAATAATATATATGAAGTCTGCATCAATCAAAATATCATATTTAAGCGTATTTTATGACCGGGCAATGCTGGGCGGCCTTTTAGTGGCTTATAGAATAATTCTTTACATAGTCTCTAAGAATTCAACAACAATTTCTTGTTCAATTCTTTTCCAACATGAAAGATAAACGTGACGATACGGACTCCAACAAATGTTTCCAAACGAAATTGCGAAACACATTTACAAAAGACGCACTTAATTTTCGTAAACTATAAAGTTAGTGTGTAAATAAATGCTAAACTTCTCTTTGCAAACAGAAGATCTTATCGCGCAAAAAAAAAAAAAAAAAAAAAAAAAAATTTAACCAAACAAAGATGTATAGAGATTAATATTCCAAAATTTGTGTTGACATTGCTGGGAGCAAGAGATAGGAAACAAGTGATTCAGTGTGTGTGTGTGTGTGTGTGTGTATATATATATATATATATTATATATATATATATATATATATATATAGAGAGAGAGAGAGAGGGGGGGGAGGATAGACATCTTTAAGAATAAAGAAAGACAAAACAATGGTACACATATTGCAACTAAACAGATATTTGTTACAAGAAATATTAAAACTAAAACATCTCGTCCAATACATGTATAAAACATTAAAAAAAAAAAAAAAAAAAAAAACACACGTTACAAATATATTCCAAACAAAGGAAGTTACACGCATTACTTGATGAAGTTAAAATTGGCAGTAGAGCTAAAAAAACAAAAACTAACGAATCTAATTAGTAGCTAGAGTAATTATATCTATCTATATATCTATAAATGTGTGGTGTGTGAAGAAAATTCTCAACGTACATACTCAACGAATTCTGATCCAGAGACTTGAAAATTGGTATATAGGGTATTCAATCATGCGAAACACTTAATTGGTTTTCATCCGATAAAACAGGCTGCTAACGGATCAAAATTGAAAAAGTGGTACATGCGTTTTTATCTGCTTGTCAACTGCTTCACGACGTTTGAAAACATTTTTTAAAGATCTTGACAAGTTGGTCTAATGGTTATCATACTTTATTCATCGTCTTTAGGTTTTGGTTTCGATCTCAGCTCGAGTGTTGTTTTTTTTTTAGTTACAAGAAGTGAGCTGTTTAGAAAAACGCATACTACCCACGTGCACAGGTCAATTTCTTTTCTTTTCATTTTTTTTTTTTTACGTTATTTTTTTTTAATGAATTAAACATTACGTTTAATACCGGGCAACGTCGGGCACATTTAGTAGTTAAAAAAAAAACAATAACCGTTAAATATAAATATTTACAATTTATCTGATGACTTCCCCAGAGAATGAAACAAAAGATTCTGCATAGTCTGCTTACCATAAGTATATTTTCATACGGCGACTACTAATCTCACGCATTGAGCAATATTGAAATACATACTGAATATATACTAAGCAGTATTGAAACAAATGCTAAATATATACTAAGCAGTATTGAAACAAATGCTAAATATATACTAAGCAGTATTGAAACAAATGCTAAATATATACTAAGCAGTATTGAAACAAATGCTAAATATATACTAAGCAGTATTGAAACAAATGCTAAATATATACTAAGCAGTATTGAAATAAATACTAAATACATACGAGTGAAATTATAACAAGATCAGAAAACTTCTATGCGGATTAATCAACGTTATGACGTCAACGTCAATGTTAAGGGGTGCAACAGAAGAGAGTAACTTACAACTGAATTCTACCAAGTACTTTAACCACTACGCCATGGGTCTTTACATTCTTCTGGGGGTTGATGGTTCAATCTTCAGTGTGGGCAACAGTCAAAATACAACTGTGAATTACGTAGGACTTCTACCCAGCCATGCCTGATGGAACAAGACCATGCTACCCCCGTTAATTAAATAGTGTTCCGTTGGAAATTCCGTGCAGATTCTCTGAGTTCGACAGAAAGATTCCAGGGTTCGACAGAAAGATTCCCGAGTTCAGTAAGCTACATAGGAGGTAGATTGGAGTTTAAATCGACGGAAACGTTATAAAAAAAAAAAAAAAAGATTCAAGAATTCCAAAGAATCCAAATAATACGAACGAAGTTTTATGTATCGGGATTTTGGAGACGAGGGTCGATAATTTGTGTTATTAATTGTTTAAATAATCGAAAAGATATATTTTATTTCATGTTTTAAACTTGTTCATAATATTCATGCAAATGTATACATACATATAAATTTGATGTGCGTATGAAGGCGTGCAGATAGATGCGCGCGCACGCATTTTATATTGACCTACCATTAAGGAATTTTCGCAAATAACACATTACTCTCAAATCTTTCGTGAATGGGTAAAATGCTTCGTCGAATGACATACTTGACGGACGTGTAAAAACTTGCAGAGGAGGAGGGAAAGAGGAAAAGCGAGGGAGGAAACCTATTAGCGAAACGGATGAATGTATTTGTTTTTGTTAATATTCCTGAATCTTATTAAAAAAAGAAAATGTTTTATTTAAACAACAAAAACAGCAATGACTAAATATGTTTAAGAATATATAATGCACGCTGGCAGGAATATTATGTTCAAATGATCATTCGTGTAGGTTATTGCAGTTTCATAGTATATCCGATTGTCAGAAGTTTATCAATATTTAATACGTCCTTATACTTGAATTCTAACAGTATTTTATAAATGCATTTAGTATAGCAAACATGTTATACATGTGTTTGTATAATTTTAAACCAAATTTTACTTATTAAATTCCGGTAATGTTCAAATACCAATTAAACCAAAGTCAATATTAATTGACCCAGTTAATTAAACTAATCGCGTATATAAAATTTCACAATAAGAAAGACAACCATATATTAAAACAGGTTTATCATATGTATTTCTTCAACAATCGTTTCTTAACCATTTGGGCAAGCTTAAACATTATTTCGTTAAAACATGTTCCAAAATGGCTAATCATCAGGCACAAAAAAAAAAACACAACTGTATAAAATATAAAAATCTACAAATATAAAAATAAAAAAAATAAATAGTTGCATTTTGTGTCTGATGGAATTTTGGAACATCTTTAACGAAATAATGTTTAAGCTTGTTCAGTTAAGAAACGACTGCAACAATGAAGAAATACATCTTATGATAAACTCGTTATAATATATTGTTGTCTTGGTTATTGCGAAATTATAATATATACTGGACGCCCCGTTGGGTCAGTATGTTATATTAGCTATGGGATTAATGTATGAGTGTGGCACTTGTGATGTAAAGAAAATACAGAAACATTTCCATGAAAGTATATGACAATGAAAAAAGAATATAGATAGATTTCTATGAGTCGTTCTGTTTATAATTGTTTATTTTTGAAAAAAAAAAAAAAAATACAGTCATTGAATTATAAGTGGTTTGACATACTTATAGATAAATGTGCCCTGAACAGATACCATAATACTTAAAGTAAATTCAAATTTTGATATATCTTAACTTAAACGCAAAAAAAAAAAACAAAAACAAACAATGGAAATGCTGAAAACGTACACAGTAAAACAATACGTTTTATTGTCGCATTGATTTTTTTTTATTTCTAATGTAATTAAAAAAATATTTTCGGGGTTATTTATTTATGTTGGTAGCGTAGAAGAAAATGTATGAATGTTTTTAATAAAGATGTATTAAAAATATTGGAGAATAAATTAAAAAAGAGGAAGGCGGTGGGTAAATCGCCTCTTACAGTTGTCAACGGATTAAAGTAGATTTATTTGTAAGAAAATTGCGTTAAAATAACTTAAACGTTATACGGAAATGAATGATGTAAAAAAAAAAAGCAGAAAGTATTAACAATTGTTTATTTGGATAATTTAAACGCAAAAAAAAAATAATTGGGACGCTGAAAATGTACAACAGTAAAATACGTTTTATTGTCGCGTTGATTATTTAGTACAATATATATCGTATATATGAAACAGGTCGATGATTATACGTATTATTTGTAATCACGTTTTGCGTTTGCTTCCCATATCTTGAAGTTTTTTAGTCACTAAATTTAAGATATTCACTTTTCTAAGGACGTCTGCTTGTTCGAACGAAACCGGTCCAGCGATTTGTGTTTATTTATTTACGCTGTTATAGGTTTATGTTTATGTACGCATGTGTAACCGGAAGTCGTAAACCAGATGTTGGGTTACAACACCCGTTACAAGATCATTTGAGTTTTATAATTATATAGATTTATGGAAAAATATGCTTATTCAATTAGATTTCATCTTTTATATATATCAATCCATTATTTGATGTAGTTCGATGTAACTACAGAGCATATAAAAATAAATGACTATATTGTAATATAGACTTTTGTCATTCATACATACATATATTAGTAGAACCCTGGGATAGAGTGGCCCTGGGATACGGTTTTTTTTTGTTTTTTTTTTTTTTCAGATTACGATGTGGAATAAAACGTTTTCCTGACTCCTGGTTACAGTATTTGTCCAACCTTACGGTGTTATTTATAATGTTATTTGATTATATACATGTGTATTATATATTGTATTGTATATTGTTACTAATTTTTAATATATACTATATAAAATTTTGCTTTGGCCCTGCGATACGGCGATTTCACTTAATGATCTCAACCCCTGAACAGATTAATGCCGTATCATGGGGTTCTACTGTGTGTGTGTGTGTATATATATATATATATATATATATATATATATATATATATATATATATGATGAGCCTGGCCAGTACCAAATAGGTGACCATTTTGGAATAGCAGGCGCTTTATGTGCTCTCTGCTTATCTCGGCATTGTTTCTAGTCATTCTGATTTTTCTACTTGTCACTGATATTAAACAGTGCTGACTCGGAAGACGTATGGTTGGAGATTGCGCAACTGTTGCCACAAAGATTTCACGTGCAAGTCACAACATCATCAGTGATGTTTCATGGTACTCATTGTAATCGATGGACGGACATAACATATATATATATGTGTGTGTGTGTGTATATATATATATATATATATATATATATATATACACACACACACACGTGTATACATGTCTGTGCATGTGTATAAAAATATACTTATGGCAAGTAAGTTACAAGAAAACGTTTGTTTCATTCATAGATGAAATTATATGGAAAATAGCCTGATGATTTCCCCGAGAAATTAAACCAGCGTTTCTGTGTCGCTTTTTTGCCATAAATATATTTTCATGTGACTGCTATTGAAATCTACTCTAGTATTGGGCATTGTTGCAGCAATTATCGAAAAACTATTGAAATATATATATATATATATATATCCACATGAATTAGGCTGACATGCTGATGGTAATTTAATAGGAGAAGCAAAGAAAAGAAACCAGCGAAGATTTTTTCTTCTTCATCTCATTGATTGAATTCCTATTCTTGTCAAAAATGCAACTCATTTTAAATTCCTTAAACTAAAGATTCTCCCGATTCCAACCTAATTATAAGCAATATTAACGAAAGCGGAAAAGAGAGGGTGAACAATGAAACCCACCTTTTTTATTCGTTCAGTTCTATACACAGCAATTAAAATGTACAAATATATGTTTTTTTTATTTGTTTTACATAAGCATTTATCTGCTGGCCTGCTTCTCAGCGGAATACAACATGGTAGACGTCAAATCCAATGTAAACAAATTCTTGTTGAGCTGTCCGCATAAATAATCAAATTCTACCCAATTTACACCATTAATGATTACTACACCATCACCTTTACATTCATTAGCCCTTATCCTCGAATGGCCTTCAAGCCTTCATAAGTGGTGACTCCCAAGTAACAAAAAAAAAAAAAAAATATGCGACAGTACACATTCATGAGCATATTTCAGTCAGCCAGTTACAAATAACTAGAGAACCCTCCATACAAAAGTAGAGTCCGTACTA
>NC_136519.1:15033411-15068411 GCF_053919585.1 Euprymna scolopes | reverse complement strand
TGGATTCATCAGACTACTGTTCTCATCTAGAGTGTCATTTTCACTACGTTTTGGTCGATGTAACCTCCGACCTTCTTCAGGTGTGTCTTGTCAAACTTGGGAATATTTCTGTTGAACTCGAGAATTTTTAACGGAATTTCCAACAGAACCCTTTATTTACTTCATGGGGGGTAGCATGGTGTTGTTCCGTCAGCCATAATTGGATACCGATTCTAAGTAATTTGCAATTGTATTTTTCAGTCACCTACACTGAGAATTGAACTTTCAACCTTCAGGAGAATATCAATTTTACAATTGAATTTTCCAGGTATTCTAACCACTGCACCACAGGTCTTAGTGAGTTTTACAAGATACACCTGAAGAAGGTCGAAGGTTACATTGACCGAAAAGTTGTGAAAATCACACTCAAGATGAGAACAGTAGTCCAAAGAATCCAAATAATACGAATAACCAATTCTTATCTAAAAAATTCAGAAACGTAATACCAAGTTACGTAGTTTAAATGAAGGCCTAGCAAGTGATAGGTTAGCTTGAAAGTTAATTCTTAAAAGAAAAACTTAGCATGTTAAACTGATGATGACATACAAGCATCATAATTTGGAAACTTTTACAAAACCATCAAGATCATTTTTAGAACATAATACCACAGAAGTGCTTCCCTACTAACTAACACATATCAACTAATACTTGTTGAGCCAACTTCTTAAGTAACTCAATCCTCTCATAACATTGTTCTACGTCTAATTGACAATCTCATTAAAACTCATCCTTCCCCTTTGAACTTCATGGTAGTGGTAGCTCATTAGTATATCTATTATAATAAATCCGTATTCCTGTGTTGTTTGCAATGACGTCATCTAGATATCTAGAAAAAGTGAAATTGTGTGTATCTGTCTGTGTGTGTGTACATTTCCCTACTTTGAAAATCACACAGTCAAGTTTCAGTCTACAGGCTCAAGATTTGATATAAGGGGTATAGAGAGTTGGGAAAATTTTTCTAATCAGTTTCCGGACAGATATTTAGTGATCAAGGGGTCAAAGTTCAACGATTTTACTTTTGAACACTCTACCAAACTCCTCCGCCAATTTTTGGTCTAAACACTTGAAATTTTAAATGTAGGTTCTGAGGACGTAAATCAAACGTTTTATTTTAATTTGAGCCCCAAACAATAAATGTTGGGGGGGGGGGTCAAAATTGGGGTCAAAGTTTTAAAAAAATTGACCTCTCAGTCAATTTTTGATCTAAACATTTGAAATTTTACATAAAGTGTATTCAGACAGAGGGTAAGCTTTTTAATCTGTTTTTGGCCGAAAATTTGGCTACCAAGGGGTCAAAGTTAAAAATATTTGACCTTTGTGGTTAGCAAAGTTTTGATCTAAACATTTGAAATTTTACGTAAAGAGTATTCAGACATGCAACAAGCTTTTTAATCAGTTTTGGGGCAAAAATTTGTCTGCCAAGAGGTCAAAGTTGAAAGAGTTGACCTTTGCAGACTCTACCAAACTCCTCCGCCAATTTTGGATCTAAACACTTGAAATTTTAGAGGGAGGTTACCTGAACAGGAGTGAAACTTTTTAATATAATATATGCACAGAAAGTTATGAATAGTACATAGGGTTCAAGCAAAACTAAGCTGAACTGCTAGCATATCTATAATATAAAGCTGAACGTCTATGTGTGTGTGTGTGTGTGTGTGTGTGTGTGTGTGTGTGTGTGTGTGTGTGTGTGTGTGTGTGTGTGTCTGGTCACGAATAGGCTCCTATATGGTTGACTATTATAGAAAACTGATCATATAATGATAGAAGATGTATCGAAACACAGGAATGGGTATATTTGATCTGGCATGATGATGATTCATTAAAATTGTGAGGTCTGGGTATGCGCTTGGTCCACAAAGTATGGAAATAAAAAATTTAAAAATGAAAAAAAAAAAAAAGTTTTCAAGTGTTTTTGATATAGATGTACATAATAATACTCTGATAAGTATGTTTTAACTTAAATAGGGATGGTATGATAAAATTGTGGGGTCTGCGTTTGCGCCTGGCCTCCATAGACTGGAAATGGGCACAAACTTTAATAAAGAATTTTCATATCTATCTACGTAAGTATACTTATGTTTCAGTTTGAAGAAATATGGTATAATAAAATTATGGGAGTGTTCGCTCGCGCCTGACCTCCATAAAATGGAAATATGTCACAAAGTTTAACAAGTTTTTTTTAATATAGATCCACAGAATATTGTGATAAGTGTTTCAGTGTGAACAGGTATGGTATAATAAATTATGGGGTTTATCTATTTTATTTTTACTTTCATCATATTTTGCTTTGGTTTTGATACCCCTAAATTCGAAGCTATCTCTTTACAAGCCTTCCTTTTCATAACCTATCATACTTTCATAATTCAGAGTCTATTTTCTGTAGGCTGTTTTTGAACCGAGTCAACGACGGGTACTTTTGCTAGTATATATATATAACTGAACAAATTTCACAAAATTTTTTAGAAGGGTCTAACAATTGTTTGAGAGAAGTTGATGAATAAAGATGACTTTTATCTTTTCTTCAAAGTAATTCTGTAATAACCAATACTATTATATGTTATTTTATAAATTTTAGATATAAATTATTTGGTGTCCATTTATAGGACAGTAGGATCTAATGGATTCATAAGGAACTCTGTTGATTGACTTAAATTATATTTCAAACTCTTGTTCTCTTCTTGGGGCCGGTTTTGTTCACAGGGAGAAAGGGAAAAAAACAAAGAAGGAAAAGAGAGGAGGGATGGGGAGAAGGAGAAAGAGGAGAAGAAAGGAGGAGAGAGAGAGAGAGAGAGAGAGAGAGAGAGAGAGAGAGAGAGAGATGCTTTCCATATTCCACACCTAAGAACCAAGAACATCTTTAAGCATGCAATGGTGGGGTTCAGAGGTACGGATAGAATAAGAAGGGAACGCGTTGGAATATTTCCTGATTTCTCCCATGACACAATACTTCCATGAGAACGTTTCCACTGCACAAGAGAATCTCAGCCCGTGAAATGTGCTACCGACTCCATTGGAAGTTCAACACTTCATTAATAAACAAAATTCTTGAAGCAGAAGATAATCATTACAACTATAAAATAAAAATGAAAAAAAAAAAAAAAACCTTCACACATTTCTTTTTGTAGTTTTGAGGATTATTTGCTTCTTTTCACCCTCTTTCTACAAAACCATTGGATTTTTTCACGCCTGCTGCAATCAACCACAACTAAGTTGATTTCCACTCTACCTTCAGCCGCCATTAAAGATCGACAAAACAGTTCATTTAACTATTTTCCGATTCGAATCACACAATAGCAAAACTTGATAAATTTATGGTTGGACTATTTCTAATTCTAAAATCATTTCATTTTTTTTTAATCCCTAACGCCATAATAGAGAACCAATCAGACAAGATTCCTTGAATTTCAAACTCTTCTGAAGTCCCCTTATTCCTTAAATTTTAGCCATTTTCTAAATGAAAATTTTGTAGTGGATTTTGATCAAAATTGGAATAAGACTTCCAGACATTTACATCCCTGTCATGGACGTGCATCAGAAGCAGAGATGTGTCATTGAATTCCGGACAAAAGTGCATTGAGAATGGTGGTGACTATGTGGAAAACTAAATTCTGGAGCGCTTGTTTTAATGGTTGCACTCCCTTCTTGATAGCTCTTCAACCATTTTGAGTTTAAAAAAAAATAAAAAATAAAAAATAAAAAAAATAAGGAGGCTTTATTTTTGGAAGATCCTCATATTAGGTTGGTGCAAAAATAATGTCGTTTTTTTGGCGTTCAACTATGGATTAAAAAAACGACATTATTTTTGCACCAACCTAATATTACAGCATTCAAGATATGTTCAAGTGTTAATATCTTATTTGTTAAATTGTTATTCTGATTAATTTGTACTAATTTTAATTAATTTTATCACGCCAGGGGATATAATTCAATTTTAACCTCAAACAAGGCTCAGTGCCACTTTGAAGTAGGGGCTAATATCGGGGATATAAATTGCAGGGGTATTATGAAGGGAGATGAGTAGCAAGATGTCTGCTCACGTTACACTTGAACTTCTGCATGTCAGTACAGTTGGGAAAGCAGAATCCCGGAAGGGAGCTCCAAAGTCTAACAGTTCTAGGGATCTCTACTGTGAAGGGGTGGGATTTAGCTGTTTGTCGGGTTTGTCGGGAGTATTCACGTCGAGGGGGTACTAGTGCTTGTAGTTCGTCAGAGCATTCACCAATAAAGTACTTGTAGAACAGGCAGAGGGATGCAACATTTCATTGATGTTGCGAGCCTATCTTTGTTTTATATTATTTCCATGGCAAGTGCTCGTTTGAGCTCCAATCTTTCATGATAAACACCCGTCTAGCTGAAACCACTGTCAATAATTTTCCCCACTCTTTATCTGTGCCTAAATCAAAACGTAGATTCCATGAACAAAGCTTCTTTCTTATAACTGCACGCCTGTGGAACTCTCTACCACTTGCCGGTTTCTCACCTGACTTCAACTTGGATGCCTTCAAGTCCAACATAAACAAATTCCTGATGGACCGCCCCCTTTAAGTAATGAGACTTTATCAAATCTCCAATACTAACGAATACTACAACACTATCCCATTGATTACTGTAAACACAATAATCCTTATTCCTGAGTGGCTTCTGAGCCTTGATAAGTGGTGACCTTCATAAAAAAAAAAATGGGACTGAGACTGAAGCTTAGTTCAGGACCTATCATGTTGTCCATCTTACCGTTTATTTCTTTAAACATCTTGAAATGTTCAATTCTTGACAGCACCTGTTTTATAGCAGAGAATCATGTCATGTCATTTTTTTAATTTATTCCACCCTTAACTTATCAGAAGAATAGGAACTCATCAACTTTAAAAGAAAATAAAGGAATATGGGTATGATTACAAAATACAAAAATCGATATAGAAGTTTTAATTGTATTTTCTTTTAGTGCCACCATTTTTATTACACACACATATATATATATATATATACACCGACCCAATAGATCATTATATAGAAACAGAACCCATGGAAATTCCACGGTAGTTGAAAAATTTGTAAACACATAAATAAAATAAATAAAAAATAAAATAAAACAAATAACGACGAATTCAAATCAAGTTTTTAGCAATTTTTTAAAACGTTTTAAAGCAAAAAAGAATTGATTTAAAAAATTTACATTTTTTTTTTCAATGAACATTCAACACAACGTTTTTTTTTTCCTGAATATTTTTGTTTATAGAAATCATAAAAGAACAGATGTCAATTCACTTGCACGTTTTATTTTTAAATTTTAAAAAGAAACAATAATAAAAAAAAAACTTACAGTCTCCTCTCAACAAGACTTTATTTTTAATTATAAAATAAAATAGCCAACTCGAAACCGCATACAGGTTTGTTTTTTATCTTTAAAGAGGAAATGGTTTTAATGATTTTTAACTGATAAAGAGCGACTCTAAGGGAAGGTAATTCGTTTCTCATTAATTAATGTTTGCGATGATGATGTTTTTGTGACACTGGACGTACGAAGAAATAAATTTTTAGATTACTAAAACTCTTCAGTACGATACTGGGTACCTAACAAGGGACTGAAGACTTATTGTCAATTATGAATTTAATATTCCCATGAAACTTCCTCCTGCGGAAAGAGTCAGTTCAACCCGCCTTGGGTGAGTGTTGCTCCAGTAAAAGTCTGTTTTGTCATGACTGTGTACACTTCATTGTTATATGGATGTTTGGTACTCATGCACTTATTGATCCGTGCTGAAATAATAACGTTATTATTTAAAAAGCCATTCTTAACATGGAGAGGGGAGGGTGCTTTTGTACTTATTCTGTACTTTAACCTGACAAGTGAATAAAAAATATATAAAGCTTTAATTAAACTCGGAAACACGATTTAAAAAAATAGTGCGGATCAGTAAGTGCATTAGCACCGAATGTTTTAGAGGGTGTGAATAAGGGCATAATGTCAATAGGGGATGAACCATAAGAAAAATGTCAAGAGGAATGGAATGATGTAGATAAATAATTGAGATAAAGAAAAAAAGGTCCTGGAAGGGATATTTTTCTTATACTGATATACACAACACTTTTTCCTGTTTGTCTTTCTTTTCAGAGATGGAGATGTAAGAGCGATTAATACCGGATTCATCTCTGAGAAGAGAGAGGGCAACTTCTTCTTGACTGTATTTAATGCAAAAATAAGCACAAATTAAACGGTATTCAGCCATTAATTTGGCAAAAAGCGCTCATTCTAAGTCAACGGGATTAATAGAGAGTAGTGTACTTATGCATCCATGTTATCACGCTGAAAATAACATTGCATAGAAACCCATTATTAACATGGGGAGAGGAGGGTGATGCGTAAATAATCTGTACTTTCACCTAACAATTTAACAAAAATATCATAAAAATTGAGTTTAACTTTAAAATACTGTTGGTTGTTTTTGTTTTACGACATATCAACCCTTTCCAGTGATTTTGAAGAAAATTTTTTTAATAGAATATTTTTGTTGTTTTCAAGTCGGTTTCTATTTAACCCATAGTTGGGACCCTAACAGGTACTACCACTCCGGGTCAGAGTGGACCTGGGAGCAATGGCAATTAAAGGGTGGCTACACACTCCCCAAAGCCCGCAAGTTGGGGCCTCACCACTGGATATAGTTTAAGGTCATATCTAGGACCCCCATTGAGGGACTTTTACCCTCTGCAGGGGGGGGGGGGGCAGTCGGCGTATTCTAATGCCCCACCGACAGGGCCATAAAGATACTGTTAAAATAAAATAGCGCAATAACAGATGCACAAACACTGAAATTAGTATTTAATTTCCACTTTTTCTCAGAAACTACTGGTCTGATCTGGCTAAAACTGTGCATGTCATAAGGTGCAATGAACTAAATATAAGAGTATCTGTTCGATGCACAGTTAGGGCTTAATAGGGATTAGTATTTGATGGAAAAATAAGCATAAGTTTAACCGTATTCAACCATCAATTTGGTTGAAAACGCTCATTCTAAGTCAACAGGTTATAACTTTTGCCATATTTGAATGAGCTAAAAAGTATGTGTATTAAAAAGTCTGAAAATAGCAATGTGTAATGGCTACAGTCACGGCTATGGGCTTGGCATTCCAGGTTCGAGTTCTGTCAGGAATACTGCATTATTTTCATCCATGCTCTTTGGAAATAGATATATCCTCCCTCTACTTATGAATTAAATAGTAGTGTAGACTAGACTCTCAAGCCTTAGTTGAGCAATGAACTCATTATATTTAAACAACAAAAATGCGACTGGCGGACAAAGAGACAAACTATTTACATAAGATGCGCGATTCCCAGAAAACTGCATGTCTAACATGAGAACAAAACTTCCATCTAAAAATGTGTCATTCTAAAGACATCATTATAAAAAAAAATATTCGCTTGGAAGTGTAATAAATTTCCATAAAATATGAACGAAAAATAAAACTATGGAACAAATAAAACAGTTCAGCCAGAATCCGAAATTGCAAAGACATGATTGAATTAAAGTAATAGTATTAGTGACAATATGGACGCAGAATATTAATAGGATGTGACCAGGCACTTGGTTTTATTTTCTTCCGCGAATCTATCGTCAAGGGACTTTCATAATTTGACACTTTCGACTGTGATGATTTTGTCTCGTTCGGCAGACAAATCTGCAAATTTTTCTCAATCATTTAGAATTATATATATATATATATATATATATATATATATATATATATATATATATATATATATGAGCTTCGAGGCGGAGCCAATATTAACCGTATGTATCGCTTGAAAAAAAACAATAACATATATATATATATATATATATATATATATATATATATATATAAAAATAAATAAATGGTACACGATGGCAGTAGTAGACACTTTCTGATACCGAGGAGACCACATACTTTGATAAGCTCCTAAGATTGACTTTCACTCCATCAAATGTGTTGCCACAGTCGATGAAAAAATGTTTGGATCATTCTACTGCTCCAGAAAGTATCGTATTCCTGATTCAAACCTCTACGCGTATAAGAGCTACGTCTTAAGATGGAACAACGCTGTCATATATGGGAGAGGTATTTCTCGAACATTCTTGTTTTGATCAAGTACAAAACCAACTTTACAATCCCGAGGAGAAGGATCTCTTCTCGTTCTTACAGCCTCTTTTCACACAGAAGAGATATTACTAGCCCCTCTCTACTGCATTATGTTCCCGGTAGGTGTTCGATTAAGGTTTAATCCCTGCCCCCCCCAAAGAAACATTCACAGCAGGAACTATGCTACAGCCATGCCAAAGAGCTTTCCTTTCTCTCTCTGTAGCAAAAAAAAAAACAAGCAAAATTTCCATGAACAAAGTTTCTTTCCTTAAACAGCACATGTGGAATAAAAAAAAAACACATAGTTGTGTTCTCACAGACTACGACAAGATCATTTTCAAGTCTAATGTAAACAAATACTTAAGACATCTACTTGGTCAATTAATTCCTCTTTAATGATCTTCTGCTTGTTCCAGCTATTGCTTCCAATCCTCTCGCGGTGGCGATCATTGTTTAACCAACAACCTCTTAAACACTTATCCTCGAGCGGCCTTTAGACCTTGATAAGCGGTGACTCATTTAGCATATATATATCATTCATTTTTATATTTGTACTAGTGGGGGTGCCCAACGTTGCCCGAGTGTTTGGAGGTATGTGTGTTGGGGGAGGGGAGAGTTAGAACAAAACAAAAGGGAAATTAAATAATAAGCGAAGTAATAATCCTGTTTAAATATTAAAAAACCATGTTAAACTTGTTGAAAACAATTGGAAAAACAAAACAGCAAAAAAGTTTTGGGAGGGAGGTAGGCTTTGAACTCGAAGCCTTGAGGTTAATAATCTAATGACTTAGCATGATGTCACAAAAGTAGGGACTTGAGAACAGCCAAAAATAAACGTTTCAAAACGCAGGTGGTTGAATGTCAACGTATGGTTTTCTAGGTCAAACATCACGCCGTAATAGTAGTAGAGAAAACGAATTCAAACGAATTTTGTAAGATAAAAGTCGCTGAAATAAAAGATATTTACGACGTCGTTTCGTAAATCGTAGATATTATAATCTAAGGAGTATATAAAAAGTTCTAAGACATGGTAACCCCACCGCCACCCCGGAGAACTCTCTCCAAAAAAGCCTTTGCCAGATATTCACAAAAAATACTAATACACATTTTGCCTTTCATATATATATATATATATATATATATATATATATATATATAATGTGGTAAATGCAAACTATAGACAACCATAAAGGTGACGACAGCATAGGTAAAATTCAGTTATAAAGTTACACTCTTCTAGAGGTTGAAGGTTCAATCCTCAATGCGAGTGACAGTCAAAATACAATAGTGAATTATTTAGGACTTGTACTAAATCATAGCAGACGGAACGAGAACATGCTACCCTCATGTATTAAAAAGTTCTGTTCAACATTCCTTGCAGATTCCCGAGTTCAACAAAAATATTCCAGAGTTCAACAAGATACACCTGAAGAAGATTGGAGGTTACGTTGACCGAAACGCTGTGAAAATAACACTCAAGATAAAAACACTCGTACAAAGAATCCAAATAATACAGACTTTGTGAGCAGTTGTCTCTGATAACATCGTGCATTCTTTTGGCTAGGAACAAAGTGTAGTATCTGTTCTGATACTACACTTCACATTTTTGGTCCTTGGTCAATGGAGGAGAAATCCTCCTAGACCGAGACAAGTTAAATTTTTGTTCCTATCCAAAGTGCCTATTTTGAGGGAGCTGGATTTTCCCCACATTAAAAACCGACCTTGTGTCTAACTCTGCCCTCGTGGGGAGGCAAGTAAATAGGAACATGTGCTGTATCCCTCTTAAAAGTGAAGAGTCGACTGAAAGGTTGTTTTTTTTTAAAAACTGACCGACTTCCCCACACATTTGCATCCATTGGAAGACATTTGCCAAGGCTGCTGCAAATAAGGTAACCTTCCTCTATCATGCTAGAAAACTACTCTCACCTGATAGTATCCTGTATCTCTACAAGATCACAATACACAAAGTATTGTTGCAATATCTGGGCTAGTGCATCCACCACCAGTTTCTCTCCAGGATAAAAAAATAAATAATCCAATCATATAAAGTCCCACATTATTAATTTACCTTTAACCCCTGTCCCATTGCTGCAAGATTACATTCATGTGCTTTAATGAACTCATACACTTGTATTCCCACAACATAAATACCCTAAACAAATCTGACAAGCAGCAAAATTCCACCCCTTTCACTGTCAAAGTCTCTAGATGCCGGAAAACCTTCTACTCTAATAGTTTCTTTTCTAGAATTGCTATTTTCTTACCTTGTCTCCTGTTTCTCTGACTGCAATAACATGCTAACATTTAAATGTAATGTGAACAGGCATCTTAACTCCCTATATAATGCCCCTGTAGATATAACCCCAAGCAGTAGCCCTAAGTGACAATTTGCCATTTTGGGGGTGAATAATAATTATCTATATATCTATAAAAGTGAGAATATGTGTTTGTGTGAGGACACTTCTCAAACTATATACTTAAAACGAATTTTTGATCTACAGATTTCAAATTTGGTATATAGGGTATTCAGACAGGTGGAAATTTTTTAAATTGGTTTTCATCAAAAAAAAAAAAAAAAAAAAAAAAAAAGGGCTGCTAAGGGGTCAAAATTGAAAAATTGGTACTTGGCAGTTATCGGATTTTTATCTGTTTGTCAATTGCTTCACGACTGCACATGCACAAATTATTTACATTATGTTAAGAATAAGTAGGTTTGAAAACACTTTTTAAAGATTGTGTCAAGCTGACCTAATGGTTATCGTACTTGGCTCACTGTCTTTAGGTTTTCGTTTTGATCAAAGCTAGAGTGTTTTTTTTAACTTACAAGAAATGAACTGTGTAGAAAAAAAAACATAATACTCGCATGCACATGTCTCAGCTTCGTTCTGTTTTTTTTTAATTTTTTGAAACCCTTCATGGCCTGAATTATGATGTAGATTATGAAAAAATAGTTGCTAATTTTAGTTAGGTTAAATGATAATGATACCATGATTGTCTTCAAATTGGAAAAATTATGAGTTTCAATAGTTAAATGAGTACCGAAAACTTTTGCATTTCATAAACTTACCTTGATTATTATCCATAGTGATTAAAAAAAAAATGTGTTTATGACAAAAAACGAAATCCTTCACTCTCTGAGACAGATGGCGGCATACTGAATGCAAGCAATGGACACTTGCAATCTGGAGGTATCTGGCATTTACCCAGATACTGAACTAATACGTACAAGGCGTGTTTGAATTAATTCCCACTTCATTTATGCCGTTAAATTCATTTATTTATGACTGAACGAATTAGATCAACCAGGCCACAGAGAATTAATTTAATATTTCCTAGGAATTTCCTTCGTTGGAGGAAACCAGCTTAATTCGCATGAGGTGTGTGCTGAACGAAGAGGATGACATAACTATACTAGAACCGAGTTCAAAATGATAAACACATACTGAATGATATTGAAATTGTATATCTTTTGAAACATCTAAAGTTTTTAAAAATCTCACTCGCCGTTCCATAACGCTATATATACTTTGAATGTTAACGGCTTTATTCGTTCTGAAATAGAACAGAAGTATCCTTTTCACATCACAAAACTAAGTACATTGTACTGATATTTTTATTTTATTTTCTTCAAATGAATCATCCTGAGGAAGTCTTGAAATAAAGACGAAACTCTGATGAACATATCATTTGGTTTGCTTCCCCTTTTCATCTCTCCATCACATTGAAAAATCATTTCAACCCGGCCATGAAGGGTTAAAGGAGTTTAATGCTCCGTTTAATACCGGGCAACACCGGGTACATATTCTAGAAAAACTGAGGATGAGGATGAGGGCAAATGTCCATAATTTGAGGTTAATACCAAAGCCGCGGAAAGCTTATTCACAGAGAAACTCATAAAAACTGATTTGGAATCCATCATATTCAAATATATCAAACGAACAAAGCGATAAATCTGCGACAAATGTGTTTTATGTGAGCGTCTTGAAAGCTTGGCCGTCTCTATGGATCTGGTGGTAACAAGAAGCTTTTATTTTTAAAGGAATTACATCCGTAGATATATTAACTTCTTTCGCAATGGCAGGAATTGTCATGCTTTCAATTTTCAGTGGGACCCATTCAATACTGGAGTAATTCATCAAGTTAACAACAGATTGTCGTTGGGAAAGTTTAGGAAACATTGCAGTCGAAAAATGGATGAAAATGGGGAGAAAAAAAATAGGAAAATACGAAAAACTTATTTTCTTTGGCATAGTCAAGTTGAGTTATATATATATATATATATATATATATATATATATATATATATATATATATATATATATATATATATATTAGAAGATATACCTGGCATTATTCGGTGTTAAAAACGATGCTAAATATTCCTTAAAAATAAAATGAAGTAAAAAAAAAAAAAAAGTTCAACGATTTGACCTTTGAAAACTCTACCAACCCCCCTCTCTCTCTCTCTCTCTCTCTCATATATATCAAATTTTAATATATCTTATTTGAGTATCCCGTCGAACAATCAATTCACGTACAATATCTTTTTACGATCTTAAATTTGTATTTTTACGCACGCACGCACACACACACACACACACAAAAGCTAGCCATTCCATGCTGATAAGGAAAACATGACCTCAAAAACAATTCTTAACACATAGCTATAAGCATAAACACAATCGGTGAACACATAACAATTGGTTTTAGAATGGAAACACGGATGGAGTGCGAAACAGTGAAGAAGATGCCTATTGCTTAAAGTCTTGGAATTATAATGTAAACCCATTTTTCTTCCTTTTTTTTCCAATACCAAACTTGTGTATTCTTGCTGGAGATCAGGTGTGATCGAATTGCATGACGTTGCATTAAACTTTGACCTAGACTCCTAATCTCCGCACTGTGATGACGTAACACGTTTAAAGGGGTAAAGAAATCTAGTGCAAACGAAAAAACGAATGAGGCAAGGAATAACGGCGCGTGTGTGCATGCCTGAAAGGGTAGACTAAATAACACAATAAACGTATACCTGATATGCCTTCAGGAGACATGTATATAAATGTGTCCTCTTATTGGGTCAAAGTTCAAGACAAACTGACATAAAAGCCCATTAGTGCAAATATAGACCACATAAATGCTCATGTGTACAAAGTGTGTGTGTGCGGAGGTTAGGGTTACATACATGGCGTATATTATAAGCTATACATTACCAGCTGTGATACCCGGCGTTGCCCGGGTCCACAAATAATAAATTAGAATAAATGAAGTCCTGTTTGGACACATCTGCTATACTAGGGATATTGAGCCCTTTGTTTATTATAAATAAAACGGAAAATTAAAAAAAAAAGACACGTATATAACCAATAAATATTACCCAGAGCAAGATAGTTACTCTTATACCTTGCCAGATAGATTTTTAGTGTTTTAACTTGTTTTGAAACGTTTATTTAGTTCAAAGAACAGCCAGAAAATTATACAAAATACTGGTAAAAATCCAATAAACATCACTGTAACATTTATTGCATGGGTTTCTACCAAAATTGTTTAATTTTCTACTTTTGAACCATTATCAATACTCCAAATAGGTGACCCTCTCATGTCCACCATTATTTCTTGTTTTTGCATAAAATTCGATCTTACTTGTTTTTTAAACTGAATAAAAGCTTTAAAATAAGTTAAATCTTATCCAGAGTAACTTATCCAGCCTTGAGTAACTACGTCGTTCTGGGTTTTGGGCTAAGATCAAACTGTAGTAGCTGCTTTTGTGTTACATTAAGTTAATTTGTCCTTAGTCAGTGAAAGGGAAACCCTTCTAGATCGAGGCAATTTAAATTTTTTTACTCTAATCCAGAGTGCCCCTTTCCGGGGAGCTGGATATTCCCTCACATTAAAAATTACCTTGTTTCAAATTTTGCTCTCATGAAGAAGCAAATAAATAGGGTTACTTATATTGCATTTGGTAACATTTATTTGTTATATATTTGACTTTTTTTGTCACTTTTTGTTTTGTTCTTTATAGTAAAAAAGAAAAAAAAATGCCCTAATACACTGGTGTGTTATAATGTTAGTTCACTTAGTAGTTCCCACGACGTAAGATAAACACGTGTTACCGTTGGCCAGACGCCATATTGAATATCCACTCGAGACAAGGGAGATAATTAAATATATAGAAGAACGCCACCAAGTTTGATAACTCCAACTTTAACATTGCTGGTGTCTTCCGGTGGTCAGGTGTTAGTCAAAGTTATAAAAAAAAAAAACAGGTTATTAACACAACAAGTCTCTTAGAATTTCAGTAGAGGCTCCCACCTTTGTCAAGCAGATTGCGACCTGTTCTTGACCCTTGATCTATTTAACTTGGATTTCTTCCTTTATCAACATCCTTTACTCTGGTCACATCAAACATCTGTCACAAGATTTGATGATTTTAAGGTCTCTACCAAAGATGTGTTGCCTGTTTTGCAAAGTACTTCAGGCAACTTGGATAGTCTGACAATTTCTTGCAGCATGACAGTTAACAATATACCTGCATCAGCTATCAATACACCTGCATCAGCAGCTTCAATGAGTGCACGAGTCTCGGATGGCAATAGGCTCTTTGTTACTCGATCAAGTTTTTTTTTGATGACCAGCATATAGTCTAATTTCTGCCGGAATTTTTGCATCTTTTGATAACCAACGATTAACTCCTGGTGAGTTTGTTGGTGAAATGGGCCCTTAGGGTTTGTTTGTAAGTTATTTTCAAAGCACTGTATAGTTTTTGTACTGTTAAAATGTTACACACGCACACATGATTGCATGATCACGAAACACTAGTGCATGTAGGTATAAAACAATTATTGAAGTATAATTATCAAGGCCCTTTAAGAATACTTAAGGATGGGCACGGTCTGCAGAATTATAAACTAAGAGGTAGTCAACTCGTGTGTATGCAATGATCATGACGTCCTGTCGTTTGAACACAATGGATTGTCCAATGTCTATGGCACCCAAATTGAGGGTTTACTAGTTTTTCATTCTCGTAGCAATTGTTTGGTGACCTGGAGGTAGAAACTTAGCAAATGGAGTCAAAGGTGGCTTCGTGATTGGGTTCAAATCTCTCAAGTGGCAGGAATTGTCATTCTACACTGATGATTGCATAAGCATGCAACACTAATATCTGAGGTGTGTATATATATATATATATAGCGTGTCAGGAGGCGATGAAAAAAAATCCAATAAAGTGCTCGATCGTGGATGTGACAGCTGAAGATACAATATTTATTACGACACTATATATATATATTTTAAGGTCGTACTGACCCTGTTTGTGCTGACTCTTTCCAACCTCTTATGTGCAATGAAACCACTGATACGACCTTGAAATTTGTATATATAGTGTCGTAATAAATATTGTATATATATATATATATATATATATATATATATATATATATATGTAATAGAGATTTAGAAGGCTGTCACAATGCGAGGAACGAAATATAGTCATTGTTGGTAAGAGAAGACGAGAACAAGTGGCAATTTACAAATCAATAAGTACATACATATATTTTATATATACATATATTTATTCAGTTGTATTAGGTAAATGTCTTACTTGTTATGTCTGCGACAATATCCATTATTAATTTCGGAAAAAATTCCCTTTTCAAATGGTGGGCGTAACAGATCGATTCAAAGCATGCTAGATGATGGAGCGGAAGTTGTGTTTATATATATATATATATTGTATTGATGTGATTTCCTAGATGCTAGTCCAATGAACCCTGATGTTAATAAAATAGTGTTCAATAGCAAGTAGACAGTAAATGACTTCACTTCATCCCAGATAACGCCAGGGAAGTATAACTGGTATACAACTAAATACAATAAAGCCAACAATGGTCGTATTTTAATGCTGAGTAAGAGGAAATCTAGAATAGATAATAATGTTAAAACAATCATTATTTCTTGCCCTATCCCCCTGAAAAGAATGAAAACACAAAAGATAAGATAACCGCAAACAAAAGAAATAATAAATAAAACAATTAAAAAAAACAAGAAAGAAAGACCACAAAAAGGAAGAAAGTAATTGATTATTCATAATACTATGAAATAAATAAGTGTAAAATGGACAATATTGTTTTTCTACCCTCAGCAATGTTTTGTTGCTTTCTTTGGCCAAGAGGGTGTATGTGTGTGCGCGCACGCGCGTGTTAATCTTCAAGGTTAAGATGCACATAGTATTGATTAGAAAAGCAACCACTTCAGAAGAGAATAGAGAGGAAGACATTTCTTCTTTGGCGATTTAATTGGACAGAAAAGAAAAATACACCTGTTATCCTCCCGAACAGCACAAGGCAAAAAAAAAAAAAAATAAATAAATAAATAAATAAAAAATAATACATGGATTTTTATATTTCTACAAGAGAGTCACCAAGTTATCAAGGCACGAAGGCCACTCGAGGATAAAGGTTAACATGTGTCAGGCGGTCGGTTAAACAACACCATAATGATCAGCAGTGGTGGAAATTGAATGGGATTTGATTTGATCATTTAAGAGAGAGTGAACCAGAATTTGTTTACATTGGACTTGAAAACGATCATGTAATTAGATGAGAAGCAGTCCCATGGTATAGAGTTTCACAGGTGGACAAATCTAGGAAAGAAACTTTCCTCATGGAATTAGTTTTAGAGTTAGTGAAATTGTTAATTGGTTTCAGTTTTTGTTGTGAGTGCTTTGAATGGGGAGAGGAGGGTGGCCATAGATTGAAGCTCAGTCAAGCACTTGTTATGAAAATAACGATAGAGCAGCGATAGACTCGCAATGTCGAAATAAATATTAACATTTTAGTAATTTTTTATGTACGATGAGTCACGGGAAACGGATGTTTTTAGAACACTCCCTGATTTCCTTGATTAAGGAATAGGGAGTGAGGAAGGTAGTATTTAAACTTGCTTAAGAAATATTCGCAGAGTTTTGTTTTCTTTCAAAAAAAAAAACATCCGTTTTCCGTGACTCACACGGTATTAATTTATTTATCTTTTGAATAAGATCATAAGTAAATGGGAAGACTGCTACCCACTACCTTATGTAGGTTTTGCACATATTTGTAGTCATAGTCATCCGTTATAAAAAATTATATATATTTTACATAGGCATAGCCACTTATCAAGGCCACGAGGCAACTCGAGGATAAGGGTTAAAGAGGGTGCAGTAGTCAATTGGACAATATAGTAAAAATTAGTAATGAAAATTCTGTAAATTTGTTAACTTATATGGAACAGTTAATCAAAAACTTGTTTACGTTAGACTTGAACACAACCATATTGTAGTCAGCTGGAAAGCAGGAAAACGGAAGATAATTCCAAAGGAATGCAGTTCTAAGAAATAAGCTTTGTTCATGGAATCTACGTTTAGGTTTAGGCACAGATAAAGAGTGGGGGAAATTAGTGATAGTGTTTTCTGCTAGACGGGTGTTTCTTGTGAAGGTTTGGTGAGGGGGGACTATAGATCGGGGCTCAGTGGAGCACTTGCTATGAAAATAACGATACATCAGAGACAAACTTGCAACATCTCTTGTGTGAGAAAGAGGTTGCAGGGAAGAGAAAAGGACATCTACGAGACTACGAAGTCTATTTTGAACTCTATCAAGGCAGGATAAGTCCTTTCTAGCAGCTCCTGTCCCGATGTGGCAATAGTACTCCATCCTTGGACGTACCTGGCTTTTATATAGATACAGAATTATTTATTTCTATGGGCGCCACAATCCAAACTATGTCTCGAGATAACAAAATATTTTTTCCCTAATTATTATCTCTTCTCAAAAACCCCATCATAACCGGGAACTTACTAGCATTCGTCACAAGTTTGGCCAGATGACCGTTCATATTTGTTTCTTACATAGGTACACCTTATTTTTTTCATTTTCTGTTCTAAAAATACTGATCGATCCCGTAAAGTTATTTTCCACTCATTGGTTGTCCATTTGCATTTCTTGGAATACAGGATTATCAGTTTCTACTATTTACCGAATGGTTACATATAAAACAAGATGATGTCACTCATATGAACAACAACATCCAATTAATGATGAATTTACGTAACCTTCTTCAACGCGGAACCAAATGCATTCTTACACAGGTAAAGACCTTGTTTAAAATAAATAAAAAAAAAAAAAACGCAGACACAACAGAACACATTTTCATATTGAACCAAGTAAAGCATGCATTGTTTTGTTTTATGATATGGTGTTTTATGCATTGTTTTGTTTTATGGTATAGTGTTTTATGCACTGTTTTGTTTTATGGTATGGTGTTTTATGCATTGTTTTTTTTATGGTATGGTATTTTATGCATTGTTTTTTTTATGGTATGGTGTTTTATGCATTGTTTTTTTTTATGGTATGGTGTTTTATGCATTGTTTTTTTTATGGTATGGTGTTTTATGCATTGTTTTTTTTATGGTATGGTGTTTTATGCATTGTTTTTTTATGGTATGGTGTTTTATGCATTGTTTTTTTATGGTATGGTGTTTTATGCATTGTTTTTTTTATGGTATGGTGTTTTATGCATTGTTTTGTTTTATGTATGGTGTTTTATGCATTGTTTTTTTTATGGTATGGTGTTTTATGCATTGTTTTGGTTTATGGTATGGTGTTTTATGCATTGTTTTGTTTTATGTATGGTGTTTTATGCATTGTTTTGTTTTATGTATGGTGTTTTATGCATTGTTTTGTTTTATGCATGGTGTTTTATGCATTGTTTTATGGTATGGTGTTTTATGCATTGTTTTGTTTTATGGTATGGTGTTTTATGCATTGTTTTGTTTTATGGTATGGTGTTTTATGCATTGTTTTGTTTTATGGTATGGTGTTTTATGCATTGTTTTGTTTTATGGTATGGTGTTTTATGCATTGTTTTGTTTTATGTATGGTGTTTTATGCATTGTTTTGTTTTATGGTATGGTGTTTTATGCATTGTTTTGTTTTATGTATGGTGTTTTATGCATTGTTTTGTTTTATGTATGGTGTTTTATGCATTGTTTTGTTTTATGTATGGTGTTTTATGCATTGTTTTGTTTTATGTATGGTGTTTTATGGTGTATGGTGTTAATGCTGAATCTGCTAATTTTGAAAAAAAAAAAAAGGTTTAATGCTTAAAGTTGTTTACATCTTCAAATATTTATTCATGGTGTTTAGTTTGATTGTTTTGTAGAGGAAGATTGGTTTTGCTGCACGTGATTAAGTTTTGCAAAGAGAAAGGAAAAAGAATACATCAATGTTTGGTGCATTTAAGTCAGGAAGCCAATATCTTCAGACAGATGCTGGGGGTGGGCAAACACCAGGCAACATCTCACACGTGCTCTCCCTCGGGTCTGATCCAAAGAGTTAATATCACTCATACACTTTCCCCACCCTCCCCGCAGTCAACTAACTCACTTCTTATGCACTTAAGCTAGATCTTCCTTGGTCTACTACGCTTCCTGATACCGAGAGGTGTTATGGAGTTGATTCAAGAGATGGCACGCTATAAATTATCTTAACATTCAAAAGATGGTTTAAGTAAATTAATAGGACTACGAGAAGAGAATATTCTTATCATTAGTATAAGTATGATCCACTTTTAAGAAGCACGGGGACAATGGAATTTAAAATATGAGGTGAGAAAGAACGATCACGTGCGAATTTGTATTTTTAAATAGACAGATATTTATTTAAAGTTTCAAATTTTCGGCTTATAAAAAAGCCTTCATCAAGATTTAAAAAAAAAAAAAAACAATACAATATATATATTTTTTCTTTTTTACATAGTATTGTTTTTTAAAAAAATTCCTGATGACGGCTTTTTTATGAGCCGAAAATTTGAAACTTTAAATAAATATCTATTTATTTAAAAATACAAATTCGCACGTGATCGTTCTTTCTAACCTCACATTTTATTCTTATCATTGTTTTAACTCTCGAGTATATATCCGACACAGACAAGGGTAATCAATTGAGAACCACATTACTCTATCTAAAAACATATAAGATATTAACTGGTATATACTCGCAAGTCAAAATAATGAAAAGAATATTCTCTTGTCATAGGCCTATAAATTAAACAAAATCTGACGACTCATAACAAGCAAAAAAGAATAAACAATCTCCAAGATGACAGAACTTAGTTCCTCCCCCAATTTCTTGAAATTAATTTTTAGTTCTGTGCAGTGATATGAAAGTTTAGTGGATGCAAGCATAAATAATCGGATGAGATAAGTGACATCTTCATCCAGCTCAATCAACATGGGAAATTAGAATTAAGACTTAACCGTATCAGGTTTTTGTATTCATTAAAAAAATAAATAAAATAATAATACATTAAATGGAATCAAGTTGGCATTCGCTGTGCCAGTAATACTGAGAGAGGATGTGAGATTCAGCAGTTTTGTATGTGGAAACCAATTCGTGCATGAAATTTACATGATATTAGAAAACAAATCAATCATATGATCACGGATTTTTTTTTAAATGATTAAAAAAATATTCGTATTATTTGGATTCATTAGATTACTGTTCATATCTTGAGTGTCATTTTCATGCTTTTTGTTTTACATGGAAGTCACCACTTATCAAGGCCCAGAGGCCACTCGGGGATAAGGGTTATTGCATGTACAGTAATCAATGGGATAATATCATAGTAATCGTTAGTAATGGAGATTTGATAAAGTGGATTACTTAAGGAGGCGGTTTATCAGGAATTTGTTTAAGTTGGACTTGAAGACATCCAAGTTGTAGTCAGGTGGGAAACAGGAAAACGGAAGAAAGTTCCACAGGTGTGCACTTCTAAGAAAGAAGATTTGTTCATGGAATCTATGTTTTGATCTAGGCACAGATAAAGAGTGGGAAAAATTATTGACAGTGGTTTTAGCTAGACGGGTGTTTATCGTGAAAGACTGGCGATGTAACCTCCAACCTTTTTTTTTTTTCAAAATGTTGAAGATCTAGGAAGGCAGGAGTGGTACCATTAAAACAAGAAACCTTTTGTGCTCCAAAATTAATTTTTCTACATAGTCACAGTCGTTTTAGTAATGTTTTGTTCATTTTTTTTGTAGTTATAATTAGGGTAGCGTAAAAATTGCAATTAATAGTCATTGAATATTCTTATAACGTGAAATTCAAAATTTTTTTTTTTTTTACATAGGAGTTACCACTTATCAAGGTCACTCGAGGATATGGGTTAAAGAGTGTACAGTAGTCAATCGGACAATATCTTCTTCAGGTGTATTTTGTTGAACTCAGGAATTTCGAATGTAACCCTTTATTTACTTCATGGGGGTAGCATGTTCTCGTTCCTTCAGCCATCACTGAATAGAGGTCCCAAGTAATTCGCAATTGTATTTTTCAGTCGTCCACACTGAGAATTGAACTTTCAATCTTCAGGAGAAGTTCACTTTCACAATTTAATTTTTCCAAGTACTGCACCAAAGATTGGTGAAATAAAGGGTTCCGTTCAAAATTCTGTCCAAATTCTCTAAATTCAACAGAAACATTCCTGAGTTCGACAAGATACACCTGATGGTTGAAGGTTACATTGACTGAAACGTTGTGAAAATCACACTCAAGATGAGAACAGTAGTCTGATGAATCCAAATAATACGAATAACTAATCCCCATCTGAAAAATTCAGAAACATAAGGAAATATTATTTTAACTTCTCTTGTTACTTTTAAAATGTATGAATGCTAAACTAAATACTTGAATACTAAGATGTTATGAATGTTAACTTCTGTGGTATATTAAGTATTATTAGTATATTAAGATGAATTACTGCTAAATAGTGGGTTTTTTTTTTTCAAATGTATGAATGTCAACTACATTCTATGAAGTTTAATAGGGAGTAATGCTAACAAAATACTATAACATACTAAGTTGTGCAAATGTTAAATACTATATTTAAAGATGTATGAATCCTAACTAAACACTATGGTACTTTTAGATTCATAATTGCTAACTAAATGTTGTGACATTTTAATATGGATGAATACTATATGAATACTATTTCAAGATAGCATGTCATTTTACAATATTTTACAGTATTACAGGAATTTGAATGCAAACTAAATACTGGCATTTTCAGATGTGTGAAGGCTAACTAAATACTGGCATTTTCAGATGTGTGAAGGCTAACTAAATACTGGCATTTTCAGATGTGTGAAGGCTAACTAAATACTGGCATTTTCAGATGTGTGAAGGCTAACTAAATACTGGCATTTTCAGATGTGTGAAGGCTAACTAAATACTGGCATTTTCAGATCTGCGAAGGCTAACTAAATACTGGCATTTTCAGATGTGTGAAGGCTAACTAAATACTGGCATTTTCAGATGTGTGAAGGCTAACTAAATACTGGCATTTTCAGATGTGTGAAGGCTAAATATTATCAACTTAAGATGTGTGAATACTAATCAGATATCATTAACTTTTAAAATGTATGAATGTTAACTAAATACTGCTAATTAAATCTAAATATATTCTAAAATGTGCGATTGCTAACTACACATTATGAAATTTGAAGCTGCATGAATGCTAATCATTTTTTACACAGGCATCACCACATTATCAAGGCCAAGAGGCCACTCGAGGATAAGGGTTAAAGAGTGTACAGTAGAAATTGGACAATATAGTAATCATTAGTAATGGAAATTCGGTAAATTTGTTAACTTATATGGAACGGCTCATCAAGAACTTGTTTACGTTAGACTTGAAGACAATCAGCCGGAAAGCAGGAAAACGGAAGACAATTCCACAGGCGTGCAGTTCTAAGAAAGAAGCTTTGTTCATGGAATTTATGTTTAGGTTTAGGCACAGATAAAGACTAGAGGGAATTATTGATAGTGTTTTCAGCTAGACGAGTGTTTCTTGTGGAAGTTTGGTGAGGGAGGGCCATATGACATTGTAAGATGAGAGCATGTTAATTTGATTTCATGAACTTTGAAGAATTGTGAATACTAAATAATGCCCAACGTTGCCCAGGTGTTTGGAGGTGTGTGATGCAAAAAAAAAAAAAAAAAAAGTGGTAGTAGGCAGGCAGGCTTGAGCCCATATCGCGAAGGAGGAAAAGAATGTGGGAAAAAAAAAAAAAAAAAACGTGACGTCTTTGCCATTGCGTCCATCACCAAATCAGAAGTGCGAAGGTTTAAATTAAGGCTAGTCAATCGAAAAAGAATGGATGACTTTCGAAAATATCGGCAAAAAAAGCGACCCCTCCTTGCAGAAAAGTACCCAGTTGAGGGTGAAGGAATTACAGTTTTTAGCCAATTTTTCGGTATTTGTCATCCAAAGGGTCAAGCTTCCAAACACTACCGATCTTGTGAAAATGTGTTGTCTCTGTCGAAAGTTTTAGGAAGATATACAAGCATATTTACAAACATACATTTAAACAGACAGGTGAGATTTATGTAATAGACTAGCGAGGGGTACCCGGCGTTGCCCGGGTGTTTGAAGATGGGGGAGTGGTTAAAAAAAAAAAGTATGAGGATCGAATCCGAAAAAAACTTTTGAATTTATTTAATTACTTCGATTTAGCAGGTGCTCGTTTTAATGAGTTAATGAGGTCAAGTTTCATTTACTGCTGAACGCTTTTTTATCTCGCCCCCAAGATGTTATAGGAAAAAGACTAACCCACATGTGGCGAGCGACAAATATTGAATATTTATCTTCCCGAAATCGAGCAAATTAAATAGACAGGCCAGCTTCGTTGTTAACTGTAAGATATTACGATTTCTATGTGATATAAAGTTTTTAAAAGTTGTGAACCGACCGACCGCTTCTCTGAAAGAAGCCTTTTGTAGACACACAGAAAAAGCGAACACACATACATACATACATTTTCACTTTTATATTTATAGATAATGCGGACGGCTATATGTAAATATCGAGCCGTGAGCAAAATGATGTCATGGTAAAGAAAAAGAAGACTATATAAAGGAGAGAGCAGGTCTGAGAAGATGATCACGTGGCGGACGTCACAGCAGTAACAAAAGCACGAGGAAATAAATGTTGTTGTACAACAAAAACCATAAAGAAGCGAGTTGAAGTTCTTTTCTGTTCTCGGTTTCCTTTGCAACTGAGGCTATAACGTATTGCTTCCCAGATAACATAGTGTGAGCACTAACTTTGAAATGCTAGGGTGATTAAGCTATCAAGCCTTGGTATTAGGACAACTGACGTTGGAGAAGGAAAACTTAAAAATTGTCAGCCTTTCTATCATTACTTCCATCCGTCTTTGATTTCCACTTGTGATTTGGATTTGGGTTAAGTAACTGCCAGATTTGAAATGCGGCTGGGGATTGTACTGAAACAGGTTACACAAGCTTCTCATATTGGCATTTTGGCTAGAAACAAAGTGTAGTATATGTTCTGATGCTATACTTAGTCTGTTCTGCCCTTGGTCAGTGAAGAACAAAATCCTTCTAGAAAGACACAATTTTTGTTTTTGTTCCAGAATCCAGATCTGTGGAGATGGATTTTAAAAACGACCTTGTGTCTTACTTTGCACTCGTGGAGAAGCAAAGTAAATGGTCATTGAGAGGAAGGTATCCATTGGCTCCAGAAGCAGAAGGGGGCAGAAAGCATCTATTAATAATTGTGATTAAAGTTCAATATTGTGCTCATATCAGTAATTAGGCTGACTTCACTACTAATTCCTGTCATGAGACATTTTTAAGGGATATCTATTGTTCTTCTAGAGGCACACTTCTGTTTCTCACTTTACTAAAGCAGAGCGGAGCAGAGTTGTTATTCTTATAAAAGAACTAGCAGGGTTAGCCGTCGTTTACCGGAGCCATAAAGGAAAACTAAATAGAAGTTGTTAAATAGTGGCAAGTTTCTAACCCCACTCTCAACCAGAAGAGAAATTCCTTTTTTTATGGGAAAATTAAAAAAAAATTAAAACTTAAGAGGCCTTCAGAGTCGCAGTGAAAATGCGAAATAAAATTAAGGATGCCTCCAGAGCACTATTAAAACCAAACTTCTCGCCCCAACCCCGCTTTTCCTTTCCTTTTAGAGGAATGACAATACTTAAGAAATGATATATTAAATTCGAAGCGAGTGCCTTTAACTTTGAAGAAATGCCGACTCATTTCCTGTATTAAAACACAATAACATTAAAAATGGTGTAAAATTATTGATAACATTAAATGATATAAATGGCCATTACATCACAAAGGAAAGAATAATTTTCTTTTCTAAATTTGAGGTATTATTTTTCCGGGGTAGTACCGATTTAAAAAAAAAAAAAAAAAAAAAGAGCTGGACAAACAAACATACATACATACAAACAGACAACTGCCCTTTATATAATAGATAACGATTAAACCCACAAATAACTGTGCCAGATGAACAATCGACTTCATATTAACTATTCTATCTTCAACCCCTCCCACCACCCTCAGGTCATCAATGCTTCTACCCAACAAACATCTCATTCTTCTAAGCCATCCTTCTAAGCCATCTAACCCAGGTTAGCCAAAATTATTTCCTCAATCCATGAATACCGACGATAACTTCTAACACGACATCCTGACTGCTACATTCCTCAGCCGGAGACGACACGTCACCACCACTAAGAGATTATGACAAGATAATCACTGCTTGCTGACCAGCGAAGCCCAAATCACTTTTCAAAGCAGGCATTAGCATAGCGGACATGGACAGCCCTCCTCCGTATCCATCAGCCAGAGAAATCATTGCATTGCGAGCCTTTCTGCCTGTCATGACCAATAGAAACAGCCTTTGCCATTCTTGCCCAACCAACACATCATCCAATAATGAAGCAATCAACAAGTGTGCAGGTCTTGCCACAGCATCCGCATCCGGAAGTATTACACATCAGGGGCGGGTAGGGAGGAAGCACACACGTAAATTGAATAAACTGCATTCCTGTTTGGCATTCGAGGTAATCATGACTGATGAAGACCAACAGAAAACAAGAGCCTGAAGCGACTTATCAGACATGCCCATCCATTATCTTCTCGATGTCAAACTGTTGGGAAGTATGTAGCGAAGGGGAGGGGTTCTTGTCAAACAATTCAAATAAGAGTTCTTATTTAGTTTAAGCAACGGGGGTGGGGTGGGGTGGGGGAGTTTAAAAGCAGAGTTGTGGAGTTGGCTTAAAAAAATACGATTCCCACAAAAAATTGCTGTGACGTTTCTGAATTTTTGAGATGAGGATTGGTTATATGTATTATTTGGATTCATCAGACTACTGTTCTCATCTTGAGTGTGATCTTCACAACATTTTGGTCGATATAACCTCCGACCTTCTTCAGGTGTATCTTGTCGGAACTCGGAAATGTTTCTGTCGGAACTCGGGAATTTGGACAGAATTTCGAGCGGACCCTTTATTTACTTCACGGGGGTAGCATACTCTTGTTCCGTCAGCCATGACTGGATAGAGGTCCTAAGTAATTCGCGAATGTATTTTTCGGTCTCCAACACTGAGGATTGAACCTTCAACCTTCAGGAGAATATCACTTTTACAATTGATTTTTCCAAGTACTCTAACCACTGCGCCATAGTCCTTACGATTGGTTATGCGTATTATTTTGTGCCACTATATCTTAATGCCCTGGTTTTGGTGATTGTTAGCACCCTCCCCCTGCGTGGCCGTGATCTGGCCGTGGTGGAGGGATATACAGAAAAATGCAATCCCATGATTCCCTTTCTTTTATCGACTTCGTTTTCGTCCAGAAAGCCATGGGGTAAGACGTCTATTTTTGTTAGCTAGTTTTAATTATAAAAGTTGATTATCACTTGTAAATTCTTTTGTAAAAATATTGCAATATTTTCTTGTAAAAAAATAGTTAATTATATTTCTCATATATTACAATTGTGTCGGGTGTCGTTTTTTTTGTCTGCCTAAAATGTCTGCATTAAAGCAGGCCTGAAGACGAAGGTTCCAGCCAGATTGCCACCAGAGTGATCTTGAGAGAATGAAGGAGCCTCACCCACATCCAACATCTCAGGTACACGGGTCGATCACATGCCAGTGAACGGCTGATAGTGTCACAATTTGAATTCATCAGACTACCTGTTTTCATCCTGAGTGCCATTTTCACAACTAGGACTCATCATGCAGTGGTTAGCGTATTTGGAAAAATCAATTATGACAGTTATATTCTCTTGAAGGTTGAAGGTTCAATTTTCAGTGTGGGTGGCCGAAAAATACAATTTCGAATTACTTAGAGCCTCTATCCAATCATGGCTGACAGAACAAGAGCATACTACCCCCATGAAGTAAATAAAGGGTTCTGTCCAAATTCCAGAGTTTGACAGAAACATTCCAGGGTTAAAAATAAATACACCTGAAGAAGGTTGAAGGTTACATCAACCGAAATGTGAAAATGATACTTAAGATGAGAACAGTAGTCCAATGTATTCAAATAATACGTATGACCAAAATCGCTTAGAACAAGTCGACTAATTTCCATTGGTCGGAGATAAAAAAATATTTTGTAATCCATTTCTAGTCTATTTTTTCAACTTCTGGATGTTCTAGCAATCGTGTTTTTTTTTTCTTTTCTTTTTTGCATGCAAAATTTGAAATGAAAAAGTCTATTATTATCCGTAGGGTGGACACACCACAACAAAATCAAACCTGCAAAAGGAACATGACTAGGTTTCACTTTATAAATGTCCATTTAGAGCTGCAGATAAAGTGCTCAGCAGGACTTCATCTAAAATTAACATCGGTTTCTCAACATTTTCAAGGCATAAATTAACACACCAGTTGGAATGAGATACGGTGATCTTTTTGCCTCGTATAAGTGGTGTGTGTCTAAACCAATAGTAATTTAGTACCGATCATGTTCGCTTCCAATTAAGGCAACAATTCCAGTCATTTGTGAATGACAATTAAAAACTCGCTCAGCCATGAATTAATGACATTCCTTAAAACTGCACAAACTGATTAAAATTGATTGCATTGTTTTCCAAAATCACTCGCCAACACCATTTTCGGAAGGCCCGAAATTTTAACGAAGCGAACGAAGCACAAAAATGCAAATAGAAATAAAATAAAGACAACATCCCTCGTTTCAGACGACGACTAATTTGATTTGGTTCTTGACGAATTACAATGTACACGTCGTGACGTTTATAAGAATTTCCACTCAAAAGCAATTACCTTAATTTCAACATAATAGCCAGCCACCACGGCAATTAGGAAACAGTAAGAAAGATTTGGGTATCACTTAACGGCAAAAGAAACCATAGCGCATTGCATTTGGATAAATAGGAAGATGTGGAGGAAAAGATGTGGGGGCGGGGTGCAGAAATGATAAAGATGTATTTTCTTTTTCTGGTGATTCTCTGCACAAGTATGTGTGCAGGTAGAAGGCGTTAATAATGTGTTTTAAAGCTGAACTTCTCCTGAGGTGTGGATTGGGGGGGGGGGCTTAAAGAAACAACCAACTTCCCATCTCATTCTTCTTATGTTTAAATAAATCCTCCACCCCTCTCTGTCTAAACGTACGTTGTGGTTTTAATGAACCGAAAATAAATTAAGACAAGGAAGTAATTAAAAAAAAAAAAAAAAAAAAATTATTGTCATGGAGCTATCTTATCTACCCATTGCAGGAATAATGGACTTACCCAGAGACCATAATCATAGTTACATTTTCATTTTTTTTTTTTAATAGCGTGCAAGCGTCGGTCTGTCCGTAACACTTTTGTGCTTGACCTTTTTTGTTAAGATCAAAGCTCTGTTCCTTACAGATGCTGCTCTCAGCTTTTTAAGCTTTTCTTGGCCTTTTGGCCAAAGTAGTTTTTTCCTTATTTTTGAAATGAACATTTTCATTAGTTTTTTCCCACTCCACGAACATTTTATGCCAATTAATTCAAGAACTCTTTCTAATGAAATCGAACTTTATTTTCTCACACATACACACAAAAAAAAAAAAAAAAAAAAAAAAAAAATGCACACACAACATACAGAAATGAATATACAAATTGTACATAGTTAAATTTTACATTGAACGCTGGGGTTATTAGTTAGATTAGGATCCACAGAGTGATTGAGGTATTTTGGTAAATGTTGCCAGTCAAGAGTAAGACTTCAAAGTCTCATCTGTTACATAGTCAAAAAGACCCTGTACCCTCCCCCTCCCAATTTCTTGTAGGGCCTTGTGCCTAATTTTGTTGAATTGAATTTTTTGTACGTTTTTTATGTTCAATTTTTTCTTTCTCAATAAAATATATAAACAAGATCAAAGTGTAGTATCTGTTCTTACTACATGCTGTACTTATTGTGATATAAAGTGGGGGATCACTTTTCTGTATTAATTTAATGTAAAATGATCACCCACTTTACAACCAGTAAGTCTCAAAGCCATTCAAGTCATTTTCCAGCTCATTCAAGTTGTTTTTGAAAGATTCCAGTTGTTTTTTAAGCATTCAAGTCATTCTTAAGGTCATTCAATTCATCCTTAAGTTCAGTAAAGTCATTCTAAGTCATTTACTTTTTATTTATTTAAGTCATTTCAGCCCATTTTTTGGTTGGTTATTTTTGTTTTACGGCATATCAACCCTTTTCAGATTATTTAATGCCGAATCTGGTGATTCTGAAGAACTATTTTTTAATATAGTATATTTGTTTTTTAAGTCGTATTCTATTTAACTCATAGTTGGGACCCTAACAAGTACTACCACTCCGGGTCAGAGTGGACCTGGGAGCAATGCCAATTATAGGGTGGCTCCACACTCCCTAAGGCCTGCAAGCTGCGGCCTCACCATCGGATATAGTTTAAGGTCATCTCCAGGACCCCATTTTTCGGTCATTTTAGTTTATCTTTAAGAATTTCATGTCAATCCTACATTCACACATTCATTCATTACACGAGAGCACGCGACTAATGGCTATCGGCCTTGTTTTTAGGAAAATCACTCCAAACAAGGTGTGAAACCACTAGACGTAAGGAGCTAACAAGAACTAAACATCAGGAGAGTGATTTGTGGCAGTTATAGCTCACTCGAATCATGACGTGTGCAACGCTACACACGTTTTAACATGTTCGCTAAACAACCTTAGACAACATTGTCATGAAGGACAACAATGGTATCAAATATGTAAACCAATTTTCTGTGCGTTTGAAGAAAACAAGTGTTAACTAATATATGATTATATTTAAACAATATCACTCATTTTATGACAAATAAAAAAAAAATACAAACATTAAAAAAATTATTTCACTGCAAGAATAAAACTAATTACTATTACAATCAACAAAAAGAGAGAGAAAAAAAAACAGACAACAAACCCGAAACACAATTAGAAACGGTAAATAATTTAATGAGAAACACGTTTCTATTTACTTGATGATAACTTTTCTACATCAGATGAAATATTTGTCAAGGAGGAGAACAAAACATCATCCAGGTGTTTGTCATATAATCTAGTTCTTAAATTACGTTTAGTATATTTCATTTTTGAAAAAAAAAAAAAAAATGAATTTTGACACAATATGTGGTTTGGTTCATTTATATCATGTCCTAACTAAGGTGTCAAGCCAGACAAAATTCAATCGAGGACCGGAGTTTGCTGACCCTTGAAATAGACTAACCGTAACACTAAACCCTAATCAAACAAGATACACACATTATGCAATTAAATTAACATAGGTCCAACTTTAAAACTGCAGGTGCTAGCATAAACACACTTCGACTATAATTGGTTACTAATGGAGATTTGGTATCTGTCTGTCTGTAGCCGGAATTACACTATTATTTCTATCAATTGTGCTATTATAATATCTTTTAATGATTAATTCAGGGTAGAGGTTAGCATAGTATTCTTTCTGTTGTATTTAGATCATTCTCCCAGGTATTACATCCTCCTTTGAGAGGAGGATAGCATACGCCAAAATATTATTGCAAGTAATATATATATATATATAGATAGATAAGTGACCTTATGTGCATGCAGAACGATCTCTACTAAACTACTCTTTCAGTTTTTTTGTCTACAAACTTGAAACTTGATATATAGGAGATTCGGATATGTGGAAAAATATTAGCTGTTAAAAATATCTGCTAAGGGATCGAAATTGAACAATTGGAATATGGAAGGTGCAAGTCGACTTACAAGTGCTCCTCTACGCACATGCAAATATAGATTTATATGCTTAACTATGTTAATTTTTAAAGTTCTGATGTCCATTTGTCGTTAGGTCACATGGTAGCGAATACCGGAAGAACTAAATGTTTAAATTTCGATACTAGCTGATAGCACCCAAGTCATATATTTTAAAACTTTTGAAATCAGTACTATATATTGGGTACAATATAATAATCAACAGAGAACTGACTTTATAATAATAAATACGAAATCTGCATAAAGTTCGATGTGATATTTAAATGTATTTTATGACCGGGCGGCCTGCTAGTAATCTATAAAGTTACCTAATCAATTTCCAAAGTAAAACTCAAATAATATTTAGGCTGATACATAAAATTTTGTTTCTGACTAGCCAATTGCCATTTGTTAAAGCTGTGCCATGTTATTGGCAATACAATAACATGTTTGACTACAATTTATTTAAAAAATGACTTGATCAGATCAAGACAAAACTATATTACAAAATATTTTTCTATAATAATGCAATAGAATTTCCCAGAATACAACTACTAAAAATAAAGAAAACACATTTAGAGGGTGGAATGATAAAATTGTCACCCTAGAAAAGACATGATTCCATTTCCGTTTGATTTTTTGTTGCAGATCATCTACTAGTTATGTACAAATCCCAAGAGCGATAGGAGCCTTTTATCATGCCTGAAAGTGGCACAATGTTCAACGAGCAAGATCAGAGATGTGCCGCTGTACAACTCATGCTTTCTACCGATCCAAGTTATGACAACGAGACCATTGCCAACACCCTCAAAATGCATCGGTGGGTCGCCAAAAATAATAGGGACAGGTCCAGGGTGATGAAAACAAAGTTATGGTCTTTGGTGTGGTTTCAAGTAAGGGGCACATCATGCCACCTCACATTTTCGAAGTCGGCTTGAAAGTCAACACCAAAGTGTATCTGGATGTGCTGAAAAGTGTGGTGATACCTTCGTGCAATCAGGTGGCTGCTGGCAGATCCTGGGTGTGGCAGCAGGACCCAGCACTGGCCCACAACTTGAAAGAGACCCAGGCTTGGGTTCAGAAGGAGTGCCACGACTTTGTACCCTTCTCTCACTGCCCCCCCCTCCTCTCTTGACCTGAACCTGTTGGATTACTTCGGTTGGTCACACGCTGAGAACATCACCAACATCATCTCCCACAAAACCTGATCACTGCCATCTGCAGAGTATTTGCCCAGCTTCCTGCTGGCATATGTGGAAAAGGAATGCTCCCAGTTCCAGACTCGTATTGGGGCAATGATCGAGGCTAAAGGAAGCAACATTGAATAAATGTCAGCTCTACTACATAATCAAGTTACCTGGATTGATTTTTTTCAATATTAGTTTTAAAATAAGGCTGTAGTGTTTTCTTTAGGGCAACAACTTTATTGTGCCACATTATATACGTTTTATATTTTATTACCGTATCTTTCTGTTAAGTTACATTATTGTTTCAGCTATCCGGCCATTTTTTTTTTTTTTGGCCGTCTGTAGCTTCCTCAGACTTTTACAAAAATTTCTGTAAAAGTCTGAGGAAGCTACAGACGGCAAAAAAACCAAAACAAAAAAAAAAAAAAAAAAAACGGCCGGGTAGCTGAAACAATAATGTAACTTAACAGAAAGATACGGTAATAAAAAATAAAACGCATATTTGCTCTACAACAGTATTGAGCACTTTCCTCAGTTTTTATTAATTACCATTTCTACTAAATATATATATATATATATATATATATATATATATATATAATGATATAAACAGCTTATCATGAGAAATGTCCATACAATATTTCAGTCAGTAGTTTCCGAGAATAGGTGAAACGTCTAGACAGATAAAAAGAAATACGCACACACACACACACACACACACATTAGATTTCTAAGTCTGTGTATTCAGGTGTTGTACCTTTTCTCCGAAACTACTCGAACGATCTGACTGAAATTTTGTATGGACATTTCTTATGATAAGGTTCAGCGAACTAAGGCTCAAGTCAACTCTACTACATAATCAAGTTACCTGAATTGATTTTTTTCAATGAAAAATTTAAAATAAAGCTGTAGTATTGTTTTATTTAGGGCGACACTTATTGCATCCCGTATTTTAAAAATGATTTGATCTGAAAGAGACGAACTATATTATGAAATATTTTTCTTTAATAACGCCATGGAATTTCCCAGAATGCAACTATTGAAAATAAGAAAACACATTGAAGAAGAAAGAAAATTGAATCTAATTTCCTGCATGCAACAAAAAAGTTCCTTGTTCAAACAGGAAATCATTACCAAATAACTCGATAATCAACAAATACCTTTTTTTTTTTTCTTTTTCAGAGCCGACTTGATCACAGTATGGCTGCTTAGATAACAAAACTTCAAGAGGGAAGCAACCAGAAAGACACAAATAACTTACCTACAAGAGAGAAAGAAAAAGAAACAATGAACAGATTTAAAATTTGATGCAAGTATCAAAAGAAATGCTAAAAAATAATGGAAATGTAAAAACAAAAAACAAAACAATAATATAAAAAAAAAAATGTTAATTTACAAATATGAAAAAGAAATATCAAATAAAAACTTTTAATGTAAAAATACTTTCCTCAAAACGTGATGTAAAAATATTACAAAAAATATAAAAATGAAATGCTAAAAACAAGTACCTTCTCAAACTCTTTAAAATGTAAAAAGAAAAGAGAGAAAAAAATACAAAACCCAAAACCTAAAAATATTAAAATATAAAACAAATGTAGAAATACGAAAAATGTTTGGGCCCTTTTTCTCACACTAACGGTAAAGTCAAAACTCCCTATTTCAAATTAATTCAACTTTAGACAATAGGCGCCCCCATCTTTTTATTTATTTTTTTTTATTTTTTTTTAATACTCTTATGTATTTGCGATATTAATCACACGGTTAACCAATTTTCATATTGATTTTCAAAAGGGAACATTTTAATTAATTAACTATTATTTTCTATTATATTCGTGCAGGTTTTTTTTATTGTTTTTTTTTGGGGGGGGGGTTACACTTAATAAGTGTATTTATTCAAACATAACCAATAGTTCTGTTTCGAAATATTGTTATGTTTCCTGAACAAACTTTTAGCCTTTGTGTTTAAATGTTTTTTATCCCCCACCCCAGGGGGACTAAATTCAATTTACAATCAATTTCTACGTTGCAGGTGAAACAGAAATTTTATTTCTTTCTTTTCATTTCTGTACAGTCACATTTAAATGATAAAGTTATTATTATCAAAATGTTTAGCTACGTACAGGGTGATTGGAAAATAACTATTATTAAGTGCTTGTAGTTTATTATTACTAATTTGTAATTCTCACAAGAACCAAATAGAATAAGCAAGTTTATAGGATGAGGTTTTAATGAGAATTCAATATGGGTGCCAGCATTCGACACTAGCTTTTCAAGAAACCTGGGAACCACATTAACTGATTTCACAAGGAAGATTTTTTTTTTATTATTTACTAATGAGTTAACACTTATCAAAACTAAAAGCATTTTAATATTATTTAACAAGATGAATAAATTTACTGATAAATAGTGATGAATACTGTGCTGGGATTTCATATGAGCAATAGTGAGCCTGGTCAGTACTGAAATGAGTGCTACGACTTTGTACCCTCCTCTTACTGGATCCCCACCCCTCGACCTGAACCCACTGGACTACTTCGTTTGGTCATATGTCAAGAACATCACCAACATGA
>NC_136519.1:15008411-15028411 GCF_053919585.1 Euprymna scolopes | reverse complement strand
GAGGTAGCCTGTCAAATTTGACTTCCAACATTGTATTAATTACCAGACTTCTTGGGTCATTACCTGCAGAATTTGATTCTTTAACAACTTTAATTAGCATCCAATGAGGACAGGTGAACAAAAAAATGAAGGCTTACAAATCTAACGAGACGTTTGACATTTAAATTAAAAAAAAAAAAATAATTAAATATCGAACAGAAAGGTATTGAGGTATTTTCATTGTCATGTTAATTGTAAACGCGTCCGCAGTCACGCACCATAATGCAAGATGCCATAAAAGAGAAGTACAGTCTGATGACAAGTTCATCAATGACAACGATAAACACATTCGGTGCCGTCTAACCCTTTCGCGGCCGCACCATTCTAAGTGCAATCTTTGTTACACTGCAAAGTAAAAACGCAGTAATTTAAAATTTAATAAAAATTATTCGACCGTACCTTGTGTTGCATTCTAATATTGCAGGTTAGTGCAGAAGTTTTTGCCGGTTTGTAGCATTTGGGTCATTTTAAACCATTGTAATTTATTTTATTCACATTGTTCTTACTTATAAATTATCATGGTGACATGTTTAACTTTCAGCATCATTCACATCTGGTTAGAGCAGGACAGAGAGGGAAAGTAAGAGAGAAAAAGACAGGAATTTTTTTTTTTTTTTTTTTTGTAGCGCATGATAAGGTGAAGCCGTAACAATTACCCACTAGTATGGCATCGAGAGGCCCCACCAGAAACTACTGCATGGTCCAGAATCCATTCACCAAATGGCAATACAGCAGCCCCAGTACTTTGCACCTGCTGATAGGACAGCCTCCTTCGTGGTTAATCCAAGGTTCGAGTCCCTGACTATCTCTTACCTCACAGGGTTAATAATACCACCAAAAAAACAAAAATGTGAAAAGGGTGTATTACACCAAAAGAAAAAGAAAGTTGACTTCACTATTTAAGAACATTATTTTGTTTTCTATTATTTTTAAATTAATGAGATTATGTTTTTAAACATCCGACTAAACTCCTATATAAATTTATATATTTCCACCCAGACAAGAGATATAAAATTCGTTAAATGCAAAAGTATCTAGAATATCCGCTCCCACCCCCAAGAAAAGGGGAAAAAAAAATTATTTTAGGATTATTGCTTTATTTTCTCTATAAATATAAAGGAAATGCATCTTTTTTTCTTTTTTTTTTACACAATATTCTCACCTATGTTAATCTGAAAACAACTTTTTTTTTTAGTAAAGAGAAAGATAGCCATCTTCCAGCATGATAATGCTTGTCTTTGCAAAGCACAACTCACTAAGGATTTTAATTGGCTTATAAACGTATTCTATATATTTTAATTTGGCTTATAAACGTATTCTATATATTTATAAAAGTGAAAGTGTGTGTATACACATTTCCCTATGCAATAACTGTCAATTTTCAGTCTACAGACTCAAAATTTGATATACAGGGCACTGAGATTTGGGGAAATCTTTGTAATCCGTTTTTGGCCAGAAATTTGGTTTTTAAGGGGTCAAAGTTCAACGATTTGACCTTTGAGAACTCTACCAAACACCTCCGCCAATTCTGGGTGTAAACGATTGAACTTTTAGATATAGGTTCCTTGGACATGGATCTAACTTAATAACTTGATAAATGTGAAGGGGTCATAATAAAGATCAAAGTTTTAAAAAATTGACCGCTTTTTTTTTTTTTTTTTTTTTTTTTTTGCTCAACATACACCTCCAAACACCCGGGCAACGCCAGGCTGAAATGCTAGTTCATACATATTTTAAAATTTAAACAACTCTTACATCACAAAAACACAATTTTGACCATAATATATATATATATATATATATATATATATATATATATATAGCAAACTACCCTGTTTCAAATCTAGTTCTTTACTTTTTCACTCTTTTCCATTTGAACGCTTTGTTTAAAAAAAATAAAAAAGACTTCATGTACCTATCTGCCCCAAAACTATTATTTCCATGGATTGGATTTTACTCCTGCATTTCATTTTTTTTTTTTTTAACACAGACTTTTCATTTCTTCTTTAACTTCGGATATTTTTTTTAAAGAGATTCTAACGGATATCTTACAGAACACTTTCTGGATTCACTAATTCTCCCCACCTATCGCAAACTTTTGGATATCACTGGATATTTACAACATAAATACATATTGGACTTTGCTGAGTATTCGCTTTCATTTTTTCTATAAACTTTTACTTTTCTTCCAATTTTCTTTCTCGAATGTTTTTCAAAAATTAAGTTAACCAACAAAAATAGATACTCATCTATATTTACCTTTTGTTAACTTTTTTCCTCTGAGGAGAAGAGCCTTTCTTTGAAACATCCTGGAACTTTTCACCTTTATTTTTGTATTCCTTGTTTTGAATAAAATATCGTCAATTTAATTCTACAATATCTTGGATTTTTCTACTTGATTATATATATATATATATATATATAATTTTCACAGTGTATATTCAAATGCTATCAAGTACACAAACACATGGTGTAGTGATTCACCCTGTGGCATAAAAATCTAAAGAGCACACATTTAATTTCCTTTTGTGATTGTTGTGTGGAAAAATCATTACGAAAAGTAACGAGCGTACGATTCCTTTGTAATATGAAACACAAAAAGTGCTGATAAGATTCTAATCCAACTAAAAATTATGAGTCAGACAACTTCTACACAAATATTAAGTCGGCTTATTGGTAGAACCGCAAAAAAGAAACAACGGATTCCTTATATCAACCAAAACCAATAATACTCAAGATCAAAATGCGGATACTTTATAGATATTAAAATGCGTTAGTCAATAAATATCGTGCCATCTGCGTTAGTCAATAAATACCATGGTATATGCGCTAGTCAATAAATACCATGGTATATGCGCTAGTCAATAAATACCATGGTATATGGGCTAGTCAATAAATACCATGGTATATGCGCTAGTCAATAAATACCATGGTATATGCGCTAGTCAATAAATACCATGGTATATGCGCTAGTCAATAAATACCATGGTATATGCGCTAGTCAATAAATACCATGGTATATGCGCTAGTCAATAAATACCATGGTATATGCGCTAGTCAATAAATACCATGGTATATGCGCTAGTCAATAAATACCATGGTATATGCGCTAGTCAATAAATACCATGGTATATGCGCTAGTCAATAAATACCATGGTATATGCGCTAGTCAATAAATACCATGGTATATGGGCTAGTCAATAAATACCATGGTATATGCGCTAGTCAATAAATACCATGGTATATGGGCTAGTCAATAAATACCATGGTATATGGGCTAGTCAATAAATACCATGGTATATGCGCTAGTCAATAAATACCATGGTATATGCGCTAGTCAATAAATACCATGGTATATGCGCTAGTCAATAAATACCATGGTATATGCGCTAGTCAATAAATACCATGGTATATGCGCTAGTCAATAAATACCATGGTATATGCGCTAGTCAATAAATACCATGGTATATGCGCTAGTCAATAAATACCATGGTATATGCGCTAGTCAATAAATACCATGGTATATGCGCTAGTCAATAAATACCATGGTATATGCGCTAGTCAATAAATACCATGGTATATGCGCTAGTCAATAAATACCATGGTATATGCGCTAGTCAATAAATACCATGGTATATGCGCTAGTCAATAAATACCATGGTATATGCGCTAGTCAATAAATACCATGGTATATGCGCTAGTCAATAAATACCATGGTATATGCGCTAGTCAATAAATACCATGGTATATGAGTTAGTCAATAAATACCATAGTATATGAGTTAGTCAATAAATACCATAGTATATGAGTTAGTCAATAAATACCATAGTATATGAGTTAGTCAATAAATACCATAGTATATGAGTTAGTCAATAAATATCATGGTACATGCGTTAACAAATACGATGGTATATGAGGTAATTTATCAAGACATATTCATATGAGAACATCTTTTTTTAAGATGTTATGTTTTCGGTCTTACCATATATAAAAAATATATACCTTATATAAAACCCGAATACATAATTGGAAAAAAAAAAAAAATTAGAATTTGGCAGGCATGAGTCAATTAAATGTGCTACTACATGCAAATATTCACTAATATCTTTAACAATGTTAGTTTTTAAGCTTTTATATGTGTATGGACTTAGTCGAAATGATAACAAATAATGCTGGAAAGCTATGTTTTACTTTTGATTCTAGTTGCTGGCACCCAAGTCATTTTTATTTTTTAAATAGCTGCTATATATTGGGTACAATCTAATAATCAATAGAAAATTGGCTCTATAGATTTCATATTATTATAAATAATCTCTCTCTCTCTATATATATATATATATATATATATATATATATATATATATATATCATTCAAACATTTTACGATCAGGCAACGCCAGGCAAAGATCATGAGGGTACTAGTGGGCGTTGGTGGAAATCACTGTTTTCCAAGTACAGTAATTCCTCAAATTTCCCAATCAGATTGTTATTATTTGGCGTTGGTGGATATCTCCGCTCTCCAAGTGCCTCAGATTGTACGATATCATTGCAAATGTTTACTTGTTTTCAGGAGAGTTGACCTAAAAAAAAGTGTCAACTTTTTCAACCCAATTGACATGGATTGTACTTAACTTAGTTTCTCATCTTAATAATCACATATGAAGATTATCGAGTTCAATTTTTCTAGTTTCTCTCCTGTCATGCCATGACTGAATACAGGTAAAAGGTTTTTATATTAAAGATTTGATCACCTTCGAAGGATTAACTGGCTTATTGTTAATCTTTTAGAACTCACTTTCGTTGATGTCGTATCTTCATTTTAGACTTAATTCTTCTTAATGGAATTTTTTCTTTCTTTCTAAATGTGCTGCAAGTATGAGCTCTTCAGCCCTAAATTCTAGTATTCTTTTTCCCGCCGAGGGAGTTATCGTTTATCAAGGCCCTAAGGCCACTCGAGGACAAGGATTAATGAATTTCAGATCTACGAGACAATACCACAATAACGGATAGTTGTAGGAATTTGGCAGAGTATGATTACGACGATGGCTCAAGAAGCACTTGTTTACATTTTAATAAAAAACAACCAGGTTGTAAGCAGGCCTGTGGTATAGAGTTTCACAGGCTGACAGTTCTAGGAAAAAACTTTGTTCATGGAAATTGCGTTTAATTTTAGGCACAGGTAGATTATGGGAAATTGTTGACAGTGGTTGTAGCTAGATGAGTGTTTATCGTGAATGTTTGGAGGAGGGGAGAAGCACGGATTGAACATCAAATGAACTCTTTCCATATTAAATTGTTTTTGATGCCAATACATAGTTAAAGTAAAAATAATTTGTTTTTGAACCATTAAATAATTTCGAACGCTATTGCTAATGTTTACTCATAAATTTTATATTATCGCTCATATTTGAATTCAGGTTTTGAAACCCGACATAAATCATGAATTTATGATGCCACGCCAAAACTATATCTGTTAAGATGAACGGTTCAACTCTATAAAAATCGAAATAGCTCAATTCCCCTACCTGAGAATTACTTCTTCAAACTTCTCGGCTTAACATTCACAGGCAATGTGAACTGGAACAAATAGATCGAAGACATTGCAAAGGCTGCGGCAAAAAAAGGTGGGTTCCCTTTATCGTGCTAGAAGATTACCCACACCTGAGAATATCCTGTACATCTATAAAGCCATCATTCATCCATGAATGGAGTATTGTTGTCACATCTCGGCTGGTGCATCTAACACTAGTCTGTCCCTCTTGGATAGGGTCCAAAAGAAAGTCTCCAATCTAATAGGTATCACTTTGTCAACTAAGCTCCAACCCCTGTCCCATCGCTGCAATGTTGCATCCCTGCGTCCGTTTTACAAGTATTTTAATGGAATGTCCTCTGATGAACTCATTGCATTTGTGCCCCTCGACGTACATATCCCTGACAAGCCCAATTAACAATAAAATCACACTCCTTCACTATTAAGGTCCCTAAATACCAGAAAGCTTTCTACTCTAATAGTTTCTTTCCTAGAACAGTTAAACTTTGGAATTCCCTTCCTGCTACCTGATTCCCTGACTGTACCGACACACAGAAGTTTAAATGTAACATGAACCAACATCTTGCTCATCTTCCCTAAACATGGTCTCAAATAATAGCCCCTTACATCCAAGTGATAATGTGCCTTGTTTTGAGTGAATATAAGTAAAAAAATAAATAAAAATAAATTAACTCAGAGTGAAGATTTCACGGTTTCGGTTTTCAGGTTATGACCTTTGCTTTATTTCTTGGAAATTGATCCATTCTTAATGCAATATTTTCCATTTCTAAAAGAACTGAAGATCCGATATTTTGAAAGAAGGCAAAATTTTCAAATGCATTACATTTAAAAAGTTTTATGACTGATGCAAAAGCTTGTGACAGACAGGCAGACAACATCTCTATTTTATATAAGCAGGAAGGCAGAAGTGAAAATCATTTTCATCATTTGTACTGGGATTTCTACTTAGTACTTTGAGAGAAAAGTCTCAAAACAGGAACAAGGCCCCGAAACAATGCATATTCTCTCCTGATGACCCAACATTATCTGTAGGCTGAAATGAAATACCCCAAAAGTGAAAAACCGATAAACATGGTTATATACAAGTCTACAAGGCAGTCTGTTTCTTCTAAACGGGAATATTTTCTGTCCGTCGTTAGCTTCAAAAAGTTTTTGCTACTGTTCCAATAGCAAATATCTACACAACTAAAAACAATATTTATTTATTTGTGGAATGTTATCGCCATCTTCATAGATGTTGTTTAATCACATTTCGGCCAACTATTCATCTGGCCGTCTTCAGGTGGTTGACCATGACAGGATAACAGTCCTATCCTGTCACAGTTACCCACCTGAAGACGGCCAAACGAATAGTTGGCCGAAATGTGATGAACCAACATCTATGAAGTCCACAAATCAATAAATATACAAATTACTCATCTCAAAGGATTCTAAAGAACAAGTCGAACATGCGGGGGTCCTCCTCCACAATTGAATAAATTCACTGGCAAAAATATTTACTGTCACTATGATTAATATTTGTGCAAAATTTCAAAAAAAATCCAAGGAGTAGCAATTGAGAAAAAGTACGAACGGACAAGCGAGAGTGATCACTAGATCCAATCCTTCCTTTATCAGGGGGACCAAAAATATATAAAAACAACCTGTATCACTTGTACTGAGGATTGAAATTTCAACATTCAGAAGAAGGTAACTTAAAACTGATTACCACTTAGTACTTTATCCATTACGCCATGGGTCTGTGGAATTGGTAGCCTAAAATGCTTAGCTGAAATGGCTTCAAATTTATACAATGTTTTACTTCAGTTAGAATTCACGAACTTGCACACACTCAGACTCCACATCCATCCTGCCAACTCCCACCCCTCGTTTTACTATATCAACAATTCCTTTCTACTCATGGACGAAAGTGAAGAGGGGCAGGGTGCCACAGCTTCCCTAATTTTGTTAGTGCGTAAGTGAGCCTAAGAGAACGTATAGTATACCTGCATTCGGCTTGAGATGACTTTGGCCATTGTGTGATACTATTGCACTAATTGCACGCCTTAAAAATAAAGAGGATTCATATGTCAAAATAAATAGGGGAGCCAAGACTGCTGCCAACTAGAATGACCAATAAGCCACGGAGTTGATCACAATGGAAACCACATAATTTCAAATAGTTGTAATCAGAAGATACAAGTTTGGGCAAAGAATCGTAAAGACGAACAGCTATTGTTGGCCTCTTTAAGAAAAGATTATGTTCATTGTATGATAAGCAAATAACAATGAAGTATTTTTAGTGTGAGAGAGGAGAGAGAAAGGAGATGGAGAAGAGAAGAAGGAAGAAGAGAGAAGGGAGGAGAGAGAAGGGAGAGAAGGGGAGGGGGAGGAGGGGGAGGGGGAGAAGGGGGAGAGAGAGACGGGGAGGGGAGAGAGAGGAGGGAAAGGGAGAGAGAAGGGGAAGGGGAGAGAGAAGGGAGGGAAGGGAGGGAAGGGCAGGGTGAGAAAGAGAGGAAAAGGAAGATAAGCGAGGAGAGAGAGAAGTGAGAGGAGAGAGAAGTGAGAGGAGAGAGAGAGAGAAGAGAAGTGAGAGGAGAGAGAGAGAGAAATGAGAGGAGAGAGAGAGAGAAGAGAAGAGAACTGAGAGGAGAGAGAGAGAAGAGAAGTGAGAGGAGAGAGAGAGAGAGAAGAGAAGTGAGAGGAGAGAGAGAGAGAGAAGAGAGAGAGAGAGAAGAGAAGTGAGAGGAGAGAGAGAGAAGTGAGAGGAGAGAGAGAGAAGAGAAGTGAGAGGAGAGAGAGAGAGAAAAGAAGTGAGAGGAGAGAGAAAGAGAAGAGAAGTGAGAGGAGAGAGAAAGAGAAGAGAAGAGAAGTGAGAGGAGAGAAAAAGAGAAGTGAGGAGAGAGAGAAAGAGAGAAGAGAAGTGAGAGGAGAGAGAGAAGAGAGGTGAGAGGAGAGAGAGAAGAGAGGTGAGAGGAGAGAGAGAAGAGAAGTGAGAGAGAGAGAAGAGAATTGAGAGAGAGAGAGAGAAGAGAATTGAGAGAGAGAGAGAGAAGAGAAGTGAGAGAGAGAAGAGAAGTGAGAGAGAGAAGAGAAGTGAGAGAGAGAAGAGAAGTGAGAGAGAGAAGAGAAGTGAGAGAGAGAAGAGAAGTGAGAGAGAGAAGAGAAGTGAGAGAGAGAAGAGAAGTGAGAGAGAGAAGAGAAGTGAGAGAGAGAAGAGAAGTGAGAGGAGAGAGAGAGAGAAGAGAAGTGAGAGGAGAGAGATAGAGAAGAGAAGTGAGAGGAGAGAGATAGAGAAGAGAAGTGAGAGGAGAGAGATAGAGAAGAGAAGTGAGAGGAGAGAGAGAGAGAAGAGAAGTGAGAGGAGAGAGAGAGAGAAGAGAAGTGAGAGAGAGAAGAGAAGTGAGAGGAGAGAGAGAGAGAAGAGAAGTGAGAGGAGAGAGAGAGAAGAGAAGTGAGAGGAGAGAGAGAGAGAAGAGAAGTGAGAGGAGAGAGAGAGAAGAGAAGTGAGAGGAGAGAGAGAGAAGAGAAGTGAGAGGAGAGAGAGAGAGAAGAGAAGTGAGAGGAGAGGAGAGGAGATAGAAGAGAAGTGAGAGGAGAGAGAAGAGAATTGAGAGAGAGAGAGAGAGAAGTGAGAGAGAGAGAGAGAAGAGAAGTGAGAGAGAGAAGAGAAGTGAGAGAGAGAAGAGAAGTGAGAGGAGAGAGAAGAGAAGTGAGAGGAGAGAGAAGAGAAGTGAGAGGAGAGAGAGAGAAGATAAGTGAGAGAGAGAAGAGAAGTGAGAGGAGAGAGAAGAGAAGTGAGAAGTGAGAGAGAGAAGAGAAGTGAGAGGAGAGAGAAGAGAAGTGAGAGGAGAGAGAAGAGAAGTGAGAAGTGAGAGAGAGAAGAGAAGTGAGAGGAGAGAGAAGAGAAGTGAGAGGAGAGAGAAGAGAAGTGAGAGGAGAGAGAAGAGAAGTGAGAGGAGAGAGAAGAGAAGTGAGAGGAGAGAGAAGAGAAGTGAGAGGAGAGAGAAGAGAAGTGAGAGGAGAGAGAGAGAAGAGAAGTGAGAGGAGAGAGAGAGAAGAGAAGTGAGAGGAGAGAGAGAGAAGAGAAGTGAGAGGAGAGAGAGAGAGAGAAGAGAAGTGAGAGGAGAGAGAGAGAGAAGAGAAGTGAGAGGAGAGAGAGAGAGAAGAGAAGTGAGAGGAGAGAGAGAGAGAAGTGAGAGGAGAGAGAGAGAGAAGAGAAGTGAGAGGAGAGAGAGAGAGAGAGAAGAGAAGTGAGAGGAGAGAGAGAGAGAGAGAGAGAGAAGTGAGAGGAGAGAAGAGAAGTGAGAGGAGAGAAGAGAAGTGAGAGGAGAGAGAGAGAGAGAAGAGAAGTGAGAGGAGAGAGAGAGAGAAGAGAAGTGAGAGGAGAGTGAGAGAGAAGAGAAGTGAGAGGAGAGTGAGAGAGAAGAGAAGTGAAAGGAGAGAAGAGAAGTGAGAGGAGAGATAAACAGAAAGAGATGGACAGATAGAAAGAGACATAGGAAGAAACAGAGACCGATAGAGAGATGCAGAGAAAGAAATAGAGAGACAATAACAGATAGAAATGGACAGACAGAGAGAGATCGGTGTATACAGAGATGAGGGAATGAGAGAGATGGGGAAAGATACTGATGAGAAAGAGAGTCAAAGAATACGAGTGGTGCCAGTCTGTCTGTAAATGTTGCCCTTTGGAAAGATGCCAGAATTCTCCGAGAGAAGATTTATGGAGAAGGCAAATGAAAATGTTCTGCCATTGCAAGACAGAATGATTGTTGGCCTAACCGAGGGAGTCGGGAGTCAGGTCTTTTCCAAAAAGCCAGACAGTTATCACCAGCATCTCTGAGACCAGCATCATGTCCACCCTCTCAAAGGGAAAGGTGGTGTTAGCTATAGAAAAACGTGCGGAAATTCTTTTTGTCTTTTTTTTTTTAAACTTTATCGACTTGCTGAAGAGGTCGGCAAACGGCCAAGAAGTCTTCAGCCCAAGCAGGATCTTCAGTTTCTGATGACATATTCAATTAGGTGTGTTTAAGGAGAAATTTTAAACGAGACACGCATCTGATATTTGACTAATACTTTGTGTGTTGTTTGTTTATTTTTCCGCAAGCCTGTGTGTGGACCGTGGTGGGAAGAAGCCGACAGACGAAGATAACGAAAACTACAAAGCCTTCGCGTTCTCTTTCTTTTCTACGATCTAAACTAATGACTTGTGGGTATCTAATAACATTCCACAAACCCAGAAGGACGCAATGACACAAGGTGGGACTTGGAAATAAGCATGCAAGTCATGGTACACCAAAGGATTCATTTTTTTTCTCGCTTTCCAATTGACTCTGAATCTTATTGATAAAGAGCTTCATGCGTAGGCCGAGAAATAAATCAGCAATCTTTTTTTATTTTATTTTATTTTATTTTTATTACTTTGAGTTAATCATTCATTTACAGAGAGGAAAAAAAGCAGCGTTAATTAGTGTGAGGTGCCTTAAGTTTCCAGTCTTTTTTTTTGCACAGGCATTAAAAATTGTCACAGATTCTTGAAAATTCAATATGTTATTGCTCTACATCTTATGAGATTACTAACCAATATTTATGATATCAGGTTCAAATGAACAGCTCCAGCAGGAATTGGAATACACCCTACTAAAGCCTGAATTTCAAAAATGCAATCTGGACGTGAGGACACTTTAGAAGAACGATATGCAATAAAATTCTGTTTTAAACTTGAAAATAAAATGGCACAGAAACGTATGGAATGTTTCCGGCTTCTTTTGGACTATCTTGCATGAATCGAGCAACAATTTTTAAGTGGCATAAGAGATTCAAGGAAGGCAGGGAGTCTGTGAGGGATGATGGGAGGTGGGGTCGAAGTAAAGAAGTCAATACACCAGAGTTGATTGGACTAATATAGAATTTCATGGATAAGGACGTTGTGTATCAATAGAGATGACAAGTGCACAGTTTGATGTCAGTGTGGGAACTGTACACAAAATTATTCGCGAGGAACTGAAGATTTTACCAAGATGAGTGACATCATCTTCCGTGTAGTCCAAACCTTGCTCCTTGTGACTTTTGGTTATTCCCTAAGCTCAGGGAAAACCTTAGAGGCTGTCGTTATGAAACTATTGAGGAGGCTATTCTTACTGAAGTTACCTCATATTTTCAAATAAGCTTTACCAAAATTGCTCAGAGGTAGCAGGCTAATTTCAATTGATCAGAATAAAAAATATTTTGTAATCCACTTTTAGTCTTCTTTTTTCAATTTCCAGATGTTCTAACTTACTTTTTTTGTTTTTAATGCAGAATTAGTGCATAGCATAGTCCCTATTTACTTGTCTCTCCACGAGGGTAAGGTTAGATACATGGTCAGGTAATGTGAGGATAAACCCAGCACCCCAAAAAGAGACACTGGATTTGGAACAAAATTAAAAATGGTCTAAATCTAGAAGGATTTCTCGTTCAATGACTGAACACAGAATAAAACCAAGTGTAGCATTAGAACTGATACTAAATTTTGTAATATTCATTTGCTTGATTTGAAGAGTGCTGGCCTATTCAAACGGAATCTCTTCCTGAACTCCTTCCAAACCTCAACATAATATTCCTTGTTGACTGTGTCTAGTGGGAATCAAGTACATATAGATTATGCCCGTGCTGTCAAAAAAAAAAAAAAAAAAAGAAGAGAAAAAAAAAAGGAGAGCCAGCATGCTTCCATTGGAAACTCTGTACTCTTGGTCTCTGGGTCATAGCAGTAGATGCACCTTTCATCGCAGGTCAACAAAGCATCAAGAACTGCGGGATCTAAATTAATCAGCTCGATCATCTCCCTGCTGTCATGACAATGTCTCCTTCTTTCTGATAGTCTCTGAGCACCCTTGGGGCAGACTTTGTCTAAATCTTCCGCATCTTTAGTTTCTTGCGAATAATTGTGTGTACAGTTCCCACACTGACACCAAACTGTTCACTTATTGTCTCTATCGACATACAACAGTCCTTATCCATGAAATTCTTTATTTGGCCAATCAACTCTGGTGTTCTGATATCCTTACTCCTTCCACATCTTTCATCATCCCTCACAGACTGCGCCTTCCTTGAATCTCTTATGCCACTCAAAAACTGATACTTGATTCATGCAAGATGGTTCAAAAGCAATCTAAAGAATTCCGCACGTTTCTGCGGCATTTTTTTCCAAGTTTAAAATAGAATTTTATTGCATATCGTTTTTTTCTAAAGTGTCCTCACATCCAGATTGCATTTTTGAAATCCAGCAGCTGTGACAATCAGGCTTTAGTAGGGTGTCTTCCAATTGCTGCTGTAGCTGTTCATTTGAACCTGAAACCATGAAAATTGTTCAGTCATCTCCTAAGATGTATGGCAATACCATGTTAAAATTTCAAGAGTCTACAACAATTTTAAATATCAGTACAAAAAGAAATCTAGAAACTTATTGAAGGCACCTCGTATCAACCGTCTGCAAAATTTTAATACTACACACTAAAAGAATAAAAGTTATCTTTCATATGTGATTATTCTTTTAAAGTGACAGTTGAAGTATTTCTATATATGTTGAACAACTGACATGCCGGATTAAATATTTTTTTAAAATAAATTGTAGACATGTATGTTTATTGCAATTAAAAAAGCACAAAAATAACAAATTAAAGTTGCCTAGTCAGAATCAAAGCTTTAGTAGTCAGCTTAAATGCTATTTAGGTCTGATTTTGAAAATCCAGCCAACATTATTTCATATATTTATAAAATTGTGTGGGCCTTCCGGTCATGACTACTTGAATCTTCAATTTTCAATCAAAATTCAACAATCGGGCGATTTCATCTTTTAAAAAAGAGAATCATTTACTATAATAATTATTAAATTAGTAATTAAATAATTATTAAATACCTACAGATATTAGTGTTTCACCCTTTTGGGAATCATCAGTGTAGGATGTCACCATTAACACCGGTCGAGAGATCCGAACCTGGCAATAGAAACCATCTCTGGCTTCATTAGCAAGGACATAATCCATTATGGGGATAGCTAAGCAATGAGTGTAGAGAATTGCATGTTTTGGTTTCTATTCAGGCTGATGGCACTCAAGTCATACTTCTTTAGTTTTGATCCGACTATTATATATTACGTACAATATAAAAAGCGATAGAGAATTGACTCTATAATAATGCGTAATCTGCATGAATTAAAGTATCATATTTAAGTGTATCTTATGCCCGTGCAACGCCGGGAGGACTGCTAGTTAGAATAAAGATTCGATATTTCTTAAGCAATGCTAGTGATGAATCTTGATCAAGCATGAAACCGACGTTTAAAAATAAAAGCTGGAGTTTCATTGGCTGAGAAAATGTTTATTTTTCTAATTTGAATTTTTTTGATATCAAGACGTTTTTGAAAACTTGTCATGTAGAAATGGAGTTTTTAAATGTTTCTTTTTTAATGTATGACTTATTTGCTAGAATGTTTGCAGTAATTTTTTTTCAATATATATTCCACTTTAAAATGACATGAGTAAACATGTCTGCCTTTACATCAGCATATATATATATATATATATATATATATATATATATACTAGCATTTCAACCCGGCGTTGCACGGGTGTTTTGAAGTGTATGCTGAGCAAAAAAAAAAAAAAAAGAAAGAAAGAAAAAGCTGTCAAGACCTCTTAACATTTATTGTTTTGGGCCCTAATCAAGTTAGATCCATGTCCAAGGAACCTATATCTAAAATTTCAAGTGTTTCGACCCAAAATTGGCGAAGGAGTTTGGTAGAGTTCTCAAAAGGTCAAATCGTTGAACTTTGACCTCTTAACAAAATTTCTGGCTGAAAACGGATTACAAAGATTTTCCCAAATCTCAATACTCTGTATATCAAGTTTCGAGTCTGTAGACTGAAAATTGACAGAGATATTGCATAGGGAAATGTACACACACACGTTCACTTATATATATATATATATATATATACATACACGAAGACACATCTATTTGTTGTCTATGTGTACAAAAACATGAGACGTATTTAGTTATTCAGAGATGTTATGACAGATTAGAGTGTCTATTTCTATACTGAAATTATCGAATATAATATCAATATGGCTATCCAAGTCTGACAAACAACCTGTTTAAAAATTCTTACTTGCAAAATTAACATTGAAGCCAAAAATAAAATAGTAATAATTTAACAAGTGAGAAAACCATTTCTTGCAAGGCATGAAAATGGCTAAACATTTTCTTTTTTGTTGTAAGCTTTCAAAATTAAGCTACAAGATTTAATTGGAAAAATTAAGCTACAAGATTTAATTGGAAAAATTAAGCTATAAGATTTAATTGGAAAAATAAAGCTACAGGATTTAATCGGAAAGATTAAAATGCACTTGATAAATTTTAAATTTAATTTTGTAGCTTAATTTTTCCAATTAAATTTAACTGGAAAAATTAAGCTACAAAATTTAACAAGTACACTTTTATAAATTTTACAAAGTAAGGCATGAAAATTTAATTTAAATTGAATCTAAAATTAACTTGCATTTATTTTTTGCATCTTGTTATATGAAAAAGAATTATTTTATTCTTTAGCAATTAATGATAGATATAAAAAATGCAACTAAACATTTAATATTTAGCAATTCATGATATAGATATGAAAAATGCAGCAAAAAATAAATCTATTATTTAGAAGTTAGTGATATAGATATAAAATTTTCAACTAAAAATTTAAAAAAAAATTATTTAGCAATTAATGATATAGATATTAAATTTTCAACTAAAAATAAAAAAAATAAACCTATTATTTAGAAGTTAGTGATATAGATATAAAATGTTCAACTAAAAATTTAAAAAATAAATTATTTAGCAATTAATGATATAGATATTAAATTTTCAACTAAAAATTAAAAAAAAATTATTTAGCAATTAATGATATAGATATATAATTTTCAACTAAAAATTTAAAAAAATAAATTATTTAGCAATTAATGATATAGATATTAAATTTTCAACTAAAAATTAAAAAAAAATTATTTAGCAATTAATGATATAGATATATAATTTTCAACTAAAAATTTAAAAAATAAATTATTTAGCAATTAATGATATAGATATATAATTTTCAACTAAAAATTTAAAAAAATTAATTATTTAGCAATTAATGATATAGATATATAATTTTCAACTAAAAATTTAAAAAATAAATTATTTAGCAATTAATGATATAGATATATAATTTTCAACTAAAATTTTTTTAGAAATTGCAACAAAATGCAGTGACATTTTCACACAAGGACAATAATATCAAAAGAAAAGATGGAAAACTTATTAAAAAAAATGTAAGACAAATGTTGATGCGTACGCAATTTTTACATCTATTCTAGCAGATACGATTATCTTGTCAGTTTTTAAAGTCAGACCGAAATAGCATTTACTCTGATATTTAAAACTTTGCTTCTGTTGTACATTCTTATTGGCAACATAACAACATACTTAATTATAATCTATTTGGAAAATTACTTAGTCCTATGCAGGCGTCTACTAATACACATTTTTAATTCAATGTGATGCCTCCATTCAGTTGTAAAAGACAATGGATACTCTTTGTAAAGGTAGCTGCACTTGAAAATGTGAGGTAAGGGTTGTGCAATCCCTAACCTCACTTCTCCTGACTTGACACTGCTTTATTTCAGTGGCAAGGAAAAGTCCAGGACAACTGAAAACAATGCCAAGATAAGTAGAGAGTACGCACAGCACCTGGAATTCTAGTCACCCATTTTAGTACTGACCAGGCTTAATGTTGCTTAACCTCGGTGATCAAACTTGAACCGGTTTATCAACGTCATTATGCCGTACACATTTTTAATTACATAAAAAATAAACCTGATCAAAAGGAATAACTCCTCATCATATTCGCTTCACATGCTAGCTTAGGTCGGACATCTTTTAGAAGCAGGCTTCCGTCGGTCAGAGTCAATTATTGGTAATGAATCCTTTGGATGCTGGCCTGGGCGATGAGATATGGAGGATAGCGTGTTATCCACATAGCACTACCAACCCCTTTCCACGTCGCTGATGCATCCAAAGGAACAGCAAAGCTGATACAGTTTGGCAGAAATGCCATCGCAGGAGCTGCTTTAAGGGCTCCACTATGGATTCTTCCTTGAGGTTTACTCCCAAGCCCTTTTCTATGGGTGAGTATTTCACAAGGCAGTGGAGGTTTGAAATCAGTGTTTACCTTCCCTTAGATGGACTGCCTTCCAGGGCTGATGAGCTCCATCTACCTAAAGCAACAGCTTTTCGAAATTGACTTACAAAGTAACCTATCTTGGGCCAGGTTTTTATCCCTTAAGTCTATCCTTATAACTTCCTCATATGTTTTCCTTGACGTTCTTTTCTGGGATAACCTTGCTACCTCAACTGATGTACACCTACTAGCCACACATTTTTTTTATTCACTCTTTCAACATGGCCATACCATTGACGTCTTCTTCTGCAGAGTATATTGTTCAGATTTAATCTTCCTCTGAGATCATCAGATCTAAATCGGTCTTTAACATCATACATCTATTTTATACTTTTGTATTTTCTAAACAAAAAACGGATTTAAACCACATATGGGACCCTGGCGAATCCTAACGCTGTGTGTCAAAGAGAACTAGGAAATAATGCTGACAGAGAGACGACTTCACACTCTTGAGAGCATCTAAATTAGACCCTTGTAACAAAATGTAGTTTATCAGTCTACCGCTCCAGAAGGTATCTCACTTACGATGCAATCCTCTATCTGTATAAGAGCCAAATACAGATCCTTAATGTCCATTTTCAAGGACTTTTCAAAAGTTTTTCAAGGCCTTCTCCAGACAAAATTCAAGTTTTCAAAACAATTTGGGGTTTGATTTACAATCCACAGCAATTCGAAAAAGTGATAAAAAAAATTAATACAACAAATAAATGGTACCATAGCGAATAGCAGATACTTTGCAATCTACCTGCATCATTTGTGGATGTTTTTAAGTAGTTGTAAATGCTTTTTATTTCATCTAAAATATTAACTTTCTCTACAGCTTTTAAATTTCCAACCAAAATGGCTCCCGTCTTGTCCATTTCTTAGGAGGGGGGGGGGGCAGCTAGTCTAATTTTAAATCATCACAATTATTTTTAAGAGGATGGTGGGATTCGCCATTAAAGAGTCCCGTTTGCGCAAGAGAGGGAGGGGGTAATTTTATTTATGGCGCTCGTCACTACTCCTTCCCCCTTGTGCCCCCCCCCGACTAAAAAAAAAAAAAAAAAAAAAATGAAATTATAAATGAGAACAAAAATAGACAGAGGTTTCAATCTTTTTTTTTTTTTTTTTTTTTTTTTTTTTTTTACATGGGGGTCATCACTTATCAAGGCCCGAAGGCCACTCAGGGATAAGGGTTATTGCGTGTACAGTAATCAATGAGATAGTATTGTAGTAATCATTAGTATTGGGGGCTTTGATAGAGTGTCTTACTTAAGGGGGCGGTTTGTCAGGAGTTTGTTTATGTTGGACTTGAAGACGTCCAAGTTGTAGTCAGGTGGGAAATAGGAAAGCGGCAGAGAGTTCCACTGGCGTGCAGTTCTAAGAAAGAAGCTTTGTTCATGGAATCTATGTTTGGATTTAGGCACAAATAAAGAGTGGGGAAAATTATTGACAGTAGTTTCAGCCAGACGGGTGTTTCTCGTGAAAGATTGGCGAGGGGGGGACGAGGGATTGGAGCTCAGACGAGCACCTGCCATGGAAATAACGATAAAACAAAGACAGGCTCGCAATGTCTCTTCTGTGGGAGAGAGGTTGCAGGGAAGAGAAACGAGCATCACCCACTAAGCCACAAAGTCTATTTTGTACTCTGTCAAGGCAGGATAGGCTGTCTTTAGCAGCTCCTGCCCAGATGTGGCAGCAGTACTCCATCCTTGGACGTACTTGGCTTTTATATAGATAGAGAATTGCATCAGTAGTGAGATATCTTCTGGAGCGGTAGACGGATCCCACCATTTTCCCAGCGCCCCTGGCAACAGATTTGATGTACGTGTTCCATTTCAGATCAGGGTAAAGGTCAAACCCAGAAACTACTCAGGGTAGTTTTATTATAAAGGATCGTAACTCTTATATCTACAATAATCCGATGCAATTTCAGAGCAATGTATTTAGATTTTATTTTCAATTTTTAAAAAAAAACATTTTAATGGTATTTTTATTACTATTTCCAAAAATAGTTAAATAGTATCTATTTCCATTTTATTTTCAATATTTAAAAAACATTTTAATGGTATTTTTATTAATATTTAAAAAAAAAAAAAATAGTTTAATAGTATTTCTATTTTATTTTTAATATTTTGACAAATTTTACTGGACATAAATTTTCCAGCCCTTTTTAAGAAATTTTCAGGACATTGTTCATATTTTCAAGGATTTTGCAAGGTAATAAAGCCTTTTCAAGGCAAAAGTCAAAATTTAAGGACTTTTCAAGATTGTACAAACCCTGTGCCATATCTGGGGAGGAGTTGCTCGGAGCATTTTTTTCTTACCTTGACATATTTCAAAACAGACTTTGAAACCTAATAGGTGATGCCCTTTTATCGTGTTTACAGTCTCTTTCTCACAAAAGAGCCATTGCAAGCCTATCACTACTCTATCGCAATTTTTATCGCAAATGCTCGAATGACCCCTGCCAATGATTTCCCACACTCTTAATCTGTGCCTAAATCTGAACGCAAATTCCATGAACAAAATTTATTTCCTAGAACTGTCCGTCTGTGGAACTCTCTTCTGCTGGCCTGCTCTCTGGCTGACTACAATATTGTCGTTTTCAAGTCTAATGTAAACAAGTTCTTGTTCAGCTGCATTTTTAAATAATAAAATTTGACCCTACTTCCACCACTATTGACTACCTTACACTTATTAGCCCTTATCCTCGAGTGGTCTTCAGGCCTTGACAAGGTGAAAATAATTTAAAAATATTATTATTATACGCAGGACACATTGCAATTTTAACCATAACCTGATATTGTAAACTCATACCTTCCCCACGGATATGGCAGTGCACAAGTGATTTTTAATAGATCAGATTCAATTTAAACACCGATTGTTGATTTCAGTCTGTTCAGATAATCTTCACGCTACCAACCCCTACCCCCCCTCTCTCTCTCTCTCCACCCACACAACATTTTCTATCCTTTCACAACAACTTAAGATTAACTTTTAAATCCTATTGTTTTGATTTTTTTTTTTTTTTTTTTTTTGCATGACGAAGAATATTCGAAAGCAAAAAGCAATTCCAGTTGCAAGAGAAGGACATGATTTCTTTTTTAAGCTAAGAAGCTTTGCACATCAAATAAAAGGTCTGAAGAATAATAGTGCACTTAAGGAATTAGTGTAATTCGGTGTCAATCAATCAGGTTTATCTGT
>NC_136519.1:14933411-15003411 GCF_053919585.1 Euprymna scolopes | reverse complement strand
GCTTACAGATGAGTAATTCACATACGGTTTGCTTTCATTTGTATGTATGGTGTTATTCATTTGTAATTTTATTGTCCTAGTTTCATATATATATATACATACACACACACACACACACACACACACACACACACACACATATATATATGTGTGTATATAAATTTGAAATGTGGTTTTTGATTAAAATAAGTTGTCTAAAAATGCACAGTAAATTCATATCATTCCATTGTCGCTTTGCATACATTAAGATTGTACCTATTTACTATGCCTCCCCACGGGACAGAGTTAGACACCAGGGTCGTTTTTTTACGTGGAGAAAAGGTACAAAAATAAAAATTGTCTCAGTCGTGAAGGATTTCTCCTCCACCGAAAGAGAACAAGAAATAGAAGTGCAGCATCTGAAGAACAGATGGTATTTATTTGCTCCCCCACTGAGCAAATTAGGCACAAGGCCGTTTTTAATGTGAGGTAAAAACCAGCTCCCCTAAAAGGGGTCACTCTGGTTACCAAAAATAATAATTGTCCCAGTATAGAGGGTTTCCCCTCCATTGACTGGTACAAATTATCTTAAGTGCAGTATCTGCCGGAACAGATACTACACTTTGATCTTGACCAAAAGGCCAACATTAAGATTGTAGTGTTACATGCAAGTACATTACACAGTGTAACTTGTATATAAGAAAGCTGTTTATCTCCCCCTTTTTGTTCCTTTTCCTCCATTAGTACCCGAAATAGAAAACTAAGTTTTACACAAAAACACATACCAAAAAAATAAAATAAAATAGACACTTAAAAGAATCGTTTTTTGGCGTTGGAAAATAGGTGCAAATTTTCCTGATTCTGATATCCCAAAACGTTTAGATTTTTACGATTCCCGATTCTGATTAATAGTCCAAACACTAATATAAATATGTTTAATAATCGAGAAACGGTTTGTGTCCGCAGGTAAAAATCGAAAGAATATGGATTGTTTATATAATGAAGCTTTATAATAAATACACTTTGCGGCTACAAAGCGAGACATCTTTTAATCTTAGATTTGACCCCCTAGATTTTCTCATGCCGTTCTTTATGATTTCATAATGGAGAAACGGTTGTCAGTTAATAACTGAAAAAAATTAACTTGAATATAAATTTAAAATAAATTAAATAAATCAACTTTAAATAATATTTCTAAGTAGAGCAATTAAAACGATTCTATTACAAAAATTAATAACATCAAGCTAATTATTAAAATAGTTTTTCTTTAATGCAATACGCAAATGAGGTTACTCATTGAATGTAGATTTCTTTGGAATAAATAGTATATATTAGAAATTATGTGGGAATAAAAGTTCGTTTTCAATACGAAAATTCATTTCTGAAACTACATTTTTTATGTATTAATCAAATTGTGGACAAACAAACAAACAGACAGGAATACGACTTTATTATGATGCAAGCAAGCAAAGATGCTCAGACGCTTCAGAGAGTGTTCTAATTATTAAGATAAGGTCGACATCACCTGCCTCTTTGGGGTTAGGACACTTAGCTCCAGTCATTTAGTCAACTAAATGCTTTCATTGGTATGTATAGTGTTATTCATTTGTAATTTTATTGTCCTCGTCTCTTATACGTATCTCGCTGGATTCAGCAATTCTGATGAGTCGTAGACGATGAAACATGCCAGTGGTTAATTATATTTTAACAATACATATGTCACTCCCCATTTGGGGATACCAAATTGATCAAGAGAAAGTTATTCCCAACTCGCATTTAGATAAAAATGCACTTTCGTATAAATAGTTGAATTCATTCATAAAGTATCCCAAAACAAAAACAACACACACACACACACACACACACACACACACACACACACACAATAAAATATGCAACAAGTGCGCTTGAAAGCCAAATCACATAAATCAACGCCTCTACAATGGAGCTCACATCGTTGACGTTAATCTCACGTTGCCAACGCACAGTTTCAACATTTCAAAATACAACCACCGAGATAGAACGCGCAGCTCTTTACAGACTTTTCTTTCTCTAACTTTACAACATGGCAAGAAAGAAGAGAAAAAGAAAACAACATACTGAGGATGGAGTTTGGCTCCGAAATATTTTTATGTTATAAATTTCAAACAAGTAAAATATGTTTATTTTCCTAATATTACGTTGTGATTTGGCTTTCAAGTGCACTTGATGCGTATATTATTTTATTCAAATTAAATCAACCATTGGATATATATATATATATATATATATATATATATATATATATATATATATATAATGTTTTTATTTGTTTTTGTTAGCGATACTTTCTTGAATGAATTCAATTACTTATACGAAAGTGCCTTTTTACCTAAATGCATGTTTGGGAATAATTATCCCTTTTACCAACCTGGTACCTCCTAAATGGGGAGCGGCATATATATTATTTTTAAGATACAATTATCCACGACTCATCAGAGTGGCTGAATCTAGCGAGATTTAAAATCGGCACCTCGTAATAATAAGTCTAAACCTCTACCATGCGGCTAACCTCGCAGGACTACTAAATGTATCACTTTTATGTAGATGTTTTTGTTTTCGTTAGCGATACTTTTTTGAATGAATTCAATTATTTATACAAAAGTGCATTTTACCTAAACGCGTATTTGGGAATAATTTTCCCTTTGACCAACCTGGCACCCCCTAAATGGGGAGCGGCATATATATTATTTTTAAAATACAATTATCCACTGTATTGTATTGTATTTTAATAATTATATATCTGATATAAATAAAGCGGGAGACCAGTACCCGCATCAAGTTGGTCTGCAGTTTCACTTGTTGCTGGCTATCTTGCTCTTGCTTGTTGCTGGATCTCAACATTTTAAACCGAGAGAGAGACTTAGCTGTCGTACAAAGCTAAGACTCTGTAACATCATGTGTATAGATACTCCCTCAGGCATTTGTTTATTAAAATGGTCCTGTGGCGATGAAAGTCATTTTTGGGCTCATAGACTTTTAAATGTCTGAGGGAGTGGAACTCGTCTGACAAGACGTTGCAATCATCATATATATATACTTTGAAATGTGGTTCTCGTTTAAAATAAGTCGTCTAAAAAAGCATAGTAAATTCATGTTGCTATTTAATGAGTGCCTATACATGGATTAAGACTGTAGTTTTATAAATTTAAACGCTTTCTTCCTTTAACCATATTTCATAATATATCTCTATGCTTTATATTATAGATGAAACAAAAAATTGGACCTATTTTAACGGAACGGCGGAAGAGGAAATAAACAAAGAATGATATTTTCAAACTTTCTGCTGCTGTTTTGGCGTAGCCTTCATGGAATTGCTTACAGTTTGAAACAATGAGTCTCCGAAGACAGAACCGCTGATCGAATGTGTCATGCTGGCTAGTTTATGTGCTAATACTTTTGCCGTTATAGCGGCCGCGAGGGAATACGGATTGTTTAAATAATCTTTAAAATAGGTTGCGTTTCAAACAAAGTTGCCGGGGGGGGGGGCAGTGACTAATGATTTAGCTTTTTTTTTTTCAAAGACAACTCCTGCAAAAATGGCTATCTACTGAAGATACAATGTGCTTTTGATAAGTTTCCAGACTTTTTTTTAGTACAGGTATTTAAAATCATTGTTGACTCTTGAAAATTCATTATGCAATTGTTCTGCATCTTATGAGATAACTGACCATTTTTTTTTTTTTTTTTTTTTTTTTTGATTTCAGGTTAAAATGAACAGCTACAGCAGGAATTGGAATACACCCTACTAAAGCCCGATTGTCACAGCTGGTGAATTTCAAAAATTCAATCTGGACGTGAGGACAATTTAGAAGAATAATATGCAATAAAATCTGGTTTAAACTTAGGAAAAATGCCACAGAAACGTATGGAATGCTTCAACCTGCTTTTAGACCATCTTACATAAATCGAGCATCAGTTTTTGAGTGACATAAGAGATTCAAGGAAGGCAGGGAGTCTGCAAGGGATGGTGAAAGGTGTGGGAGGAGTAAGGAAGATAGAACACTACCGTTGATTGGCTAAATAAAGAATTTCATAGATAAGAATCGTCGTATGTCTATAGCAACAATAAGTGCACAGTTTGATGTCAGTGTGGGAACTGTACACAAAATTATTGGTAAGGAACTGAAGATGAATAAGATTTGCACGAATGCAACAGTCCACAACTCCATCCTTGTCGCATACTATTTGACCAAGATGAGCATCAGGACAGTTCCTCAGCCTCCATATAGTCCAAGCTTTGCTCCCTTTGACTTTTGGTTATTTTTTAAGCTCAAAGAAAACCTTAAAGGCTGTCGTTACGAGACAGGTGAGGAGATGAAAGAGGCGGTGTCAAAGGTCATTGACACGCTCACACCAGAAATTGCTGGAACGGTAAAACAAGTGCATTACAGCCGGAGGAGATTACTTCGAAGTGTACTATCAATAAAAGAGCCTACACGAAAGTCTTGCTTTTTAAATGCTATTAGAAGTATAGATATCTTGTATATATGTATATACACATATATATGTATATATATATATTAAATGCTATTAGAAGTATATATATATATATATATATATATTAAATGCTATTAGAAGTATAGATATCTTGTATATATATATATATATATATATATATATATTAAATGCTATTAGAAGTATAGATATCTTGTGTGTGTGTATATATATATATATATTAAATGCTATTAGAGTCTAGATATCTTGTGTGTGTATATATATATATTAAATGCTATTAGAGTATAGATATCTTGTGTATATATATATATATATATATATATATATTAAATGCTATTAGAGTATAGATATATATATATTAAATGCTATTAGAGTATAGATATCTTGTGTATATATATATATATATATATATATATATATATATATATATATATATATATTAAATGCTATTAGAAGTATAGATATTTTGTGTGTGTATATATATATATAAGGAAACTTGCGGTCATTAGCACGGAAACAGAAGCATAGACACGTGTCGTCGAGGGAGGGGGGTGTTTTGACTCTTCTTTCTTTCTAGAAGCAATTTTCCTGATTGGTTAAACTGTCCAACGGTAGATTTTTTCACCGAGTGCGTCTTGTCTTTCGTGCCGATGAAAGAAAGTCATAATTTTAGTGCATGCTTTATGTTCTGTTTTCTTAAACTGAAAAAAAAAAAAAAAAAAGAAAATGTCGACATCGTTTTTCTACTTGTTGCCGCTCTTGTTCTTCGACCACTTTGTGATCGCCACCAGACTCCTTCCTCCTCCTCCGCCGCCGACGCCACCTCCATACCCAAACTTATTCATCAGAATGATAAAAGAAAATTGCCGCAGCAAAACCAAACAACAAATAAAAACCGACGAATTAAAGATAAAAGACGGAGCCCGCCATTTCCCTCTCTCTCTCTAAGAGATAAAGAATCTGAAAAGACGACAGCAAAAAAAAAAAAAAAAAAAAGGTGGAGGTAGTTTTTCAATAATGCAATCTAAAGAATATCCCTGGAGGAGAAGGGAGCACATTTATTTCAGCCGGACAATTTAACTAATAGCATGTAATAAGAGAACGTCTTTTCGCGTGTACTGACATCACCATGGGTCATATCTTGCAATTCCCAGGGTTACTGGATAAACAATCCTTGTATTCATTTTAATGAGCAGCTCGCCTTGCTTTATTGTAAACTACTAGGACACAGAACCCATGTCCTGTTGCTGCCAGAGAAAATTGGGTCCATCAAGAATTGCAACCTGGAAAAGTAAATTCACACCCTCAAAAAAAAAAAAAAAAAAAAAAAAAAAAAAAATTGCTAGAAATATGAATATATGTTCTGGTACCACACTTCCTCTTTCCTATCCTCGGTCAGTGACAAAGAAATTCTACGAGACCGAGAGAATTTCTATTTTTGGGTACTTATGCAGAATACGGATCATACTATTTTTTGTTTTTAGTTAAATTCAATTTTACGTTATTTTTTTTTATTATTTATTAAATTGTTACGTGAAAGTACAGAATAGTTACAAAACTCTTCCTCATGTGAACGATGGGTTTCTAAATAATGACGCTATTATTTCAGCACGATCCGTATTCTGCATAAATAACCATGGTCTCCCCTTCGTAAGTCTTTCGCAGCAAACACCCGACTAGCTACAGCAACTACCAGCAGTTCCTCTTACTTTCTGTCTGTGTCTAAATCTAAGCAAAAATTCCATAAGCAGAGTTTTTTTTTTTTTTTTTCTAAAACTGCTCGTCTGTGGAACCCAACACCACAGTGCTGCTTCCCGGCTAACTATGACATGGTTGTTTTCAAGACCAACGTGAACAGGTTCTTGAAAAACTGTCCTCTAAAATAAATTATCGAATTTCCATTATGGCAAGTTATTAACTTTTATCTTGGAATGGCCACCGAGCCTCGATGAACGATGACTGTATGAAGTTTAAAAAAAAAAAAAATACTCTTCAAAGTGTCCCTTTTTGGAAATCTGGATTTTCCCCACACTAAAGTGACGTTGAGTCACCCCTCCCCCACCTCTCCCACACACACACACGGAGAGGAAAATAAATGGAAACTTTTTCGCTAAAAATACTAAGTATTTATTGACGACATAGAAAATATTCGCACATAAAACTGCGGCTAATATGAAAATGATCTTTGAATTAGAAAAATTAAAAAGTTAATTAATAAGATGTCCTTTTTTAAAGAAATATGCAAATTAGGTAACCTACGAATGCTGATTGCATAGAGATGACAGAGTATATTCAAAAGCCGCTTTTTTTCTTCTTCCAGTGGGAATCGGAAGTTGAAATCACATACTGTTCAATGAGCGAGACTGGAGATGTGCTGGTGTACAACTCATGCTCTTTACTGATCCAAGTTATGACAACAGGACCATTGCCAACGCCGTCAAATGCATCGCTGGATTACCACAATTAACAGGAACATGCCCCGGGTGATAAAAAACAGTTTCCAGCCACGGTTATAATCTTTGGTGAGGTTTCAAGGGAGGACCACGTCATACCACCTCACATCTTCGAAGTCGGTTTGAAAGTCAACACTCAAGTGTACCTGGATGTGCTGAAGAGTGTGGTGACCCCCTGGTGCAATCGAATAGCTGCTGGCAGACCCTGAGTGTGGCAGCAGGACTCAGGGTTGGCCTACAAGTCCAAATAAATTCAGGCTTGGCTTCAGGAGTTCTACAACCTGTACACTTCTCTCACTGGCCCTCTCCTCCCCCGACCTTAACTCGCTGGATTACTTCGTTTGGTCATACATTGAGAACATCACCAACATGACCTCCCACACCAAAGCCAGCCTTATCACCACCATCCGCCGAGTTCCCGCTGGTGCTTGTGGAAGAGGCATGCTTCCAGTTCTGGATCCATATCGAGGCGGTGATTGAGACTGAAGGCGACTACACTGAATAAATGTCAGCTCTATACATAATCAAGTTATTTGAATTGATTTTTTTTCAATAAAAGTTTTAAAAGTTGTAGTTTTGTTTTCTTTAGGGTGACAACTTTTATTGTTCCACCCTGTGTACATTGCAGGCCACAGAATATGCTATTTCAAATTGCATAGGAATACATGTTAAGAAAAGAAAAAAATTATAATTGTAGCAGAACTGACCGATGAACAAAGCGATTCACGGAGTTGGAAAGCATCTCGGAAGAGGAAGCGAGAGAAAGGCAAACACTATGCAGTTAAGTAAAAACGAACTAATGCAGTTGAATGACGACTAATTAGTTGATAAAAAAAAAGTTTTCGAAGAGGAAACAAAAGAATCCAAAGAATAACGCATTTCTTCTGTAGCACAAAACTTGCTAGACATTGTGTCCACACATCTTTCTAAGAGGCTCTGTCCATCCTACTCAATTTTTTTTTATATTGATAAAAACACATTTGATTGAAGTAGGCGTGTTTAGGTATAAGATGGTTGCTCAAAACATCGTGCTTCAATCTGACATGTTTTCTTTGATCTGTCACGTTCATGTTTGAAATCGCATTGTGTGTGGTCTGTCACGTTTATGTTTGAAATTGCAATTACATTGCTAAAAGTGTTGATAGAATAGATGAAAATGGGGTGTCTGTGTGTGTGTGTGTGTGTGTGTATATATATATATATATATATATATATATATATATATATATATATATATATATATATATATATATATACTAGCATGGGTTGCCGGCGTTGCCCGGGTGTTTGGAAGTGTATGCTGAGCAAAAAAAAAAAAAAAAAAAAAAAAAAAAAAAAAACGGTCAATTTTTAAACTTTGACCTCTATTATGAACCCCTTAACATTTATTGTTTTGGGCTCAAATCAAATGTATAAAGTTAGATCCATGTCAAAAGAACCTATATCTAAAATTTCAAGTGTTTACACCCACAATTGTTGGACGAGTTTGGTAGAGTTCTCAAAGGTCAAATCGTTGACCTTTGACCCCTTAACAGCCAAATTTCTGGCCGAAAACCGATCACACAGATTTTCCCAAATCTCAGTACCCTGTATATCAAATTTCGCATCTGTAGACTAAAAATTGACAGAGTTATTGCGTAGAGAAATGTACACAGACACGTTCACTTTTATAGATATATGGGTAAACATCGAAAACCTATAGGTTAAGGAAATATACTTATTGAAATGTATTCTTTGTCTTGCATATAATAAAAATTCTAGATTTGAAATTTAACCATTCTACGTCATAAAATTTAAATTACTAAATTTTGATGTGTATGTGTGTGTCTTGGGGGTTTCTTTAAAACCTTTACAATTATATATTAAAAAATGTCCTTCGTTCGAATATTGTCAGTAAGTCAATCTCCCATATCAAACAATAGTACCAATGTTCTTAAAGAGATCATCAATTATTTACCATGAAATCCTATTCGGGGATTTAAAAACAAAACACTATATTGATCATTGCTCCCCAGCAGTGTTCATCAAACACTACCTCCCCAAAACACATGAACAAAAATCTTTTTGTTACTGGATCTAGATTTTCCTATAGTATATGAGTCAATCGGACATGCTAGAAATATGCACACAGATGTCCACGCGTCTCTGCAACAGGATTTTTTTCATCGTTTGTGCAGACAAGCATAAATTTATAAAACATAACATTCACATACGATATATTTTATCTTGTATCATTTTGATTTAGTTTTGTTGCCATTAAACATTCGCTGCGGTCCTGATTCAATAACATCACTTCCGGCATTGTTTGGACAAAGCATTGAGTAAAGCGAGATAGGAGAAATAGAAAAACTTGAGAAATGGGAAAGTGGGAGATTACTCTGAAATACTGTGATATTTCGACTTCACAAAAATAAACAAAAAGACTGGAAGTACAGTTTTTTTTTTTTTTTTTTTTTTTTACACAGGCATCACCACTTATCAAGGCCAAGAGGCCACTCAAGGATAAGGGTTAAAGAGTGTACAGTAGAAATTGGAAAATATAGTAATCATTAGTAATGAAAATTCGGTAAATTTGATAACTTATATGGAACGGCTCATCAAGAACTTGTTTACGTTAGACTTGAAGACAACCATATTGTAGTCATCTGGAAAGCAGGAAAACGGAAGAAAATTCCACAGGCGTGCAGTTCTAAGAAAGAAGCTTTGTTCATGGAATCTACGTTTAGGTTTAGGCACAGATAAATGTTGGATTGTGTAGTGGACTTTCGGTCAGCGTTCAAGTTGTGGATAACTTGACAAAGACTAAAGTTACTTCTCATGAAAGAGGAGAACTATTTATGGCACAATGGGAGATTCCATTGTGCACACATGGGCCAGTCTATTCCTTGGATTGTGATTGGCTGAATCACCTGATTGGATATGCTTGTACATAAATACAAGCCCTCAGTCCAGCTCAATCTGATGTCTGTCTTGTGCATAAGCTGGACCCTTGGTAAGTGTTGCTGCTATTATTATTATTGTTGTTGTTGTGTGTTATTGACTAACACAGTTCTTTTGATTATTCTACATCTCCCCTCTTCCCCCCCCCCCACGAGTAAGCTGGGTTGTGTGAGAGGTGTATCTCTCTTTTAAGCCTAGTTTGTTGTGTGGTAGTAACCTAGAAAGAGCTCGGGGAATCCTTGATCGAAAGCGTGGGGATATGTGTGGTTTGTTGTTGGGGTTTGGTTGCTGTGTATGTGCTATTACAGGGAGATAGTGGGAAATGCAAGAATGTAGTATCGCTTGAGAGAATTGTTGGTCCTAGTGCTGCACTTGGTATTGGGGTTGGTGCAGGCTTATGTTCGCATTTTTTGAGGAAACGGCGGTTCCTAAGTGTGATCCTTCCAGATCCGTTAACCCTGATTTGGTATTGTCGATCTGGTAGGGAACTGATGATTTTGCCCATTGTGTTCCATCTGCGATTGACTGGATTTTGGATGCCTACAGTGTCACCAGCTTGTAATGGTGGAAGGTTGTGGGTATATTTCGAGATGAAGCTGGGGAGGCCTGGCAGCTGGTGCCTTAGCATAGGTGGTCTGGGTAGCGGGCTCCTTGGCTTGTCGAAGGATAGACAGAGCTTCTCCCATTGTTGTGATTCCCAATTCTCTTAGCATGGCTCGATCCATTACTTGAAGGTTTTCTTTCCTCAGTTTTTCCTTCACAAAAGTTGCAGCGTAGCTCTTGGCGGAATCGGCAGCAATGCCTGCTTTGAGGAAATAGTCTTCCCAATCTTCTGTCTCGAATCCTGTTCGTAGCGCCATGTTGGATTGTGTAGTGGACTTTCGGTCAGCGTTCAAGTTGTGGATAACTTGACAAAGACTAAAGTTACTTCTCATAAAAGAGGAGAACTATTTATGGCACAGTTCTTTTGATTATTCTACAATAAAGAGTGGGGTGGAATTATTGATAGTATTTTCAGCTAAACGAGTGTTTCTTGTGAAAGTTTGGCGAGGATGGACCATAAACTGAAGCTCAGTCGAACACTTTCCATGAAAATAACGATACATCAGAGACAAACTTGTCCTTTTCTCTTCCCTGCAACCGCTATCTCACAGAAAAGATATTGCATCTCCTACGAGGCTATGAAGTCTATTTTGAACTCTATCAAGGCAGGACAAGTTCTTTCTAGCAGCTCCTGCCCAGATGTGGCAACAGTACTTCATCCTTGGACGTACCTGGCTCTTATCTCACTGCTGTTGCAATTCTCTATCTATATATCTACTGGATCGATAGAAGGAGCCCACCATTTTTCCAGATTGGATTCTTTTTAAATAAAATAAAACCTTCCCGCTTTTCAGCATTACTTCTTACAACCTGGCATATTTCTGCATTGCTACTAGCCTTCTAGAAAATTATCTCTCTCTCTCTCTCTATATATATATATATATATATATACACACACACGCACACACATAAAAGCCTTCTAGAAAATATATATATATATATATATATACACACACACGTACACACAAATACAAAAGAGTGTGTATGTGAGAGAGAGATAGAGTCTGCGCGCGTATCAGAGCGAGAGAGATAGAGTCTGCGCGCGTATCAGAGAGAGAGATAGAGTCTGCGCGCGCGTATACGACTGGGAGAGTGCGCGCATATACGACAGGGAGAGCACGCGCGTATACGACAGGGAGAGCGCGCGCGTGTACGAGAAAGAATGCGTGCGCGTGTATGAGATGAGAGATTGTGCGTGTGTGTGTATGAGAGAGAATGTGATGGTGTGTGTGCGCGTGTATGAGATGGAGAGGGAGTGTGTGCGTGTATGTATGAGTGTGTGTATGAGAGATAGTGTGTGTATATGAGAGAGAGAGAGAGAGAGAGAGAGAGAATAAAAGAAATAAAAAAAATGTAAAACATTTCTTTAAACTCTTATATTTTGTGATCCCTGACTCTGGACAATATCTGATAATTCTTGATAGTTTATAAATAATAATTCTCGTTAGAAGCTAAAGATTAAAAGACACTTCTTGGTTAATAGACATTAAAATACCAAAAAAACAATACATTGTATAAAGTTCTTTCATAGCAACAAAAAAGCAGATGAAATGATCAAATTATGACAATGGCCAAATATTTGTATTCTTTTTTATTATTATTATTATTTTTATTATTATTATAATTATTATTATTATTATTTTTATTATTATTATAATTATTATTATTATTATTATTTTTATTATTATAATTATTATTATTATTATTATTTTTATTATTATAATTATTATTATTATTATTATTATTATTATTATTATTATTATTAAATCTTCTTTTGTTCAACAAACTCGAGAGATAGAAAAAAAAATGAAAAAAAAAAAATGAAAAGAGACTTCGTTCAGAATTTTGATCAGTTTCTCGCGTCAATCGAATTAGCTTTCCAAATACACTTTTGAAAAATACTTAAGTTGAGAAAACCTTCTATTGTAGTTTTTATCTTTCTTCTTCTTGTTTTTGATGGAGCGGGGAGAAAAATCAATTATGACAAGTTAAAATAATAGACTTGAGAAAATTAATAGTCAACCCGATCTCTCAGGCAAAAAAAAAAGAGAAAAAAAAAGAAAAGAAAAACGTAAAAACGAAACTAATTGAGAATGAAGAAAAGTTCATTTTTTTTTTTTTTAAAGTTGAAATTAAAACGAAATGGCAGATTCTGTTGAATACACAAGTGTTTGCAATTGTCAAAAAATAATATTTGTTTATGGATAGTCAAAATAACAATTATCTTCATTTTATTACTTGTTTTGATGGACTATTTGTTCTCATCTTGAGTGTTATTTGTGCAATGTTTCGGTTGGTGTAGCCTCCGACCTTCGTCAGGCATGTTGGTCGTTAAGCTTGGTAAAGATAGCAACCTTCATCTTGGAAAAGACGGCAACCAACATGCCTGACGAAGGTCGGAGGCTGCACTGACGGAAACGTTGTACAAATAACACTCAAGATGAGAACAATAGTCGGATGAAAACAAGTGATAGAAACAATCAGCTCTTATCTCTAAACTTCAAAACTGTAACTTCATTTTCTTTTTAATTCTTATTTTTTTTTTGGGGGGGGGGTTGTAGCATATCAACCATCAATGACCTTCAACTTCCAGAACAGTATCACTTTATCCATTACGCCACGAGTCCTTGCGGAAAGACAATCGCGTAACAGATAAAGTACTAGACAAATTCAATTATAAGTGACACCTTTCTTGAGGTTGAAGGTTCAATACTCGGATACTAATTATACACAAGTTAAAGCGAATCATTGCGGAGATTGGGATTTACTACAGAATTTCGTCATCAAGATATGCTTCTATGCCTCCTTTAATCCAGCCAGTTATCTCGTTTGTATAATGTTCAGCAGAGGGAAAGAAAAAAGTTCCATAGCAAGGCACATGCTATCCTCGAGGGTCTAGGGATTCCCTGTACAGCGTTTCGTCAGAACAATCTGGCATGAGGATAATTTTCCCTTCAAGTAAACCCTGACCAAATATTCAAAATCACATCGTATTCGCAGCCCAAATAAAATCTCCTTTCTATGGCTGGCTATTATAAAGAATGTTGCACCTTCTACAAGTGATGTAACCTCAAGTAGCAACACTAAGCTGGATCGAGGCTGTGGCCTCGGCTGGATATTCTACCAGACTAGAAGAATTCTGGTCTTGGAATCTAGTAAGATTAAGAGACCAAACAGAAAGATATAACATATTAAAATAGTCAGTTAGTGAGGTAAGATAAATTGTCCTCAACTTAGTTTTACAATAAAGTTAGTAGTATAACGGACGAAATGTTGACATTTAAATCCTACAAATCTTTTTTTTTTTTTTAAACTCTGTTCTGTTATAATATGCTGAAAAAGATGACTTTTGCTTTTAATTTTGTTTCGTTTATTGATAAGCTCACCCCACCCCGACCTCCTTTTGCTTTTTTTTTTTTTTTTTTTTTTTTTTGATTTCATGCAAGAAAATATTAGTTTTGCAAAAGATAATTGGATGAAGAATGTCATGTTAAAAAAAAAAATCGATTTTGCAATAAAATCAATAAAACAATACAAACGTTTGAAATTTAAATCCGATACTTTATGTATCCTTTTTATCTTCTCCATTTGTGCCTTTTATAAGTTTCCAAACTTTTTTGTAAAGTCATTTAAAATTGCCATAGACTCTTGGAAATTCACTATGTTATTGCTATACATCTTATGAAATGACTGACCAATTTTTATGATTTCAGGTTCAAATGAACAGCAGGAATTGGAATACACCCTACTAAAGCCTGATTGTCACAGCTGCTGAATTGTAAAAATGTAATGAGGACACTTTAGAAGAACTATTTGCAATAAAATTATGTTTTAAATTTGGAAAAATGCCACAGAAACATGGCTTCAGGCTACTTTTGGAACATCTTGCATAAATCGAGCATCAGTTTTGGAGTGGCATAAGAGATTCAATGAATGCAGGGAATCTATGAGAGTTGTGAGAGGAGTAAGGAAGTCAGAACACCAAAGTTGATTGGCCAAATAAAGAATTTTATAGATAAGGACCATCGTGTGTCTATAGAGACAATAAGTGCCCAATTTGATATCAGTGTGGGAATTGTACACACAATTCTTCACAAGTAATTGAAGATGCAGAAGATTTGCTCAAAGTTTGTCCCAAGGGTGTTCAGAGAAGATCACCCTTGTCACAGACTATTTGACCAAGATGGAAATCAAGACAGTTATAGCCAGACTTTGGTCCCTGTAACTTTTGGTTATTCCTTAAGCTCAAAGAAAGCTTAGAGGCTGTCGTTATGATACAATTGAGGAGATGAAAGAGACTGTGACAAGACTTCCATGGGGCCTTCCAGAAGTTGTTGAAACGGTACAACAAGTGCATTGTAGCCAGAGGAGATTACTTCAAAGGGGGCTAGAGTTTCATGGGTGTACTATCAATAAAAGTGCCCATACAGGAAAAAAGTCTGGAAACTTATTTAAGGCACCTCATATGTTAGGTGACAATAGCCTTCAAAGTAGATCTAATATGAAATGGACTTGACATGTGACAAATAATTTGTTGCATACTTCTTGGGCTATTTTCTCGATTTTTCTAACAAGAAGCATTGCTTTTTCTAATTAGGATTTTAAAAAAAATTCTATTAAAATTTTTAAGCTTCTGAATTTATAAGCATGTAAAATTAGTTGGTTGGTTGGTTGTTTTACGGCATATCAACCCTTTTTGGGTTATTTAATGCCGAATCCAAAGATTTTGAAGAAAATTTTTTTTAATAGAATATATTTGTTGTTTTCACGTCGGTTTCTATTCAACCCATAGTTGGGACCCTAATAGGTACTACCACTTCAGGTCAGAGTGGACCTGGGAGCAATGGTAATTAAAGGGTGGCTACACACTCCCCAAAGCCCACAAGCTGGGGCCTCACCACTGGATATAGTTTAAGGTCATATCCAGGACCCCCATTGAGGGACTTTTACCCTCTGCAGGGGGGCAGTCGGCGTATTCTAATGCCCCACCGACAGGGCCTGTAAAATTAGTGTTACTAATTTCAATAGAATTGTATTTTATAAAAATAAAAATTAGAAAACTTACTCAAGATTTTATCTGCACTTATTTATGATTAATAGAGGGAAGAGAACGCCCAGCTGGTCGTAAAATACGGTTGAATATATTATAAGTCATGCAGATTTGATATTTATTATTATAGAACCAATTCTCTTGAATATTATAGTACTGATTTAAAAAAAAAAAAGGTACTTGGATGCCATCAACTAAAATATAAACCAAAACATTTAGCGCTCCAGCCACATTCCCTACCGTTTGAGCTATTAACAGATAAGAACAGTTTAAAATTAAGCCACCACAATCTATGAATGAATTTGCCCATGTCAAAATTAATAGAAATATGTCAGCAAGTTGAAATGAATATTTTGCATTTCAATTTGCCAACATATTTCTGTATACGTTATTCATCCATCCAAACAAAGATTTTACTTGTTATCCTATAGTTTAATAGTTTATCGGTTAAATATTTTCACACAGACACACATACCTACATATATCTACTGCTTTATTAATATAGATGAAATTTTTTTATAACCTTGTTTGATACACATTTCAATAAATAGAATTTCTTATGATAAATCCAAAGTTTTTAAATGTAATGCAAACAAGCATCTTGCAGCTCAACTCCTCACAGTCCTTTGTAGACATGATCTCAAATAGTAACCTTTAAGTTCAAGTGGCAATGCACCATGTTTGAGGTGGAAAAAAAAAAAGGAAAATTAAGAAGTTAAACATGTTTACAACCATTTTGTTTAAATAAGTTTCCATCTGTTTTCTTCCAAAAATCAGTTTTTTTTTTGTTTTTTTTTAATATTTTCAAAGTTTTCTTCCTATTTTAGTCGGAGGAAATAGAGAGCATAAAAAACACACATTTTTTTTACAATAAAAATAAAAACCTTAGATTATCTTATTTTCCGTGTTTAAAAAAAAGAAAAAAAGTTGTTTAAACTTTTTTAATTGTAAAAAAAAAAAAAATTGTCCAAACTTTTTTCATTGTAACAAAAAAAAAAAAAATTGTCTAAACTCTTTAATTGTAAAAAAAATACGGTTTAAACTTTAATTGTAAAAAAAAATACTGTTTAAACTTTAATTGTAAAAAAAAATACTGTTTAAACTTTAATTGTAAAAAAAAAATACTGTTTAAACTTTAATTGTAAAAAAAAAATACTGTTTAAACTTTAATTGTAAAAAAAAAATACTGTTTAAACTTTAATTGTAAAAAAACATACTGTTTAAACTTTAATTGTAAAAAAACATACTGTTTAAACTTTAATTGTAAAAAAAAATACTGTTTAAACTTTAATTGTAAAAAAAAAAAAAGCTATAATAGAAATTGCAAACAAGACCAATTCCGTTAAATAGTGCATACTTACGTTGATATTGACACAGCAAGTTACAAGAAGGAAGTGGGAATACAAAGTTCTAATCTTACATATAGAAAAGTAAAGAAAAGTAAAAAAAATTAAAGATAAGTGAAAAATAAAGATAAGTGAAAAATAAAGATAAGTGAACCTCCAGAAATTCACTTAATTGAGAGATATAGAAGAAAAATAGAAATAAAATAGTAATAGAGCTAAAAATGGACAACAAGGAGAGAAAAAAAAAGTTTTAAAAAATAGAAAAAAAAAAAAAACTTGGACAACATTACACTGTACAAAACCCGAAAGATGAAAGCAAATTAGCAGTAGGTTCATTAGTGAGAATCCAATTGTACTAGAAATAAAACCGTGCTGAGTTCTCTCCCAATTTATCTTGATCGATCACCCTTCAGACTACCCATCGCGCCAACAGGCTACAAAAAACTTCTTCACAAAGCTTTTTAACTACTTAAAAAATAACAAACAAAAAAAAAACGTCACACATGATTTCCAATATTTAACAACAGGGTTTAAGCATTTTCTCAAACACAAAGGATTAGTGATTTAATTACTTGTCTTTTTTCTTCATTTTCTTTTCTTTTCTTTTTTTCATTTTTTGTCTCTGCTTTTAAAAAAGTTAGAAGTTTAAATGTATTATTTAAAAAGTTAAGTTAAAATCTACAATGGATCAATTATCAATTTTGAAAGACAAAAAAAAAACAAAGATTCGGTAAAAGCATTTCTAGCTTTCAAATTCTTAGTGAATTCTCATTCAATTAAAAGATCGAAACTTTAACTTTTCTAAATCCAATTAAAATGAACAAAATTACTTATAGTATTATAAAAATTTTGTTCAAATAATTTAATGAGCAAATTATGTTATCTATATATCTATAAAAGTGAAAGTGTATGTCTGTCTGTCTGTCTGTCTGTCTCTCCGTGTGTGTGTGTGTGTGTGTGTGTGTGTGTGTGTGTGTGTGTGTGTGTGTGTGCATTTCCCTACGCAATAACTGTCTACAGGCTCAAAATTTGATATACAGGGTACTGAGACTAGGGAAAATCTTTGTAATCCGTTTTCGGCCAGAAATTTGGCTGTTATACCTTCAACTATCACCAAAACCTTTGTTGTAGAATTACACTTATTAAAAAAGAACACACACAGAAAAATCTTTATGATGTACATACTTGTCACAGAACGAAGATGTCATATTCTAAAAATCATGTGGTTTGGCTAGTAAACGAAAATATTTAGTTGTCAAAGGTCAACTAAAGATAAAGGTGCCCATAGAACCCTGTGATACTCCATTTTGTGTTAACTTATCCTTGAGTGGCTTTTGACCTTGATGGAGCGGAGACAACTATAAAAAGAAACAATTAAAAAAAAAAAAAAAAAAGGAGACAAATTGCGTGTCTTTGGCTTAATTACCCATGAAATGCTTTTTCGATTCGTTGAATATCTGAAAATGCTGCACCACTTGAAAGCACATGTTTTTTGACTGTGGAAATAATCAAGTCAACCAGGAAGTATTTCTCTTCCGATTTCTGAGAGGAGATGTTATCATCCAAACGCTTCAGACTATCATTTTATTGTTGTGAAATTGAATAGTCAAGATCAAAAACCATCTTTGAAAATTAAATAAATAAATAAAAACAGTTGTTTTGATCTTTTTTTTTTAAATTTTTTTTTTCTGCAGAACTCGAACTCAGTCACCGAATTAATAATCAACATAATATTCACTAAAAGTCAACACTCTTATTTCTGATCCTTCAAACCTGGCTAATGGCCCTGTAATAACACTCTCCATAAGTAATCTATATATATAATAGGTAAAATGTGTGTGCACAGTTTTTGTATGTTCAGCAAACGCATTTTTGAGTGGGGTTCTCAGAGGGGGGGGTACTATTTCTTAGAACTGTTTATATACAGTCTAGGTCGTAATATTTACGATTTGCGAACGCGCATCGCGTCTAGATTTATTTACATCAACTTTTACAAAATTCTTGCTATTTTGGCTCCCCTCGTGTGTGTTCGGCTTTTTTGCATATAAGCGACACTAATCTGAAGCGAAGGCAGTGTTCCAGGCCCTCATACCGGGAGCGTCCAGAAAGCAATAAAGCTTTGATCAATGTGGGGAGAAACCCCTTATATCAGACAATTGCTATTCATTTATGGGGCGCTGGTTTTCACCAACCATCCCCAACATATTGGGGAAACAAAAATCAGCCAAAGTTGGGTAAACAAACCCCCAAAAAAACAGCCTCGCAGTAAAAGTTAACTGGAGGATTTCTATTTGACCTCATTAAATTCACGCACCTGTCAATTCAGTTTTGAATACTTAAATAAATTCAAACGTTTTTCTGTTACTCTCAAAACAGAGGATCGATACCAATCCATATTTTTATTTATTTTTTATTTTTTTTTGTAAGAGATTAGTGTTAGAAATTTCACAAATTTAAGTTTCTTTGGAGTATTTAAGCTATTTAAAAAATAATTTATTTAAATGGGGTTTATTAAAAAAAAAAAAAAACGAGGAGAAAATCATATATGCATACATACAAAAAAAAAAGAACATGATTTTGAGAAAATAATGGGATTCTAGCTTTAATTGTTCCGTTGACTGGTCAAATGGACGCTTCACAACTCTCATATCAATCAAACCAAAGTAATTAATGTGGCAGAACTTTCTTCATGCCAATCAACGTTCAGCTTACTCATGTGAAAAATTTTAAATCCGTGAACATGGCAACAGCAATGGAATAAAAGAAAAAAAAAAAAGAATTAAAAATAATTATGAGAACTTCAAAGCTTTCCAATAACATTTTTAAAATGGTCGAAATAGAAATAAAAATAAAGGGAGGACAAAAAATTGGAAATAATATATCGTTGCTTTATTTCATGATCTAAATAGTAAGAATATGACGTTTTATTTACGTTTTTTGATTTTTTACATATGTATTAAATCAATCATCTCAATTGCGGAAATGACGATTGAATCATTTCAATTTTTGAAATGAGGATTGAATCGTTTGAATTCTTCAGGCTACTGTTCTTACGCGTTTATCAGATTTAAGATTCCAAAATTCACACGATAATTGTCTACAAAGATCCATGGCGTAGTGGATAGTGTACTTGGTAAAAGTAGTTGTAAAGTTACAATCTTCTTGAGGTTGAAGGTTCAACACGCAATGTCGGCAACATCCAAAATACAATTGTGAATTATGTAGGACGCAATGAGAACATACCACCCCATGGATTAAATAAAGGGTTCTGTTCAAAATTCCATGCAAATTCTTAGATTTCAACAGAGAAAGATTCCCAGAGTTTAACAAGATATACCTGAAGAAGGCCAGAGGTTACATCAACCGAAACGTAAAACAAGATGAGAACAATAGTCAAATATATGTAATCAAATGATACGAATATTTTTTTATTTTCAAGTTAGTTTTTAAGAAATATTTTTAACAGAAAAATAATCTAAAAAATCTCCTAGGGCTGAAAGAGAGAAACAGACCAAACACCAAGGTCTCATGTATGATATGAAAAGAAACTGGAACCTAAAGGGGATATCAATCATACCAGTTATCATAGGTGACACCGGGTTTATGAAGAAAAACCTGAAGTCCTACCTAACTAATATTCCTGGTGAACCAAGTGCAAAAGAGATCCAGACAATTGCACTTAAGGGAACAGCGAGGATACTAAAAAGAGCTCTCGGTTGGTTTCAATAAAAAAGCGGGGCAATATTGGCAACTGGTTTGGCTGCCCCATACCCAGCATTACAATCTTCAAAGGAAGAAAATTAAAAAAAAAAGAAAAAAAAAAGAAAGAAAGAAATGTAACTCACGATAGACGTTTTGGACTATGTACACTTTTAAAATTCAATTAGTTCTGTTTGATGTTCTTCCCGGCGTGATCACATTGGGAGTCAGATTTTCAAAGTCAAAATCAGATTTTTTTAAATCTCCAAAGAATCAACAGTATGTATATGAGAAAATTTTTAAATAAAGAGTTAGAGTCTCTGTTTACTAGCATCCCCATGAGGAATGGGATCATTCTACCGCTATACCTGCACGAGTCAAATACATCCTAAGATGGAGTACTCTTGCCAACCGCGCTCCTAGGAGTATCCTTTCCTGCCTTGACACGGTACAAAACATTCTAGCGGAGGAAGACCGTTTTTCCACCCTACTTCTAATATTGCAAGTCTATTTCATCACTATTCCTATTTTTATGATAGGTGTTTAACTGAGCTTTAATTTATGGTGACCTCCCCCCATAAAAATTTCACAACAAATATTCATCTAACTACAACAACTAGAAAAAAAAAAAACAATTACCCTTTGTGCACAAAACTAAATGAAAAATCCTTGAGTAGAGTTTCTTTCCTAGAACTGTCCATCTATGGAACACAATATTGTGAGGCTGTTTCTTAGCTGACTATAACATGGTCGTTTTCAAGTCTAATATAAATAAGTTCTTGAGTCGTCCCATTATATACTTAAACCCTACCCAAGTTCCACCATTACTGATCATCACGGTGTTGTCTTAAGTCTACATGACACTCATTGACCCTTATCTTAGAGTGATTTCTAAGCCTGTGAATCCCTCTCCCCAAGTTAAAAAAAAAAAAAAAAAAAAGACAAGGACAGAGTTAGACACTAAGTTTACGTCTAACGTTGAGAAAAAATAGCTTTCAAGAAGGGGACTATGAATTAAGGACAATAAATAAAATCGCCTCAATCTAGAAAGATTTTTCCATCACTAACCAAGGACAGAAAAGATCACGTATAGTATCAGAACAGATGCTACACTATGGAGTTAAAGTTGGGCCTTATTGCCCCTGCAATCCTGCAATTACGATTCGAAAATGAATATCTTCAAGTCATAATATCATCTAATGAAACCAGTCTCATAAAAATTGCAACATGAAATAATTTTCATGGGATGAAAAAGTATAAACGCTGCGTCAGTAGGGCTAGACATGATATAAAAATAAGGCAATCACGCATATTAACTTACTCAATCCATTATTTGTTGTCTACGTCATGACACGTCATAGGAAATGGTCTTATCAATTCGGCAACCCAATTACGTTTCACGATTTCTTGTTGGTTTCATTCCAATATTGTATTTAGATATAATAAATAAGTAAATTCATAAACTGATTTTTTTTCTTTTCAAATAAATGCGTTTATTTGTTGTTGCGATAGGAGTATTGTGAAGTATCTGTTGTTTTTATGAAGCCATCTTTCTGGGCATTACCACCTCATTTGCGGATAGCATAACATCTGTTTGATTGTCATGAGACAGACTTGCTGGGAATGACTTCCTCCCTTGTGAGACAGTCTAAAAGATGTTCGTTTATGATTATACCATCCTCCCAGGCCTTAACTCCTCCTTTGGGCAGGAGCAGTGTAGTATATGGCCGTTTGCTACGATACCATCTTCTCAGGTCAGAAACAATAATAGATGCTGATAAAGACAATTGTTTGAGGTTGGTCCTATTTGCCTGCCTACCAAAGAGAGATGGATGTGACAAGAGGCTGGAGATTAATGTGATGTGTGACCTTTTAATTGTGCTTTTAGTTTATGCAACACTTTATCATTTGAGTATTTCAATTACATTTTTGGCAATCACATACATTACTTACTTGAACCATTGTTTGTTGTCTACGTCATGATAGGTCGTACAAAAAAGACATTGTCAGTCAATTTAGCAACCCCCCCCGACCAATTATGTTCCACGATTTTTTGTCTTGCATTTTAATAGTCTTTAAATATAATAAATAATATTCGTAAACGGATTTTTTTATTGACTTGTATAAATTTTTCACATATAATCATTTTTTTCAAACATGTTGGACTTTTATGAATTTTCAGTTTCCCCCCCCCCCAAACATATTTGCCTTGTATGAATTTTTTACATAACATGTTTTTCTTCAAATAATTGCTTATTCAAATATCTTCTCGATATAAATAAAATCAACTCATTTTTTCCCGTCTGATTTTGACATTAATAGGATTAAAAATCAAGATATTTCATGCAAATATAATATGCACAAACGGCAGAACAATATCTGAGGTGTGTTATAGGCTTATTATTTCTCAAATTCCTCGATAATCTTAGATTTCTATACTTTTTCTGCTGAGAAGTCACGGCCAAAATCGGTTAAGATCAATGGAAGTGGTAAAATATTTTCTCTCTAATAAATTCCTCCTCCCCCTGCCACCACTTAACACCGTTTGGGGATCGTTCACAAGGAACAGTTGAGAAGAGAACACCGGTTTGGCTTCGTAGTTCTTTCATGTGAAGTTATTTAAAATAACTAAACTAAGCTGCAGTGCTCTGTGGTGTAGTGGTTAGCGTGCTGGACAATTCACATTATATTTTCACGTTCGCGCCGACCTACCGTAGTGTTTTTTTTTTTGTTTTTTTTTTTACCTAAACAACTGGAATGGACTTTTCTTGGTGGCCGAACTGTTAACGTTGCAGATGTTTTTTTTGTTTTTGTTTTTTTTTTTCACACTTTATTTTCCTACTTTTACTCATGACTCCGGGTTTGATCCTTCCTACTTACCTACCATAACATTTTTTAAAACTCCCCCCCCCGTCCCGGAAACAAACACTCGGGCAACGCCGGGTACCCCCGCTAGTTTTTTAATAAGCTGATTTATTTATTATTTATTTATTTATTTATTATTTATTTATTTATAGACACATTTTCATAGAAATATTAAAATGTAGCATTTTTTTTTTTTTACAAATGTAATAATTTAAATAAAATGTGTGTGTGTGGGGGGGGGGTAAAAAATGAATGCTAACAGTTCTAAAAATATGAATTATTCACATATATTGAATCAAATAACATTAAACGACCTAATATGAATTCGATGGATGATATTGCCGAAAAAAAAAAAATTTAATCGGTTGCAAAGAAAAAATAATACCTAAAACTAAAATAAACATATTTGAAAAAGAATATTGGAATGAAACAGGACATTTGGAAATTTTTAAATTGCCTGAAAAAAAAAAAAATAAAAATAAAAAATACTAAAATTAAAATAAACATTTGAAAAAAAAAAAAATCAGTTTAAGAATTTTATTATATTTAAAGACAATATTGAAATGAAACAAAAAAAATTCCTAAAATTAAAATAAACATGGTTGAAAAAAAAGAAAATATTGAAATGAAACAAGATATCGCGGAAAGTTTTAAATCAGCTGCAATTTTTTTTTTTTAAATCCTAAAATTAGAATAAATATATTTGGAAAAAAAAAAAATCAGATTAGGATTTTTATTATTATATTTAAAAACAATATTCAAATAAAACGAGAAAAAAATTCCTAAAATAAAATATATTTGGAAAAAAAAAGAAAAAAAAAGAGAAAGGAAACAAGAAATTGTAGAAATTGACTAACACTGTCTATTTTCTATGACATGTCTTGACGTAGGCAACAAGCATTGGCTTAAGTAAATTAATATGTATAATCACAAAAAAAAAAAAAAAAATCAATACGTGGTTGACATATTTGACAGCCGAGCAACGCCTGGCAATCAATTCATATAGAACTTCGCTCTCAATGGTTGAATACTAAAATGGAAAATTTGACTTTGGAAAATCAGTACGAATTTTTTTGTTTTCGTTTTACACCCTGGAGAGAAAAAAGAAAAAGAAAATACAACTAATGTTGAACAATTTTCAGAAGTGATCAACTGATAAAAGACATCAAAGAGGAATTTTCATCAACATGGGTTTGAGATTCTTTGGTTTCAAAAGCAGATCAAACAATAGGCGCTATTCAGACTAGGTTAGTTTGGAAGCATGTAGCGTGTAGAAAGAGAGAGAAGAGGTTAGGGTAGGTAGAAAGAAAGATGTAACTGTGTACAGAAATAAAAAAAAGAGTGAAAGAGAAAGCTAGAGAAAGGTATGTAGGTAAAAAATACAAACACACACACACAAACACATATATACATAGTGTCTCAAAAAATGTACTCGCACTTCAAATGACGATAAAAAACTTCATGAACATAGAGTGAAATGGAATAACTTAGAATGCAGAAGACAAACGTAATTGAAGAATCATGTTCACAAATGTTCAAAATGATGAGCATTATTGTCCAGACAGCGTTAATAACACGCATCAAGGCATTCACAAGCATTAGGAAACAGGTCATAACATTTTTTGAAACACTTCGTGTTAGTGTGTGCATATATACAGACATTATATACATATACTAGCATTTCAGCCCGGCGTTGCCCGGATGTTTGGAGGTGTATGTTGAAAAAAAAAAAAAAAGCCGTCAATTTTTTTTTTTTTAACTTGACCCCTATTATGACCTCTTAACATTTATTGTTTTGGGCTCAAATTACGTTATTAAGTTAGATCCATGTCCAAGGAACCTATATCTAAAATTTCAAGTATTTAGGCCCAAAATTAGCGGAGGAGTTTGGTAGAGTTCTCAAAGGACAAATCGTTGAACTTTTACCCCTTAACAGCAAAATTTCTGGCTGAAAACCGATCACATCGATTTTCCCAAATCTCAGTACTCTGTATATTAAATTTCGAGTCTGTAGACTGAAAATTGACAGAGGTATTGCGTAGGGAAATGTACACACACAGACACGTTCACTTATTTGAAATTTCTTTTTTTGGAGGGGTACAAAATTTAATTATGGCTAAATATAGACCAATTAACATGATGATTAAAAAAATAAAAAGTCATTCCAAAAGTAAAGCGTTCTATTACTATCTTTTTCAAACTCAAAAAGTTTAAGAGATACAAAGATGGGAGTTGCACCATTGAAACAAACGACCTTTTCTGCTCCAGAATTTATTTTTCTACATAGTAACCAACCTTCTCAATGCACTTTTGCCAAGAGTTCAATGACATCTGTTTTTAACGCGCGTCTACGACAGGGGTTGCTTTAGAGTTTCACACTGTCAATTATATATAAAATATTTTAACTATATAAAGTACAATATATCATATAACATATATACAAGAATATTGTAATGTTGGACACGGAGTCGATTTTTTATTTCAATTATTTATACTCGGTCCACAATTAGTTATAATTGCTGTTGCATGCAGGTTAATGACTTTTCAATACCACCGTAATAGATAGGCGACGTTTATTTCAAAATGCCAAAATGGCATCACAAAATCATTAAGGCAAGAAAAGAAAGAAAAAAAAATGAATGAAATAAAGAATAAAAACATTCCATAAAAAAAAGAAAACAAACTAAATGCTATGTTATAAATATTGGCTCGCATATCAATCGCAATTAGCAATAAGTCATTGCGTATAATGTTCTTTTTATTGAAAACTCATTGCCGACGTTTTGCTCATAATTTCTCGCAACCGTGTACTGGCAGAGATACTTCATATCATCGGCATGAATATATAAAAAAAAAAAAAAGAAAGAAAAAACAAAAAAAAAATAGTAACATCTCAATCACATCACCCCTCCACCCAAATTGAAACATATGTGAAAAATTGCAAAATCTTATAAACTCATGTGAAAGGCTTCATCTTTTCAGCAAATCTGATGTCATTTTTGGGTTCTTCAGGTCAAAAAATTTACCTAAATCATTACAACAATACTTACAATAATTTATTTTCGAAATCTGTTTAGCATGTTGTTTTGACAAAATGCTACAAGCGGCAATACACAAAAAAAAGGATTGAAATGGCTTAAAATATCAATATTGACATAAAAGTTTGGTGATTTTAATAAAAAATCTTATAAATCTAACTAAAAATAAGTCATAACTTTTTGTGACTTGTACAGTATATTCTCCCATCTTGATGACCATATGCAACTTGCCCGAGTGAATTTTTAGGGTCACATTACGTTTTAAATTGAAAATATTCAAGAAAATGTAATTATTAAAATGTCACCCGGGCGACATCTCGATCGATTTATGCAAAACAGAAACTGCTCTAAATCGGCAACCGCTTGGAGTTACAAACTCAAATTTTCAAGATTTCTTAGTTTTTATGATTTCCATCATGCAAATTACAAAATTGGAGGATATGGGTGTCAAACTCTTAAATTAATATTAAATTAGCGGGACCTATGGAAATTCCACATGAGACTCATTCATATGTAATATATTGATGTTGCCTTTCTGCAGGTGTTTAGCGTAAATGGAGACACTGATATTGTAGGTCTTTTGTTAAAACTGCAAAAGTATTTATCTAAGTTAGCAGGGACGTCTGGTGTAGCCTGGTCATATAGTATGCTTAAATATGATATTTTAATTCTTGCAGATTTTGTATATATTATTATAGTTAGTGTTTTATCGATTTTTATATACTATAAAGTTGCGATTTCAAAAATAAATATATTCATATGATTTGGTGCATCAGCCACAATCAAAGCAGAAACCAAAACTTATGAAAAAAGAATATATAACTGGAGTTACTTCAGCTATCGAAACTGAAACCAAAACTTATGACGATTTCTTGGTAAAATTATTTATAAAAAAAAATAGATTACTGGAGTGCCATCTATATATATAAAAGCGAAAATGTATGTATATATGTATGTTTGGATGTCTGCTAAAAACTTTCAAGAGACGCGACGAAAATTCACAAACTCGGTATCAAATCGAAGCTCCATCCTTTGTTCAAAAAATATCAAAAAATTGGCCAAAAACGTTAACTTATCACCCCGAAATCGACAATTTTCGACAGGGGGGGGTCAACAAAAACGGTCCTCTCATGACAATGACCGATTCTACGCATGCCGTCGTGACCTGATTTACTTTAAATAGTTGAAAAACCGACCAATTTTTTTCAAATGTATGTCGCGTTAGCTCAGTTGGTTAAGGCCTTGGTTCATTATCTAAATGTTTTGGGTTCGAATCGTGGTGTGAGATGTTTTTTTTTGTTTTTTTCGATTTTTTAAATTTAAATATTGAACCAGTATTATTTAAGCCATTTTTCACGTAACGTTCGTTTTTTTTTTTTTTTTTTTTTTTTTTTTTTTTTTTTTTACATTTCGCTTATTCTTAGTGACACCCAAAAACACCCGGGTACCCACCGATTTTTAAAATTTTAATATCGAAACAGGCTTATTTAAGCCATTTTTCACATGTTCGTTTGCCTTACGTTAGTTTTTTTTGGTGTGTGTGTTTCTTTTTTTATTGTTTGATTGCGCGTAGCGGGGAAAACAGAAACTGGCTTCCAGCGCAAAACTAGGTCAAACATTACGCAACTTGACGTTGTCGCACCTGCTAATTTCGGTTTATAAACGTCAACTTAATACTTATCAATTTATCTGTTCCTGTGGTCGAGATGGTTAGGTCGCAGGGATTTTTTTCCCATTTCCTTTCTACCTCCGCGTCAAAGGTTCGGGGTTCAAGCCTACCTTTATACTAAAACTATTTTCTTTCTTTTACACCTCCAAACAATCGGCCAACGTTTTTTTTTTTTTAACAGGGTTGTTTTAATCTACCCCCCCCCACACCAACACACACCTCCAAACACCCGGGCAACACCGGATACCCCCGCTAGTCAACTATAATTGAAACCAAAACTCATGAAGAATTCTTGGTAAAATTATGACAAGAAATGGAAGTTCATAACAATTAAATCACAGTCACTCGGATGTAAGTGTGACACACAAAATAACACATACGCTATTCTATTAATGTATAGATTCAGAAATTTATACAGAATTTTTAACTGAACCGCTTATTTCATCGATTGGAAATTGTTTTATTTAGACTGCTACTCTCATCTTGAACGTCGGTATGATAGCAACATTCTGTCTAATAAAACAATGGCGTTCAGCATCTAGTCTGTGCACTGCAGCATCGTTTGCGGCTATACAGTTTCGAAGATGGAATTGGCTCTCCGGATGCAGGTCTCTCTCTGGGTGACAAGACGGCCTAGGTTTGCCCAGTTACCAGGGTCCGTCCACCTTTTGGCATTACAGACAAAGTCTGATGGAAAGGCAAGTTAATATAGTTGGAGCCAGTGCAGCTGCAGGAGTTGCTAGAAAAATGTTGCAGTGCTTCATCAGTTGCCTATTCAGATTCCAAAATTAATTTTTTTTTGTCAGGTTTTACTTCTTTGCTTTTCTTACATTTTCAGTGTAGGCATTGGTGATGAACAACACCATGAGAGGTTTAGAAAAGATGGGTTAGAAACGATCAGAATTTGATTATTCAAATGAATGGCTCAATAAGAATTTGTTAACATTGGACTTTAAAATGGCCATGTTGTACACAGCTGGAAACTGCTTTAAATCGGCAACTGCTTGAAGTTACAAGCTCAAATTTTCAGGATTTTTTAGTCTTTATGATTTCCATCTGTGATACAAATTACAATAAAATCTGAGCATGTGGGTGCCAAACTCCTAGATTTCTAAATTATTTAACATGGAATTACCTTTTTTTTTACCAAATTTCATAGCAATTGTCAACAAAACAGTACATAGTGCATCTGTACCATTGTGCACACACATTTACACATGGGATCCACATGTTGTAGCAATCTACATTGCAAAGGAAACCAAAACAAAGAATAATTCAAACTCACTTTTTCATGTAACAGCAGCATTTTCTTATTCTCCTACCATGCGTGACTTCTCATTACAGCTGTAACGTTCTCTCAAGTAATCAACTCCTATAAGATGCTCCTCCTTTTTATAGTCTTTTTTGTAGTCATTGCTACATTTGGGTTGATGCCCCTCGTGAACAAGGTGAGGAAAAAAAAAATTTTTTTAACTCAATAGGTGTGACACTGTCTGCCAGACCTCAGCCCCTGCCGCATCGCCATGGTGTTGCATCTCTATGCATGTTTTATAAGTACTTTCATGGAATGTGCTCCAATGAACTTACTGCAAAAGTCCAACTCCTCAACAACAAATAACCTTGACCCACTCATTAGCAAAATTCCACCTCTTCACTGTAGAGGTCACTAAATGCTGGAAGATTTTCTTTTCTGATAGTTGTTTCCCCCTCAAACAATTTACCTTTGAAATTCCCTTTCTGTTCCCATTTTACCACGACCATACCAACAAGTAGAAATTTGAACGTGACAAACTCTTCACCTAGGTGGCTCTATTCCCTGTAAATCTGGCCCCTATCACAGTAATACTTTATGAATTAGTGATAGTCTTAATTAGGGTGAATAAAAAACAAAAATGACAAAGGGCCATAAACTTATGTGTCAAAAAAAAAAAAAAAAAAAAAAAAAAAAAATGGAGATATTGAAAAAGAGAGAAAAAAATGAGGTGCTTCTGCATTTACCAACCCGTGGCTGACGGAAATAACCGGAAAAGGTCGGCTGTGCGTTTTTCAATAGTTAACAAACGCGCTGTCAGCTTTTGGCTAATACGATAATACACGAATCTATGAAAGATACTTTTTTATGAACTGGAAGAAATAAATCAATTTTAATCGCATAGGTCCGGGTTTAGAGTTAGGGTTGGGTTAGATACATCTTCGTAATTTTATTTATTGTATTTCCATGTTTTTTCCTGCTTATCATTGTAATTTTCTTGTAGCGGTTTAACGTTTCACAATTGGCCACTTCCGGTTATTCCTGTCAGCAATGTGAAAAAAAAAAAAAAATTAAATATTGTAACGATAGGTATATTTTTATTGTTTGGATAGTAAATAGTTTACTTGAAAATAAACAAGAAATGAAAGTTAAGTCAGAGGAATTGGTTACCGACACGTATCAGTTTCTCGGTCATTAGTGCTTTACAACTTTAATACGATTTTAGTCACTGGCCTTATGTTTACTGATATAGTATGTTGTCTCTTGTTTTGCATCTATATTTCTTTTGTATTGCAATCCTATTGAACAGGCTTTTATCATCCTATATGTTATGACGTTACCAATAAAATCTTATCTCCATGAAATTTCCGCAGAAACCATAACTATACACGTTGCGTTATCAAAAAACGATTTTCACACGTCATTATACAACCTTTTTCAACAATATAGCAACTAGTCTATACAGGATGGAATGATAAAGTTGTCGCCCTAAAAAACAAAATACTTCATCTTTATTTTAAAATTTTTATTGAAATAAATAAATTCGGTAACTTGATTACGTAATAGAGCTGACATCTATTCAATGTAGCCACCTTCAGTCTCAATCACTACCTCGATACGGGTCCAGAAATGGGAGCATGCCTTTTCCACAAGCGCCAGCAGGAGCTTGGTGAATATTCGGCAGATGGCAGCAATCAGGTTGGCTTTGGTGTTGTCGGAGGTCATGTTGGTGATGTTCTCAACGTATGACCAAACAAAGTAGTCCAACTGATTCAGGTAGAGGGAGGAGGGGAGCCAATGAAAGAAGGGTACAAAGTTGTAGAACTCCTTCTGAAATCAAGCCTAGGTTTCTTTGGACTTGTGGGCCGGCACTAAGTCCTGCTGCCACACCCAGGGTATGTCAGCAGCCACATGATTGCACCAAGGGATCACCACACTCTTCATCACATCCAGATACACTTTGGTGCTGACTTTCAAGCCGACTTAAAAGATGTGAGGTGGCATGATGTGGCCCTCACTTAAAACCACACCAAAGACCATAGCTGTGGCTGGAAACTTTGTTTTCATCATCCTGTGTACGTCCCTGTTATTTGTGGCAATCCAGCGATGCATTTTGAGGATGTTGGTAATGGTTCTGTTGTCATAACTTGGATTAGTAAAGAGCAGGAGTTGTACAGCGGTGCATCTCCAGTTTCGCTCGTTGAACATTGTATCACTTTCAGACATGATAGAAGGCTCCTATCTCTCTTGGGATTTGTAAAAACTGGCCAACTAGTAGATCGTCTGCAAAAAAAAAAAAAAAAGAAAAGAAAACTGGTTTTCATCAAATGGAAATGGAATCATGTTGTCTTTTCTAGGATGACAATTTTATCGTTCCACCCTGTTTAAGAGTTTGAGAGCGGTAAGTGACCGAAAAATGCGCAATTATAATATTGATTAGTGCCGGTGAAGCAGCACCTCCAATCAGCATTATGGCTAATTACATCATAAAGATTATCGTTTGAACAACGCAATCTCTTTTATGGGATGACCAACAATGGCTGTTAATAACAGGCACTAAAGACCAGCAATGCATTCTTCTTTCGCAGAGTCTGTGATGTAGAATTGTTTGTTGTTTCCGTCCCCCTCCATTGCTGGTGGCATTGGTTGCTGCTGCTGCTGCTATTCTTAGTTATCCAGCATCAAAAAGAACAGAACGGCTGATTGGACAACGAAATGATCAAAAATGAACTGTGATCGCAATCTTCTGAAAATTTCACAGTGACCAATTCTGCAGAAACATCAGATTACGCTTCAGTGACGAAATTTTCGTTTATTTGTTTGCTATTCTATCCACCTTATTTTATTGATTTTGGGAAGGAAAGACACACACACACACATATATATATATATATGTATCTACTATTACAGAAAAGGAACTTTGTGTGTGAGAGTTCCTTCCTTATGGACTCGAAAACAACTGGGCCTGTTTTTTATATTTCATATGAAGGTACTTTATGAGCCTGGCAGTGTTCTTATATAGGTTTTGTGCTGGAATTCCTTGGATAAATATCGATAATCGAAATAATCCGATGAAAGAAAGAACAGCCTAACATCACATGTACATCTGAGAATGTTTTGTTAACACACAAGCCAAAAAGACCAACATATAAAATCAACAGTACGTTCTTTGATATGACAGGGGCGCGTTCGAAATTAATGTTTCTGTTTAGAGCACAACTGAAGCATGATACTTGACTCTTGCGTTTCAAATTTAATTCAAATCATTATATAAAAAAAAAACATTTTATAAAATCAACAGTAGATCATCTACAATGGGAGGTAGATTACAATGAATTGTGGAGTAAGTCACTGAGAAGAGGCATAGGTAGTTTTCCCCTGTTGCACTACGATGGGTCCCCAACTTGAGCAGGCAATCGATTTGATTGAAAAATGGGCGATTTCACAGATTTCGAGGACAATAAAAATATGGGAGTGCAAAACATTCGTTGATCATCATTCAATCCTGGGCGGGTCTCCCTACTGGTATAATTTTTTTTATTACCGTTTTATCTGTTTTAGTTACACATGTTTCTGCTACCGGATCATATTTGCGATCCAGCAACTTCAGACTTGAACAGAAGTCTGTTCAAGTCTGACGGAGTTGCTGGATCGCAAATATGATCCGGTAGTAGAAACATGTGTAACCAAAACAGATAAAACGGTAATATATATATATATATATATATATATATATATTTGCTCTGCAATAGTATTGAGAACCTTCTTCAGGTTTTTACTAATCAGTTTTGCTAAATATATATATATATGGTAGCTTCCGTCTTGACAAACTATGGATACTCAGTGTAAGGGTGTCTACATTTGAAACTTTTGTGGCAAGAGTTGTGCAATCTCCAACCACATCTCTCCTGAGTCTGTGTTGTTAAATATCAGTGACAAGTGGAGGTTCAAGATGACTGGAAACCATAAGTGATGAGCACGTACCGTGCCTAGAATGCCCAAATGATCACCCTTCTCATATTAGCCAGGCTAAATGTTAAACTTCGGTGATCTGATAAGAACTAGTGTCAATGTGTATGTATATTTACCATATATTTCGTCGTATAATTTTGTACCTCGTCAGATAAGACGAGGTACAAAATTGGAGCAAATTTTAATAAATTTATTGTATATCAGTCGTATAAGACGACCGCTAAATCACGAAATCATGTTTGTTTAGCCTAGGCTAGGATTTCAACACCCGGTATTTTATGAAATATTGGTTTTTAAAGATGATTTTTTTTTAACTTTAAGGGTCGTCTTATACGCTGAAATATACGATATATCTTAGGTTTGCAGAGTCCGAAATGGTTTTTGGTTGTGGAAGGAGTTGGAGTCACACTTATAAAAATGTAAGAAGATTGTTTAATGTCCAAAGATTTAACTAACAGTCTAAATATTAGACAATTTTAATATAAAGAGTAAGAGTTGGCATTTAAAAAAAAAAACCCAACCCACGAGCCGGAGTTGATTTTCTATGCTGGGCTTTTCTGCTTGTGTGGTAATAAAACTTCAAATGCAATTGTGATGCTAGGCTGGGGAAAGTGTTAACTTTAGTCAAAATCGTCTGTTCCTTCTTTTACTGGATTTTTTTTCAGTTATCAATACTTATCAAAAACATTCCGATACAAAGTCTATCTAAGAACACTGCCAAGCACATAAAGTACCTTCGTGTGAAATTTGAAAAAAAAAAAAAAAAAAAAAAAAAAAAAATCGACCCAGCTGTTTTAGGAGGCCATAGGGAACAAATTCACACACACACAAAGTTATTTTTATATAATAGCAGATAGTATTACAATTATTATCTTTCTTTTTATTTTTTTTTTGTACAGTAAACCAAATCAATGTAATAACTGACCAAATCCTTATATTTGGAAGAAAAAAATATTTTTCATAGAGGAAAGGCAGAGCATAGTTAACAGATTTTCCTTCGTCCCCATGTTAAGAATGGCTTTCTTAAAAGTAACATTATTATGTAGACACGCATTCTTCATATGGGGCCGGGCTTTGTTAACTATTCTGTTGCTGCAATGTTTTCTTATTTTGCATACCAATCGTAGATTCTTTGTTTATGAAAATCTCAAATAGCATTGATAACAAACAAATGTTTGGAAAGAAAAATAAATTTTTACACACAATTTTCAATTGAAGGAAAACATTTGAAAAAAAAAAAAAAAGAAAGATATTTAGAAAGATCTACTCTTGTAATATACGCCTCTTTCCCAAGTGTATTTTTTTATGTTTTGGAAAATATATGCAAACATTACACCAAGGTGTACTGTCATTTGAACGTGTTTTAAAAAGTATTAAATTTCTAATTAAATATTTACAATTTTTTAAAGAATCGGAATCAGTACTTGTATTGGAACCGGGAATTTAGAACAGGTTCGGTAATTGTTATTGAGATGGTGGAAAATTTTGGAATCATCCAATCACTAATACGTTTTGCAGACTGGACTTATAAAAATTATAGTCAAAGGCCAGGTTAACAAATAACACTTAACATTTTACAAGAATTTTTTTTAAAAACAAAATATGAAACTTGTGTATTCATTCTTTATGCGAACTGTTATCCTCATCTTCAGAGTTGTAATAGTTTCACCACATTTCGGCCAACTCATCCTATGGCCTTCTTCAAATGATTAACCTTGATGAGATAGAAATGCTGAGTTCTGTGACTTCGCCCACAGGGCTGTACATTGCGAGTGATCTTTCAAAATGGCGACTAGAAATAATGAAACACTTATCTTTTGGCGATTGTATTTATTTCACCGACACTCTTGCAAAGCTCACTACTGAGTGAAAAATCTTTTCAATTTTTATTTTAATAAAACGAGCAAAGTCAAATTATTTAAACAATAAAAGGTTTAACAAAACAATATACTTTTTTTTTTTTTAAACAAAGGCTGTTAAAAAAACATCTGAGGAAATTCGAATGTTTATACGTTCAAGTATCAACATAAAATTCGATGTATATTTAGAATTACACTTATTAAAAAAATACAAAAAAAAAATTATGATGTACATATTCGTCATAGAACGAAGATATCACATTCTAAAAATCATGTGGGTTTGGCTGGTAACTTTTCTATTTGGCTAGTAAACGAAAATATTTAGTTGTTAAAGGTTAACTAAAGATAAATTTGTCCGTAGAGCCCTGTCATACCATCATTCTAATCCTGTAGCTTTTTTCCAAGAACTCACGCTCCTGCGTTCACGTTGGAAGATTTGTGAAAAATTGGAACGTGCACCTGCGGTTTCTATGTGCTTACTCGTCATCTTCATAGTTGTAATGGTTTCACTACGTTTCGGCGAACTCATCCTATGGCCTTCTTCAAATGATTAACCTTGATGAGATAGAAATGCCGAGTTCTGTGACTTATCCCCAGTAATTACTGCCTTCCATAGTTGTTGTCTCACCATATTTTGGCCAACTAATCCTCTGGCCTGCTTGGGTAGGATGGAAACTTATCTTTAGACAATGCTCACCTGGAACCGTAGAGACTCAAAGCCTATCTCCACTGTGTCACGGGCCCCGAAGAGCGATCAAGGTTGGATGTTATGGTCTTATAAATCCAAGTTTGTGTTCTTATCTGGTCTTCCCTTGCTGGGTGCATACCGAATGGTATAATGGAATGATATTATATATTACTAGCAAGGCCACTTGGCGTTGCTCGGAACCATATAAGACAATAAGAAAAATTCTGAACATACCTGTTATTCTTAGGATAGAGGAATTTTTGATGTGCATGTATCATTTGTCATCTTGAGCAAAAGAATATTTTACCTATCCTAGGACGGATGTATGAAATAATTGTACCTTCCCTAGGACAGGATATTTACAGTACGTATATGGAAAAAAATGTCCTTACCTAGGGCAGGTAACGTACAACACATATTTAAAATAATTTACATAATTTTCTGTTGTGCAAACTTTTCTGTATCTCACAGATAAGAGGTTGTTTTGACATCAGAGTGCTATAGTGAAGAAGCACCTTATTTCTCACTTAAAAGTCACACTACTAGACTATATTACATGATTTTCGGTTTTAATAACAGTTATGCACGTCACAGATAGGATTTTCTTTGTTTTTTTTGTTTTTTTTTTCATGAGTACTATACTGCACAAGTACCTTATTTTTTGGGTAGGATAATGTACAAGTACGTCATTTCTAAGATATAGATGAAACTACACGATAATTTTACATAATTTTCTGCTGTGCTAACTTTAATGTGTGTCACAGGTGAGAGTTTGTTTGTTTTTACATCAGAGTGCTATATTTCTTATATTATTTTTTTATTTTTTCATCCTTTGAATCAACTTTCACAAGAAACACTCGTCTATCTGTAAACACTATCAATAATTCCCCCCACTCTTTATCTGTGCCTAAACCTAAATGTATATTCCATGAACAAAGCTTCTTTCTTAGAACTGCACACCCGTGGAATTGTCTTCCGTTTTCCTGCTTTCCGGCTGACTACAATATAGTTGTCTTCAAGTCCAACGTAAATAAGTTCTTGATGAGCCGTTCCATATAAGTTATCAAATTTAACAAATTTTCATTACTAATGATTACTATATTGTCCAATTTCTACTGTACACTCTTTAACCCTTATCCTTGAGTGGCCTCGATAATGTGGTGATGCCTATGTAAAAAAAAAAAAAAAAAAAAATATGAAGCTGAGGATAACAGTCTGTAAAAAAAAATCAATGCACAAATTATGAAGCCTCATCTGGAACGATTCCAGAAAAAAAAAAAAAAGAGATAAAAAACTGTTTCTTTACAAAATCCGAGTTAACAAATGTTAACAAGAACATCCATGGTGCCTATACGTAAAGATCAACCTATTTTCAACATAGCAACGTAGTAATGTCAAAGATTCTGGGAATCATCAGGATCTGTCGACCTCTGGTCATCCCTGCCTTTACCTGTGGCAAGCAAAGATGGGTCAGACACAGAAACGCAAATAGAGTGATTACGGCAACGTTGCTTCTGTGCTATTTCTCTGAGTTCTGCTTCTGCGCTTTTTCTTTGTGAGTTCCATGGACTAAACCTTTTCCAACTTCGTATGCAGCCACTGAACCTTGCTGTTCTCATTATCAAAGCAAACACCTCTAATCCTGCCGGTTAATGAATAGTTGAAACACACAAGGAAGACTTCATGTAGATTAGATAATCCTGAGGCATAATCTTCGTGAGATATATACAGAAGTTTGACTCACCTAGCAAAAAAAGACCATTTGGTATGGACCCAACGATGAAAGACAAAGTAAGAGTGAAAAACTTGAATTTATAATATCAAAATAAATCAACCTTCGGGGCCCGTGGCGCAGTGGATTGAGTTGTTAAATCTCTACAGTTCCGAGTAAGCATTGTCTGAGGGTAGTCGTTTCAAGCCTACTCAAAAGCCGGCCAGAGGGTTAGCTGGCCAAAACGTGGTGAGATTTTTTTTTTTTTTTTTTTTTTTACACAGTGATCACCACTTATCAAGGCCCGGAAGCCACTCAGGGATAAGGGTTATTGCAAGTACATTACGTTAGTGTGGAGATTTGATGACGTGTTTAATTAGGGGGAGGGTTCATTAGGAATTTGTTAACATTGGACTTGAAGACATCCAAGTTGTAGTCTGGAGGGAAGCAGGCAGACGGAACAGAGTTCCACAGGCGTGCAGTTCTAAGAAAGAAGCTTTGTTCATGGAATCCGCGTTTTGATTTAGGCACAGATATAGAGTGGGGGAAATTTTTCACAGTGGATTCAGCTAGATTGGTATTTTTCATGAAAGATTGGCGAGGGGGGACCAGGGATTGGAGTTCAGACGAGCACCTGCCATGGAAATAACGATAAAACAAGGATAGGCTCGCAACGTCTCTTCTGTGGGAGAGAGGTTGCAGGGTAGAGAAAAGGGCATCCCCCACTAAGCCACGAAGTCTATTTTGTACTCTGTCAAGGCATGATAGGCTGTTTTTGGCAGCTCCTGCCCAGATATGGCAACAGTATTCCATCCTACAATGGAAGGCAGTAATTACTGAGGATACAGTCAAGAGACTCAGCATCCCTATCCCGTCACGGATAACCATCTGACAAAAGCCAGAGGAATAGTTGGCCGAAACGTTGTGAAACAACAACTATAAAGATGAGGATAACAGTCCGCAAGTAAATAAATATACAAATTACTCATCTCAAAGGATTCCATCTAATAAAATAAAGAGCATCAATGTAAAATTCATCAAGTTGAACCCCGCTCAACCGTCTGAGCTCTGATCGAGCAACATTGTTTTGCAATCCTTATTACAAATTCAACCGCAATAACAAACAAGAAATAAAATTGCTCAACTTGAAGAAAACATCCTCGTTTGAAAAACTGGCAATGTCGAAGAATATGTTTGTTCTAATTAATCAAACTGTATAAGAATAATAATTAATAATAATTTTTTGTTTATTCATTTTGCGTTTTTGATTCTATGCATGTTTGTTGTGTTATTGTAGGAGATTTCAAGCGGGGGGGGGGAAATATCGTTAAAAATGTCATAAAAGTCTCATTTTGTTGAAGAAAAAAAATGAATCAATTTTTCTGTTGTTATTACATAAAATATGTCTCAGGTTATAATAAAAATCGGTAAATAAAAATTTATGAAGAAATAAATTTTGCAAGAAACATAGAAAGAGACAGGTGGTAAGAATAACAAAGACAGATAGGGGTCCAAAACCAATAAGAGATAGGGAGAGAGAAAGGGGGACGAAATGAGTGTGCATGCGAGAGAGAGAGAGAGAGAGAGAGAGAGAGAGAGAGAAGAGGAGGTCGAAACAAGCACGCACGCCAGAGAGAGAAGGGGGGGCACGAGCGCGTGTGCCACACAGAGAGCAGAGATAGGCGTGAAATTAGCGCGTGAAACGAGAGAGAGGGAGTCGAAACGACTTGTGAGAGAGAAAGATGTGGGGGGGGGGAATGAGCGAAAGAAAGAGAGAGAGAGAGAGAGAGAGAGAGGGGGGGGTCTGTCGAAACGTGTGAGCGCAAGAGGAAGAGGGGGCTCAAAACGAGGGCGCATAGAGGGGGAGTGAAACGACCGAGCACTTGCACACAAGAGAGAGAGAGGTCAGAAACAACTGTTACAAGAGAGAGAGAAACGCGGAGGGCCAGAATGAGAGAAAGAGAAAGAGAGAGAGAGAGAGAGAGAGAGAGACAGAACCAGAGAGAGAGAAAGAGAGAGGACCAGAGAGAGAGAGAGAGAGAGAGAGAGAGAGATAGGCCTAGCATGAAATAAAGAGAGAGAGAATGCCAGAACAAGCAAAAATGAAAAAGAGAGCAAGAGGTAAGAAAACTATTTCATTCTGTAATTTTCGTCTGTCACGTTGGTGCGAATCAAATCTAAGTATATTGAGTTTATTTCGTCTTAGCTGAACAACAAAAAGCATCAAGCCAGGAAAGGATGTTGTTGAAAGGATTCTCAGATAAATATTCACAAAATCGTCTGTATGCATCCGCAGTTTTGTGGAGACGCAGATAGACAATAGATAAGAAATCCAGTTAAGCGGCTAATCTTCTTACCATCAAATGCTTCGAGGTATCAATATTTGATTAACAAGAACGTCGCGTTGATTCGGTTAATTTATTCATGGATATTTACTTCCGTTCTAGAATATTTTATATTAGCCGAACCATTTCTGTCGCGAAGTAGTTCCGTCGTTTCCGTTCTTTTGCCATGCAAAGAATCACTAGATTTACAACCGATCCTCCTTTATATTTATCCTATATCATTCGTGGTCGGTCTGTCAGGCTTGGGTTTCAAACAGTACTGCAATCGCTAAACGTTTAGTTCGAAATTCCACACGGATTCCAGCGTTCTACAAAAATTCTCAAGTTCGAAAAACTGAACTGAATCGAAGCAGCATGCTCCCTTGTTTGTTGAACCGGCTTTCTCCGAAGGAAGTAGTTTCTTGGGGATGTCAAATTCATAAGCAGTCCCCAGTCGCTTGTATATTCCCATCAGGGGAGATGACTGCATAAGTTTTTGCAGTTCTTGCAGGAAGGTATCAAAGTCCTCCTACATACAGCACTTGGTATGCCCAAATAGTCACCCATTTGGTACTGATCAGGCCCAACTTCGACGAGTTAACGAGAATCGGTGCGTCAACGTGATTATAATGTATGTAGTCATAGATGGAGGAGGATGTCATTCAGTGACATGAAGAGTTTAGATGTGGTAAGGAGTGGCACCCAATCATATTCAAACTTGTGGAGGACAGGATTTTTTTTTTCTTTTTTTTTTTTTTTTAACATGGAGGTCACCACTTATCCAGGCCCGGAAGCCACTCAGGGATAAGGGTTATTGCATGTACAGTAATCAATGGGATAGTATCGTAGTAATCGTTAGTATTGGAGATTTGATAAAGTGTCTTAAGGGGGCGGTTCATCAGAAATTTGTTTATGTTGGACTTGAAGAAATCCAAGTTGTAGTCAAGTGGGAAACAAGCAAATGGAAGAGAGTTCCACAGGCATGAACTTCTAAGAAAGAAGTTTTGTTCATGGAATCTATGTTTTGATTTAGGCACAGATAAAAGTGGGGAAAATTACTGACAGTGGTTTTACCTAGACGGGTGTTTTTCGTGAAAGATTGGCGACAAGGGACCAGAGATTGGAGCTCAGACGAACACTTGCCATGGAAATAACGATAAAACAAAGACAGGCTCGCAACGTCTCTTCTGTAGGAGAGAGGTTGCAGGGAAGAGAAAAGGGCATTCCCCACTAAGCCACAAAGTTTATTTTGTACTCTGTCAAGGCAGGATAGACTTTTTAGCAACTCCAGCCCATATGTGGCAGCACTACTCCATCCTTGGACGTACTTGGCTTTTATATAGATAGAGAATTCCATCAGTAGTGAGATATCTTCTGGAGCGGTAGAAGGATCCTACCATTTTTCCAGCGACCTTGGCAACAGACTTGATGTAAGTGTTCCATTTCAGATCAGGGGTAAACGTCAAATCCAGAAGCTTGTTAAAACATGGAGCCTCCCCAAGACGAGAGCCATCCATTTCAATTGATGCCGGATGGGGATCAGAGAGTTGGTGATGTAAAGATAGGAGTTTGGTTTTAGAAGCATTAAAAGTAACCAGCCACCTCTTCTCCCACTGTACCACATACTCTAGATCAGAGGAGAGAGAATCAGAGAGAACTTTGTCATTTATGGCCTTAGATGTTGCCATAGATGGTCGTGTCATCAGCCTGTTTATGTAATTGGGATCCAATCCTTCATGTTGTTGCATGGATGGAATGGAAGGTGATTGAGAAGCAAAAAGGTTGCAAGTGAAAACGAAACATACCGATATATAATAGTGAAAGAATGTAGATTCATTTACATAAATATACACGTGAAGAAATGAATACAGAAGGAATAAGAGTTCGTTGAGAAAGGAGTAACGTTACTTGCGATTTATGAGAGGCTGACGATAGGTCAGGAGGGTTGGTTGGGTGGCCATGCCAACCAGGACGTCTCTCTGTTACATGTTGACTGGTTGAGGGTCCAGCGCGAAAAAGACAGAAATATAAGAAACAGGAAGTGATGTGGCTGTGTTGCTCTCCAGTTACCAGAGTTAAAGGGCAACAATCGAGTTAGCCTGGGAATTTCAATCCCCACAAACTATCTTTCTGTTTTGGAAGTTTTGAAACAAGGATTGATAACTCTCGCTTTACTTATGTCTTTTAGTGCTCAAATTCAATGAGTGGTGTTTCTGACAAAGGAGAAATAATTGCCGTTTTCTGAGCTGGAATCTATCCATCTCACACATATTGTTGGCTAGTTTTTAACCTTGGAGATTACATCGGTAGAAACGTTGTGAAAATAACATCCAAAATGTGATCTGTTCTTATCTTGAGTGTTATTTGCACAACTTTTTCGGATAATGCAACCTCCAACGTTCTTTGGGTGTACCTCGTTGAATGTCGGAATCTGTCTGTCGAACTTGGGAATCCAGATGTAATTTCAAATGGAACCCTTCATTTAATTCAGAAACTAGGATGCTTTCGTTTCATCAGCCATGACCAAGTAGAAGTAATTAATTTACAATTTTATTCTTCATATCACTGACACTGACGATTGAACCTTTAAACTCCAGAAGGATGTAATTTACAATTGAATTTTTACTATCTGCTATGCCACGTGAATTACTTGAGATTTTTAACCAGTCATGGCTGACAGAACAAGAGCGTGCTTCCTACATAGATTAAATAAAGGGTTCTGTTCAAAACTGTGCGAATTCGCCAAATTAAAAAAGATACACCTAAAGATGGTTAGAGGTTACATCGGGCGAAACGTTGAGCAAATAACATTCAAGATGAGAACAGTAGTCCAAATACAAATATTCATTTAAGCCTTTGGCTGCATCTTTCTTTTCAAATTATTTTTTTTTAATTAAATCCTTAAAAAAATATTGTTGCAGTCAATTACATTAAAAATATATTATTTAGATTGTATGCCAGTATACCAGTGGCATTCACCCTAGGTGGGTTGAACCGGCTTCCTCCCAAGGAGTAAATGTCAAGGGAATATTAAGTTCAAAAGTGATCCCCAGTTATATGTATTATTTAGATTATTCTGATTCTTATCCAGAAGACTATCACTTAGAACTTTATCCATGGTACCAGGAGTCTCCGTGGATGAGAACAGTAGTTCAAACACTCAAGATGAAAACCATAGTCTGAAGAATCCAAAAAATACACATTATTAATCCTCATCTCAAAAATCTTCAATTTTTTTTTTTTTAAATCGGTTCCATGATTCAGTAAATCGATAAATGCTATTTTAAAACGGCACCATTTAACTGACCTCTAATCAATATATACATTCTGGTTGAAGACATACAGTTTGTTTTATTTGTTGTCTATCGGAATTTAAAGCAGTTTGTTAACCATCACCTCCCAGCCAAAGTCCCTAGAAATTCTTCTGATTCAGAAAACAGTAAATTACTCAAATTCCACATCATCATCTGATGAACTCATTGCACTTGTTCCTCTCTTGATGTACATATCCCCAACAAACCTGCTTAGCAACAAAATCACACCCCTTCATTGTTGAGGTTCCTAAAGGATGAAAAGCCTTCTATTCTGTTAGTTTTGTTTTTCTCTCAAACAGTTTAACTTTGGAATTCCTTTCCTGCTACCTGCTTCCCTAACTGTACTGATATGCAGAAGTTTAAATGTAACATAAACCAACATCTTGTTAATCTTTCTTAGGCATGATCCCAATTAGTAGCCGCTTACGTTCAAGTGGTGATATGCCTTGTTTGGGGTGAGGGTGAGTAAGAAAATTTTTTTTTAAAATTAAACAAATAAAAAAATAATAATAAAATAAAAAAAATTAAAAAAAAAATAATAATAAAATAAAAAAAAATTTAAAAAAAAAATAATAATAAAATAAAAAAAAATTTAAAAATAATAATAAAATAAAAAAAGAATAAAAAAAATAAAAAAATCACATTAGGTTTTAACTTTCATTTTACATGCTGCCATGTGTTGGACGGCTTTCAAAAATCAATTTCCAAACTAACATTTCTCTGGCCAGCTTGTTATTTAAACTACATAACTTGAAATATGACTTTTTCTTTCTTTTTTTTCTGGAAGTCATTTCCCTTGTTTAGGCAAGACATTTATAGGCCACATGCCCTTCCTGATGTCAGCCCAGTGCGGTTATAGCGAGCAGTTCTATTGAAACATCATGTCTAGGTGATTGCCTTTCAAGACTAAATAGCGCTTTACTTCCATTTCATGATGTCTAAAAATAAAGAGCTCCGGCAAGAACAACGATCAGAAAAAAAATAATATAAAAAATAAAAGATGTCGAAATAGACATTATAAATATACGGTCATCTATGATTGATCTATAAAAAGATCGAATCCCACATTACTGATTCAGACGACAAAATCGTTTATAATGCTGCAAACAGAATATTCATCTGAAAAGAACAATAAAAGTGTTTTTTTTTATTTTCGTTTTACACGAATCTAGAAAAGGATTTGCCGGAGAAAAAAAAAATGTTATTCGGGCTTGCTAGTAAATTTGGGTTTATATGATACCTGAATTGTAACTTTGCTAAGACATGAAACTATTGTAATGAAAAAACAAGTCGAGCATGTGGGGTTCCCCTCCACGAATGAATAAGTTTCAAAAGAGAATTTCGAGAGTGGCCAAGATGTAGAAGAGAACTGCTATGTCAAGGAAGATGAATGCCGTGGGTGTGAAACATACCTTGTGCGATGCAGGTTATGCAAAGAAATTTTGTTTTCCTTGGTGCGCATTGCCATGCTACGCTGAAGGCTGCAGGAAGCATTTATGTTAAGATTGTGATGAATCGACAAAAGGAAAGCTTATTGAGAGAAAAGTATGAACAGACGCACAATTTTGAGGCAATTTACCTTCATAATGCCCTTCCCCTAGAGGGGCAGCCAGAGTTATCCCAGAAAATCTGTTCTGGCCAAAAGTTATTTTCACCATGACTAATGTTTGTGCAAAATTTCAAAAATATCCAAGGCGTAGTTATTAAGAAAAGTGTGAACAAATGAATGTATGAACAATTTTAGGGCAATCTAGATGGGCAACCAGAGTTATCCTGAAAAATCAGTTCTGACAACAATTTATTTTCACCATGACTAATGTTTGTGCAAAATTTCAAAAATATCCAAGGCGTAGTTATTAAGAAAAGAGTGAACAAACGAATAAGACTGAATTATTAGATGCAATCTCTTTGTCCGGGAGGGGGGGGGGCAACAATTATCTGATATTCCTTTAGAAATTGTTTAAAAAAAATGGTTATGTGACAATAGCAGTAATGGCCAGACAATGTAACATGCACCACACACACGTTAGTAAAATGGATGACAAATTAGGTCTTTTTTTTATTTTTTATAATAAATTCATATTAAAATATATAATATTTAATAATATTTTAAGGCTTTTATATAATAACTAGCAGATGTACCTGGGGTTGCCCAGTATTAAACGTAACATTAAATTCTTTAAAAAAAAAAAAAAAAAAAGGAAAGAAACTGTGACATGCGCATGCAAGTATCATGTTTTTTTCTGAACAGTTCACTTCTTGCAAGTAAAAAAAAAATTTTTTTTTTTTTTTACATACTCGAGCTGAGATTGAAATCAAAACCTAAAGACAGCTAGCTAAGTATGATAACCATTAGGCCATCTTGCCACGGTCTTTAAAAAAGTATTGTTTTTTTTTTTTCAAGTCAGTTTCTATTTAACCCATAGTTGGGACCCTAACAGATACTACCACTCCAGGTCAGAGTGGACCTGGGAGCAATGGCAATTAAAGGGTGGCTCCACACTTCCCAAAGCCCGCAAGCTGGGGCCTCACCATCGGATATAGTTTAAGGTCATATCCAGGACCAGTGGGAGTTCAGGACGACTGGAAACAATGCCAAGATAGGCGAAAAGTACATATAGCACCTAGAATTCCCAAAATGGTCATCCATCTGGTACTAGCCACGCTCAACGTTGCTTAACTTCAATGGTCTGACGAGAACCGGTGTGTCAACGTGATTATGCCGTATATAATACGTGTGTGTATTATATATATAATATCGATATCAGATTGTCTTGAATGTTTGATTGCAAAAAAATGCTGCCAGTGACACTTCAAGATCATGGATGAATGTTGAACATTTTGGTTCCTCTTTTTTTGAAACCATTTTTTAGTCTCTGCCTTGTCAGCAAAAAAAAAAAAAAAAAAAAATGATGTAAACAAAACAATAAAAAATAACACTAAACAAAAATATATGCCATCGTCTTATTCTTACGCACAAACAAAATCAAAACACAACGACATTAATTTATATATGAAAATAAAAATTAGAAAAAAAATAAATAAAAACTCTTGGAGAATAGTACATAACCAATAATTTGTGAAGAGCTGACGGGTTATAAAAACGCCATTCATTCGGGTTCGCACAATAAAGAATAAATAATCTTTTCCCATGATATGAAAAAAAGTGAGTAAATAAATAATATGGAAGGGGATGGGGGGGGGGGTAAAAAAATAAAAGAATAGATGAAAAATAGACAAACAAGGAAAGAAAGAAAGCGAAATCGAGGTTAACATTGAAGTGCACTGCGTGCGGATATGTTATTCACACACATGTTTTCATGATAATAAAAATCAAAATCTAATTATTGATTTTTTTCAAGATAAAAAAAAAAAAAACGATAAACAATTCATTTTTATTTTTTATTAGAGAATAAAATCTAAAACCATATCGAAAGAGAAACATAAATGCAGAAGTCAAAGAAATTCTTCTATTTCATTCAATGGTTATTGTATAGCATTTGTGCTACGTATTAAAGTGGCCTTGAATAGGAGAAAGATGAAAAGTAACTGCGTCAAAGGGGTCAAAAGTTCAAAATTGACAGGCATAAGAACAGAAAAGACAAAATGGAAATATCGATAAACATGCTGGGATGGAAAATGCATTTAAAGGCAAAAAAAAAAAAAAATAAAATAAAATAAAAAAAAGGAAGGAACGGATGTAAAAATCTACCTCTTAAAAGTAACCAGTGTTAACCCTTTGTGACCTGGTTAAACTAATTCGTAAATAAATGAATATAATGGCATAAATAAAATAGGAATTGATTCAAACACGCCTTGTACGTATTAGTTCAGTATCTGTATGTCAAATAGCTCCAGATTAAAACTATCCATTGTTTACATTCAGTATACCGCCATCTGTCTCAGATAGTGAGGGATTCGTTTGTTGTCATTAACACACTTTTTTTCAGACACTAAGGATAATAATCAAATTTTATGAAATGCAAAAATTACCAGTAGTTTAACTATTGAACTTCATAATGAAAGATCATTATATTGAAAAAGTCTTAAAATCATAATATCATTACCCTTTAAACTAAAATTAACAAAAATTATTTTTTAATCATCTACATCATAGTTCAGGCCATAAAGGGTTAAACGCTGATCATATATCTCTATATCTCTGCCTGAATAATGAAGCTGAACTGAATAAACAACGTATGGGTTTGCTGTTTCCTTGATAAAACGGTTACAATAGATAAGGTTGTTCTTGATTGGAAAACACAACCAACACGTTGGTATGAAGAAGAACGAAAGGTTTATTGCAATAACAGGTACATTAATAGATGCACAAACATTAGTAAACATTAACTAATGTTTGACGAAAAACTTGATATTTACATAATTTATAAAGTTGTTCTCTCTAACTGACCACCATGTTAGCCGCCTCTCAATACACGGCACCAGACACAGACGCCTCTTAATACACGGCACCAGACACAGGCGCCTCTCAATACACGGCACCAGACACAGGCGCCTCTCAATACACGGCACCAGACACAGGCGCCTCTCAATACACGGCACCAGACACAGGCGCCTCTCAATACACGGCACCAGACACAGGCGCCTCTCAATACACGGCACCAGACACAGGCGCCTCTCAATACACGGCACCAGACACAGGCGCCTCTCAATACACGGCACCAGACACAGACGCCTCTCAATACACGGCACCAGACACAACTGTCAGGCCGGCTAACTCACTTTCGAAGCAGTAAGAGGAAGAAACTCGCGTACTTATCGAGCATAACTTCCCAGTTGACATGCATCTGTTTCTTTTTCTTTTCACTTCTCCCCCCTTTCCTTCAGATCTTTATACCTATATATGCATTCCATTCTGTGATGTTACGCCCACGTCCTGACTAAAAATGATGACTTAGCACACGATTCGTCATTTATCAACGGAATCAGTCTACATTACATTGCTCGTATTAAAATCCATATAAATATGATTGCAATGGCAGAAATAAATTCTAATATCTATCACAGTGAGAATGTGTGCGTGTGAGGACACTTCTCAACCTATATACTCAACAGATTTTTTTTATCTATGGACTCGATATTTTGGTATAAACGATATTCAGACATGTGGAAAACTTTATAATCTGTTTAGATCCGGAAAAATAAAAAAGCTGCTAAGGGGTCAAAAATGAAAATTGGTGCATGCAAGTCATTGGATTTTTATCTGTTTGTTTCATGAATGCGCATGTGTGAATCGTTTATGTGACAGATTACTTATGCTAAGAATAAGTAGGTTTGAAAACACTTTTTAAAGAACGTGTCAAGCTGGCTTAAATGGTTATCGTACTCGACTCACTGTCTTTAGGTTTGGATTTCGATCCCAGCTCAAGTATTTTTTTTACTTACAAGAAATGAACTGTTTAGAAAAAACAATACTCGCATGCACATGTCTCAATTTCTTTCCATTTTCGTTTATTACCTACGGAATTTTCGTTTATAATAAATAAGAATTCTGCATTAATTAAAATATAATATTTATGCATATTTTAAGACCAGACAACGCCGGGTGGTCTGTTAGTCTATATATATACTTATGTTTATACTTTATGTACAAGAGTCCCTCGGAAATAAATTAACCAATCATTATGAATTTTGGAATGCTAGGTGTAAAGGTGGGTAACATGGGCTATATTTAGTTTAATGAAAAGAGAGTGTGAGAATTTTTGTGAAAATGCATTTTTGTGAAATTTTAACATTAATTATCAAAAAAATCAATGATTAAATATTATGCAAACAAAAATTAAAAACTTTATCGAAAATAATCTCCAACATTTTTGAGAAATTTTAATGTGTGTTAGATATTAATTTATACACATTCCCCAACTGACAATTTCTCTGAAGTTTTTTTTTAAAGGTTTTAGGGGGAACATAATATAGGCAGAACCTCTCATGAAATTATTTAAATAACGTCCGTAGCATTTTAAAAGTACAGGTTTCTGAAAAGACTAAAGCCGTTGAACTGTTTACTTAAATCACAGATGAAACTTAGCATGTATTACGCATAGGTCCCCCCCCCCATTGACAAAATTTTTCGAATTTATTTTTCAGTACAGGTGCAGGTTTCTGAAAGGACGTAAGCCTATAAACTGTTTACTTAAATCACAGATGAAACTTAGCATGTATTACGCATAGGTCCCCCCCCCTATTGACAAAATTTTTCGAATTTATTTTTCAGTACAGGTACAGGTTTCTGAAAGGACGTAAGCCTATAAACTGTTTACTTAAATCACAGAGGAAACTTAGCATGTATTACGCATAGTTTACTTCCCCCCCCCCATTATTGACAAAAAATCTTCGAATTTATTTTCAGATATTCCTCATTACAATAAAATGGATTTCAACACATTTCATGTTCTGATAGTGATGCTTTCTTTAAATTTTCCAAGAGGTTTGTGAAGTGTATGATGACAATGCTAGAGGAGAATCAACTGTTCAGAAGTGGTTTGCAAAATTCAAAACCAGAAACATCAGTCTTGAAGACGGCGCTTGTAATGAAAGGGCTTAAAAAATAGATATTGATTTTTTTTTTTTTTTTTTTTTTTTTTTTTTTTTTTTACATTTTCACCCCAAACAAGGCACATTGGCACTTTGGTGTAGGCGGCTACTATCAGGGGCAGCAACTACTGGGGCACTATGTTGGGATTTGGGCAGCAAGATGTCGGTTCACGTTACACTTGAACTTCTGCATGTCAGTACAGTGAGGGAAGCAGGGACCTGGAATGGAATTCCAGAGTCTAGCAGTTCTGGGGAAGAAACTACTGGAGTAGAAAGATCTTTTACATCTAGGGATCTCTACTGTGTGGGGGTGGGATTTAGCTGCCTGTTGGTTTTTTTTTTTTTTTTTTTTACACAGTGATCACCACTTATCAAGGCCCGGAAGCCACTCAGGGATAAGGGTTATTGCAAGTACATTACGTTAGTGTGGAGATTTGATGAAGTGTTTACTTAAGGGGACGGTGTCTACGTCGTGGGGGCACAAGTGTCTGCAGTTCGTCAGAGCATTCACCATTAAAATACTTGTAGAACAGGTAGTGGGATGCAACGTTTTGTCGATGGGACAGAGGCTGAAGCTTAGATGCCAGTTCAGGGCCTATCAGATTGGTGACTCTTTTGAACCTTGTCTAGGAGCGAGAGACTAACAGCAGATGCACCAGCCCAAATGTGACAGCAATACTCCATACATGGGCGAATGGTAGCCTTATAGAGGTACAGGATACTTTCAGGTGTCAGTAGTTTTCTAGCACGGTAGAGAGAGCCTACCTTTTTCGCAGCGACCCTGGCAATGTTTTCAATATAATTGTTCCAACTCATGTTTCCTGTGAACGTTAGGCCAAGCAGTTTAAAAGATGTACTCTCAGACAGGGAGTCACTGGCCATTGATGTTTTGAAGACAAAAATTGAAGAAAATCCAAATACCAAAACTTGCACAAAAGAAGTTATAAAAAATCTATGATCATTTTTAAGGAATAAATATTGCTAAAACAGGAGAAATCTTATTTCTATCTTCTTTATGCGCCCAAAGAACTTATATTAAGCTGGTGCAAAAATAATGTTTTTTTGACATGAAGTTGAACATCAAAAAACATTATTTTTGCACCAACCTAATATATACTAGACTTCTTGCCCATTAAAATCGACTTAAAGTGGATGCTTTATTCCAAATTGGTTAAATCTGTGCTCAATTTCGCATAAAATTTTAAGACCTATTAATCCCTTGTACAGAGGTATACATTGGAGGGGGGATAGAGGGTTATTCATAGAATCATTAGATAATTATGGCACTTTAAATATGCTAGAGTGGGATTTTAACAGGATTGGACGGTAGTGGTAGAGTTTTAGAAGTTGGTATTATATGATATAGGAGTTTATTAATTAATTATGATCCAATGAGAGTTAATTATACTAAGCTTTACAATTAAAAAGCTCCACCTGAATGTCAAGCTTTTTATTATATTGAAAAGTTTTCATTTAAAGAATCCTTATATATTTCTTTGATTCTCCCCCCCCCCTCCATATGTGTGTGTATGTGTGTGTGTGTATATATATATATATATATATATATATATATATATATATATATAATAAATATATTGTTCATAGTCTTACTGGATTCTAGGAAAAGTATTTACCTAGTCTAGTGGAGTATCCGGCTTCATGTTGTTACTTTAGCTAACATCACTTGGAGATGGTGCAGCGTTCTTCGTAGGTTATCCATACTGAGGAGATCTTATTTGGACTGAATACTATGTGATTTTGAATATTTAGTCAGGGTTTACTTGGAGAGAAAAGTAGCCTCATGCCAGGTTGACCTGACAAACTCCTGTATAGAGAGACCTTAGAAACATGACGAATGTCTTGAAAGAATGTCAAGTATCATGGTGCAATTGTGCTTTCAAGTGTGTATGAGATACGAAAAGTTAAAATCTAGCAGTTGTCTGGAGATTTTTACGTTCTGATCTAGTAAGTTTTGAAAAAAAAAAAAAAAAAAAAAAGTTACAATTGGCAACACTCAGTCAGTAATCTGACTATAGATTATGTACGAAAAAAAAAAAACCTGTAAAACAGCTGTATGTTAACTTGTTGGTTATTGATGACAAAAAAAGAAAAGAAAAAAAGAAAGAAAAAAAGAAAGAAAAAAAAGAAAAAAAAGAAAAAAAGAAAGAAAAAGAAAAAAAAGAAAGAAAAAAAAGAAAGAAAAAAAAGAAAAAAAAGAAAGAAAAAGAAAGAAAAAAAGAAAGAAAAAGAAAGAAAAAAAGAAAGAAAAAGAAAGAAAAAAGAAAGAAAAAAAGAAAGAAAAAAAGAAAGAAAAAAAGAAAAAAAGAAAAGAGGACGTCAATAAGAATCTCTAGCTGGAGATATTGAGGAATTTTATGGACGATCAAGAAAATTTTAAATCAGCTTTTTACAAGGACCTTTAAAATGATGCCAGAAAGTCTTAGGGAAAAGATCAATTCTACGTAAAATGCACAACAGATTCCTGAGAAAACCACCAATTCCAAAGACTGAAGAGGTTTATTTTTCCCCCTCTTTATTTTCTTTTTTAGATAGTCTTTGCATTTCATGAGTAAGCTTCAATCAAATATTAAGCAGCATTTTCTTTGGTGTATGATAATATTTTAGTGGCTTAAGGATAGAGATGGAATACTGGGATGTACCAATACGGAATCCAGTCCATACCACAGAAATACTTTCATTAAACCCACATTTGCCTTTATGTCTAACATTTTAAGTTTGGAATAGAATTTATGCTTATTATTTGGATTCTTCGGTATACTCACCCGTGTCGCAGTGATTTAGAGTACTTGGAAAAAAAAAAAAAAAAATCAATTGTAAAAGTGATATTAGGTTGAAGGTTCAGTTCTAAGTGTGGGGCGACCAAAAAATATAATAGTGAATTGTGAATTACTTAGTACTTCTATCCAGTCATGGCTGACAGAACAAGAGCATGCTAGCCCATGAAGTAAATATAGGGTTCCGGTCGAAATTTCAGAGTTCGACAAGATACACCCGAAGAAGGTTGGAGGTTACATCCACCGAAACATTGTAAAAATAAAAGTCAAGATGAGAGCAGTAGTTTGAAGAATCCAAATAATATGAATAACCAATCCTCATCTTAAACATTCCGGCAATTCTCCGTGTGTATTTTCTGGTGATATGAGGGGAAAAGTTAGTAAAAAAAAATTTTAAGAAAAAGAAAAAAAAAATTGAATTACCTTACCACTAAATGTAGGTTTGAATTTAAGCCCCCTTAAAAGAAAACATTTCTTCAAGTTTACAATTAACCCTAAGTTCGAGTGGCAAACCCCTCACACCACCAATAACAAGAAACTATGTAAAAACACAAGTAATCATCTATTAAAAAAAAAAATAAATAAATACTATTACTTTCTCAGGGATATAATTTGGGGGGGGGAGGTTCTTTACAAAGGAGTCACCATTTATCAAGGCCTGGAGGCCACTCAAGGATAAAGGTTAATCCGTGTATGGTAGTCAATGGGACATTATCTTAGTAATCGTATGTAGTGGAAATTTGGTAAATTGGATAACTTAAGAGGACGGCTCATCAAGAACTTGAAGACGACCATATTGCAGTCAGCTGGAAAGCAGGGAAACAGAAGAGAGTTCCACAGTTGGGTAATTCTAGGAAAGAAACTTTGTTCATGGAATCTACATTTAGGTTTAGGCACAGATAAAGAATGGGGGAAATTGTTGATAGTGGTTTTAGCTAGACGAGTGTTTTTCGTGAAAGTTTAGCAAAGGAGGACCATAGATTGGAGCTCAGGCGAGCACTTTCCATGAAAATAATGATAAAGCAGTGGCAGAGTATCATTTTGATTCACAGAGACTTGTTCATTTCAAAGCAACCATTCCTTTTTAGTCCTGGACATATTTTAAATCTGCTTCAGTCCAAAAATCTTTACACACTCCAAACCCTTCCACTCAATTATCTTATTTCAACCATTTCTTGTGCTCTGTTTGTTAATATCTCTGTTGATAAAATATATAAATTATACAATCTTGTGTCGTCGTTGTTTCTTCAGTGCGTTTCGTTTATTGAGATCTTCTGACACACAAAATATAGTTCATATATATTATATGGATAACTTGAATTTTTTTTTTTTATCATTTCCATTTGAATGCATTTATTTGTTCATGTCTATAACGCGTCTCCTTGTATAACATACTAGCAGGGAGACCCGACGTTATCCGGGATTGAAAGATGACCAACAAATGATTTTACACTTCTACGTTTATCAATCAGTGAAATCACCTGTTTTTTAACCAAATTAATTGATTGCCTACTCTAGTTGGGGACCCATCGCGGTACACTGGAGGAAGCTTCACATGCCTCTCCGCAGTGACTTACTCCACAATACATTGTAGTCTATATTGCACTGTAGAGAATATACCGTGGATTTTATAAAATTATTTTTATATATAATGGATTGAATTAAAGTTTCAAATGAAAAAGTCAAGTATCATGTGCAGTTGTGCTTTAAACAGAAACATTCAGTTCAAACACACCTCTGTATATCAAAGAATATTGTTGATTTTATATGTCGGGCCTTTTGACTTGTACAGTAATTAAACTTCTTAAATGCATTTGTGATGTTAGGCTGTATAAGGTGTTAACTTTAATCAAAATCGCCTGTTTCTTTTTTTTTCATCTGATTATTTCATTTATTGATACTTAAAGACATTCCAATACAAAAATTTATCTAAGAACACTGCCAGGCACATAGAGTACCTTTGTGTAAAATTTCATAAAAATCGTCCCAGCCGTTTCCGAGTTCATAGAGAACTCACACACAGAGTTTATTTTATATAATAGTAGAGATTACAGCCAGGATTCGCCGAGAAGAAATCAGAAATTTTTATAGACTTGATCTTAATATGACGTTTCTGAATTTTTTTAAAATGCAAATGTATATTTTCAAAAAAAAAAAAAAAAAAAAAAAATACATTTGCAAATTATTTAGGACCTCTATCCAGTCATGGCTGACGGAACAAGGGCATGCTATCCCCGTGAATTAAATAAATAAATTTTCAATAGTGACGATCATAGAAATTAAATTGTCTTACTTGCATAGACGGCAATAATATTCACACGACGCTTGGAATGATGCCAAAATATTCACTTAAATACAGCACTATACTTGTATTAACAACAAAATAAAGATATTTTCAATATAACTGTTAGATATCAAGGCCGTGTGAACTGAGAAAGTTATTTTGATGACAAACGCAAAGAACATAAAATAAGTATCAAATGTAACGGAAGCTCATTTGAATCAAAATTATAAACCTGACACAGGGTGCTGGCATGGGAAGAAACATCAAACTTGATCAATTGTCAAAAAAAGGCAAGTTAAATGTTTGATAGTTGAAAGGTCATTTTTGACAAAAGGTTACACAGGTGTAATCAGGTTCAACTAAAGTCAGGTTAATTCAGTGAAACCAGAATGGGCAAATAAAATACCCGTGAAGTATAGCTACAGTGATAATGCCGTCCCAGGTGGTCATATATGGTATAATAAGAACAAAAAAGGATATCAGGATTGGTTTACGCTCGAAATTCCATCCAAATTCCCAAGTTTGACAGAAACATTCCAGAGTTTGACAAGATACAACTGAAGAAGGTCGGAGGTAACATCGACTGAAACGTCGTGAAAATCACACTCTAGATGAGAACAGTAGTCCGATGAATAATAATATGAATTGATCTTAATATATAAAATTTTAATAAATATAACAAAAATCTTGATTTTTTTTTTATATTTCCTTCCAGGATTTCTTTTTTTTTTAAAGAGGAATTCTCTTAAAATGATTTCGAAATTGTACTTTTACTTACCCATGAATGAAAGGCAACTTTATAGTTTAGGTAGATAAAAGAAAATATCCTTACCTGAAAAGAGAAAAAGAAAAAAAAAAGGTCATTTACTATACTTTTTTTTTTCTGGCAGACAATAGTTTTAGCACTTCATTATTTACCTCCCTTTTCTACCTTTACAGAGTAAAAAAAACCGCCTTCAAAACTTAGTGTGACTTTCCGCCTCCCTTCTTCACAGAAGAGACATTGTGAGTTTGTCTCTATTCTATTGCTTCTTTTATGGCAGGTGCTCGACCTAGCTCCAATCTATGGTCTCTCCCTATAAAACATTCACAACAAATACTCGTCCAACTACAACAACTGACAACATCAACTTCCCTTACTGAAACTAAATGTAAATTCCATGAACAAAATTTCTTTTCTAGAACTGTCAGCTTGCGGAACACAATACCATGTGTCTGCTTCCTAGCTGATTATAACATGGTCATTTCCAAATCTAATGTAATGTGAATAAATTCCTATTAAACCGTCCTCTAAAATAACGCATGTAAGTTCCACCATAACTGATCATGTTGTCTCACCATCTATCTAATACTTAACCCTTATCCGAGAGTGACCTCCAGGCCTTGATAAATAGTAACGTAAGTATCATCCAGGAGAGAGTCCCTGGACAAATGACTATTGTTTGTGCAAAAAATTTTTTAAATCCAAAGCGTGGTTATTGAGAAAAGTGCAAACAAATGAATGGATGAACGATTTGGGAGCATTCATAATGCCCCTTTGGGGGGGGGGGACAACCAAAGTTATCTAGAAAAGTCTATTCCGGCAAAAATTTACTTTCACCATGACTAATGTTTGAACAATTTTTTTTTTTAAATCCAAGGCATGATTACTGAGAAAAGTGCAAACAAATGAACGGACGAATAAGAGTGAATAACTAGGTCCATTCCCTCCTTTATCCCGGAACAAAAAAAAAACTACTTTATCATTTACGTAAATTTTAGAATATAACATCTTTATTCCGTGATGGGCACGCACATTATAACGATTTTTATACAATTTAGTTTTTTTAAAACGGGTTTAATTCTAAATAATTACCATTTTGACTTCTGATTTCTGCAAAAATTGCAGACTTCACATTCTCTCTTCAGAATCGGTTTTAAGAACTATGGCGGTCATAAATTATCAACTATTGTCACCCTATCCCTGTTCTTAGCTAATATATCTCAGATATTTAATCAATTTGACTATATTATACATAAAAAAAAAATACTGTCCATTTTCCAAGAGTGTTATCCCCAAAGCTAATAAAGAATCTCATTTTTCTATCAGCGTAACAGAACTGTCACGAACAGATTACACTATGAAAATCGTACTTTATCAGCAGCCATTTTTTTGTGTCTATTTTACTGTCGTTCAATTTAGTCCAAATTCACTTTCTTTGTGAGTTAATTACTTAAAAGTACTTGTCTTTTCAAAATTGAGAGTTTTAGGATGAAACTATTGATCGTTTTTAAAATGAAACTTTTCCCCTTACGACTTTGTTCAATAGAGACGATCATAGAAATTAAATTAAATCGTCTTACTTGCATAGACGACAATAATATTCACACGACGATTGGAATTATGCCAAAATCTTCGCTTAGATACAGCACTATACTTGTATTAACAACAAAATAAAGATATTTTCAATATAACTGTTAGATATCAAGGTCGTGTGAACTGAGAAAATTATTTTGATGACAAACGCAAAGAACATAAAATAATTATCAAATGTAACGGAAAGTCATTTGAATAAAAATTATAAACCTGACACAGGGTGCTGGCATGGGAAGAAACATCAAACTTGATCAATTGTCAAAAAAAAAAAAAAAAAAAAAAAAAAAAAAAAGGTAAGTTAAATGTTTGATATTTGAAAGGTCATTTTTGGCAAAAGGTTACACAGGTGTAATCAAGTTCCATTAAAGTCAGGTTAATTCAGTGAAACCACAATGGCCAAATAAAACACTCGTGAAGTATAGCTACAGTGATAATGCCGTCCCAGGTGGTCACATATGGTTATATAATAAGAACAAAAAAGGATATCAGGATTGGTTTACGATTTAGGTCCAAGAGAAGAATCAACCGATCAAATTCTAACAACCTACCATCCATTACTGTCACCATCAATAAATATATAATTACCCAGCAAAATTAGAATAGAAGTGGGACATACCAAGCAAAGGATGTTCTTACCAACACATACGTGACTTAAATAACTGACCATCTCCTTAAAACCCTATCATGTGCAGCAAACTTCAGCATGGACTCGTTTTTCAATTCTGAGACATGCTCACGCCACATTCCATGTTAATTTTTTTGGAGACTGTGAATAGGTTCGGTTGAGGAGGCCTTCTCTCTACAAAGAGAGGGAATGTCTCTTAGGTTTGAGCGTGATTAACCTTAGGATTTTCGAAAATATAACGCTACTTTATTTTAATCGTTTCCTTGTTTTTATAATGCAACACAGCTTTATTTTTATTTATAATGTACACTTTCATTGTCTTTTCCTTTTTTAATCGCAAATCCCTCAATTTAGCTTTGGAAAAATGGGGACGAGACTGGTCAGATGACACGCCCCCCCCCCGTTTTTTCTGTCTCTTTTCTCCTTTTTGTTATTTCTTTAAAAGACGTGTTTTATGTGTTTTCCTTTTAATTATAAATAAGTCTTCTCTTCATGATTGCAATATTCAAATTTTGTACCCTCTCAAAAAAAGAAAAAAAAAAAAAAAAAAAGATCATATAATTTTATATTTCCATAAATCATTCTGTTGAACATAACAACAACACAACTGTTATGAAATCAGCACTACAAAATGGCCGAATACATTGCATGCCACATAAACAATTTCAATCACAAGGTTTGAACAAATCTGTCTTGTATAGTATACTCGTCTATCATGGATACTGATCACTACTATTATAACTATAGCAACAAATAAGATTATTGGATTCATCATATTTTATTTTTACAACGTGGAGGGGGGGGGTCACCACATATCAAGGCCCAGAGGCCACTCAAGGATAAGGGTTATTGCGTGTCCAGTAATCAATGAGATAGTATTGTAGTAATCATTAGTATTGGAGATTTGATAGAGTGTCTTACTTAAGGGGGCGGTTTGTCAGGAATTTGTTTATGTTGGACTTGAAGACATCCAAGTTGTAGTCAGGTGGGAAACAGACAAACGGAAGAGAGTTCAACAGTCGTGCACTTCTGAGAAAGAAGCTCTGCTCATGGAATCTACGTTTGGATTTAGGCACACATGCACAAAAAGCGAACATACATACATTTTCGCTTTTATATTTATAGATGAAATACATATGCATACTAGCAGGGTACCCGGCATCGCCCAGTCCAAAAAAATACACTTAACTATGATATTTCACTTTATGCAGATTCCGTATTTATTATTTTAGAGTCAATTCTCTATTGATTATATCATAATAGTAGTGATTTCAAAAGTAAAAAAGATATAAATAAGCTTACTTCCAGTTTTAAACCCAACTCATCAGTTATCAAGTAAAAAAAATATTAAAAATAAAGTAAAACTGAACAAATTTAAATAACATTTCTAAATAGAATAATTAATATGATTCTATTACAACAAAAAAATTAATAAAATGAAGCTAATTATTAAATGTAATATTCAAATGAGGATATTCATTGAATGTAAATTTCTTTTTAATAAATAGTATATATATATATATATATATATATATATATATATATATATATATATATATATATATATATATATATATATTATAATGGAATAAAGGTGTCTATAAGTCCGTTTTCATCATAAAATTTAATTTGTGAAATAGTGTAGCTTTTGTACATATGAATTAAATTATGAACAAACAGACAAACAAGAATACAACTTTATTATAATACAAGAAGCAAGCAAGCACGCCTAGACGGTCCACATAGTTATAAGTTAAGATTAAGAAACCCTTTTTAAAAAAATTTTTTTAAATGATAAAATGTTAGCAATTTGTATTAAAGCATAAAAGTGCCCTGAATGAATAATTTTCGTTGACATTTATTGATTTTTTTTTTTTTTAATTTTTTGCCTCAGTGTATCATCTGAAGTGATTTTTCCATTTGTTTTTCGAGTTGCCCTTTGATTCGATGTATGACTGAATTGGTTATCATGTTCCTATTTAAGAGTTAACTTGATGTCAACCCCACTGATATTGATGAATGGTTAGTATATATTAATTAACAAAGCTGGTATCGTCTATGAAACGATCGTACACAAATTTAAAATGTTTTTGTTTGAATTCATGGAGCATATATAAACGCTCATGCATTAATTATTCTCTGCCTCCTAGTCATTATAATGCATACATATATATATTGGCAGCAAGTCATTATTCAAGCACGTTTGATTGAACACGACAGTTTTTTTTCACTGATTTTGTTGGATATCTTTTCCATTCGCCAAGCAGCGTTTTTTTTGTTTTTTGTTTGGCTGGCATGCGCAAATCGTTCACATAAGTTTCCTTATGTTAAGAATAATTATTTTGAAACGTTTCAAGCTGGTCTAGCTGTTATCGTACTTATCTCGCTGTCTTTTAGTTTTGGTTTCAATCTCAGCTCGAGTATTTTTTTTTTTTAAAATACTTTACTTACAAGAAGTGAACTGTTTAGGAAAAACATAATACTCGCATACACATGTTTCTTTCCATTTTTTTTTTTCTTTTTCTTTACTATATTGGATACGATATAACAATCAGTAGAAGATTGACTCTAATAATAATAATAAATGCAAATTCTGCATAAATTAAATATATTACGCATATTTTACGATCGGGCTACATCGTGCAGCCTCTTAGTTTATATATATATATATATATATATATATATATATATATATATATAGTGTCTCCAAAAATATACTCACACTTTGAATGATAAAAAATTATTTATAAACAGTGAAATTGAATATCTTTCAATACAGAAAACAAACGTAATTAAAGAATCATCAAATTGATGACCATTATTATCCAGACAATGATGATAACAGTTAAAGTGTCAGTACATTTTTGACATATCATATATATATATATATATATTGACCAAACAATACCATAAGTAAAAGAGTCAAAACAAAATAACCAAAACAAGAGTCAAAGTAAAAGATTAATCAATTAATCATTTGATGAAGTTGTATTCCATTTGGTCCAATTCACACTTTGAACCCCAGATTCTTCCTTTTGAACCTTACAGAGTCCAACTTGATTAACATGCAGAAAAGATCAACCTTAATAGAAAACTGGAGATAAAAATATTTCCTAGAATTACTAGATTTTATGTGAAGAAGCAATAACTTTTACTGCAACGACACATGAATAAAATCAATATTTCAATGAACTCGGCCAACGTCTATAATTGAGGCCGTAAGTTAAGCTTGCATTGTCCTATGCCTGACCATTGTTGGTGGTAAGGGGGAGAATAAACGTCCTATTATATCGGGTCAAAAGAAATGACCTTTGCCATAATCCGTTTAGTTCCAAACTGCTTTGCATGTAAACATATCTTGAAGGAATCGGTAAACATAAATGTTTTGGTTTTTTCCTCTCCCAATATGAAAGATTGGATGTTCTCTTTCTTCCCCTCTCTTTCTCTCCCTCCCTCTCTCTTGTTCCATCTCTTTCTCCCCCTCTCTCTCTCTTGTTCCATCTCTTTCTCCCCCTCTCTCTCTCTTGTTCCATCTATTTCCATCCCCAACTCTTTCTTCCCATTCTTGCTCTCTATTTTTATCTCCTTTATATTTCTTCTTCTTCTTTCCATTTTCCCCTCATCTCTCCCCTGCTTCATCTCCTTCCCTTCTGTATCTCTACCCTATACTCATTTCTCAATTCCAATTGCCATTTATTCATTCCCCCTTTTTTCTCTATCTCTCCCATCTGCTCCATTTTTTTCGCTACCACCCCCCCACTCTCGTTCCATCTCTTTCACCCCCCCCTTCTCGCTCTATCTCTTATCCCTCTATTGTTATATCTCTTTCTCACTCCTCTCTCTTGCTCCATATTTCTCACCCTCCACTCTCTTGTTCCATCTCTTTCTCTCCCACTTCTCTCTTCCCCTCTCTCTCCTCTCTCTCTCTTTCCACCTCTTTCTTGCCTTCCCTCCACTTTCTCTTGTTCCATCTTTCTCCTCACTCTCCCCACCCCCTTCTTGCTCTATCTTTTTCTCCCACTCCCTCTTTTGCTCTCTTTCTCTTCCCCTCTCTATCTTTTTCTCCCTTCTATTTCTTCTCCTTTCCCTCTCTCCATTTTGCCCCTCATCTCTCTCTTTCCTGCTCTATTCCACCCCTCTTCTCTATCTGTATCCCACACCTCTCTCATTTCTCAACAATTCCAATTGCCATTTATTCGTTCCCCATAGGAATTATTGCATCCATGTTTTTCCCTCCTGGCTCCCTGATACCTTGTTGCCATTTTTCTTGATTATCAGCTCGCACCAGCCGCGGGAGCCTGGCAATAGATTGTTATTCCTGCGTTATTGTCAAGCGCCATGGCTGAAGTGGCAAACACTTTCTTTTTGTGTTTTATTATTATTTCCTGCAACTATCCGCCAACTTTCAGTTCGCGGCAACAATTTTGAATGTTCCATGAATATGGAAATTAAAAAAAAAAAAAAATAGAAAGGAAACCAATAGAAATGATGCTTCCTTCCAAATAAATGTATTCTTGTTTCATATCTGACGCTTGCTGTCCCTACTGACCCCTGCCCCCCCCCCGATCACCTCAAATTATTTATTGCAATATCAACGAAATTCATTAATGATATCAATTTTCTTCTGTATCAGTAAAAAATTTATGCATTTATCAAAAACACTTTATATTCCACTATCAATCAGAGATGTCAATAAAAACTTATAGAACTTTTAAAAATCTATCCTATATACACGGGGTGGAATAATAACAGTGTCACCCTAAAGAAGTCAACACTACAGCTTTATTTTATAACTTTTATTGAAAAAAAAATAAATCAATTCAAGTAACTTAATTATGTACTAGAGCTGACATCTATTCAATGTAGCTGCCTTCAGCCTCAATCACCGCCTCAGTAGTGTCCAGCACTGGGAGCATACTTTTTCCACAAGGTGGGAGCTTGATGAATGGCAGTGATCAGGCTTGCTTTGGGGTTGTGGGAAGTCGTGTTGATGTTGTTCTCGTTGCATGACCAAACAAAGTAGTTCAGCGGGGGAAGGGGAGAGCAGTGAGAAGGGTACAAAGTTGTAGCACTCCTTCTGAAGCCAAGTCTGGATCTCTTTGGACTTTTCAGTCGGTGCCAGGTCCTGCTGCCACACCCAAGGTCTGCTAGCGACCACCGGATTGCACTAGAGGATCACCACACCCTTCAGCACATCCAGGTACACTTTCTTGTTAACTTTCAAGCCGACTTCGAAGATGTGAGGTGGCATGATGTGCTTCAAGACGGCGAAACAGTTTGACATCTGGAGCTGGAACTCGGCTTTGGTCTCCTAGCATTTGAGTTATGAGATGTCATTTCATACAACGGTTGATGGACAGGTTAGTAAGAACAACAGTCCAGCACACTTGAGGCCAAGCGGGTTTTGACGAGAACATGGTCGATCTCGTTATAAGTGACTCCAGTGATTGGAGTACCAGGTGACTAAGTGATGCGGTGAATGCTAGAAATTGGCGCTCAACACTCATCTGGTTTACAGCAGCAAAGTTGATGAGCCGATTGTCGTTTAAGCAATAGTTACCATCAGCAAAGGGGCCAACATGTCGTATGTTTGGGACTCTAAGGCCAGTGCAAATGTTGAAATCACCTGCAAAAGCTACGAAGTCTCTTGCTGGAATACTATCCATAACAGCCTGCAGGTTATCACAGAAGGTATCCTTGGTGACCTCGGCATCATGAGTGGGGTGTACACAGCCACTATAGTTATGTTGAAAAAGGTACCTCGCAGACGGACACAGGTGAGACGTGAAGAGATTGGCTTCCAGGCAAGGTGAGCGTTGTTTGACTGATCGTTTAGGGCCAATGTCACATCATGGCGACCAGATCTATCTGTGGGACCGCTGTAGTAAAGATGATAGGATGTGTCATTTTGAGGGATTTTGGTTGTCTTGTAGCTTGCTCTACGTATCGTACGTGCCGTTTTAAATGCTCTTTCAATTTGGATTTTGTACAAAATCACAGCAACTCATAACCATTCGCTCTACTTATCACATGTGTTGGATTTGCTTTTATACACTCATTTTTAAATCTATTTAATTGTACCAATCATCACCATCTGCGGCAAGCTGGTTACCTTTAATGCATCCAAAACCAAACTCCTATCCTTACATCATCAACGCTCTGATCCCCATCTGGCATCAATTGTGATGGATGGCTCTCGTCTGGGTGAGGCCCCGTGTTTTGACAAGCTTCTGGGTTTGACCTTTACTCCTGATCTGAAATGGAACACGTACATCAAGTCTGTTGCCAAGGTCGCTGGAAAGATGGTGGGATCCTTCTACTGCTCCAGAAGATATCTCACTACTGATGCAATTCTCTATCTATATAAAAGCCAAGTACGTCCAAGGATGGAATACTGTTGCCATATCTGGGCAGGAGCTGCTAAAAACAGCCTATCATGCCTTGACAGAGTACAAAATAGACTTTGTGGCTTAGTGGGGGATGCCCTTTTCTCTACCCTGCAACCTCTCTCCCACAGAAGAGACGTTGCGAGCCTGTCCTTGTTTTATCGTTATTTCCATGGCAGATGCTCGTCTGAACTCCAATCTCTGGTCCCCCCTCGCCAATCTTTCACGAAAAACACCCGTCTAGCTGAATCCACTGTGAAAAATTTCCCCCACTCTATATCTGTGCCTAAATCAAAACGCAGATTCCATGAACAAAGCTTCTTTCTTAGAACTGCACGCCTGTGGAACTCTGTTCCGTCTGTCTGCTTCCTTCCGGACTACAACTTGGTTGTCTTCAAGTCCAATGTTAACAAATTCCTAATGAACTGCCCCCTTAAGTAAACATTTCAGCAAATCTCCTCACTAACGTAATGTACTTGCAATAACCCTTATCCCTGAGTGGCTTCCGGGCCTTGATAAGTGGTGATTCACTGTGTAAAAAAAAAAAAAAAAAAAGTACATGCTTTAAAAAGGTTGATATGCTTGGGTTGGGCAGTGGGTAAGCGCTGCCACTGGTCTCCAAAATAGCCTATGTAAGCATGTGCAACCTGATCACCTCTGCCAGTCAAGCTCTTATTCCATACAAATGCGAGAGTTTGAAAGGCGAATGTTCAGCTCCTTAAAGCCAAGCTCCTTCAACAAGGATATACATGCGGGTTTGAGGGACCGCTTGCAAATTTCATATTCTCTAGAAACTCTCCCTAAAAATAAGAATGAATTCTACTCCTACCTCAACTGCTACAGTGTCTGCAGGAACCGATGTGTTCGCTGTCCCAGACCAACGAGTGCCTAGTCAGCAAATAGGAATTCTTAGACCCAAATCGGTCCCCCTCTTTGCATGTTGGAATGTGCACACGTTGAAACTAGACGAAATTCAAGTATTCACAGTACACACCCTCCACCAGTACAATGTTGGTGTAGCATTCCTTTCGGAGGTTAGGCTCGTAGATCATGGTGCAGCTAGCAGTGACAAACATTGAGGCCAGATATTTGAAATAATCGACCTCCTCTAGGGTTTTGAGTCAACACTAGTTGCTTGTCATCTATATATCAAATCACCCAAATAATACAACGTAACTGTTAATAAGGTGAACAACCTAGGGGGGAAATTAAAGTTTTCAAAAGGTGTTTTCTGTGAAAAATAACACGCCCGGAGAAATAATCGAGACGGTAAATAAAGTTACATTGTGCATATTTGATGTGTTTGTGTTTGACTATCCTCGCAGACATTCTTCTTAATGATAATACGCAATATCGGATGTTATTAACATGTGAGACTCGATCACTTATTCACAATAGATATAGAAAAAGGTGCAGAGGCAAAGGTAATCAAAGCAAGAGGTCTTGGAAAGAGACAGGGCCAGGGATCCTGAAAGGAGTCAGGGCCAGAGATCCTGGAAAGAGACAGGGCCAGGGATCCTGGAAAGAGACAGGGCCAGAGATCCTGGAAAGAGACAGGGCCAGAGATCCTGGAAAGAGACAGGGCCAGAGATCCTGGAAAGAGACAGGGCCAGAGATCCTGGAAAGAGACAGGGCCAGGGATCCTGGAAAGAGACAGGGCCAGGGATCCTGGAAGGAGACAGCCAAGGGTCTTGGAAAGAGGAGAGTCAGGGCCAGGGGTCTTGGAAGGAGACAGACTAATGGGTCTTGGAAGGAGACAGACTAATGGGTCTTGGAAGGAGACAGACTAATGGGTCTTGGAAGGAGACAGACTCAGGGGTCTTGGAAGGAGACAGACTCAGGGGTCTTGGAAGGAGACAGACTCAGGGGTCTTGGAAGGAGACAGACTCAGGGGTCTTGGAAGGAGACAGACTCAGGGGTCTTGGAAGGAGACAGACTCAGGGGTCTTGGAAGGAGACCGAGCCATAAGTCCTGAGAGAAGAAAGAGACTAAGAATGCCGAGAGTCAGATTCAGATTTTTTTAAATATCTAAAGAATCAACAAATGTCTCATTATTGGAATATTTTAAGAGTCGAAAGTCAGGATCAGATTTGGAATTGTACAGGTTTGAGTTGGACCTTGGACCTTGTACATTTCAATTCAGCAACCTTGGGTATAAGTGTGACAGTGTGACATAAGCTGCCTTGAATTACAACTCGTTAGATTGAATAGAAAGAAAACGAAAAACAGTTATTCACTTTTGTTGATGCACTTAAGAATTACATAATTGGCCAACTCTGCAATGTGAGGGCTGATCGAGAAAATTGGTAATAATGTGTCAAAGAGCCAGAAGCAAAAAAACATGAATGCAATAACTGGAGAGAAGGTGAATAAATGGCAACCGGGATCATTGTGAAAGAGCGGCTGCAAAAGAAACACGGGCACAGAGTTATAAGAATAATAAAGAGAAAGGGAATTGAGAGAAGAGATTTAAATAGAAAGAGGAAAAAAAATCTTTGCGTAAAGAGAGAAATGAACAGCAGAAACATTATTTTACCAATTCCTCCAAGACAGTCTTACATGAAACCCGGTTGGAACTAAACTGATTATGGCAAGAGTAATTTCGTTCATATAAAGGGAATGGTTATTTGCCTCATCACAATGGCGAGAATCACACAGAGGTAGCTTAACATACAGTTGGGAGGTGGCAGTGATGAAGTGTATAATTCTTTGTTAGAAAACAGAGGTCAAAGAGAGTCTGGTGTATGCAACCAGATACTGGTCCCTTTTGCTTGGATTTAAAACCAACGGTACCAATGTTTTTCTGATCTTCTGTAAAACAAAGACATATACATATATTTATATAATTATAAAACTCCGAACTTAGCTTTCTTGTGATCGGGCGATTCCATCTTTTAAAAAAGGGCGACAAGTTTATATATAAGTGAACATGTTTGTGTGTGTATACATTTCCCTACGCAACAACTGTCAATTTTAAGTCTACAGACTCAATGTTTGATATACAGGGTACTGAGATTTGGGAAAATCTATGTGATCTGTTTTCGGCCAGAAATTTGGCTGTTAAGGGGTCAAAGTTCAATGATTTGACCTTTGAGAACTCTACCAAACTCCTCAGACAATTTTGGGTCTAAACACTGGAAATTTTAGATATAGGTTCCTTACACATGGATCTAACTTAATAACTTGATTTGAGCCCCAAACAATAAATGTAAAGGGGTCCTAGTAGGGGTCAAAGTTAAAAAAATTGACCGCATTTTTTTTTTTTTGCTCAACATACACCTCCAAACACCCAAGCAACGCCGGGCTGAAATGCTAATATATATATTAGTTTTGATCTCACTAATTAGGTTCAATATAATAATGAATAGAGAATTGTCTTTATAATAATAAATAAATCGCCAAACATTCATGAAAAACAGTTGTCTAGCTGAAACCACTATCAATAATTTCCCCCACACTTTATCTGTGCCTAAACCTAAACATAGATCCCATGAACAAAGCTCCTTTCTTAGAACTGCACGCCTGTGGAATTGTCTTCCGTTTTCCTGCTTTCCAGCTGACTACAATATGGTCGTCTTCAAGTCTGATGTAAACAAGTTCTTGACGAGCCGTTCCCCTTAAATAATCCAATTTACCAAATTTCTACTTCTAACAATTAATACGATATTGTCCCATTGACTACTGTAAACTCATTAACCCTTATCCTCGAATGGCCTTCAGGCCTTGATAAATGGTGACTACTTTATAAAACAAAAAAAAAAACAAAAAAAACAATCTGCATGAATCAAAATATATTTAAGCATATGTTACAACTGGGAAACGTTGGGCGACCTGCTAGTATAGATCACAAATTTGGATCTCCCTTGTTGCCTCTGTGAATAATGGACGATGTGATCCGTTTCGGGCTGCAGAGGTCATGGTGAACTATGACTGGGTTCAAACTCTTGACCAGCTGTAATTATCACTTCCTTCAATAAGGATTGCATAAACATGAAACAATTTTGACTGTAGGTATAAAAATTAATATTTTGTTTACTTTCTCAGTGAAAACCGAGTGAGAAAAAATTATGCTTCTCTAGCGTTCGTAGTAATCGCATAAAATGATTACGTCATTTCTAACGATCTTAAAAAGAAAAAAACATCCATCGTTAAATTTCTTGGAATCGAGGATTTCGTTTCAGGTGGTGAAGGTTGTCTAACTTGCTATTTGCTTTCTTGCTTACGATCACCTTGAAATGGTTTTGGCTGAGCACTGTAGTAGATGTATCGCACCCGCACGGCAGGTGATTAACTAATTTTGGTATCACAGGATGGACGTATATTTATTGATATACAAATAAATACACCTATTATCTTGATTCTATTGACTATTGTTCTCATCTTGAGTGTTATTTTCATAACGTTTCACTCAATGCAACCTCCGATCTTCTTCAAGTGTATAAAGAGTTCTGGTTGAAATTCTGTGCACCCCGCTCCCCGAGTTCGGTAAGATACACCTGAAGAAGGACGGAGATTACATTAACTGAAATGTTGTGAAAATAACACTCAAGATGAGAACAGTAGTCTGGAGAATCCAAATAATACAAGTTATCAAACCTCATCTAAAAAATTCAGAACGTAAATAAATACACCTTGGTCTTTATTATGTAGGTCGTAAGTTTTGCATTAAAAGTTTAATATTAATTAAAATAAATAGATGCCCAAAGACTAAAAGAAGAAATAAACACGTATTTTCCATTATCCAAGATTTCAATTTGGAAATAAATTTCATTTTGCCTGCTCCAAGGCACAAATATTAAGAGCAAAAAAAAAAAAAAAAAAAAAATTTTTTTTTAAAATAATCGAGATTGCTAATACATTAAAGATGGATGCATTTTTTATGAGTAAATTCCTGCGTCTTTCCCAATATTTGATCAATTTCATCTTCATCCAAGAAAAAAAAAAAAAAAAAAAAAAAAAAGGATGCTTACTTCTGATAGTGAACCATTCTCTTTCTTTTACCGAAATAGCTTTTACTTAAATGTTCGTTATTGCCGTTTTGTATTTTTCTATTCTCTCTGCTTTTATTTAAATGTTCATCATCGTCTTTTTGTCTCTAGGTATTTTTCCCATTCACTTTGCTTTTATGCCCCAGAGTTGTTTATTGACTTTAATTTGTAGAAAGATATAAAAAATATTTCAGCTTTTAGCTGTTTGCAAACAAACAAAAACAAATCTTTTATTTTAAAAAAAAAAAAAAAAAAAAAGCCTGATAAAGATTTACTGTTTATCTTTAATTTTTAATCATCCCCCTCCCCCGCCATTTGTTGCATGTAAAGATCTTTTAATTAAGGAATAATTAAAAATAAGCAAACGATAGAGTCGTTGGAGTTTTATCATGACAGCTAAAAGACATTGGAATCGGTAGGTAGATTTATTGGAAGAATATCAAATCACCCGAAAGTCGAGTTTGTTTTCATTTGTTTGTTTTATTAAATCCATTATATAAAGAGCTGTTTGTGTGTTTTATGTATAGTAAACGCTCCTTCAATCTTGACAGACTATGGATACACACCGTAAGGATACATGCACATGAAATTTCTGTGGCAATAGATGTGCAATCTCCAACCACACCTCTCCTGAGTCAACATTGTTAGATACCACTGTCAAGTGGAGAGTATTCCAGTTGGAAACAATGCAGAGATAGCGGAGAGCACATACAGTGCTCAGAATTCCTAAATGGTCACTCATCTGGTACTAA